>NC_092054.1:80271176-80903676 GCF_003086295.3 Arachis hypogaea
AATTATTTTCTAGAGTACTAAAAAAGAAAAACAAAGTCCAGCAATAATCTAGTAAACAATAATCTGTAAATTTATTATTTTTAATTTTTAAAAAAAAATATAAATTTTTTCTAATACTAAAAAAATAAAAATTCCAAAAATAAAAAATAAAAAAATTAAAATTTTTAAATTTAGTTATTCCTTAATTTTTTGAACCAAGTGCAGCAAAAAAATGGTCAACTGTCCGGGTGGTGGCCAATTATTCGGTGAAAAAAATAAAAAAAATGTTTCAAAAAAATTAAAAAATTTTCAAAAAATAAATTTTTTATTTTTGAATATTTAAATTACAATGATTAAATTTATTATATTTAAATTAAAAAAAATAAAATAAAGTCTAGCAATATCAAGTAAAATACAGATCTGTAAATTTATTATTTTTTTAATTTTTTAACTAAAAGAATAATTTTTTCCATAGAAAAAAAATAAAAATTCTAACAATATCCAAAAAAAATTGAAAAATTTTAAATTTTTAAATTAATTTATTCTTAATTTGTGAACAAGTGCTGCAAAAAAAAAAGTCAACAGTCCATGTGTGCCATTATCTGGTGAATAAAAAATAACAAAATATTTCAAAAAAATTACAAATTTTAACAGAATAAATTTTTATTTTTGAATATTTAAATTATATGATTAAATTGTTTATTTAAATAGAAAAAGAAAACAAAGTCAGCAATATCTAGTAAACAATAGATCTGTAAATTTATTATTTTTAATTTTTAAAATAAAAATATAAATTTTTTCTAATACTAAAAAAAATAAAATTCCAAAAAATAAAAATAGAAAAATTAAAATTTTAAATTTAGTTATTCTTAATTTTTGAACAAGTGCAGCAAAAAATGTCAACTGTCCGGTGTGGCATTACCGGTGAAAAAAATAAAAAAATGTTTCAAAAAAATAAAAAATTTTCAAAAATAAATTTTTTATTTTGAATATTTAAATTACATGATTAAATTTTTATTAAAATAAAAAAAAAATAAAGTCTACAATATCAAGTAAATACAGATCTGTAAATTTATTATTTTTAATTTTTTAACTAAAGAATAATTTTTTCAATAGAAAAAAAAAAATTCTAAAATATCCAAAAAAAATGAAAAATTTTAAATTTTTAAATTAATTTATTCTTAATTTGTGAACAAGTGCTGCAAAAAAAAAGTCAACAGTCCATGTGTCCATTATCCGGTGAATAAAAAAATAACAAAATATTTTCAAAAAATTAAAAATTTTAACAGAATAAATTTTTTATTTTTGAATATTTAATTATATGATTAAATTTTTTATTTAAATTAAAAATAAAATAAAATCCAACAATATCTAGTAAACAATAGATCTGTAAATTTATTATTTTTTTAATTTTAACAAAAAATATAAATTTTTTCTAATATAAAAAAAATTCCAAAAAAAAAAGTTGAAAATTTTAAATTTTAAATTAATTTATCTAATTGGAACAAGTGCATCAAAAAAGTCAACTGTTCGGGTGTGCATTATCGTGAATAAAAAAATATTTCAAAAAAAATTTTAAAAATAAATTTTTTATTTTTGATATTTAATTATATGATTAAATATTTTATTTAAACTAGAAAATAAAACAAAGTCCAGCAATATCTAGTTAACAATAGATCTGTGAATTTATTATTTTTTAATTTTAAATAAAAATAATTTTTTTTAATAAAAAAATATGATTCCAAAAATATCCAAAAAATAAAAAAATAGGAAAAAATTAAATTTTTAAATTAAATTATTCTTAATTTGTGAACAAGTGCAGCAAAAAAATGTCAACTGTTTGGGTGTGGCATTATCCGGTGAAAAAAATAAAAATATTTTTTCAAAAAAATAAAAAATTTTCAAAAATAAAATTTTATTTTGAATATTTAAATTACATGATTAAATTTTTTATTTAAATTAGAAAAATAAAATAAAGTATAGCAATATCTACTAAACAACAGATCTGTAAATTTATTATTTTTTTAATTTTTTAACTAAAAAAATAACTTTTTTCCAATAGAAAAAAATAAAAAATTCTAACAATAATCAAAAAATAAAAAATTAAAAAATTTTAAATTTTTTAAATTAATTTATTCTTAATTTGTGAACAAGTGCAGCAAAAAAAGTCAATAGTTCATGTGTGCCATTATCTGGTGAATAAAAAAATAACAAAATATTTTCAAAAAAATTACAAATTTTAACAGAATAAATTTTTTATTTTTGAATATTTAAATTATATGATTAAATTGTTTTATTTAAATTAGAAAAAGAAAACAAAGTCCAGCAATATCTAGTAAACAATAGATCTGTAAATTTATTATTTTTAATTTTTAAAATAAAATATAAATTTTTTCTAATACTAAAAAAATAAAAATTCCAAAAAATAAAAATAAAAAAATTAAAATTTTTAAATTTAGTTATTCTTAATTTTTGAACAAGTGCAGCAAAAAAATGTCAACTGTCCGGGTGTGGCATTATTCGGTGAAAAAAATAAAAAAATGTTTTCAAAAAAATAAAAAATTTTCAAAAAATAAATTTTTTATTTTTGAATATTTAAATTACATGATTAAATTTTTTATTTAAATTAAAAAAATAAAATAAAGTCTAGCAATATCAAGTAAAATACAGATCTGTAAATTTATTATTTTTTTAATTTTTTAACTAAAAGAATAATTTTTTTCCAATAGAAAAAAATAAAAAATTCTAACAATATCCAAAAAAAATTGAAAAATTTTAAATTTTTTAAATTAATTTATTCTTAATTTGTGAACAAGTGCTGCAAAAAAAAAGTCAACAGTCCATGTGTGCCATTATCTGGTGAATAAAAAAATAACAAAATATTTTCAAAAAAATTACAAATTTAACAGAATAAATTTTTTATTTTTGAATATTTAAATTATATGATTAAATTGTTTTATTTAAATTAGAAAAAGAAAACAAAGTCCAGCAATATCTAGTAAACAATAGATCTGTAAATTTATTATTTTTTAATTTTTAAAATAAAAATATAAATTTTTTTCTAATACTAAAAAAAAATAAAAATTCCAAAAATAAAAAATAGAAAATTAAAATTTTTAAATTTAGTTATTCTTAATTTTTGAACAAGTGCAGCAAAAAAATGTCAACTGTCCGGGTGTGGCATTATCCGGTGAAAAAAATAAAAAAATGTTTTCAAAAAATAAAAAATTTTCAAAAAATAAATTTTTTATTTTGAATATTTAAATTACATGATTAAATTTTTTATTAAAATTAAAAAAATAAAATAAAGTCTAGCAATATCAAGTAAAATACAGATCTGTAAATTTATTATTTTTTTAATTTTTTAACTAAAAGAATAATTTTTTTCCAATAGAAAAAAAAAAAATTCTAACAATATCCAAAAAAAATTGAAAAATTTTAAATTTTTTAAATTAATTTATTCTTAATTTGTGAACAAGTGCTGCAAAAAAAAAGTCAACAGTCCATGTGTGCCATTATCCGGTGAATAAAAAAATAACAAAATATTTTCAAAAAAATTAAAAATTTTAACAGAATAAATTTTTTATTTTTGAATATTTAAATTATATGATTAAATTTTTTATTTAAATTAAAAATAAAATAAAATCCAACAATATCTAGTAAACAATAGATCTGTAAATTTATTATTTTTTTAATTTTTAAACAAAAAATATAAATTTTTTATAATAGTAAAAAAAAATTCCAAAAATAAAAAAGTTGAAAAATTTTAAATTTTTAAATTAATTTATTCTTAATTTGGAACAAGTGCATCAAAAAAAGTCAACTGTTCGGGTGTGCATTATCCTGTGAATAAAAAAATATTTTCAAAAAAAAATTTTTAAAAATAAATTTTTTATTTTTGAATATTTAAATTATATGATTAAATATTTTTATTTAAACTAGAAAAATAAAACAAAGTCCAGCAATATCTAGTTAACAATAGATCTGTAATTTATTATTTTTTAATTTTTAAAATAAAAATAATTTTTTCTAATAAAAAAATATGATTCCAAAAATATCCAAAAAATAAAAAATAGGAAAAATTAAATTTTTAAATTAAATTATTCTTAATTTGTGAACAAGTGCAGCAAAAAAAGTCAACAGTTCATGTGTGCCATTATCTCGTGAATAAAAAAATAACAAAATATTTTCAAAAAAATTACAAATTTTAACAGAATAAATTTTTTATTTTTGAATATTTAAATTATATGATTAAATTGTTTTATTTAAATTAGAAAAAGAAAACAAAGTCCAGCAATATCTAGTAAACAATAGATCTGTAAATTTATTATTTTTTAATTTTTAAAATAAAAATATAAATTTTTTTCTAATACTAAAAAAAATAAAAATTCCAAAAAATAAAAAATAGAAAAATTAAAATTTTAAATTTAGTTATTCTTAATTTTTGAACAAGTGCAGCAAAAAAATGTCAACTGTCCGGGTGTGGCATTATCCGGTGAAAAAAATAAAAAAATGTTTTCAAAAAAATAAAAAATTTTCAAAAAAATAAATTTTTTATTTTTGAATATTTAAATTACATGATTAAATTTTTTATTTAAATTAAAAAAATAAAATAAAGTCTAGCAATATCAAGTAAACAACAGATCTGTAAATTTATTATTTTTTTAATTTTTTAACTAAAAGAATAATTTTTTTCCAATAGAAAAAAAATAAAAAATTCTAACAATATCCAAAAAAAATTGAAAAATTTTAAATTTTTTAAATTAATTTATTCTTAATTTGTGAACAAGTGCTGCAAAAAAAAGTCAACAGTCCATGAGTGCCATTATCCGGTGAATAAAAAAATAACAAAATATTTTCAAAAAAATTACAAATTTTAACAGAATAAATTTTTTATTTTTGAATATTTAAATTATATGATTAAATTTTTTATTTAAATTAAAAATAAAATAAAATCCAGCAATATCTAGTAAACAATAGATCTGTAAATTTATTATTTTTTTAATTTTTAAACAAAAAATATAAATTTTTTCTAATAGTAAAAAAAAATTTCAAAAATAAAAAATTTGAAAAATTTTAAATTTTTAAATTAATTTATTCTTAATTTGGGAACAAGTGCATCAAAAAAAGTCAACTATTCGGGTGTGCATTATCCTGTGAATAAAAAATATTTTCAAAAAAAATTTAAAAAATAAAATTTTTTATTTTTGAATATTTAAATTATATGACTAAATTTTTTTTATTTAAACTAGAAAAATAAAACAAAGTTCAGCAATATCTAGTTAACAATAGATCTGTGAATTTATTATTTTTTAATTTTTAAAATAAAAATAATTTTTTTCTAATAAAAAAATATGATTCAAAAAATATCCAAAAAATAAAAAATAGGAAAAAATTAAATTTTTAAATTAAATTATTCTTAATTTGTGAACAAGTGCAGCAAAAAAATGTCAACTGTTTGGGTGTGGCATTATCCAGTGAAAAAAATAAAAATATTTTTTCAAAAAAATAAAAAATTTTCAAAAAATAAAATTTTTATTTTTGAATATTTAAATTATATGATTAAATTTTTTATTTAAATTAAAAATAAAATAAAATCCAACAATATCTAGTAAACAATAGATCTGTAAATTTATTATTTTTTTTAATTTTTAAACAAAAAATATAAATTTTTTTCTAATAGTAAAAAAAAATTCCAAAAATAAAAAAGTTGAAAAATTTTAAATTTTTAAATTAATTTATTCTTAATTTGGGAACAAGTGCATCAAAAAAAGTCAACTGTTCGGGTGTGCATTATCCTGTGAATAAAAAAATATTTTCAAAAAAAAATTTTTAAAAATAAATTTTTTTATTTTTGAATATTTAAATTATATGATTAAATATTTTTATTTAAACTAGAAAAATAAAACAAAGTCCAGCAATATCTAGTTAACAATAGATCTGTGAATTTATTATTTTTTAATTTTTAAAATAAAAATAATTTTTTCTAATAAAAAAATATGATTCCAAAAATATCCAAAAAATAAAAAAATAGGAAAAAATTAAATTTTTAAATTAAATTATTCTTAATTTGTGAACAAGTGCAGCAAAAAAATGTCAACTGTTTGGGTGTGGCATTATCCGGTGAAAAAAATAAAAATATTTTTTCAAAAAAATAAAAAATTTTCAAAAAATAAAATTTTTATTTTTGAATATTTAAATTACATGATTAAATTTTTTTATTTAAATTAGAAAAATAAAATAAAGTATAGCAATATCTACTAAACAACAGATCTGTAAATTTATTATTTTTTTAATTTTTTAACTAAAAAATAACTTTTTTCCAATAGAAAAAAATAAAAAATTCTAACAATAATCAAAAAATAAAAAATTAAAAAATTTTAAATTTTTTAAATTAATTTATTCTTAATTTGTGAACAAGTGCAGCAAAAAAAGTCAACAGTTCATGTGTGCCATTATCTGGTGAATAAAAAAATAACAAAATATTTTCAAAAAAATTACAAATTTTAACAGAATAAATTTTTTATTTTTGAATATTTAAATTATATGATTAAATTGTTTTATTTAAATTAGAAAAAGAAAACAAAGTCCAGCAATATCTAGTAAACAATAGATCTGTAAATTTATTATTTTTTAATTTTTAAAATAAAAATATAAATTTTTTCTAATACTAAAAAAAATAAAAATTCCAAAAAATAAAAAATAAAAAAATTAAAATTTTTAAATTTAGTTATTCTTAATTTTTGAACAAGTGCAGCAAAAAAATGTCAACTGTCCGGGTGTGGCATTATCCGGTGAAAAAAATAAAAAAATGTTTTCAAAAAAATAAAAAATTTTCAAAAAATAAATTTTTTATTTTTGAATATTTAAATTACATGATTAAATTTTTTATTTAAATTAAAAAAATAAAATAAAGTCTAGCAATATCAAGTAAAATACAGATCTGTAAATTTATTATTTTTTAATTTTTTAACTAAAAGAATAATTTTTTTCCAATAGAAAAAAAATAAAAAATTCTAACAATATCCAAAAAAAATTGAAAAATTTTAAATTTTTTAAATTAATTTATTCTTAATTTGTGAACAAGTGCTGCAAAAAAAAAGTCAACAGTCCATGTGTGCCATTATCTGGTGAATAAAAAAATAACAAAATATTTTCAAAAAAATTACAAATTTTAACAGAATAAATTTTTTATTTTTGAATATTTAAATTATATGATTAAATTGTTTTATTTAAATTAGAAAAAGAAAACAAAGTCCAGCAATATCTAGTAAACAATAGATCTGTAAATTTATTATTTTTTAGTTTTTAAAATAAAAATATAAATTTTTTTCTAATACTAAAAAAATAAAAATTCCAAAAAATAAAAAATAGAAAAATTAAAATTTTTAAATTTAGTTATTCTTAATTTTTGAACAAGTGCAGCAAAAAAATGTCAACTGTCCGGGTGTGGCATTATCCGGTGAAAAAAATAAAAAAATGTTTTCAAAAAAATAAAAAATTTTCAAAAAATAAATTTTTTATTTTTGAATATTTAAATTACATGATTAAATTTTTTATTAAAATTAAAAAAATAAAATAAAGTCTAGCAATATCAAGTAAAATACAGATCTGTAAATTTATTATTTTTTTAATTTTTTAACTAAAAGAATAATTTTTTTCCAATAGAAAAAAAAAAAATTCTAACAATATCCAAAAAAAATTGAAAAATTTTAAATTTTTTAAATTAATTTATTCTTAATTTGTGAACAAGTGCTGCAAAAAAAAAGTCAACAGTCCATGTGTGCCATTATCCGGTGAATAAAAAAATAACAAAATATTTTCAAAAAAATTAAAAATTTTAACAGAATAAATTTTTTATTTTTGAATATTTAAATTATATGATTAAATTTTTTATTTAAATTAAAAATAAAATAAAATCCAACAATATCTAGTAAACAATAGATCTGTAAATTTATTATTTTTTTTAATTTTTAAACAAAAAATATAAATTTTTTTATAATAGTAAAAAAAAATTCCAAAAATAAAAAAGTTGAAAAATTTTAAATTTTTAAATTAATTTATTCTTAATTTGGGAACAAGTGCATCAAAAAAAGTCAACTGTTCGGGTGTGCATTATCCTGTGAATAAAAAAATATTTTCAAAAAAAAATTTTTAAAAATAAATTTTTTTATTTTTGAATATTTAAATTATATGATTAAATATTTTTATTTAAACTAGAAAAATAAAACAAAGTCCAGCAATATCTAGTTAACAATAGATCTGTGAATTTATTATTTTTTAATTTTTAAAATAAAAATAATTTTTTCTAATAAAAAAATATGATTCCAAAAATATCCAAAAAATAAAAAAATAGGAAAAAATTAAATTTTTAAATTAAATTATTCTTAATTTGTGAACAAGTGCAGCAAAAAAAGTCAACAGTTCATGTGTGCCATTATCTCGTGAATAAAAAAATAACAAAATATTTTCAAAAAAATTACAAATTTTAACAGAATAAATTTTTTATTTTTGAATATTTAAATTATATGATTAAATTGTTTTATTTAAATTAGAAAAAGAAAACAAAGTCCAGCAATATCTAGTAAACAATAGATCTGTAAATTTATTATTTTTTAATTTTTAAAATAAAAATATAAATTTTTTCTAATACTAAAAAAAAATAAAAATTCCAAAAAATAAAAAATAGAAAAATTAAAATTTTTAAATTTAGTTATTCTTAATTTTTGAACAAGTGCAGCAAAAAAATGTCAACTGTCCGGGTGTGGCATTATCCGGTGAAAAAAATAAAAAAATGTTTTCAAAAAAATAAAAAATTTTCAAAAAAATAAATTTTTTATTTTTGAATATTTAAATTACATGATTAAATTTTTTATTTAAATTAAAAAAATAAAATAAAGTCTAGCAATATCAAGTAAACAACAGATCTGTAAATTTATTATTTTTTTAATTTTTTAACTAAAAGAATAATTTTTTTCCAATAGAAAAAAAATAAAAAATTCTAACAATATCCAAAAAAAATTGAAAAATTTTAAATTTTTTAAATTAATTTATTCTTAATTTGTGAACAAGTGCTGCAAAAAAAAGTCAACAGTCCATGAGTGCCATTATCCGGTGAATAAAAAAATAACAAAATATTTTCAAAAAAATTACAAATTTTAACAGAATAAATTTTTTATTTTTGAATATTTAAATTATATGATTAAATTTTTTATTTAAATTAAAAATAAAATAAAATCCAGCAATATCTAGTAAACAATAGATCTGTAAATTTATTATTTTTTTTAATTTTTAAACAAAAAATATAAATTTTTTTCTAATAGTAAAAAAAAATTTCAAAAATAAAAAATTTGAAAAATTTTAAATTTTTAAATTAATTTATTCTTAATTTGGGAACAAGTGCATCAAAAAAAGTCAACTATTCGGGTGTGCATTATCCTGTGAATAAAAAAATATTTTCAAAAAAAAATTTAAAAAATAAAATTTTTTATTTTTGAATATTTAAATTATATGACTAAATTTTTTTATTTAAACTAGAAAAATAAAACAAAGTTCAGCAATATCTAGTTAACAATAGATCTGTGAATTTATTATTTTTTAATTTTTAAAATAAAAATAATTTTTTTCTAATAAAAAAATATGATTCAAAAAATATCCAAAAAATAAAAAAATAGGAAAAAATTAAATTTTTAAATTAAATTATTCTTAATTTGTGAACAAGTGCAGCAAAAAAATGTCAACTGTTTGGGTGTGGCATTATCCAGTGAAAAAAATAAAAATATTTTTTCAAAAAAATAAAAAATTTTCAAAAAATAAAATTTTTATTTTTGAATATTTAAATTACATGATTAAATTTTTTTATTTAAATTAGAAAAATAAAATAAAGTATAGCAATATCTACTAAACAACAGATCTGTAAATTTATTATTTTTTTAATTTTTTAACTAAAAAAATAAATTTTTTCCAATAGAAAAAAATAAAAAATTCTAACAATAATCAAAAAATAAAAAATTAAAAAATTTTAAATTTTTTAAATTAATTTATTCTTAATTTGTGAACAAGTGCAGCAAAAAAAGTCAACAGTCCATGTGTGCCATTATCCGGTGAATAAAAAAATAACAAAATATTTTCAAAAAAATAAAAAATTTTAACAGAATAAATTTTTTATTTTTGAATATTTAAATTATATGATTAAATTGTTTTATTTAAATTAGAAAAAGAAAACAAAGTCCAGCAATATCTAGTAAACAATAGATCTGTAAATTTATTATTTTTTTAATTTTTAAAATAAAAATATAAATTTTTTTCTAATACTAAAAAAAATAAAAATTCCAAAAAATAAAAAATAAAAAAATTAAAATTTTTAAATTTAGTTATTCTTAATTTTTGAACAAGTGCAGCAAAAAAATGTCAACTGTCCGGGTGTGGCATTATCCGGTGAAAAAAATAAAAAAATGTTTTCAAAAAAATAAAAAATTTTCAAAAAAATAAATTTTTTATTTTTGAATATTTAAATTACATGATTAAATTTTTTATTTAAATTAAAAAAATAAAATAAAGTCTAGCAATATCAAGTGAACAACAGATCTGTAAATTTATTATTTTTTTAATTTTTTAACTAAAAGAATAATTTTTTTCCAATAGAAAAAAATAAAAAATTCTAACAATATCCAAAAAAAATTGAAAAATTTTAAATTTTTTAAATTAATTTATTCTTAATTTGTGAACAAGTGCTGCAAAAAAAAGTCAACAGTCCATGAGTGCCATTATCCGGTGAATAAAAAAATAACAAAATATTTTCAAAAAAATTACAAATTTTAACAGAATAAATTTTTTATTTTTGAATATTTAAATTATATGATTAAATTTTTTATTTAAATTAAAAATAAAATAAAATCTAGCAATATCTAGTAAACAATAGATCTATAAATTTATTATTTTTTTTTAATTTTTAAACAAAAAATATAAATTTTTTTCTAATAGTAAAAAAAAATTCCAAAAATGAAAAATTTGAAAAATTTTAAATTTTTAAATTAATTTATTCTTAATTTGGGAACAAGTGCATCAAAAAAAGTCAACTATTCGGGTGTGCATTATCCTGTGAATAAAAAATATTTTCAAAAAAAATTTTAAAAAATAAAATTTTTTATTTTTGAATATTTAAATTATATGATTAAATTTTTTTTATTTAAACTAGAAAAATAAAACAAAGTCCAGCAATATCTAGTTAACAATAGATCTGTGAATTTATTATTTTTTAATTTTTAAAATAAAAATAATTTTTTTCTAATAAAAAAATATGATTCAAAAAATATCCAAAAAATAAAAAAATAGGAAAAAATTAAATTTTTAAATTAAATTATTCTTAATTTGTGAACAAGTGCAGCAAAAAATGTCAACTGTTTGGGTGTGGCATTATCCGGTGAAAAAAATAAAAATATTTTTTCAAAAAAATAAAAAATTTTCAAAAAATAAAATTTTTATTTTTGAATATTTAAATTACATGATTAAATTTTTTTATTTAAATTAGAAAAATAAAATAAAGTATAGCAATATCTACTAAACAATAGATCTGTAAATTTATTATTTTTTAATTTTTTAACTAAAAAATAACTTTTTTCCAATAGAAAAAAATAAAAAATTCTAACAATAATCAAAAAATAAAAAATTAAAAAATTTTAAATTTTTTAAATTAATTTATTCTTAATTTGTGAACAAGTGCAGCAAAAAAAGTCAACAGTCCATGTGTGCCATTATCTGGTGAATAAAAAAATAACAAAATATTTTCAAAAAAATTACAAATTTTAACAGAATAAATTTTTTATTTTTGAATATTTAAACTATATGATTAAATTGTTTTATTTAAATTAGAAAAAGAAAACAAAGTCCAGCAATATCTAGTAAACAATAGATCTGTAAATTTATTATTTTTTAATTTTTAAAATAAAAATATAAATTTTTTTCTAATACTAAAAAAAATAAAAATTCCAAAAAATAAAAAATAGAAAAATTAAAATTTTTAAATTTAGTTATTCTTAATTTTTGAACAAGTGCAGCAAAAAAATGTCAACTGTCCGGGTGTGGCATTATCCGGTGAAAAAAATAAAAAAATGTTTTCAAAAAAATAAAAAATTTTCAAAAAATAAATTTTTTATTTTTGAATATTTAAATTACATGATTAAATTTTTTATTTAAATTAAAAAAATAAAATAAAGTCTAGCAATATCAAGTAAAATACAGATCTGTAAATTTATTATTTTTTTAATTTTTTAACTAAAAGAATAATTTTTTTCCAATAGAAAAAAAATAAAAAATTCTAACAATATCCAAAAAAAATTGAAAAATTTTAAATTTTTTAAATTAATTTATTCTTAATTTGTGAACAAGTGCTGCAAAAAAAAAGTCAACAGTCCATGTGTGCCATTATCCGGTGAATAAAAAAATAACAAAATATTTTCAAAAAAATTAAAAATTTTAACAGAATAAATTTTTTATTTTTGAATATTTAAATTATATGATTAAATTTTTTATTTAAATTAAAAATAAAATAAAATCCAACAATATCTAGTAAACAATAGATCTGTAAATTTATTATTTTTTTAATTTTTAAACAAAAAATATAAATTTTTTTCTAATAGTAAAAAAAAATTCCAAAAATAAAAAAGTTGAAAAATTTTAAATTTTTAAATTAATTTATTCTTAATTTGGAAACAAGTGCATCAAAAAAAGTCAACTGTTCGGGTGTGCATTATCCTGTGAATAAAAAAATATTTTCAAAAAAAAATTTTTAAAAATAAATTTTTTTATTTTTGAATATTTAAATTATATGATTAAATATTTTTATTTAAACTAGAAAAATAAAACAAAGTCCAGCAATATCTAGTTAACAATAGATCTGTGAATTTATTATTTTTTAATTTTTAAAATAAAAATAATTTTTTTCTAATAAAAAAATATGATTCCAAAAATATCCAAAAAATAAAAAAATAGGAAAAAATTAAATTTTTAAATTAAATTATTCTTAATTTGTGAACAAGTGCAGCAAAAAAATGTCAACTGTTTGGATGTGGCATTATCCGGTGAAAAAAATAAAAATATTTTTTCAAAAAAATAAAAAATTTTCAAAAAATAAAATTTTTATTTTTGAATATTTAAATTACATGATTAAATTTTTTTATTTAAATTAGAAAAATAAAATAAAGTATAGCAATATCTACTAAACAACAGATCTGTAAATTTATTATTTTTTTAATTTTTTAACTAAAAAAATAACTTTTTTCCAATAGAAAAAAATAAAAAATTCTAACAATAATCAAAAAATAAAAAATTAAAAAATTTTAAATTTTTTAAATTAATTTATTCTTAATTTGTGAACAAGTGCAGCAAAAAAAGTCAACAGTTCATGTGTGCCATTATCTGGTGAATAAAAAAATAACAAAATATTTTCAAAAAAATTACAAATTTTAACAGAATAAATTTTTTATTTTTGAATATTTAAATTATATGATTAAATTGTTTTATTTAAATTAGAAAAAGAAAACAAAGTCCAGCAATATCTAGTAAACAATAGATCTGTAAATTTATTATTTTTTAATTTTTAAAATAAAAATATAAATTTTTTTCTAATACTAAAAAAAATAAAAATTCCAAAAAATAAAAAATAAAAAAATTAAAATTTTTAAATTTAGTTATTCTTAATTTTTGAACAAGTGCAGCAAAAAAATGTCAACTGTCCGGGTGTGGCATTATCCGGTGAAAAAAATAAAAAAATGTTTTCAAAAAAATAAAAATTTTCAAAAAATAAATTTTTTATTTTTGAATATTTAAATTACATGATTAAATTTTTTATTTAAATTAAAAAAATAAAATAAAGTCTAGCAATATCAAGTAAAATACAGATCTGTAAATTTATTATTTTTTTAATTTTTTAACTAAAAGAATAATTTTTTTCCAATAGAAAAAAAATAAAAAATTCTAACAATATCCAAAAAAAATTGAAAAATTTTAAATTTTTTAAATTAATTTATTCTTAATTTGTGAACAAGTGCTGCAAAAAAAAGTCAACAGTCCATGTGTGCCATTATCCGGTGAATAAAAAAATAACAAAATATTTTCAAAAAAATAAAAAATTTTAACAGAATAAATTTTTTATTTTTGAATATTTAAATTATATGATTAAATTTTTATTTAAATTAAAAATAAAATAAAATCCAACAATATCTAGTAAACAATAGATCTGTAAATTTATTATTTTTTTAATTTTTAAACAAAAAATATAAATTTTTTTCTAATAGTAAAAAAAAATTCCAAAAATAAAAAATTTGAAAAATTTTAAATTTTTAAATTAATTTATTCTTAATTTGGGAACAAGTGCATCAAAAAAAGTCAACTGTTCGGGTGTGCATTATCCTGTGAATAAAAAAATATTTTCAAAAAAAAATTTTTAAAAATAAATTTTTTTATTTTTGAATATTTAAATTATATGCTTAAATTTTTTTATTTAAACTAGAAAAATAAAACAAAGTCCAGCAATATCTAGTTAACAATAGATCTGTGAATTTATTATTTTTTAATTTTTAAAATAAAAATAATTTTTTTCTAATAAAAAAATATGATTCCAAAAATATCCAAAAAATAAAAAAATAGGAAAAAATTAAATTTTTAAATTAAATTATTCTTAATTTGTGAACAAGTGCAGCAAAAAAATGTCAACTGTTTGGGTGTGGCATTATCCGGTGAAAAAAATAAAAATATTTTTTCAAAAAAATAAAAAATTTTCAAAAAATAAATTTTTTATTTTTGAATATTTAAATTACATGATTAAATTTTTTTATTTAAATTAGAAAAATAAAATAAAGTATAGCAATATCTACTAAACAACAGATCTGTAAATTTATTATTTTTTTAATTTTTTAACTAAAAAAATAACTTTTTCCAATAGAAAAAAATAAAAAATTCTAACAATAATTAAAAAATAAAAATTGAAAAATTTTAAATTTTTTAAATTAATTTATTCTTAATTTGTGAACAAGTGCAGCAAAAAAAGTCAACTGTACAGGTGTGCCATTATCCAGTGAATAAAAAAATAAAAAAAATAATTTCAAAAAAATTACAAATTTCAAAAAAATAAATTTTTTATTTTTCAATATTTAAATTATATGATTAAATTTTTTTATTTAAATTAAAAAAATAAAATAAAGTCAAGCAATATCTAGTAAACCATAGATCTGTAAATTTATTATTTTTTTTAATTTTTAAACAAAATATATAATTTTTTTTCTAATAGTAAAAATATAAAATTTCCAAAAAAATCTAAAAAATAAAAAAATTGAAAAATTTAAAATTTTTAAATTAATTTATTCTTAATTTATGAACAAATGCAGCATAAAAAAGTCAACTGTTTGGGTGTGGCATTATTCGGTGAATAAAAAAAATATTTTCAAAAAATAAATTTTAAAAAATAATTTTTTTATTTTTGAATATTTAAATTATATGATTAAATTGTTTTATTTAAATTAGAAAAAGAAAACAAAGTCCAGCAATATCTAGTAAACAATAGATCTGTAAATTTATTATTTTTTTAATTTTTAAAATAAAAATATAAATTTTTTCTAATACTAAAAAAAATAAAAAATAGAAAAATTAAAATTTTTAAATTTAGTTATTCTTAATTTTTGAACAAGTGCAGCAAAAAAATGTCAACTGTCCGGGTGTGGCATTATCCGGTGAAAAAAATAAAAAAATGTTTTCAAAAAAATAAAAAATTTTCAAAAAATAAATTTTTTATTTTTGAATATTTAAATTACATGATTAAATTTTTTATTTAAATTAAAAAAATAAAATAAAGTCTAGCAATATCAAGTAAAATACAGATCTGTAAATTTATTATTTTTTTAATTTTTTAACTAAAAGAATATTTTTTTTCCAATAGAAAAAAAAAATTCTAACAATATCCAAAAAAATTGAAAAATTTTAAATTTTTTAAATTAATTTATTCTTAATTTGTGAACAAGTGCTGCAAAAAAAAGTCAACAGTCCATGTGTGCCATTATCTGGTGAATAAAAAAATAACAAAATATTTTCAAAAAAATTACAAATTTTAACAGAATAAATTTTTTGTTTTTGAATATTTAAATTATATGATTAAATTTTTTTATTTAAATTAAAAAAATAAAATAAAATCCAGCAATATCTAGTAAACAATAGATCTGTAAATTTATTATTTTTTTAATTTTTAAACAAAAAATATAAATTTTTTTCTAATAGTAAAAAAAAATTCCAAAAATATTCAAAAATAAAAAATTGAAAAATTTTAAATTTTTAAATTAATTTATTCTTAATTTGGGAACAAGTGCATCAAAAAAAGTCAACTGTTCGGGTGTGCATTATCCGGTGAATAAAAAAAATATTTTCAAAAAAAAAATTTTAAAAAATTTTTTTTTTATTTTTGAATATTTAAATTATATAATTACATTTTTTTATTTAAACTAGAAAAATAAAACAAAGTCCAGCAATATCTAGTTAACAATAGATCTGTAAATTTATTATTTTTTAATTTTTAAAAGAAAAATAATTTTTTCTAATAAAAAAATATGATTCCAAAAATATCCAAAAAATAAAAAAATAGGAAAAAATTAAAATTTTAAATTAATTTTTTCTTAATTTGTGAACAAGTTGATGACAAGTCATCTTAGCCTAATTTCACTAGCCTTTTTCTTTTGTTTTCAATTGAATTATGCACTTTCTTGAGCTATAAGCAAGCCAATTGGGTAGATTTTCATGCTTCCTTTGATTTAATCAACCATGTATGAATTCATGCTATTTCATGAGGTTTTATGCTATAATTGTCACATATTATGAAAGAATGAATATCTCATGATTTTGAGCATAGCTTTGATGTGTTTGGTTGATTAATGATAGGTGAAGAAAGCTTGGAGAAAGGTTGAAGCAAGAAGGAATGACTAGGAGGAAGAGAGGACAAAAAGTTTGAGCAAAAGTTTGCCTCAAACTTTAGCTCAAACTTTTGGATTAATTGAAAATGAACCAGGGAGCAAAAAGCTGGACCAAAAGTTAGCCTCAAACTTTTGTGCAAACTTTTGGGCAAAAAGCTGGAGCAAAAGTTAGCCTCAAACTTTTTGGCTAACTTTTGGCATCACAAATCAACACCCTGGAGAGCAAAAGTTTGCGCCAACGTTAGCCCCTAACTTTTTGGCTAACGTTGGCGCATGAACAACACACCCTGGAGAGCAAAAGTTTGCGCCAACGTTAGCCTCTAACTTTTTGGCTAACGTTGGCGCCATGAATATGCAAGGGGAGGCCAACGTTGGAGCAAAAGTTTGACCCCTAACTTTTGCCCCAACGTTGGTATCAGCAAAGAAGGGTGGCTGATGTGAAAAGTTGGAGTAAAAGTTAGCCTCTAACTTTTACTCAAACTTTTACCCAAGCTTTCATGATTCCAAACCCAGTTCAATTCGGTTCTTCTCCAAACTCCAAGAGCAATCAACCAAGGCCTCTATCAACCCAATTCCATCAAGAGCAAAGGCCCAATTGAAGGCTTGAAGACCATTTGAAGAAAGTGTATAAATAGCATAGGATTTAAGTTTTTAAGAGAGCTTCCCTTTTAGTTTTCATATAGAGCTTTCTTTTCAGTTTTGATTGGGAGCTCACTTTTACATTCTAGCATTGTTGTTTTAATTCAAGAGAATTGGGGAGGAGAATTGATCTCTCTTCTTCCTTGTTCTTGCCCAGCACTCTTTAATTTTCTTGCTTCGGATCTTGGATGGAGAATTGAAGAACTTCTGTTTCAATCTCACCTTGGGATCTTGTTTAATTCTCTGCTTAATTGAATTTCAGTTTTGGTTACTTGCTCTCTCATCTACTTTCTCTGCAATTTACATTTCCTTTGCAATTAATCTTGTTGGATCTAGGAAAGCATTGAGATCTAGACTTGGTTATCTAGTCTCTTGAGTCCTGAGATCTGAATTCCAATTTTACATCCTCTGTTTAATATTTTTTTCAATCTCATTTACATTTCTGTTTTAAGATCCGGTTTGATTCAAGTCATCCTTTACTTCTTTGTTTGTTGCAATTTACTTTTCCTTGTTTAAATTCTGCAAATCCAATTCCCAATTCCCTTTACAATTTAAGCCATTTACATTTCTTGCACTTTAAGATTCTGCAATTTACATTTCTTGCGTTCTAAGTTTCTGCCATTTAATTTCTTGTTCTTTAAGATTCTGCACTTTAAATTTTAGTTCTCTTTAATTTCATGCCAATTACCCATTCCCTTTACTTTCTATGCAATTTAAATTCTGCAAATCACAATTCACTCAACCAAAACTTGATTCGCTTGACTAAATCAACCACTAATCTAAAATTGCTCAATCCTTCAATCCCTGTGGGATCGACCTCACTCCCGTGAGTTATTATTACTTGATGCGACCCGGTGCACTTGTCGGTTAGATCTGGGTGTTTTGGAGAAATTCGTTTCTTCCACAAAAATATCCCATCAAGTTTTTGGCGCCGTTGCCGGGGATTGATTAGATTGACAATGATTAAGTAAGGTGGTGATCTAGATCAAGCACTTTTTCTTTATTTTTCTCTAATTTTGACTAACCCACTAACTGTTTGAATTTTTGCCTGAGATGACTGAAACTTCGCTTTAGCAACAAAGTGAAGTTTTCCGGGAAATTTCTGGCTCTATGCAATGCTCTTGCTTACACAAGAGAAGCAATTTCTGCCACTAATCTCCCAAGTCCATCAACTGTTTGATACTTTGTGCCAGCTAACCTTCTGAATCACATTCTGAGCTTGAAAATATTCAATCATCACTTGAATTATTTGTGACTGTTGATGACAAGTCATCCTAGCCTATTTTAACTAGTCTTTTTCTTTTTTTTCATTAGAATTATGCACTTTCTTGAGCTACACGCAAGCTAATTGAGTAGATTTTCATGTTTCCCTTGATTGAACTAACCATATATGAATTTATGCCATTTCATGAGGTTTTATGCTATATTTGTTGCATATTATGAAAGATTGAATATCTCATGATTTTGAGCATAGCTTTGATGAGTTTGGTTGATTAATGATAGGTGAAGAAAGCTTGGAGAAAGGTTGAAGCAAAGAGGAATGGCTAGGAGTGAAGAGAGGACAATGGAATAAGTGAAATTGAACCAGGAAGCAAGAAGTTAGCCCCAACGTTAGCCCCCTAACTTGGAGGCTAACGTTGGAACTTGAAATTTCCTCCCTGGCCATCCCACGTTTGCGCCAACGTTAGCCCCCTAACTTGGAGGCTAACGTTGGCACATGAATTCCTCCCTGGCTAGCCAACGTTTGCGCCAACGTTAGCCCCCTAACTTGGAGGCTAACGTTGGCACATGAAGACATAAGGGAGAAGGGCCAACGTTTGCGCCAACGTTAGCCCCCTAACTTGGAGGCTAACGTTGGCACATGAAAACATAAGGGAGAAGGGCCAACGTTTGCGCCAACATTAGCCCCCTAACTTGGAGGCTAACGTTGGCGCCACTAGCACCAAGGGAAGGCCAACGTTAGGGTCAAAGTTAGACCCCTAACGTTGGCACCAACGTCCAAACCAGAAAAATGTGCCAACTGATATGAAAAGTTGGAGCCAAAGTTAGACCCCTAACTTTGGCTCAAACTTTTGGTCCAACTTTTGCTAACCTCAAAACCGGTTCAATTGGTTCACTTCGGTTCTTCTCCAAACTTCAAGAGCAATCAACCAAGGCCTCTTTCAACCCAATTCCACCAAGAGCAAAGGCCCAACTCAAGGCTTGAAGATCATTTGAAGAAAGTGTATAAATAGGATAGAATTCAAGTTCTTCAGGGAGCTTTCCTTTTAGAATTTTCATAATAGTTTTCAGAGAGCTTTTGAACTTGAGTGAACTTTAATTTCTTGTTTTCATTGCTTTCAATCTCATTTTACATTTGTCTTGAATCTTGGATTGGAGAATTGAAGAAATTCTGTTTCAATCTCAATCTTTGATCTCTCTGTTTCTTTACTATTAATTGAATTTCATTTCCGGTTCATTGCTCTTCATCTATTCTCTTTGCAATTTACAATTCCCTTGCAATTGTTCTTGTTGGATCTAGGAAGGCATTGAGATCTAGACTTGGTTTTCTAGTCTCTGGGTCCTGAGATCTGAATTTCCCATTTCACTTCTCTGTTTACTGCTTTATATGTTCATTTACTTTTCTGCTTCACATCTGGTTCAATCCCAATTCCCTTTCCCTCTTCTGTTTGATGCAATTTAGTTTTTCCTTGTTTAATTTCTGCAAATCCACATCCCAATCCCCTTTTCATTTCAAGCAATTTACATTCCTTGCACTTTAAGATTCTGCAATTTACATTTCTTGCCCTTTAAGTTTTTGCCATTTAATTTCTTGTTCTTTAAGTTTCAGCAATTTATTTCTTGTTCTCTTTACTTCAATGCAATTTAATTCTGCAAGTCACAAAACCATCAACCAAATCTTGATTCGCTTGACTAAATCAACCACTAAACTAAAATTGCTCAATCCTTCAATCCCTGTGGGATCGACCTCACTCCCGTGAGTTATTATTACTTGATGCAACCCGGTGCACTTGCCGGTTAGATTTGGGTGTTTTGGGAGAGATTTATTTTTCCTCCAAAAATATCTCATCAAGTTTTTGGCGCCGTTGCCGGGGATTGATTAGATTGACAATGATTAAGTGAGGTGGTGATCTAGATCAAGCACTTTTTCTTTATTTTTCTTTAATTTTTGATTAACCCACTAACTGTTTGATTTTTTGCTTAAACTAACTAACACTTCAATCTGGCAGTAAATTGAAGTGTCACTGGTTTTGTGCATTCCTCATGCTCTGCTTGTATGTCAGGTACAAGAAGAACCATACTCAATTTTCATGAACAAGACGAAAGAACTCTCAGGAGGTTAAGAAGAGCTGAAAGAGGGAAAAATATTGTTGGAGAAGAGGAATCAGACGAAGAATTCCAAGAGATGGAGGAACATTTAACCAATCCACCAGGTGGGGAAGACAACAACAATGGCAACCCACCCCAGAGGAGAGTTTTGGCTTCCTACACCTTTGCAAATCCTAGACATTGTGGGAGCAGCATCTTGGCTCCAAATGTCAATGCTAACAACTTTGAACTCAAGCCACAACTCATCACTTTGGTTCAGAACAACTGCTCTTTTGGTGGAGGACCACTTGAGGACCCACACCAACATGTATCCACTTTCTTGAGGATATGCAACACTGTCAAAACTAATGGAGTGCCCCCTGACAGCTACAAGCTAATGCTATTCCCATTTTCTCTTAGGGACAAGGCCACTCAATGGTTAGAATCTTTTCCAAGAGACAGCATCAACAATTGGGATGATTTGGTAACTAAATTCCTTGCCAAATTTTATCCACCTCAGAGGATTATAAGGTTAAAGGCTGAGGTATGATGACAAGTCATCTTAGCCTATTTTAGCTAGTCTTTTTCTTTAGTTTTCATTAGAATTATGCACTTTCTTGAGCTACAAGCCAGCTAATTGAGTAGATTTTCATGTTTCCCTTGATTGAACCAACCATATATGAATTCATGCCATTTCATGAGGTTTTGTGCTATATTTATTGCATATTATGAAAGATTGAATATCTCATGATTTTGAGCATAGCTTTGATGAATTTGGTTGATTTATGATAGGTGAAGAAAGCTTGGAAAAAGGTTGAAGCAAAGAGGAATGGCTAGAAGTGAAGAAAGGAATAAGTGAAATTGAACTTGGAGACATGAAGTTAGCTCCAACGTTAGCCCCCTAACTTGGAGGCTAACGTTGGGCATGAAGATTACTCCCTGAGCTCCCCACGTTTGAGCCAACGTTAGCCCCCTAACTTGGAGGCTAACGTTGGCAAGAGAAGTTCTCCCCAGGGCACCAACGTTTGCGCCAACGTTAGCCCCCTAACTTGGAGGCTAACGTTGGCACATGAATCACAAAGGGGGAAGGGCCAACGTTTGCTTCAACTGATGATATCTCTGGATGAATATCATATGGAGCACTAGAATTCCCTTCCCAGCCACCATTAGAATTATGACTTGCATCATTTTGTGGTGGAGGGAAATATCCCATATGATTTTCTTTCTCATCTTGTGGTTCTGAAGCATAGCTCCATAAATTGGAGTGCCCAGAATTTGAAGTTTCTTGGTGATATCCCCAGCCATCATTAGAGATTGGTGATGGTGGGTGATATCCCATAAAATTTTGTTTGACCAAATGATGAGTTGAACTCCATTTGTATTTTGCAAACATCAATGAAAATTGAAATTACTCATATCAGAGATGAGAATTTCTTAGTGAGGCAAAAACTCAAACACCTTGGTTTCACTTTGAAACGGAAAACAAAAATAAAGAAAATGCTTGATCTAGACTTCTCACCCACTTAATCATTGTTGATCTAATCAATCCCCGGCAACGGCGCCAAAAACTTGATGAGATATTTTGGAGGAAAATAAATTTCTCCCAAAACACACAAATCTAACCGGCAAGTGCACCGGGTCGCATCAAGTAATAATAACTCACGGGAGTGAGGTCGATCCCACAGGGATTGATGGATCAAGCAACTTTAGTGGGTGATTAGTTTAGTCAAGCTAACATTGATGTGAATTGTGTGAAATTGTAACCAACAGAAAGTAAATGACAATGAATTTAAAGTTGCAGAATGTAAATTGGCAAGTAACTTAAAGAGCAAGAAATGTAAATTGCAAGAATCTTAAATGACAAGAAATATAAATTGCATCAAATGTAAAGGGAATTGGGAATTGGATTTGCAGAAATTAAACAAGGAAAAGTTAAATTGCAGCAAGCAGAGAAGTAAAAGATGGATTTGATTGATTCGGAACCAAAACAGAAATGTAAATAAACATGAAAAGCAATAAACAGAGAATGTAAAATTGGAATTAAGATCTCAGGACCCAAGAGACTAGATAACCAAGTCTAGATCTCAATGCCTTCCTAGATCCAACAAGAACAATTGCAAGAGAAATTAAAGAAAAGTAAATTGCAGAAGCCAAGAGAAGGTGAAGTAGTAAACAGGAATGGAAATTCAATTGTGCAGAGAAAGTAAACAAGAAAATTCTCAAGGTGAGATTGAAACAGAATTTCTTCAATTCTCAACCCAAGATTCAAAACGAAATTGAAAACTAAGAGAGAGCTCTCAAATCCTTCTGCTCCCTCGTGGAGCCAGCCTCCTTACAAATATGAAACAGATGCCTATTTATAGGCATTTCTACAAAATGAAAATGAAATTCAAAATAAATTACAATTAAAATGAAATTTCTATTCTAACTATCTCTTGTGCCTCTGAGTGGTGTCAATTGGGCCCTTGCTCTTGATGGAATTGGGTTGATAAAGGCCTTGGTTGATTGCTCTTGGAGTTTGAAGAGGAACCGAATTGAACCAATTGAACCGGTTTTGAAATTAGCCATAGTTGGACCTAACGTTTGAGCCAAAGTTAGGGGTCTAACTTTGGCCCTAACTTTTCCTAGCAGCAAGCATATTTCTCTGGTTTGGACGTTGGTGCCAACGTTAGGGGTCTAACTTTGACCCTAACGTTGGCCTCCCTTATGCACATTTATGGGGCCAACTTTGTCCTCTTGTCATGTTGCCAATTTTATGCCCAATATTAACTATCATATATGGTTGGAAAGCTCTGAATGTCAGCTTTCTAACCCACTTGGAATCACTTCAATTGGACATCTACAACTCAAGTTATGATCATTTGAAGAGGGCATGGTTGCTGGCTTTGGTGTGCAGCGTTTGAGGTAACGTTAGCCCTCAAACGTTGGCGAAAACGCCAGTTCTGGAGGCTCAAATGTATTGTCCACCCCATACTATTATACATTGTTGGAAAGCCCTGGATGTCTACTTTCCAATGCCGTTGGGATCACATTATTTGGAGCTCTACAGCTCGAGTTATACTTCTTTGAAAGTGCAGAGGTCAGTTGGCTTCACTGCAGGTTGCCACCATGTTCGTTTATGCACATTGCGGGGCAGTTTTCTCCCTCAATTTTAGTGTCCACCATGCAGTGCCATATATGCTTGGAAAGCTCTTGATTCCTACTTTCCAATGCTTCTTGAATCACCTCATTTGGAGCTCTGTAGCTCAAGTTATTCTTGTTGGAAGTATACCCCTTGTATGCCTTGTGGTGTGTGGCGCCAACGTTAGCCTCCAAGTTAGGGGGCTAACGTTGGCGCAAACGTTGGCCCCTCTCCCTTATGTCTTCATGTGCCAACGTTAGCCTCCAAGTTAGGGGGCTAACGTTGGCGCAAACGTTGGATGGCCAGGGAGGAATTCATGTGCCAACGTTAGCCTCCAAGTTAGGGGGCTAACGTTGGCTCAAACGTGGGGAGCCCAGAGAGTAATCTTCATGCCCAACGTTAGCCTCCAAGTTAGGGGGCTAACGTTGGGGCTAACTTCATGCCTCCAGGTTTAATTTCACTTATTCCTCTCTTCACTCCTAGCCATTCCTCTTTGCTTCAACCTTTCTCCAAGCTTTCTTCACCTATCATTAATCAACCAAACACATCAAAGCTATGCTCAAAATCATGAGATATTCATTCTTTCATAATATGTGACAATTTTAGCATAAAACCTCATGAAATAGCATGAATTCATACATGGTTGATTAAATCAAAGGAAACATGAAAATCTACCCAATTGGCTTGCTTATGGCTCAAGAAAGTGCATAATTCAATTAAAAACAAAAGAAAAAGGCTAGTTAAAATAGGCTAAGATGACTTGTCATCACCAACGTTAGCCCCCTAACTTGGAGGCTAACGTTGGCACATGAATCACAAAGGGGGAAAAGGCCAACGTTTGCGCCAACGTTAGCCCCCTAACTTGGAGGCTAACGTTGGCGCCACTAGCTCTAAGCAAAGCCAACGTTAGGGTCAAAGTTAGACCCCTAACGTTGGCACCAACGTCCAAACCAGAGAATTATGCTTGCTGCTATGAAAAGTTAGGGTCAAAGTTAGACCCCTAACTTTGGCTCAAACGTTAGGTCCAACTATGGCTAACTTCAAAACCGGTTCAATTGGTTCACTTTGGTTCTTCTTCAAACTTCAAGAGCAATCAACCAAGGCCTCTTTCAACCCAATTCCACCAAGAACAAAGGCCCAACTCAAGGCTTGAAGATCATTTTGGAAAGTGTATAAATAGGATAGAATTCAAGTTATTCGAGGAGCTTTCCTTTTAGAATTTTCATAATAGTTTTCGGAGAGCTTTTGAACTTGAGTGAACTTTAATTTCTTGTTTTCATTGCTTTCAATTTCATTTTACATTTGTCTTGGATCTTGGATTAGAGAATTGAAGAAATTCTGTTTCAATCTTAATCTTGGATCTCTTTGTTTCTTTACTGTTAATTGAATTCCATTTCCGGTTCATTGTTCTTCATCTCTTTTCTTTGCAATTTACAATTCCCTTGCAATTGTTCTTGTTGGATCTAGGAAGGCATTGAGATCTAGACTTGGTTTTCTAGTCTCTGGGTCCTGAGATCTAAATTCCCATTTCAATTCTCTGTTTACTGCTTTCTACGTTCATTTAATTTTCTGCTTCACATCCGGTTCAATCCCAATTCCCTTTCCCTCTTCTGTTTGATGCAATTTAGCTTTTCCTTGTTTAATTTCTGCAAATCCACATCCCAATCCCCTTTACATTTCAAGCAATTTACATTCCTTGCACTTTAAGATTCTGCAATTTACATTTCTTGCACTTTAAGTTTCTGCCATTTAATTTCTTGTTCTTTAAGTTTCAGCAATTTATTTCTTGTTCTCTTTACTTCAATGCAATTTAATTCTGCAAGTCACAAAACCATCAACCAAATCTTGATTTGCTTGACTAAATCAACCACTAAACTAAAATTGCTCAATCCTTCAATCCCTGTGGGATCGACCTCACTCCAGTGAGTTTTTATTACTTGATACGACCCGGTACACTTGCCGGTTAGTTTTGGGTGTTTTGGAAGAGATTTATTTTTCCTCCAAAATATCTCATCAAATTTTTGGCGCCGTTGCCGGGGATTGATTAGATTGACAATGATTAAGCGAGGTGGTGATCTAGATCAAGCACTTTTTCTTTTTTCTTAAATTTTCGATTAACCCACTAACTGTTTGAATTTTTGCTTGAACTAAACTTCATTCTACCAATAGATTGAAGTGATCTTGCTGGTGTTTCTTTTGTCTTGTTTGTATGTCAAGTACAGGGAGATCCGTTCCTGTTTTATCTGAAGCTGATCAGAGAACTCTTAGAAGGATAAGAAGAGCTGAAAGAGGGAAAAATATTGTTGGAGAAGACGAATCTGAGGAAGAATACCACGAGATGGAAGGAGATACATCTAATCCAGGAGGAGGAGTTAATAATCAACCACAACAAAGGAGAGTACTGGCTTCCTATACCTTTGCAAATGCTAGACATTGTGGAAGCAACATTCTCACCCCTAATGTCAATGCAAATAACTTTGAACTGAAGCCACAACTCATCACATTGGTCCAGAACAATTGCTCATTTGGGGGAGGACCATTGGAGGATCCAAATCAACATCTATCTACCTTCTTTAGGATCTGTGACACTGTCAAATCCAATGGCGTGAATCCTGAAACCTACAAGCTTCTGCTGTTCCCGTTCTCATTAAGGGATAAGGCTGCACAATGGCTTGAAACTTTTCCCCAAGGAAGTATCACTAGTTGGGATGACTTGGTGACTAAATTTCTAGCCAAATTCTATCCACCCCAAAGAGTCATCAGGCTGAAAACCGAGGTGCAGACATTCACACAATTAGATGCCGAATCCTTGTATGAAGCATGGGAGAGGTACAAAGCCTTAATCAGAAAGTGTCCTCCAGAGATGTTCAATGAATGGGACGTGCTGCAAAATTTCTATGAAGGCCTGACATTGAAATCTCAGGAGGCATTAGATCATTCTGCTGGAGGTTCACTACAACTGATGAAAACTGCTGAGGAAGCTCAGAATCTTGTGGACATGGTGGCCAACAATCAATATTTCTTTGCTCATCAAAGAAACCGCCAACCATCACAAAGGAGAGGAGTAATAGAGCTAGAAGGAGTAGATTCAATCCTGGCTCAAAACAAGATGATGCAGCAGCAAATTCAGCAACAATTTGAGCAAATGGCCAAGAGGATTGATAGTCTCCAAGTTGCAACAGTCAACACTAGCCAACCATCAACCACATGGGGACAGAGTGAAGAAACTCAAGAAGAACAACAACAAGAGCAAGTACAATATATGCACAACCAAGGACCAAATGAAGTGTATGGTGATACATACAATCCATCCTGGAAAAACCACCCAAACCTCAGATGGGGAGATAACCATACCCAAAATCAACAACCATGGCAGAGGAACTCAAACCAACACAACCCAAGAAGCAACCAAAATCACAACCAGCAGCAGACTAACCAAAACCCCTACAGAAAGCCTCAGAACAACTACCCCAACCTCAACCAATACCAATCTAATAACCAACTCACCAACCAAAATGCCTACCATCCACCACCTACATCTCAAAACCCACCTCAAATATCACCTGAAGCCCAAAGAATCACTCACTTGGAAGCCATGATAGACAAAATGTTGAAACACCAAGAAATGGTAGCCAAGAATCAGGAAGCCTCTATAAAGAGCCTAGAGAGACAGATGGGGCAACTCTCCAAGCAAGTATCTGTTGAGAGACCTTCAAACGCACTGCCCAGTGACACAATCCCAAATCCCAAGGAGGAATGCAAGGCAATACAATTGAGGAGTGGGAGAACATTGATAAGCAACAATGACACTACAAGGAAGCAAGCAGAGAACATCAAAGGACCAACAGAGGATGAGAATCAAACAAAGGCAGATGAGGATAAGGAGCAAGATGTGATGCCAAACAAAGACACTGAGAAACTCAAAGAGAAGAACAACCAGCCACATAGCTCAAAGGAAGTAGCTCAGGGGCAGCAGCAAATGGAAAAAAACATCACACCTCCACTGCCTTACCCTCAGAGGTTCAACAAAGAGATTAAAGACAAGCATTTTCACAAATTCCTTGAGATTTTTAAGAAGCTGGAAATCAACATTCCCTTGGCTGAAGCACTTGAGCAAATGCCTCTATATTCCAAGTTTCTGAAGGATCTTATCAACAAGAAAAGAAGCTGGGATGAGAAAGAAACCATAATGATTGCTGAGGAATGCAGGGCCTTGATTCAAAAGGGGCTTCCTCCCAAGCTTGAGGACCCAGGAAGCTTCCTGTTGCCTTGCACCATTGGGAAATTGACAATCACTAAAGCAATGTGTGATCTCGGAGCAAGTATTAACTTAATATCATCCTCCTTGATGAAAAAGCTGCATATAGAGGAGGTCAAACCAGTACAAATGTCTCTGGAGCTGGTAGACAAGTCAATGGTATACCCCAGGGGTGTAATTGAAAATCTCTTGGTCAAGGTGGACAGTTTTATATACCCTGCTGATTTTGTGGTTCTAGAATCAAACGATGATGATGGTGACTCTGTTATACTGGGAAGGCCATTCTTGGCCACTGCTAGAGCTATCATAGACGTAGAGGAAGGGGAATTAACTCTAAGGATGCATGACCAGAGCATCACTCTGAAGGTGTTGCCAGAAGCACAATTTAGTAAGGAAGAGAAAGACTATATGAAAAATGGCTAGGAAAGTCACAGCAACATCCCAATGCTAAAGACTGTGCAGACTGATGAAAAAGCCCAGGAGGGTAGTAGAGTATTAGCCACTGAAAAGAGAGGCCCCCAAGGAAAGCCTATGGCCAGAAAAGAAAGATCAACAAAAGGAAAGATGAAACGCAGAAACAAAGCAAAAAGGGGCTGGAAGAATAGAAAGATTCCAACAGAGGGGCTTTCCAAAGGTGACAAAGTGCAACTGATATATCAACAGTTGGGGGCAAATCAACAAACCGAGGATTACTACACTGTCAGCAACATACTATCATTAGAGCATGCTGAGATTGAACACCAGAGAACAAAGAAGAGGATCACGGTCAGGGGAGACAAATTAAGGCCCTACAAGCACCAACCACCATAAAAGAAAGCTTCAATGTCAAGCTAGTGACAATAAAAGAGCGCTCCATGGGAGGCAACCCATGCTTTAAGATTCTTGTCATTTTACATTCAATAAATTATGATCACTTGATGCATGAATTCTTTTCTCTTTTCATGAACATGTCCATTTATTGCATGCACTATTTTGAAACATATGCTACGTTTGGTGTATCTTCAAGCACACTTAACCAATATTACAAAGGATATTGTTTCACATGCTTAAAATGTTTTGATAGAGCATATGGCCGAACACTAAGTTTGGTGTCCACATAGCTTCATGAAAATTTGAAACTCATGCATCAATAATCATACATGTGTTATTTTCCAAAACCTTATAAATAGAAATTTTTTTTTTCAAAAATGAAGGCATTAATTGTGATTGACCCTTTGACAAGAAATAAGTTTGGTGTTCATCAAACCTTGATGCACCGATTCAAGGATGCAATTAATCCTTCATGAAAAAAAAAAGAAAAAGAAAAAAAAAAGAAAGTATGATGAAAACAATTCTTATGAACATGTAACTTTTGAATTTCACCAATTGGAGGAAGAAACTCATTTTCTTTATACATTACCAAACACTAAGTTTGGTGTCCTCCAAAAAGAGTGTCACGGTTCACATGAGATAAGAAGTGATGGTTCACATATTTTTACTAAAAAGAACAATAGTGCTACGGTTGGATAAGACTAATATAGGTTGTCTTGTTGTGATGACTAGGAGGTCAAAGAATCTTCAATGAAAAAGACAAGACAAAGGAAAGCATAGCATAAGGACAAAATCCTATCACATGCTTCAAGGAAGAAATCTGCCACTCCTTGAGAATGATCACGGCAAAGGCATGGGAAGGAGCAAATCTTGTCTTCATTCATCTTCACATGCACACCCTTGATTCCCATAGTGTCTAATTGCATCCTAGCCCTTCATTGCTCATTTAAAAGTATACCACCTTCAAGCCATGCACATAACCGAATCACTCCTCAACATAACAAGCCTTGTGCAACCTTTCTTCTACTTTAAACTCCAACCACTTAAACTCCTCTTCATAACTTCTTGTTATAGCAAGTCCGGACCTCATCTCTTTTTCCTCCAAACACACATCAAACTCTCCAACATTCTTCACATCCCCTCTCAACCAACCAAGTGATCATGGCATCCTCCTCAAGAACCAAATGACGAAAAGGAAAAGATCCAATAGTAGAGGAAGAAACACATGAGTATGACCAATGGAGGTTCAAGTCTTGGTCTCATCAAATGCAAATTCAATGGATGAACGAGAAAAGAATCTATCCTGAAATTCCATTCATGTTGCTGGACGATGGATGTCAAGAAATAAAGAACAAAATCCGGAAGAGGAGATGGGAGGAACTTACATCACCAGCCACCCGAGTTAATACCAATATCATAAGAGAGTTCTATGCAAATGTCCCAAGGATTGACATGCGGGAACCCCCAACGTACAAGAGCTATGTGCGTGGGGTGGAAGTAGACTTTAGCCCGGAGGCAATCAAGAAAGTCTTGAAACTAAAGTCAGTCCGCTTTGATGAACCGGGATACCAACAAAGATTGACTGAGGATCAAGATTATGAAGAGATTGCAAGAGACATTTGTTTTGAGAACTCAGAATGGGAAGGAGACAACAAAAACAGATACAAGTTCCTGAAGAGATGTAACCTCATTCCGGAAGCAAAAGGATGGTATGAATTGATGAAAAGATCAATTCTGGGGACAGTGAACACCTCAGAAGTTAACAGGGAGAGAGCCTTAATGCTGCATTGTATCATGGTGGGTGGAGAAATAAGAGTTCATGAGATCCTTGCAAGAGACATTCAAAAGATAGCTGAAAAGAATTCGGCCGGATCTTGGTTGTACTATCCGAGCACCATTTGGAAGTTGTGTGCAAAAGCTAAAGTTCCATTGGAAGAGGAGAATCCAATGTGGTTGAGCCAAGGCATGCCCATAACCATTGAACGAATGATGATGCCCCTTGAAGCACATCAAGGCCGAAGACCACATGGAGGAAGGGAAAGAGAAGAGCCAATGGAAGAAGATGAGCCACACATAGAAGAAGAGCCACAAGAGGAGGAGGAGCAGCCACACTTTTTCCCACATGGCAATATGGATATGACTCAAATGCAAGAAGCAATAGGGAGGTTGTCTCAACTGTACACAAGAATCCAAGCAAGGCAAGAGGAATATCATTCTCTGTACATGCAAAACCAACAAGCACAAGAAGAAAGAGAGCTAAGAATATAAACAAACAAAATGAATTCGAGTCAAGATTTCTTGCGATGCAAGAAGAACATGCCTTTCAATCTCATGAATCTTTTGGGAAGTTGGAACAAATGCAAGCTGAAAGTTTGAAGGCTTTCAAGGAGTTCACAACACTTCAAGAAGCAAGGTATGAAGTGCAAGCCGATTACAATGTCAATAGCCAAATCAAACTAAACTATATTGGAGAACATATGCATAACATGGATCCGGCATTCCCAACTTTTGATGAATTTTTCAAAATGAGAAGTGAGGTAGAAGTAAACAGGGCTATGAGACTTGAAGATAGAGTGGAGGAGGCTATGAATAATGCTGGCTTTTGGCAAGATCAACAGGCACCAAACAAGGATGGTGGGAACACTAGCAGCCAAGTGTATGAAAGGAGAAAGAAGAGGCATGACAAATGAAAGGTGGACTTGCTCCTTGTTCAAAGAAAAAAAATTCATGCATTCTATCTGTTCTAAGTTGTCTTTGCATTTCTAAGTAGTCCTCTTTAATTAAAAGTCTTTGCATTGTGTTTGTTTCTTTCAAAATAAATAGGCTAGTTTTTATGTTTGCTTGTGTGTTTATCTTCACTTGACAAGAAGTATGTATTGTCCCCTGCATCTTTAAATTCAATAAAAGAACAGTTTGAATGTGAAGTGAAATGGTCTCTGTTAGATAGAAGTGGAATAAAAGTAAGTGGTGGTATGTGTGTGATTGTAGAATAGCTCACTTTTAGTGAATAAAGAGCTAGGATATCTCCTTCTAAGTAAAGAGTGGTTTACTGTCTAGGAATCTCAATTGAATTAAATTCCTTGGTTAGAAAGAAAAACAAAAAGAAGGAAAGAACAAAGAGAGCCAAAAAGTGGCAAAACAAAAGAAAAACAAAAAGAGACAAAGCTGGACACCAATAGCTTGAACCTTAAAATATATGCCTGTGATGTCTTTGTACTAGGATCTGCTTGGATTAGTAAGCTCTTAGGAGTGCCTCAACACTTGGTGACTTGGGTTAACTAACCCGGGATCATCAGCTGAAAGTCCACTATCAAGAGCAACCTAACTACAAGGCATTTAGTAACCCAAAGAGGTGCTAGGCATCAATGTTTTAAGAAGGAATGTGAGCCAAGTGTCTATGGTGAATAATGTGTCAAGTATAAAGAAAAGAAAATGAACTTGCTACACATGACACTCAAATAAAGCTTTTGAACAAAATAATAGCCAAGGATGAAGGAATAATGAGAGGTCATAGCAATATGTCACTTGAAGCTTGAAGGAGACTTTCTAGGCCTAGGAGTCAATAAGAAGTGAGTATTTGCATATCCACATAAAACCCCATGAACTATCAATAATACTCTGCTAGCATGAACTTCCTCTTCCATTTCATTCTTTCTTCTTAATAATTCATTTCTTGCTTGGGGACAAGCAAGCTTTAAGTTTGGTGTTGTGATGACAAGTCATCTTAGCCTATTTTAGCTAGTCTTTTTCTTTAGTTTTCATTAGAATTATGCACTTTCTTGAGCTACAAGCCAGCTAATTGAGTAGATTTTCATGTTTCCCTTGATTGAACCAACCATATATGAATTCATGCCATTTCATGAGGTTTTGTGCTATATTTGTTGCATATTATGAAAGATTGAATATCTCATGATTTTGAGCATAGCTTTGATGAATTTGGTTGATTTATGATAGGTGAACAAAGCTTGGAAAAAGGTTGAAGCAAAGAGGAATGGCTAGAAGTGAAGAAAGGAATAAGTGAAATTGAACTTGGAGACATGAAGTTAGCTCCAACGTTAGCCCCCTAACTTGGAGGCTAACGTTGGGCATGAAGATTACTCCCTGAGCTCCCCACGTTTGAGCCAACGTTAGCCCCCTAACTTGGAGGCTAACGTTGGCAAGAGAAGTTCTCCCCTGAGCACCAACGTTTGCGCCAACGTTAGCCCCCTAACTTGGAGGCTAACGTTGGCACATGAATCACAAAGGGGGAAGGGCCAACGTTTGCGCCAACGTTAGCCCCCTAACTTGGAGGCTAACGTTGGCACATGAATCACAAAGGGGGAAAAGGCCAACGTTTGCGCCAACGTTAGCCCCCTAACTTGGAGGCTAACGTTGGCGCCACTAGCTCTAAGCAAAGCCAACGTTAGGGTCAAAGTTAGACCCCTAACGTTGGCACCAACGTCCAAACCAGAGAATTATGCTTGCTGCTATGAAAAGTTAGGGTCAAAGTTAGACCCCTAACTTTGGCTCAAACGTTAGGTCCAACTATGGCTAACTTCAAAACCGGTTCAATTGGTTCACTTTGGTTCTTCTTCAAACTTCAAGAGCAATCAACCAAGGCCTCTTTCAACCCAATTCCACCAAGAACAAAGGCCCAACTCAAGGCTTGAAGATCATTTTGGAAAGTGTATAAATAGGATAGAATTCAAGTTATTCGGGGAGCTTTCCTTTTAGAATTTTCATAATAGTTTTCGGAGAGCTTTTGAACTTGAGTGAACTTTAATTTCTTGTTTTCATTGCTTTCAATTTCATTTTACATTTGTCTTGGATCTTGGATTAGAGAATTGAAGAAATTCTGTTTCAATCTCAATCTTGGATCTCTTTGTTTCTTTACTGTTAATTGAATTCCATTTCCGGTTCATTGTTCTTCATCTCTTTTCTTTGCAATTTACAATTCCCTTGCAATTGTTCTTGTTGGATCTAGGAAGGCATTGAGATCTAGACTTGGTTTTCTAGTCTCTGGGTCCTGAGATCTAAATTCCCATTTCAATTCTCTGTTTACTGCTTTCTACGTTCATTTAATTTTCTGCTTCACATCCGATTCAATCCCAATTCCCTTTCCCTCTTCTGTTTGATGCAATTTAGCTTTTCCTTGTTTAATTTCTGCAAATCCACATCCCAATCCCCTTTACATTTCAAGCAATTTACATTCCTTGCACTTTAAGATTCTGCAATTTACATTTCTTGCACTTTAAGTTTCTGCCATTTAATTTCTTGTTCTTTAAGTTTCAGCAATTTATTTCTTGTTCTCTTTACTTCAATGCAATTTAATTCTGCAAGTCACAAAACCATCAACCAAATCTTGATTCGCTTGACTAAATCAACCACTAAACTAAAATTGCTCAATCCTTCAATCCCTGTGGGATCGACCTCACTCCAGTGAGTTTTTATTACTTGATACGACCCGGTACACTTGCCGGTTAGTTTTGGGTGTTTTGGGAGAGATTTATTTTTCCTCCAAAATATCTCATCAAGGTACAAACATTTACACAAATGGAGGCCGAACCCATCTATGAGGCATGGGAGAGGTACAAGGCTCTGATCAGGAAATGTCCCCCTGCTATGTTTAATGAGTGGGAGAAGCTTCAAAACTTCTATGAAGGCTTAACACTGAAATCTCAGGAAGCTTTGGATCATTCAGCTGGAGGTTCCTTGCAACTCATGAAAACTGTAGAAGAGGCTCAAGAACTCATTGATATGGTGTCCAACAACCAATATTTCTTTGCTCATCAAAGAGGCCGCCAACCATCACAAAGGAGAGGAGTAATGGAGCTAGAAGGAGTGGATTCAATCCTGGCTCAAAACAAGATGATGCAGCAGCAAATTCAGCAACAATTTGAGCAAATGGCCAAGAGGATTGATAGTCTCCAAGTTGCAGCAGTCAACACTAGCCAACCATCAACCACATGGGGACAGAGTGAAGAAACTCAAGAAGAACAACAACAAGAGCAAGTTCAGTATATGCACAACCAAGGACCAAATGAAGTGTATGGTGATACATACAATCCATCCTGGAAGAACCACCCAAACCTCAGATGGGGAGATAACCATACCCAAAACCAACAACCATGGCAGAGGAACTCAAACCAACACAACCCAAGGAACAACCAAAATCACAACCAGCAGCAGACTAACCAAAACCCCTACAGAAAACCTCAAAACAACTACCCCAACCTCAACCAATACCAATCTAATAACCAATCCACCAACCAAAATGCCTACCATCCACCACCCACATCTCATAACCCACCTCAAATATCACCTGAAGCCCAAAGAATCACTCACTTGGAGGCCATGATAGACAAAATGTTGAAACACCAAGAAATGGTAGCCAAGAATCAGGAAGCCTCTATGAAGAGCCTAGAAAGACAGATGGGGCAACTCTCCAAGCAAGTATCTGTTGAGAGACCTTCAAACTCACTGCCCAGTGACACAATTCCAAATCCCAAGGAAGAATGCAAGGCAATACAATTAAGGAGTGGGAGAGCATTGATAAGCAACAATGACACTACAAGGAAGCAAGCAGAGAACATTAAAGAACCAATGGAGGATGAGAATCAAACAAAGGTAGATGAGGCTAATAAGCAAGTTGTGATGCCAAACAAAAGCACTGAAAAACTTAAAGAGAAGAACAACCAGCCACATAGCTCAAAAGAAGTAGCTCAGGGACAGCAGCAAATAGGAAAAAGCATCACACCTCCATTGCCATATCCCCAGAGGTTCAATAAAGAGGTTAAAGACCAACATTTTCACAAATTCCTTGAGATTTTTAAGAAGCTGGAAATCAATATTCCCTTGGTTGAAGCACTTGAGCAAATGCCTCTATACTCTAAGTTTCTGAAGGATCTCATCAACAAGAAAAGAAGCTGGGATGAGAAAGAAACCATAATGATTACTGAGGAATGCAGGGCCTTAATTCAAAAGGGGCTTCCTCCCAAGCTTGAGGACCCAGGGAGCTTCCTGTTGCCTTGCACCGTTGGGGAATTGACCATCACTAAAGCAATGTGCGATCTCGGAGCAAGTATTAACTTAATACCATCCTCCTTGGTGAAAAAGCTGAATATAGAGGAGGTCAAACCAGTACAAATGTCTTTGGAGCTGGTAGACAAGTCAATGGTATACCCCAGGGGTGTAATTGAAAATCTTTTGGTCAAGGTGGACAGTTTTATTTACCCTGCTGATTTTGTGGTTCTAGAATCAAACGATGATGATGGTGACTCTGTTATACTGGGAAGGCCATTCTTGGCCACTGCTAGAGCTATCATAGACGTAGAGGAAGGGGAATTAACTCTAAGGATGCATGACCAGAGCATCACTCTGAAGGTGTTGCCAGAAGCACAATTTAGCAAGGAAGAGAAAGACTATATGAAAAATGACCAGGAAAGTTACAGCAACATCCCAATGCTAAGGATTGTGCAGACTGATGAAAAAGCCCAAGAGGGTAGTAGAGTATTAGCCACTGAAAAGAGAGGCCCCCAAGGAAAGCCTATGGCCAGAAAAGAAAGATCAACAAAAGGAAAGATGAAATGCAGAAACAAAGCAAAAAGGGGCTGGAAGAATAGAAAGATTCCAACAGAGGGGCTTTCCAAAGGTGACAAAGTGCAACTGATATATCAACAGCTGGGGGCAAATCAACAAACCGAGGATTACTACACTGTCAGCAACATACTATCATTAGAGCATGCTGAAATAGAACACCAGAAAACAAAAAAGAGGATCACGGTCAGAGGAGACAAATTGAGGCCCTACAAGCACCAACCACCATAAAAGAAAGTCTCAATGTCAAGCTAGTGACAATAAAAGAGCGCTCCATGGGAGGCAACCCATGCTTTAAGATTCATGTCATTTTAAATTCAATAAGTTATGATCATTTGAGCATGAATTCTTTTCTCTTTTCATGAACATGTCCATTGACTGCATGCACTGTTTTGAAACATATGCTAAGTTTGGTGTGCCTCCAAGCACACTAAACCAATGTTACAAAGAATTTTGCTTCACATGCTTGAAATGTTTTGATAGAGCATATGGCCGAACACTAAGTTTGGTGTCCACATAGCTTCATGAAAATTTGAAACTCATGCATCAATAATCATACATTTGTTATTTTCAAAAACCCTATAAATAGAAAAATTCTTATTCAGTAATGAAGGCATTAATTGTGATGTACCCTTTGACAAGAAACAAGTTTGGTGTTCATCAAACCTTGATGCACCGATTCAAGGATACAATTAATCCTTCATGAAAAAAAAAAGAGAAAAAAGAAAGTGTAATGGAAACAATCCTTATGAACATTTAACGTTTGAACTTCACTAATTGGAGGAAGAAACTCATTTTCTTTATACATTACCAAACATTAAGTTTGGTGTCCTCCAAAGAAAGTGTCACGGTTCAAATGAGACAAGGATTGATGGTTCACAAAGTTTTAATAAAAAGCACACCCTTGCTACGGTTGGATAAGACTAATGTATGTTGTCTTGTTGTGGTGACTAGGAAGTCAAAGAATCTTCAAAGAAAAAGACAAGACAAAGGAAAGCATAGCATAAGGACAAAATCCCATCACATGCTTCAAGAAAGAAATCTGCCACTCCTTGAGAATGATCACGGCAAAGGCAAGGGAAGGAGCAAATTTTGTCTTCATTCATCCATACATGCACACCCTTGATTCCCATAGTGTCTAATTGCATCCTAGCCCTTCATTGCTCATTTAAAAGCATACCACCTTCAAGCCATGCACATGACCGAATCACTCCTCAACATAACAAGCCTTGTGCAACCTTTCTTCTACTTTAAACTCCAACCACTTAAACTTCTCTTCATAACTTTTTGTCATAGCAAGTTCGGACCTAATCTCTTTTTCCTCCAAACACACATCAAACTCTCCAACATTCTTCACATTCCCTCTCAACCAACCAAGTGATCATGGCATCCTCCTCAAGAACCAAACAACGAAAAGGAAAAGATCCAATAGTGGAGGAAGAAACACATGAATATGACCAATGGAGGTTCAAGTCTTGGTCTCATCAAATGCAAATTCAATGGATGAACGAGAAAAGAATCTATCCTGAAATCCCATTCATGTTGCCGGAGGATGGATGTCAAGAAATAAAGAACAAAATCCGGAAGAGGAGATGGGAGGAACTTACATCACCAGCCACCCGAATTAATACCAATATCATAAGAGAGTTCTATGCAAATGTCCCAAGGATTGACATGCGTGAACCCCCAACGTACAAGAGCTATGTGCGTGGGGGTGGAAGTAGACTTTAGCCCGGATGCAATCAAGAAAGTCTTGAAACTAAAGTCAGTCCGCTTTGATGAACCGGGATACCAACAAAGATTGACTGAGGATCAAGATTATGAGGAGATTGCGAGAGACATTTGTTTTGAGAACTCAGAATGGGAAGGAGACAACAAGAACAGATACAAGTTCCTGAAGAGATGTAACCTCATTCCGGAAGCAAAAGGATGGTATGAGTTGATGAAAAGGTCAATTCTGGGGACAGTGAACACCTCAGAAGTTAACAGGGAGAGAGCCTTAATGCTGCATTGTATCATGGTGGGTGGAGAGATAAGACTTCATGAAATCCTTGCAAGAGACATTCAAAAGATAGCTGAAAAGAATTCGGCCGGATCTTGGTTGTACTATCCGAGCACCATTTGGAGGTTGTGTGCAAAGGCTAAAGTTCCATTGGAAGAGGAGAATCCAATGTGGTTAAGCCAAGGCATGCCCATAACCATTGAACGAATGATGATGCCCCTTGAAGCACATCAAGGCCGAAGACCACATGGAGGAAGGGAAAGAGAAGAGCCAATGGAAGAAGATGAGCCACACATAGAAGAAGAGCCACAAGAGGAGGAGGAACAGCCACACTTTTTCCCACATGGCAATATGGATATGACTCAAATGCAAGAAGCAATAGGGAGATTGTCTCAGCAGTACACGAGAATCCAAGAGAGGCAAGAGGAATACCATTCTCTGTACATGCAAAACCAACAAGCACAAGAAGAAAGAGAGCTAAGAATAATAAACAAACAAAATGAATTCGAGTCAAGATTTCTTGCAATGCAAGAAGAACATGCCTTTCAATCTCATGAATCTTTTGGGAAGTTGGAATAAATGCAAGCTGAAAGTTTGAAGGCTTTCAAGGAGTTCACAACACTCCAAGAAGCAAGGTATGAAGTGCAAGCCGATTACAATGTCAATAGCCAAATCAAACTAAACTATATTGGAGAACATTTGCACAACATGGATCCGGCATTCCCAACTTTTGATGAATTCTTCAAAATGAGAAGTGAGGTAGAAGTGAACAGGGCTATGAGACTCGAAGATAGAGTGGAGGAGGCTATGAATAAGGCTGGCTTTTGGCAAGATCAACAGCCACCAAACAAGGATGGTGGGAACACTAGCAGCCAAGTGTATGAAAGGAGAAAGAAAAGGCATGACAAATGAAAGGTGGACTTGCTCCTTGTTCATCACTACAAAGAAAAAAAGCATGCATTCTATCTGTTCTAAGTTGTCTTTGCATTTCTAAGTAGTTTTTCTTAAAAGTCTTTGCATTATGTTTGTTTCTTTTAAAATAAGTAGGCTAGTTTATGTGTGTGCTTGTGTGTTTATTTTCACTTGACAAGAAGCATGTGTTGTCCCCTGCATCTTTAAATTCAATAAAAGAACAGTTTGAATGTGAAGCAAGATAGTCTCTGTTAGTTAGAAGTGAAATAAAAGTAAGTGGTGGTATATGTGTGATTGTATAATAGCTCACTTTTAGTGAATAAAGAGCTAGGATATCTCCTTCTAAGTAAAGAAGTGGCCTACTGTCTAGGAATCTCAATTGAATTAAATTCCTTGGTTAGAAAGAAAAATAAAAAGAAGGAAAAAAGAAAAAGATAGCCAAAAAGTGGCAGAACAAAAGAAAAACAAAAAGAAACAAAGCTGGACACCAATAGCTTGAACTTTGAAATATATGCCTGTGATGTCTTTGTACTAGGATCTGCTTGGATTAGTAAGCTCTTAGGAGTGCCTCAACACTTGGTGACTTGGGTTAACTAACCCGGGATCATCAGCTGAAAGTCCACTATCAAGAGCAACCTAACTATAAGGCATTTAGTAGCCCAAAGAGGTGCTGGGCATCAATGTTTTAAGAAGGAATGTGAGCCAAGTGTCTATGGTGAATAATGTGTCAAGTATAAAGAAAAGAAAATGAACTTGCTACACATGACACTCAAATAAAGCTTATGAACAAAGTAATAGCCAAGGATAAAGGAATAATGAGAAGTCATAGCAGTATGTCACTTGAAGCTTGAAGGAGACTTTCTAGGCCTAGGAGTCAATAAGAAGTGAGTATTTGCATATCCACACAAAACCCCATGAACTATCAATAATACTCTGCTAGCATGAACTTCCTCTTCCATTTCATTCTTTCTTCTCAATAATTCATTTCTTGCTTGGGGACAAGCAAGCTTTAAGTTTGGTGTTGTGATGACAAGTCATCCTAGCCTATTTTAACTAGTCTTTTTCTTTTGTTTTCATTAGAATTATGCACTTTCTTGAGCTACAAGCAAGCTAATTGAGTAGATTTTCATGTTTCCCTTGATTGAACCAACCATATATGAATTTATGCCATTTCATGAGGTTTTATGCTATATTTGTTGCATATTATGAAAGATTGAATATCTCATGATTTTGAGCATAGCTTTGATGAGTTTGGTTGATTAATGATAGGTGAAGAAAGCTTGGAGAAAGGTTGAAGCAAAGAGGAATGGCTAGGAGTGAAGAGAAGACAATGGAATAAGTGAAATTGAACCAGGAAGCAAGAAGTTAGCCCCAACGTTAGCCCCCTAACTTGGAGGCTAACGTTGGAACTTGAAATTTCCTCCCTGGCCATCCCACGTTTGCGCCAACGTTAGCCCCCTAACTTGGAGGCTAACGTTGGCATATGAATTCCTCCCTGGCTAGCCAACGTTTGCGCCAACGTTAGCCCCCTAACTTGGAGGCTAACGTTGGCACATGAAGACATAAGGGAGAAGGGCCAACGTTTGCGCCAACGTTAGCCCCCTAACTTGGAGGCTAACGTTGGCACATGAAAACATAAGGGAGAAGGGCCAACATTTGCGCCAACGTTAGCCCCCTAACTTGGAGGCTAACGTTGGCGCCACTAGCACCAAGGGAAGGCCAACGTTAGGGTCAAAGTTAGACCCCTAACGTTGGCACCAACGTCCAAACCAGAAAAATGTGCCAACTGATATGAAAAGTTGGAGCCAAAGTTAAAACTTTTGGTCCAACTTTTGCTAACCTCAAAACCGGTTCAATTGGTTCACTTCGGTTCTTCTCCAAACTTCAAGAGCAATCAACCAAGGCCTCTTTCAACCCAATTCCACCAAGAGCAAAGGCCCAACTCAAGGCTTGAAGATCATTTGAAGAAAGTGTATAAATAGGATAGAATTCAAGTTCTTCAGGGAGCTTTCCTTTTAGAATTTTCATAATAGTTTTCAGAGAGCTTTTGAACTTGAGTGAACTTTAATTTCTTGTTTTCATTGCTTTCAATCTCATTTTACATTTGTCTTGAATCTTGGATTGGAGAATTGAAGAAATTCTGTTTCAATCTCAATCTTTGATCTCTCTGTTTCTTTACTATTAATTGAATTTCATTTCCGGTTCATTGCTCTTCATCTATTCTCTTTGCAATTTACAATTCCCTTGCAATTGTTCTTGTTGGATCTATGAAGGCATTGAGATCTAGACTTGGTTTTCTAGTCTCTGGGTCCTGAGATCTGAATTTCCCATTTCACTTCTCTGTTTACTGCTTTATATGTTCATTTACTTTTCTGCTTCACATCCGGTTCAATCCCAATTCCCTTTCCCTCTTCTGTTTGATGCAATTTAGTTTTTCCTTATTTAATTTCTGCAAATCCACATCCCAATCCCCTTTACATTTCAAGCAATTTACATTCCTTGCACTTTAAGATTCTGCAATTTACATTTCTTGCCCTTTAAGTTTTTGCCATTTAATTTCTTGTTCTTTAAGTTTCAGCAATTTATTTCTTGTTCTCTTTACTTCAATGCAATTTAATTCTGCAAGTCACAAAACCATCAACCAAATCTTGATTCGCTTGACTAAATCAACCACTAAACTAAAATTGCTCAATCCTTCAATCCCTGTGGGATCGACCTCACTCCCGTGAGTTATTATTACTTGATGCGACCCGGTGCACTTGCCGGTTAGATTTGGGTGTTTTGGGAGAGATTTATTTTTCCTCCAAAAATATCTCATCAACTGTGCAGATCATGGAGGGGAACTCAACAAATTCTAGCAATCATGAGAGTAATATCCCCACCTTGGATGATAATGTAACCCATAGTTCGAAGCAACTATCCATAGCCATGAATGATGTTGCCCAATGGTTTGAAGCTTTTCCACAAGGAAACATTATCGGATGGGAAGAACTGATGAGTGAACTCTTAGTCAAGTTAAACCCATCACAGAGAGTTGTTAAGCCAGAGGCAGAAGTACATCCATTCACACAAGAGAAAGAAATTGAAGGTGCTCGTGCAGTCATAAGCCAAAACAAGCAGATGCATCAGCAGACTCTACAACAACTAGACATGATGGCCAGAAAAATCACTGAGTTGAGACATGCTGTAGTACATACATACAACCTGACTCAAAGCTCATATGGGTGTAATCAAGCTGAACACAGTTTTGGGGTCATTAACCATGAGCAACTACAATCTCCAAGCAATCACTCTAGCATGCTCCAATACAGACCTCAAAATGATGTGTACAATCCACCTTGGAGAACTCATTCTAATGGGAGGGGGGTTGAGAACCAAAACCAAAGACCAAGGGACTTCAACTGCAACAATCCCAGCTTCAAAAATCAACAAAAAACACACCCCCACAACAACAATCACACACACTTCCAACCCCGTCCTACCTCACCATTCGCCCAAAATGACCTTCATCGACCACCACAATTGACACAGCCACAACCACTTCCAACCTTTCAAAGAATCTATATTCTAGAAATGCTGATGGAGATGTTCATAAAAATTCAAGAAATGATGGCAATAGAGCAGGAAGACATAAAGAAACATCAAGAGATGATAAGCAAGAACTAAGAGGCCTCACTCAGAAGACTTGAAAGGCAGATGGAACAACTGGTTCAAAACCTTGCTGAATTGGGTGAGAAGAAGGGGACTATGAACCCAAAGAGCCATGAAAAGGATACTGTGTTGAAAGAGAAGGGAGTCATGGAGGAAAGTAAGAAGGCTATGGAAAGGGAAACAGAGGGAAGGAAGCCCATAGCAAGAGGAGGAAACCTAAGGCAACAGAAGCCTCAACTTCCATGAGCACAGAGTGAAGGATGTCAAGCTAGTGACAATAAAAGAGCGCTTGTTGGGAGGCAACCCAACCGGAGGTAACTATCTTTTCATATCTATTTCAATAAAAAGGTTAATTAGTTTTATCTATATTGCAAGAAGCTAAGTTTGGTGTTGCACACCAAAACAATCTAAGGGAGAATGAAGGATTCTAAGTTTGGTGTTCCACCAAAATCCCATCATAAAATACATTCTCACTTTCTGCATAATGCTGGCTTCAAGCATGTTGGATGAACTAGTTAACTATTCTGCTGTTTCCTAGTTTTCAATTTTATTGCTTTTGAAAAAGAAAAAAAAAAGAAAAAGAGTTTCACACATGGTTAATTCGATGCATGAGAACCATTGGCAAGGTACTAAGTTTGGTGTTCCCACACCAAAGTAAGTTCAAGGGCCCACAAATAAATCATGCATACTAACCATTTTTCAAGTGCTTGGGGAACAAGCAACTTTCAATATCATTGCAGAGGTCCATACAAGCTTTTGGAAGGATTAAGCATCATCAACCAAAGAAATGAAAGAGGAATGTGTGGATTAGTGATGATGATGATGATGAGTAAAGCAAGCGAACTCCAAAAGGTTGTATTGTTAAGTGATTATCTTACATCAAACACTGCTATGATTGAGAGTGGTTTAGTTTCCCTGATTATCTGTCTGTTTAGCATGGTTTCTTTTCTGTAATTCAATAAGCAAGATGCTTGATCATTCACAACATTTTTCTCTTCAAAACTTGTTTGCACTCAATATTAAAAAAAATGCATCACATGAAAGTTCTTTGAAAAGAAGGATTGAGGAATTAAACAATTTTGAGGCAAGCAAAAGATTAGGAGAAGTGGCGGTTCTAGTTGTATGATTGTGTATTGAGGTTACATGCTTGTGAACACTTGCATGGGAGCTCATAGGCAGGACATGAAGTTCAAAGAAGTATTGTGGAGATTCTCAAAAATCCATTGATCCAAGAAGCAGCAAACAAAACAAAAGAAAATAAAGAAAATACAAAAGCAAAAAGAACATGGCCCAAGGCTCTGAGCATCAATTACTAGGCAGAAAAAGAAAGAAGAAACAAAACTCAAAGAGTTGTTAGCCTAGTAAATGCTTGTGGTTGAGTTGTGTCAAGGAAAGAGGCTTGAGCAAGTAAATCCTTAGGGGTGCTTTAACACCTAATACCTTAAAACCAACTGGTTTAGGAGTATTGATTGAAAGCTTATCTAAAGAGCCGCTTTGAGACATGACACTTAGAGTCAAGGCCAAAGCAAAAAAACTATAAGCTGCTTCAAGGTGACTACATATAAAGAGATCTCCATGATACCATTTGGATGAAAATCCTAAGACCTAAGACTCCCAACATGTGAGGACTAGTGAGCACTGAAGCCCTTGCATGAGCATATGATTTAGAGTTCACCCCACTGACACTTGATCACTTCACTCACAGGACCTGACAAGTTGTTCTTCAATCCATCTTAAATGAAAGAACCATTGAGCATAATTCATTTCTTGCTTGGGGACAAGCAAGCTTTAAGTTTGGTGTTGTGATGACAAGTCATCTTAGCCTAATTTCACTAGCCTTTTTCTTTTGTTTTCAATTGAATTATGCACTTTCTTGAGCCATAAGCAAGCCAATTGGGTAGATTTTCATGCTTCCTTTGATTTAATCAACCATGTATGAATTCATGCTATTTCATGAGGTTTTATGCTATAATTGTCACATATTATGAAAGAATGAATATCTCATGATTTTGAGCATAACTTTGATGTGTTTGGTTGATTAATGATAGTGAAGAAAGCTTGGAGAAAGGTTGAAGCAAGAAGGAATGACTAGGAGGAAGAGAGGACAAAAAGTTTGAGCAAAAGTTTGCCTCAAACTTTAGCTCAAACTTTTGGATTAATTGAAAATGAACCAGGGAGCAAAAAGCTGGACCAAAAGTTAGCCTCAAACTTTTGTGCAAACTTTTGGGCAAAAAGCTGGAGCAAAAGTTAGCCTCAAACTTTTTGGCTAACTTTTGGGCAAAAAGCTGGAGCAAAAGTTAGCCTCAAACTTTTTGGCTAACTTTTGGCATCACAAATCAACACCCTGGAGAGCAAAAGTTTGCGCCAACGTTAGCCCCTAACTTTTTGGCTAACGTTGGCGCATGAACAACACACCCTGGAGAGCAAAAGTTTGCGCCAACGTTAGCCTCTAACTTTTTGGCTAACGTTGGCGCCATGAATATGCAAGGGGAGGCCAACGTTGGAGCAAAAGTTTGACCCCTAACTTTTGCCCCAACGTTGGTATCAGCAAAGAAGGGTGGCTGATGTGAAAAGTTGGAGTAAAAGTTAGCCTCTAACTTTTACTCAAACTTTTACCCAAGCTTTCATGATTCCAAACCCGGTTCAATTCGGTTCTTCTCCAAACTCCAAGAGCAATCAACCAAGGCCTCTATCAACCTAATTCCATCAAGAGCAAAGGCCCAATTGAAGGCTTGAAGACCATTTGAAGAAAGTGTATAAATAGCATAGGATTTAAGTTTTTAAGAGAGCTTCCCTTTTAGTTTTCATATAGAGCTTTCTTTTCAGTTTTGATTGGGAGCTCACTTTTACATTCTAGCATTGTTGTTTTAATTCAAGAGAATTGGGGAGGAGAATTGATCTCTCTTCTTCCTTGTTCTTGCCCAGCACTCTTTAATTTTCTTGCTTCGGATCTTGGGTGGAGAATTGAAGAACTTCTGTTTCAATCTCACCTTGGGATCTTGTTTAATTCTCTGCTTAATTGAATTTCAGTTTCGGTTACTTGCTCTCTCATCTACTTTCTCTGCAATTTACATTTCCTTTGCAATTACTCTTGTTGGATCTAGGAAGGCATTGAGATCTAGACTTGGTTATCTAGTCTCTTGAGTCCTGAGATCTGAATTCCAATTTTACATCCTCTGTTTAATGTTTTTTTCAATCTCATTTACATTTCTGTTTTAAGATCCGGTTTGATTCAAGTCATCCTTTACTTCTCTGTTTGTTGCAATTTACTTTTTCTTGTTTAAATTCTGCAAATCCAATTCCCAATTCCCTTTACAATTTAAGCCATTTACATTTCTTGCACTTTAAGATTCTGCAATTTATATTTCTTGCGTTCTAAGTTTCTGCCATTTAATTTCTTGTTCTTTAAGATTCTGCACTTTAAATTTCAGTTCTCTTTAATTTCATGCCAATTACCCATTCCCTTTACTTTCTATGCAATTTAAATCCTGCAAATCACAATTCACTCAACCAAAACTTGATTCGCTTGACTAAATCAACCAATAATCTAAAATTGCTCAATCCTTCAATCCCTGTGGGATCGACCTCACTCCCGTGAGTTATTATTACTTGATGCGACCCGGTGCACTTGCCGGTTAGATCTGGGTGTTTTGGAGAAATTCGTTTCTTCCACAAAAATATCCCATCACAAGTGCAGCAAAAAAATGTCAACTGTTTGGGTGTGGCATTATCCGGTGAAAAAAGTAAAAATATTTTTTCAAAAAAATAAAAAATTTTCAAAAAATAATTTTTTTATTTTTGAATATTTAAATTACATGATTAAATTTTTTTATTTAAATTAGAAAAATAAAATAAAGTCTAGCAATATCTACTAAACAACAGATCTGTAAATTTATTATTTTTTTAATTTTTTAACTAAAAAAATAACTTTTTTCCAATAGAAAAAAATAAAAAATTCTAACAATAATCAAAAAATAAAAAATTGAAAAATTTTAAATTTTTTAAATTAATTTATTCTTAATTTGTGAACAAGTGCAGCAAAAAAAAGTCAATTGTACAGGTGTGCCATTATCCGGTGAATAAAAAAACAAAAAAAAATAATTTCAAAATTTTTTTTTTATTTTTGAATATTTAAATTATATGATTAAATTTTTTTATTTAAATTAAAAAATAAAATAAAGTCAAGCAATATCTAGTAAATTATAGATCTGTAAATTTATTATTTTTTTTAATTTTTAAACAAAATATATAATTTTTTTTCTAATAGTAAAAATATAAAATTTCCAAAAATATCCAAAAAATAAAAAAATTGAAAAATTTTAAATTTTTAAATTAATTTATTCTTAATTTATGAACAAGTGCAGCATAAAAAAGTCAACTATTTGGGTGTGGCATTATTCGATGAATAAAAAAATATTTTCAAAAAATAAATTTTAAAAAATAAATTTTTTATTTTTGAATATTTAAATTATATGATTAAATTTTTTTATTTAAATTAGAAAAAGAAAACAAAGTCCAGTAATATCTAGTAAACAATAGATCTGTAAATTTATTATTTTTTTAATTTTTAAAATAAAAATATAAATTTTTTTCTAATTCTAAAAAAAAATAAAAATTCCAAAAAATAAAAAAATAGAAAAATTAAAATTTTTAAATCTAGTTATTCTTAATTTTTGAACAAGTGCAGCAAAAAAATGTCAATTGTCCGGGTGTGGCATTATCCGGTGAAAAAAAATAAAAAAATGTTTTCAAAAAAATAAAAAATTTTCAAAAACTAAATTTTTTATTTTTGAATATTTAAATTACATGATTAAATTTTTTATTTAAATTAAAAAAATAAAATAAAGTCTAGCAATATCAAGTAAACAACAGATCTGTAAATTTATTATTTTTTTAATTTTTTAACTAAAAGAATAATTTTTTTCCAATAGAAAAAAATAAAAAATTCTAACAATATCCAAAAAAAAATTTAAAAATTTTAAATTTTTTAAATTAATTTATTCTTAATTTGTGAACAAGTGCTGCAAAAAAAAGTCAACAATCCATGTATGCCATTATCCGGTGAATAAAAAAATAACAAAATATTTTCAAAAAAATTACAAATTTTAACAGAATAAATTTTTTATTTTTGAATATTTAAATTATATGATTAAATTTTTTTATTTAAATTAAAATAATAAAATAAAATCCAACAATATCTAGTAAACAATAGATCTGTAAATTTATTATTTTTTTTAATTTTTAAACAAAAAATATAAATTTTTTTCTAATAGTAAAAAAATAAAAATTCCAAAAATATCCAAAAATAAAAATTGAAAAATTTTAAATTTTTAAATTAATTTATTCTTAATTTGGGAACAAGTGCAGCAAAAAAAGTCAACTGTTCGGGTGTGCATTATCCGGTGAATAAAAAAAATATTTTCAAAAAAATTTAAAAAATTAATTTTTTTATTTTTGAATATTTAAATTATATGATTAATTTTTTTTTATTTAAACTAGAAAAATAAAACAAAGTCCAGCAATATCTAGTTAACAATAGATCTGTAAATTTATTATTTTTTAATTTTTAAAATAAAAATAATTTTTTTCTAATAAAAAAATATGATTCCAAAAATATCCAAAAAATAAAAAAATAGAAAAAATTAAATTTTTAAATTAATTTATTCTTAATTTGTGAACAAGTGCAGTAAAAAAATGTCAAATGTTTGGGTGTGGCATTATCCGGTGAAAAAAATAAAAATATTTTTTCAAAAAAATAAAAAATTTTCAAAAAATAATTTTTTTATTTTTGAATATTTAAATTACATGATTAAATTTTTTATTTAAATTAGAAAAATAAAATAAAGTCTAACAATATCTACTAAACAACAGATATGTAAATTTATTTTTTTTTTAATTTTTTAACTAAAAAAATAACTTTTTATCCAATAGAAAAAAATAAAAAATTCTAACAATATCCAAAAAAAAAAATTGAAAATTTTTAAATCTTTTAAATTAATTTATTCTTAATTTGTGAACAAGTGCAGCAAAAAAAAGTCAACTGTACAGGTGTGCCATTATCCGGTGAATAAAAAAACAAAAAAAAAAATAATTTCAAAAAAATTACAAATTTCAAACAAATAAATTTTTAATTTTTGAATATTTAAATTATATGATTAAATTTTTTTATTTAAATTAAAAAAAATAAAATAAAGTCAAGCAATATCTAGTTACCATAGATCTGTAAATTTATTATTTTTTTTAATTTTTAAACAAAATATATAATTTTTTTCTAATAGTAAAAATATAAAATTTCCAAAAATATCCAAAAAATAAAAAAATTGAAAAATTTTAAATTTTTAAATTAATTTATTCTTAATTTATGAACAAGTGCAGCATAAAAAAGTCAACTGTTTGGGTGTGGCATTATTCGGTGAATAAAAAAAATATTTTCAAAAAATAAATTTTAAAAAATAAATTTTTTATTTTTGAATATTTAAATTATATGATTAAATTTTTTTATTTAAATTAGAAAAAGAAAACAAAGTCCAGCAATATCTAGTAAACAATAGATCTGTAAATTTATTATTTTTTTAATTTTTAAAATAAAAATATAAATTTTTTTCTAATTCTAAAAAAATAAAAATTCCAAAAAATAAAAAAATAGAAAAATTAAAATTTTTAAATCTAGTTATTCTTAATTTTTGAACAAGTGCAGCAAAAAAATGTCAATTGTCTGGTGAAAAAAATAAAAGAATGTTTTCAAAAAAATAAAAAATTTTCAAAAACTAAATTTTTTATTTTTGAATATTTAAATTACATGATTAAATTTTTTATTTAAATTAAAAAATAAAATAAAGTCTAGCAATATCAAGTAAACAACAGATCTGTAAATTTATTATTTTTTTAATTTTTTAACTAAAAGAATAATTTTTTTCCAATAGAAAAAAAATAAAAAATTCTAACAATATTTAAAAAAAAATTGAAAAATTTTAAATTTTTTAAATTAATTTATTCTTAATTTGTAAACAAGTGCTGCAAAAAAAAGTCAACAGTCCATGTGTGCCATTATCCGGTGAATAAAAAAATAACAAAATATTTTCAAAAAAAATTACAAATTTTAACAGAATAAATTTTTTATTTTTGAATATTTAAATTATATGATTAAATTTTTTTATTTAAATTAAAAAAATAAAATAAAGTCAAGCAATATCTAGTAAACTATAGATCTGTAAATTTATTATTTTTTTTAATTTTTAAACAAAATATATAATTTTTTTTCTAATAGTAAAAAAATAAAAATTCCAAAAATATCCAAAAAATAAAAAAATTGAAAAATTTTAAATTTTTAAATTAATTTATTCTTAATTTATGAACAAGTGCAGCATAAAAAAGTCAACTGTTTGGGTGTGGCATTATTCGGTGAATAAAAAAATATTTTCAAAAAATAAATTTTAAAAAATAAATTTTTTATTTTTGAATATTTAAATTATATGATTAAATTTTTTTATTTAAATTAGAAAAAGAAAACAAAGTCCAGTAATATCTAGTAAACAATAGATCTGTAAATTTATTATTTTTTTAATTTTTAAAATAAAAATATAAATTTTTTTCTAATTCTAAAAAAAAATAAAAAAATAGAAAAATTAAAATTTTTAAATCTAGTTATTCTTAATTTTTGAACAAGTGCAGCAAAAAAATGTCAATTGTCCGGGTGTGGCATTATCCGGTGAAAAAAAATAAAAAAATGTTTTCAAAAAAATAAAAAATTTTCAAAAACTAAATTTTTTATTTTTGAATATTTAAATTACATGATTAAATTTTTTATTTAAATTAAAAAAATAAAATAAAGTCTAGCAATATCAAGTAAACAACAGATCTGTAAATTTATTATTTTTTTAATTTTTTAACTAAAAGAATAATTTTTTTCCAATAGAAAAAAAATAAAAAATTCTAACAATATCCAAAAAAAAATTTAAAAATTTTAAATTTTTTAAATTAATTTATTCTTAATTTGTGAACAAGTGCTGCAAAAAAAAGTCAACAGTCCATGTATGCCATTATCCGGTGAATAAAAAAATAACAAAATATTTTCAAAAAAATTACAAATTTTAACAGAATAAATTTTTTATTTTTGAATATTTAAATTATATGATTAAATTTTTTTATTTAAATTAAAATAATAAAATAAAATCCAACAATATCTAGTAAACAATAGATCTGTAAATTTATTATTTTTTTTAATTTTTAAACAAAAAATATAAATTTTTTTCTAATAGTAAAAAAATAAAAATTCCAAAAATATCCAAAAATAAAAATTGAAAAATTTTAAATTTTTAAATTAATTTATTCTTAATTTGGGAACAAGTGCAGCAAAAAAAGTCAACTGTTCGGGTGTGCATTATCCGGTGAATAAAAAAAATATTTTCAAAAAAATTTAAAAAATTAATTTTTTTATTTTTGAATATTTAATTTATATGATTAATTTTTTTTATTTAAACTAGAAAAATAAAACAAAGTCTAGCAATATCTAGTTAACAATAGATCTGTAAATTTATTATTTTTTAATTTTTAAAATAAAAATAATTTTTTTCTAATAAAAAAATATGATTCCAAAAATATCCAAAAAATAAAAAAATAGAAAAAATTAAATTTTTAAATTAATTTATTCTTAATTTGTGAACAAGTGCAGTAAAAAAATGTCAAATGTTTGGGTGTGGCATTATCCGGTGAAAAAAATAAAAATATTTTTTCAAAAAAATAAAAAATTTTCAAAAAATAATTTTTTTATTTTTGAATATTTAAATTACATGATTAAATTTTTTATTTAAATTAGAAAAATAAAATAAAGTCTAACAATATCTACTAAACAACAGATATGTAAATTTATTTTTTTTTAATTTTTTAACTAAAAAAATAACTTTTTTTCCAATAGAAAAAAATAAAAAATTCTAACAATATCCAAAAAATAAAAAATTGAAAATTTTTAAATTTTTTAAATTAATTTATTCTTAATTTGTGAACAAGTGCAGCAAAAAAAAGTCAACTGTACAGGTGTGCCATTATCCGGTGAATAAAAAAACAAAAAAAATAATTTCAAAAAAATTACAAATTTCAAACAAATAAATTTTTAATTTTTGAATATTTAAATTATATGATTAAATTTTTTTATTTAAATTAAAAAAAATAAAATAAAGTCAAGCAATATCTAGTTACCATAGATCTGTAAATTTATTATATTTTTTTAATTTTTAAACAAAATATATAATTTTTTTCTAATAGTAAAAATATAAAATTTCCAAAAATATCCAAAAAATAAAAAAATTGAAAAATTTTAAATTTTTAAATTAATTTATTCTTAATTTATGAACAAGTGCAGCATAAAAAAGTCAACTGTTTGGGTGTGGCATTATTCGGTGAATAAAAAAAATATTTTCAAAAAATAAATTTTAAAAAATAAATTTTTTATTTTTGAATATTTAAATTATATGATTAAATTTTTTTATTTAAATTAGAAAAAGAAAACAAAGTCCAGCAATATCTAGTAAACAATAGATCTGTAAATTTATTATTTTTTTAATTTTTAAAATAAAAATATAAATTTTTTTCTAATTCTAAAAAAAATAAAAATTCCAAAAAATAAAAAAATAGAAAAATTAAAATTTTTAAATCTAGTTATTCTTAATTTTTGAACAAGTGCAGCAAAAAAATGTCAATTGTCCGGTGAAAAAAATAAAAGAATGTTTTCAAAAAAATAAAAAATTTTCAAAAACTAAATTTTTTATTTTTGAATATTTAAATTACATGATTAAATTTTTTATTTAAATTAAAAAATAAAATAAAGTCTAGCAATATCAAGTAAACAACAGATTTGTAAATTTATTATTTTTTTAATTTTTTAACTAAAAGAATAATTTTTTTCCAATAGAAAAAAATAAAAAATTCTAACAATATTTAAAAAAAATTGAAAAATTTTAAATTTTTTAAATTAATTTATTCTTAATTTGTAAACAAGTGCTGCAAAAAAAAGTCAACAGTCCATGTGTGCCATTATCCGGTGAATAAAAAAATAACAAAATATTTTCAAAAAAAATTACAAATTTTAACAGAATAAATTTTTTATTTTTGAATATTTAAATTATATGATTAAATTTTTTTATTTAAATTAAAAAAATAAAATAAAATCTAGCAATATCTAGTAAACAATAGATCTGTAAATTTATTATTTTTTTTAATTTTAAACAAAAAATATAAATTTTTTTCTAATAGTAAAAAAATAAAAATTCCAAAAATATCCAAAAATAAAAAATTGAAAAATTTTAAATTTTTAAATTAATTTATTCTTAATTTGGGAACAAGTGCAGCAAAAAAAGTCAACTGTTCGGGTGTGCATTATCCGGTGAATAAAAAAAATATTTTCAAAAAAAATTTGAAAATTTTTATTTTTATTTTTGAATATTTAAATTATATGATTAAATTTTTTTATTTAAACTAGAAAAATAAAACAAAGTCCAGCAATATCTAGTTAACAATAGATCTGTAAATTTATTATTTTTTAATTTTTAAAATAAAAATATAATTTTTTTCTAATAAAAAAATATGATTCCAAAAATATCCAAAAAATTAAAAAATAGGAAAAAATTAAATTTTTAAATTAATATATTCTTAATTTGTGAACAAGTGCAGCAAGAAAATGTCAACTGTCTGGGTGTGGCATTATCCGGTGAAAAAAATAAAAATATTTTTTCAAAAAGATAAAAAATTTTCAAAAAATAAATTTTTTATTTTCAAATATTTAAATTACATGATTAAATTTTTTTATTTAAATTAGAAAAATAAATAAAGTCTAGCAATATCTACTAAACAACAGATTTGTAAATTTATTATTTTTTAAATTTTTTAACTAAAAAAATAACTTTTTTTCCAATAGAAAAAAATAAAAAATTCTAACAATATGCAAAAAATAAAAAAATTGAAAAATTTTAAATTAATTTATTCTTAGTTTGTGAACAAGTCCTGCAAATAAAAGTCAACTGTCCGGGTGTGCCATTATCCGGTGAATAAAGAAATAACAAAATTTTTCAAAAAAATTACAAATTTTAAAAAAATAAATTTTTTATTTTTGAATATTTAAATTATATGATTAATTTTTTTTAAATTAGAAAAATAAAATAAAGTGCAGCAATATCTAGTAAATAATAGATCTGTAAATTTATTATTTTTTTAATTTTTAAACAAAAAATATAAATTTTTTTCTAATAGTAAAAAAATAAAAATTCCAAAAATATCCAAAAATAAAAAAATTGAAAAATTTTAAAATTTTAAATTAATTTATTCTTAATTTGGGAACAAGTGCAGCAAAAAAGTCAACTGTTCGGGTGTGCATTATCCAGTGAATAAAAAAAATATTTTTTTAAAAAAAATTTAAAAAATAAATTTTTTTATTTTTGAATATTTAAATTATATGATTAAATTTTTTTATTTAAACTAGAAAAATAAAACAAAGTCCAGTAATATCTAGTTAACAATAGATCTGTAAATTTATTATTTTTTAATTTTTAAAATAAAAATATAATTTTTTTCTAATAAAAAAATATGATTCCAAAAATATCCAAAAAATTAAAAAATAGGAAAAAATTAAATTTTTAAATTAATTTATTCTTAATTTGTGAACAAGTGCAGCAAGAAAATGTCAACTGTCTGGGTGTGGCATTATCCGGTAAAAAAAATAAAAATATGTTTTCAAAAAAATAAAAAATTTTCAAAAAATAAATTTTTTATTTTTGAATATTTAAATTACATGGTTAAATTTTTTTATTTAAATTAGAAAAATAAATAAAGTCTAGCAATATCTACTAAACAACATATCTGTAAATTTATTATTTTTTTAATTTTTTAACTAAAAAAATAACTTTTTTCCAATAGAAAAAAATAAAAAATTCTAACAATATGCAAAAAATAAAAAAATTGAAAAATTTTAAAATTTTAAAATTAATTTATTCTTAGTTTGTAAACAAGTCCTGCAAATAAAAGTCAACTGTCCGGGTGTGCCATTATCCGGTGAATAAAGAAATAACAAAATATTTTCTAAAAAATTACAAATTTTAAAAAAATAAATTTTTATTTTTTAATATTTAAATTATATGATTAAATTTTTTTATTTAAATTAGAAAAATAAAATAAAGTCCAGCAATATCTAGTAAACCATAGATCTGTAAATTTATTATTTTTTTAATTTTTAAACAAAATATATAATTTTTTTTCTTATAGTAAAAAAAATAAAAATTCCAAAAATATCCAAAAAATAAAAAATTGAAAAAATTTAAGTTTTTAAATTAATTTATTCTTAATTTGTGAACAAGTGCCGTATAAAGAGTCAATTGTTTGGGTGTGGCATTATCCGGTGAATAAAAAAAATATTTTCAAAAAAAAATTTTAAAAAATAAATTTTTTTTGAATATTTAAATTATATGATTAAATTTTTTTATTTAAATTAGAAAAATAAAACAAAGTCCAGTAATATCTAGTAAACAATAGATCTGTAAATTTATTTTTTTTTAATTTTTAAAATTAAAATATAAATTTTTTTCTAATACTAAAAAAAAAAAATTCCAAAAAAAAAAGAAAAATTTAGATTTTTAAATTAATTTATTCTTAATTTGTGAACAAGTGCAGCAAAAAAATGTCAACTGTCCGGGTGTGGCATTATCCGGTGAAAAAAATAAAAAAATATTTTCAAAAAATAAAATGCTTGCAAAGCTAGCATATGATGACTTGTTATCACAACACCAAACTTAAAACTTGCTTGTCCCCAAGCAAGCACTAATCATAAGAGAAAATGAAATGAAACAGAGAAGTATGTATGTTCTTATTTAGTAGATAGTTGAACTTGGTTCATGGGGTTTTATGCAGACAATGGTAGCTCATTTATTACTTGCTGTTACATAAGATATGTTTCCTCAAAGGTTCACTAAGGTTGCTGCTACAATGCTTTACCTTTTGCTTAATCCCTTGCTAGCTTTTCCTTCTTTATTTTGCTTGGAGAGCTTATTACTTATTGAAGGCTTGGTGGCAAATGTTGCAGCAGTCTTTTGGCTTAATTTTGCTCAACATTTATTTACCACAGACACATGGCTCACATTTTTCTTCCTAGGATCATTGATGCCCAACATCTCTTTGGATAACTAAGTGTTTTGTAGCTAGGTTGCTCTTTATTGTGGACTTTCAGTTGGCAATCCCAAATTAGTTGATCTAAGTGGTCAAGTTTCAAGATACTCCTCAGAACCTACTTGTCCAAGCATATCCTAGTACAAAAACACCACAGGCATGTGTCCTAGGGTCCAAGCTATTGGTGTCTAGCCTTATTGTTTGTTTCTTTGCCAATTCTTGGCTCTTCTTTTTCTTTTTCTTTTTGTTTTGATTCATTCTCAAGGGACTTTCATTAATTGAAAGATTATAGCAGCAAGCTAGTTCATTCTTCAAGGATCATGTCATTATGCAGCATTTATTTTATGAGCTAACAATTGGATCAAACAAATACCACCACTGACTTCCATCCTAACTTCTGCAACATTGAACATTCACTTTTCTAAATCAAATATCCCTCTTTCATTCAAACAGCAAGGAGACAAAACAAAATTCAAGCAAATGAAGGATGACAAAATTATGCAGATCACTTTCAAGCTAATTACTCAAAACATAAAAATTGCAGAACAAAGAGCAATTGGAGGCATATCATGTTTACATCTTCCTTATTTAATTTGAAATTATGAAAGAACTTCACCACCTTCTAGTTGTTATGTTCTTGGTTTTTGCTTGATTCTCCCTTCTTCTTATTTCTCTTCCAGAGCTTGGAATAGTCCTGAGCTTTTTCACCAGGGCACCTCCTGTCCCAGGCAGAGTCTGTCAGACCTATGAGTCCAGTCTCCTCTAATCTAGACCACATACGGTCTGAATTCTTCTGAGTTCTTGCTCTTTGACGGTTCACTAACTCCTGGCATTGCTCGTATGGCTTAATTTGTGGTTCCAATGCTGGCATGCAATGGGTTAGATAATCCAACTTTGCTTGAGTGTCTTCATCATACTCTATTCTATCTACGTTCCTATTCTCTCCAATAGTATGATGTATATTCTTCCACTGATACAAGTTGTGAGTATATTCCCCATACTTAGCTTGACTCAAATACATTTTGTCATATGACTCTTGAAGACTTGTTGATTGTTCTCTTTGCCCCTCAAGAACCTTTGTTTGGAATTCTTGTTGTTGAGCCATCATTTGTTGCTGCCAACTCTCTTGTCTCTCCTCCATTCTGCACTGCCAAGCTTCATTTTGCTCTCTATCCTTTAAATATTGCTCCCGGTGCTCTAGATATTGCTCTTGTTATTGCGAATGTAGCTCTTGTTGCCTTGAATAATGCTCTTGTGCTCTCATATTTTGTTGTGATATTTCCTCAAGAGCTCTTTGCAAATGACTCATGTCTATGGCACCATGAGCTTGCTCTTCCTCCACTTGTGATCTTCTTCTGCTTTGGGGTCTTTTTTCTTGATCATCATCTTCAGTAATGCCTTCCATGCTTCTCTTTGTGATTTCCTTTTCCTTTTTTACTTTCTCTATGTCCTCATCTTCAAAGATCACTCCAGCTCTGTTGCATAGTAGAATGGTGCTTGGATGACCAAGCCTATTTGATTTATTTGTGCTTTCAGCCATCTCTTGAATACTGTTGGCTATGAGTTGCGCTAGGTTGATTTCTCCTCCATGTAGGATACAGTGTACCAAGAGTGCACGCTTGACTATGACAACTGAGGTGTTTCCAATAGGAAGGATAGATCTTTTTACTATCTCATACCACCCCTTGGCTGCAGGTGTGAGATCCATTCTTTTCAGTAGGTTGGAACTCCCTTTGAATCTCTTTCCTAGTCTGTGCCTTCCAAATATATCCCCTGTAAGATCTCATCGGGGTCATTCTTTCCCTGCAGTCTAGTCTCATAGCTAGGCTCTTCATAAGTTATGGTTCTCAACTTCAGAGCCCTTGTAATTGATGATGGACTAAAATCTACTTCAACACCTCTGACATAACTCTTGTAAGGGATGCTGTCTTCGCTCTCTTTCACAGCATTTGCGTAAAATTCCCTGATCATGACTGCACTAATGTTGATGAGAGGGTCGCATAGAAGTTCCCACCTTATTTCCTTAGTGATTTGCTTCATGATGGGGTACTCCCCTTCCCTCAGCTCGAGGCCCATCTCATGAATGATCTGCTTTGTTTTTATGAGCCTATGATATCTTCCTTCATGAAACTGAGATCTAAATTTCCTTGTATCATAGGATGGGGGTTCGGTCATCATTGGTTCCTTACCCTATCTTCTCCTTGAACTTGATGAGGCCATAGATTCAAATAGAAGGAAGAAGCAAGGGTAACTTAGTGTTTGGTTGAGGCACGGTTTTGTAGTGAGAGGAAGGGAAAATGATTTGCTGTTTGGGGAAGGGAGTTGTTGAGCATGTTTTTGGCCAAATGAAAAGTGAAGCAATGGTTTAGAATTGTAAGGGAGGCTTGTATGAATGTGTAGCATATGAAGTATCTCAACCTATTTATAGGCAAGACATTAAAGCTTTGGGCAAAAACACACTTGAAGAGGTATTTCGGTTGAGAGCATTGATACGCAAAAAATGAATTTCACGTAATTACCGGCAAGTATATCGGGTCGTATCAAATAATAAAACTCACTAAGAGTGAGGTCGATCCCACGGAGATTGGTAGATTAAGCAACTTTAGTTAAATGGTAGATTTAGTCAAGCAAACATGGTTTTGATTTCATGAGATTTGTGATTTTTGAACATAATTGCAAAAATTTAAATGGCAAGGAATTTAAAGAACTAGAAGAGAGAAAGAAGATGAAAGTAAATAACTGAAACTTAAAATGCAAGAAACTTAAATGACATTAAAGATAAATTGCAAGAAAGTAAAGATTGTAGAATTTTAAAGAGCATAGAGTAAATAGCAAGAAATATAGAAACAAAATGTAAATGGCAATAATAATGAATTGCAAGAATGTAGAAGAGAATTGGGTAATGGGTATTCAAACAACTAAAGAGCAAAAGAAATGAGAATTGATGATAGGGAGGATCATTAGGGATCAGAGATGCAAATTCTCCTGAATTGATGTTGATTAATTCCTTCTCAATCATGGGTATAGATCCATGGCAACTTGTGGGTAATTGAGTCCCAATCTCTTGGGAACTCAATTTCTCTCAACACAACCAATTGCCACTCTTGTGATCTAATTGTTCATGAGAAGAGATGAATTTCAATTCCTAATCCAAGCCACACAACTTCCAGAATCTCAACTAAGGGAGGTTACATCTCACATACCAACCAAAGTGTATTGATTAAGGAAATCATGAAAGGATAAACTCTAAACTGAATTATGTGACTCCTTTCTCAAATTCACCACATAATTCATATAGATTAATCCCTCTCTCGATGGTGATTAAATCTTTGAAGAACAAGAGTTTCCTCTTGGATTAACCACTTGAATTAAGAAGGAGGAGAAGAGTTATCAATTCATTCAAACATACAGAGCTCTTCCCCCTAATGAAAGTGGGGTTTAGTGAATCATAGCTCTAAATTCAACAACAAATGCAAAAGTAAACATTAAAATTGAGTAGAAAAGAGTGATGAAGAATGGAGAAGAAGTTCTTGAAAACTGAAATTCAAAGTTGCCAAAAGAAAACAAAATAGAAGATGGTTGAGAAGTAGCGAAAACAAAAAAAAGTCTAAGTGTCCAAAAAATAAAAAAAATAAAAAGTCTAAAAAAAATCTAAGAGAGAGCTCCTCAATTCTATGAAACTATGGCCTTTATATAGGCATTCCTAAATTACAAATTGAAATGAAATTAAAAACAACTTACAAACAAAATAAAAATTAACTATTCTAGATGATTCTTGTGGCCTTGATTGGTTGAGATTTATGGGCTTTGCTTGCTTGAGGTTGGATTAGCTAGCTTCTAAATGAAATTGTAGCACCACGTTTTTGGCCAACACACCTATGTAAATGCACGTTGGCAACGTGCTCATGGATTTCTTGGGCTGGGAGTTATTTGGAGAGATGGGCGTTGCTAGCCCAAGTTGTTGCTAACAACTTGGCTCTTCTTCTTCTTGGTTTCAGTTTTGATGCCCAAAGTTGCCCCTGGTTTAAGCTTTAATTTTGTGCTTCACTATCAACTATTATACATGGTTAGAAATCTCTGAATATCAGCTTTCCAACGCAACTAGAAGCACCTCGATTAGATCTCTGTAGCTCAAGTTATGCTCTATTGAAGATGACAAGGTCAGGCTGCCAGGGTTGCCGGCGTTTTTGACAAACACGCCTTCACATTCTCATGTTGGCAACGTGGGTTACCTTCTAAGGCTGCTAAGCTTCGCAGGCGTTGCTAGCAAACACGCCTTCACCTTCCCCAAGTTGGCAACGTGGGTTATGCCTCCCATGGAGCCAAATTTTAGCAAGGGCGTTGCCAACTTGGATTCCAAGTTGCCAACGTGTTTAGTTTCTGAGGTTCCAAATGAGGCCCAATTTTGAAGCTTCGAACTAATGTCAAACCCATACCATGATATATCGTTGAAAAGCTTTGGATGTTTACTTTCAAATGCCGTTGGAATCACCTCATTTGGAGCTTTGTATCTCAAGATATACTCCATTGAAGAAGGTAAGGTCAAGCTGCCAAGCTCACCAGCGTTTTTGGCAAACACTCCCTTGTATTTCCAAGTTAGCAATGTGCTACCTCCATTCTTCACCATCCAAAGCTTCCTGGCGTTGTTTCCAAACATGCCAATGCTTTCTTGAGTTGGCAATGTGCTCGATGCTCTTTCCTAGCTCCAAACATTGCTTCCCACGTTGCCATTGAACACGCCTATAGAACCCACGTTGGCAACGTGCTCCTTTCTGAGGCTCTAAATGAAGCCAGCTTTTGAAGCTTCAAATAAATGCTAACCCCATACTATGATATATGGTTGGAAATATCTTGATGTCTACTTTCCAATGCCACTGAAATCACCTCCTTTAGAGCTTTTTAGCTCAAGTTATGCATCCTTGAAGGAGGCAAGGTCAGGCTGCCAAGTTCGCTGGAGTTGTTGCTGAACACGCCCCCTTTCTTCCAAGTTGGCAACGTGCTGGCTTTTCCAGGGCTGCTTCCTTGCTTGGCGTTGCCTTGGAACACGCCCATACTCTCCCAGCCCAACAACGTGCTCGAGCCTTCCCTATGGCACCAAGCTTTGCTTGCTACGTTGCCAAGGAACACGCCTTCAGAACTTGGCGTTGGCAACGTGCATCTCCCTTTCCTGGGCCAAGTCTTCTATTCAGCGTTGTTTGCCTGCGTTGTCTTCAAACACGCCCCTCATCTCTAGGCTGGCAATGTGCTCGAGGCTTTGGACTAGCTCCCCAAGGTTGCTTGTTGCGTTGCCAAGGAACACGCCTTCAGAATTTGGCGTTGGCAACGTGCTTCACACCCTTCCTACCCAAGCCTTCTTGCTGCTGGCGTTGTCACCAAACACTCCCTTGTTGGTGGCGTTGGCAACGTGTTAGGGAGCTGCTTCCTTCCAGATTTTTGCTCCCTGGCGTTGCTATGGAACACGCTATTAGTTTGGGGAGTTGGCAACGTGCCAACCCGCTCTTCTTGGCTTGCTTTGGATTGTTGGAGTTGCCCTCAAACACGCCATTGTAAATTCAAGTTGGTAACTTGCTTGGGGATTCAAATTCACCTTCCAGGACTACTTGGTGTTATTGCCAAACACTCAAGTGATAATGCACGTTGGCAACTCCCAAGTCTCTTCCTCCTTGCCAAGCTTGCTATGTCCCCAATCTTTCTTGCTCTAATTCTTGCTGGCTTGACCTTCTTGCTTCATTACCTATCATTAACCAAAGAATTTGCTTCAAATTTTTGCCATTCTATGCAACAATTTTCAAGAGATTCATTCATGCTAATTCATTTGTCAACTCCTTGAATTCTTTGCGCAAATATGGCCAAATTACACCTAGTTCTTGGTTCATGAATGCATGGAGAGAAAACTCACACAAATGCTTGTTTATTTCAAATAAAGTGAATGAAATTAAGCTAAAACTACTTAAACTAACTAGCTAATATAGCAAAGATGCAAATGCATCACAACACCAAACTTAAACCTTGCTTGTCCTCAAGCAAGAAAAGAACTATGCACAAAGGTTTCTTTTAATTGGAACAAGTTGAGGGATAGCTTATAATGCCTTGGTGAGTGAAGTGATTAAGTGATAGTGAGGTGAACTCTGAATTATATGCTCATGCAAGGATTCCAGTGCTTATTAGTCCCTACATTTTGGAAGTCTTAGATCTTAGGACTTTCATTCAAATGATATCATGGAAATCTCTCTATAGGTAATCACCTTGAAGCAGTCTTATAGTTTTTGTGTCTTAGCCTTGACTCTAAGTGTCATGTCTCAAAGCGGCTCTTTAGATAAGCTTTCAATCAATACTCCCAAACCAGTTGGTTTTAAGGTATTAGGTGTTGAAGCACCCCTTAGGATTTACTTGCTCAAGCCTCTCTCTTTGACACAATTCTACCACAAGCATTTAACTAGGATAATAACTCTTTGAGTTCTTATTTCTTTCTTTTTCTTCCTAGTAATTGATGCTCAGAGCCTTTTGCCATGTTCTTTTTTTTTTGCTGCTTCTTGGATCAAAAGATATTTGAGAATCTCCACAATACTTCTTTGAACTCTATTTCCTGCCTATGAGCTCCCATGCAGGTTTTCACAAACATGCAACCTCAATACACAATCATACAATTAGAACCACCACTTCTCTTAATCTTTCGCTTGCCTCAAAACAAATTTTTGACTCCTCAATCATTCTTTTCAAAGAACTGTTCTCTGTTTGCAATTTACGGATCTTGAGTATAAGCAGATTTTCAAGTGTATGGTGCTATGATGTATTTAGCATCTTAGTTATTGAACTTTTAAAGAGATTATGCTAAGCAGACAAGCAGGGGTGCAATATTGCTTTCAATCATAACATTTTTAAATAAAAGACAATCACTTAACAATATAACCTTTTTGAGTTCACTTGCTTTACTCCTTATCATCATCATTGTTGGTCTTTACATCCCTCTTTGTCTCTTTGGTTGATGATGCTTAATCCTTCCCAAGATTGAAGTGACTGCCTACAATGAACTTTGAAAGTTGCTTGTCCCTAAGCACTTGAAAAATGGTTAGCATGCAGGTATGCTTGTGAGTTCTTGACCTTAAGTTGGTGTGGGAACACCAAACTTAGTTCCTTGCCTACTTCTATATGCTAACACAGAATGCTTCTTTCATGCATGCATACTACATCATGTGCTTTAAGTCTATGAGTAAATAAAATGCATGACTAAAAAGTAAACAAATGAAATTACAGGCATAGTCAATTTCTATGATTGTTTGGGATTTGTGATTATTCATAATTGTCTCAAGGGTTACTTTGTTTTTCATGAATGTTGGTGGAACACCAAACTTAGTACCATGCATTCACCCTTAATTTTTTTCTTTGTTGATACAATCACATTGGTGTGGAACACCAAACTTAATTCCTTGCAATACATAGAAGTTGAACTAACCATTTATTCTGAGAAGAGTATAAAAAATAGTTACCTAAGGTTGGGTTACCTCCCAACAAGTGCTCTTTTATCGTCATTAGCTTGACGGTTGTCCCTCTTTAGGGAGGATGATGATCATAGTGCCTTAATCCTTCCCCTCTTACCGTGAGCTTCCTTCCAGTATCCTTTTTGATGATTTCCACATGTTCAAGTGAGAGAATTTTATTCACTGTGTGTAATATCCAGAAAAGTGTGGAGATGTTTCCATTGGTTGGTAAGTTAGTATCACTTTATCCCCTGGTGAGAAATCTTCCGTGGGATTTTCTTGTTTCTCCATCCTCTTGGCACTTTCTTCTTGGGGCTCTTTTCTTTTTCAGGAGGTAGTTCAGGTTTTGGAGCCTCAATTTTTAGAATGTCCTTGCTGAGAATCTCAAATGCATGCTTTGATTGTAGCTTCTCCTCTATTCTTTGAGGTTGTTGCAACACTTCTACCTCTTCCTTTCTTTTCCAGCATGAGTTTAGGTGCATTGGAAGCATTTCACCAGGTGCCTCTCTTATGTTTGGGTCTATGGAATCAATCTTCATACACTCTTCCTCTTGGGTGGAATCTTGCAAATTCTTGAAGACATGGAATACTATATGCTCTTCATGCACCCTTAGCATCAATTCTCCTTTTTCAACATCTATCAATGCCCTGGCAGTAGCTAAGAAAGGTCTTCCTAGGATGATGGGAGTGTTGTCATCTTCCTCTATGTCTAGAATGACGAAGTCAGCTGGGAGGAAAAATTTGTCCACCTTCACCAATACATTCTCCACAACCCCAAGTGCTTGCTGAATGGATTTGTCCGCCATTTGAAGGGCTATTTTTGTGGGTTTCAATTCATGAATCTGAAGCTTCCTCATCAAAGATAGAGGCATCAGATTTATGCTTGCACCAAGGTCACAAAATGCTCTCTCAATCATCATGTTGCCTATGGTGCAGGGGATATGAAAGCTCCCTGGGTCCTTCCTCTTTCTTGGCAACCCTTTTTGGATGATGGCACTACACTCCCTGGTCATCACAACCATTTGTCCCTCCTTCAAGGATCTTTTCCTTGTCAACAATTCCTTCATGAACTTTGCATACAATGGCATTTGTTCAAGTGCTTCTATGAAGGGGATGCTGATGTGCAGTGTCTTGAATATCTCCAAGAATTTGGAGTATTGCTTCTCTTTGTTCTCTCCCTTGAGCCTTTGAGGGTATGGGAGCATTGGTTGGTATGCTTTCATTGCCTCATTCTTAGCTAACTTCCCACTTTGTGTGGAGGTTTCTTGCTCCTGCTTTTGTTCCTTCACCTCTTCTTTTAAGCCTTCTTTGTTGTGCTCTTCCTGAGTAATGGCTTCTGTCTCCACTTTCTTCCCACTTCTTAGAGTGATTGCTTTACACTCCTCCCACTTTATGGCTTTTCCTGTGTCCCTTGTGTTATCTTCAGTGGTACTAGGGAGTGCTCGCTTCTCACCTATCTCAGTGATTTGTTTAGCCATTTGTCCTATCTGCCTCTCAAGATTTTTCATAGATGCATCTTGGTTTTTGAGTGTCAGGGCTTGATCTTGTCTTGCCATCTCTTGAGTCTTGATGAGTTTTTCCATCAACATCTCTAAGTTAGAGATCCTCTGAGAGTCTGGATGTGGTTGCACGGGAGGTGATGGTTGCTGGTGGAGGTTGTTTGGAGCATTGAGGTGGTTATTTTGTGAGTTGAATGGAAGTGTGGAAAAATTATTTTGGTGAGTTTGTGAGTTATTATGAGGTGGATGATATGTGTTTTGTGAGTTTTTGTATTGGTTAGTGTTACTAAATGAGTGATTTTGGCTGTGTGGGTTGCGGGAATGGTTGGAGTTGTTGTTCTTTTGCCAATGGTTTTGATTATCACCCCATCTCAGGTTGGGGTGATTCCTCCAAGATGAGTTGTATGTGTCACCATGGAAGTCATTTTGAGAAGAATTTGAGGCATTTTGCATATATTGAATCTGTTCTTGTTGCTGCTCAACATTGCTTGCTTCATTTTGACCCCATTCAATTGAAGCTTGATTTGTTGTGCTCACTGAAGCTAGTTGGAGACCATCTATTCTCTTAGCCATCATTTTCATTTGTTGCTGGAGTTGCTGGTGCATCAACTTGTTTTGTGCCAAGATTGTGTCCACTCCTTCTAGTTCCAATACACCCTTCTTTTGAATAGGTTGGCATTGCCTCTGATGAGCAAAGAAGTATTGGTTATTTGTCACCATGTCTATGAGATTCTGAGCTTCTTCGGCTGTATTCATTAATTGTAGCGAGCCTCCTGCAGAGTAATCCAAAGACTCTTGAGATTTTTCAGTCAACCCTTCATAGAAATTTTGAAGTTTATCCCATTCACTGAACATCTCAGGTGGACATTTTCTAATCAGGGCTTTGTATCTTTCCCATGCCTCATACAATGATTCCCCATCCATTTGAGTGAAGGTTTGCACCTCCGTTTTCAACCTGATGATCCTCTGAGGCGAGTAGAACTTGGATAGGAATTTATTCACTAGATCATCCCAAGTGTTGATACTTTCTTTGGGAAATGTCTCCAGCCATTGAAATGCCTTGTCCCTCAAAGAGAATGGGAATAATAGCAGCTTGTAAACATCTGGATGCACACCATTTGTCTTGACAGTTTCACAAATTCTTAGGAAGACAGATAGGTGTTGATTTGGGTCCTCAAGGGGGCCTCCTCCATAGGAGCAACTGTTTTGCACGAGGGTGATGAGTTGAGGCTTCAATTCAAAGTTGTTTGCATGAACATTGGGAGCAAGTATACTGCTCCCACAGTGTCTTGGATTTGGGAGAGTGTATGAAGCTAAAACTCTCCTTTGAGGTGGGTTGTTATTGTTATTGGCTACTCCTTCTGGTGGATTTAGTGGATTTGTTAAGTGTTCTTCCATATCTTGGAATTCTTCTTCTGACTCCTCTTCTCCAACAATGTTTTTCCCTCTTTCAGCTCTTCTTAATCTTCTGAGGCTTCTTTCATCTTGTTCACAAAAAGTGGGTATAATTCTCCTTGTACCTGACATGCAACCAAAGCATAAGAATCACAAAACACCAGAAAGGCAATAGCACTTCAATCCATGGCTGAAGTGAAATGTTAGTTGGCTTAAGCAAAAATTCAAACAGTTAGTGTGTTAGTTAAAAGTTAAAGAAAAAAATAAAAAGTGCTAGATCTAGATCTTCTCTTCACTTAATCATTGTCAATCTAATTCAATCCCCGGCAACGGCCCCAAAAACTTGATACGCGAAAAATGAATTTCACGTAATTACCGGCAAGTATACCGGGTCGTATCAAGTAATAAAACTCACTAAGAGTGAGGTCGATCCCACGGAGATTGGTAGATTAAGCAACTTTAGTTAAATGGTAGATTTAGTCAAGCAAACATGGTTTTGATTTCATGAGATTTGTGATTTTTGAACATAATTGCAAAAATTTAAATGGCAAGGAATTTAAAGAACTAGAAGAGAGAAAGAAGATGAAAGTAAATAACTGAAACTTAAAATGCAAGAAACTTAAATGACATTAAAGATAAATCGCAAGAAAGTAAAGATTGTAGAATTTTAAAGAGCATAAGAGTAAATAGCAAGAAATATAGAAACAGAATGTAAATGACAAGAATAATGAATTGCAAGAATGTAGAAGGAAATTGGGTAATGGGTATTCAAACAACTAAAGAGCAAAATAAATGAGAATTGATGATGGGGAGGATCATTAGGGATCAGAGATGCAAATTCTCCTGAATTGATGTTGATCAATTCCTTCTCAATCATGGGTATAGATCCATGGCAACTTGTGGGTAATTGAGTCCCAATCTCTTGGTAACTCAATTTCTCTCAACACAACCAATTGCCACTCTTGTGATCTAATTGTTCATGAGAAGAGATGAATTTCAATTCCTAATCCAAGCCACACAACTTCCAGAATCTCAACTAAGGGAGGTTACATCTCACATACCAACCAAAGTGTATTGATTAAAGAAATCATGAAAGGATAAACTTTAAACTGAATTATGTGACTCCTCTCTCAAATTCACCACATAATTCATATAGATTAATCCCTCTCTCGACGGTGATTCAAACTTTGAAGAACAAGAGTTTCCTCTTGGATTAACCACTTGAATTAAGAAGGAGGAGAAGAGTTATCAATTCATTCAAACATACAGAGCTCTTCCCCCTAATGAAAGTGGGGTTTAGTGAATCATAGCTCTAAATTCAACAACAAATGCAAAAGTAAATATTAAAATTGAGTAGAGAAGAGTGATGAAGAATGGAGAAGAAGTTCTTGAAAACTGAAATTCAAAGTTGCCAAAAGAAAACAAAATAGAAGATGGTTGAGAAGCAGCGAAAACAAAAAAAAGTCTAAGTGTCCTAAAAATAAAAAAATAAAAAGTCTAAAAAAAATCTAAGAGAGAGCTCCTCAATTCTATGAAACTATGGCCTTTATATAGGCATTCCTAAATTACAAATTGAAATGAAATTAAAAACAACTTACAAACAAAATAAAAATTAACTATTCTAGATGATTCTTGTGGCCTTGATTGGTTGAGATTTATGGGCTTTGCTTGCTTGAGGTTGGATTAGCTAGCTTCTAAATGAAATTGTAGCACCACGTTTTTGGCCAACACGCCTATGTAAATGCACGTTGGCAATGTGCTCATGGATTTCTTGGGCTGGGAGTTATTTGGAGAGATGGGCGTTGCTAGCCCAAGTTGTTGCTAACAACTTGGCTCTTCTTCTTCTTGGTTTCAGTTTTGATGCCCAAAGTTTCCCCTAGTTTAAGCTTTAATTTTGTGCTTCACTATCAACTATTATACATGGTTGGAAAGCTATGAATATCAGCTTTTCAACGCAACTGGAAGCACCTCAATTGGATCTCTTTAGCTCAAGTTATACTCCATTGAAGATGACAAGGTCAGGCTGCCAGGGTTGCCGGCGTTTTTGACAAACACGCCTTCACATTCTCAAGTTGGCAACGTGGGTTACCTTCTAAGGCTGCTAAGCTTCGTAGGCGTTGCTAGCAAACATGCCTTCACCTTCCCCAAGTTGGGAACGTGGGTTATGCCTCCCATGGAGCCAAATTTTAGCAAGGGCGTTGCCAACTTGGATTCCAAGTTGCCAACGTGTTTAGTTTCTGAGGTTCCAAATGAGGCCCGATTTTGAAGCTTCAAACTAATGTCAAACCCATACCATGATATATCGTTGGAACGATCTGGATGTCTACTTTCAAATGTCATTGGAATCACTTCATTTGGAGCTTTGTATCTCAAGATATACTCCATTGAAGGAGGTAAGGTCAAGCTGCCAAGCTCACCAGCGTTTTTGGCAAACACTCCCTTGTATTTCCAAGTTAGCAACGTGCTACCTCCATTCTTCACCATCCAAAGCTTCCTGGCATTGTTTCCAAACATGCCAATGCTTTCTTGAGTTGGCAACGTGCTCGATGCTCTTTCCTAGCTCCAAACATTGCTTCCCACGTTGCCATTGAACACGCCTATGGAACCCACGTTGGCAACGTGCTCCTTTCTAAGGCTCCAAATGAAGCCAGGTTTTGAAGCTTCAAATGAATGCTAAACCCATACTATAATATATGGTTGGAAATCTCTTGATGTCTACTTTCCAATGCCACTAAAATCACCTCCTTTAGAGCTTTGTATCTCAAGTTATGCATCCTTGAAGGAGGCAAGGTCAGGTTGCCAAGTTCGCTGGAGTTGTTGCTGAACACGCCCCCTTTCTTCCAAGTTGGCAACGTGCTGGCTTCTCCAGGGCTGCTTCCTTGCTTGGCGTTGCCTTGGAACACGCCCATGCTCTCCCAGCCCAACAACGTGCTCGAGCCTTCCCTATGGCACCAAGCTTTGCTTGCTACGTTGCCAAGGAACACGCCTTCAGAACTTGGCGTTGGCAACGTGCATCTCCCTTTCCTGGGCCAAGTCTTCTATTCAGCATTGTTTGCCTGTGTTGTCTTTAAACACGCCCCTCATCTCCCTTTCCCCAAGGTTGCTTGCTGCGTTGCCAAGGAACACGCCTTCAGAATTTGGCGTTGGCAATGTGCTTCACACCCTTCCTACCCAAGCCTTCTTGCTGCTGGCGTTGTCACCAAACACACCCTTGTTGGTGGCGTTGGCAACGTGCTAGGGAGCTGCTTCCTTCCAGGTTTTTGCTCCCTGGCGTTGCTATGGAACACGCTATTAGTTTGGGGAGTTGGCAACGTGCCAACCCGCTCTTCTTGGCTTGCTTTGGATTGTTGGAGTTGCCCTCAAACACGCCATTGTAAATTCAAGTTGGTAACTTACTTGGGGCTTCAAATTCACCTTCCAGGACTACTTGGCGTTATTGCCAAACACTCAAGTGATAATGCATGTTGGCAACTCCAAAGTCTCTTCCTCCTTGCCAAGCTTGCTATGTCCCCAATCTTTCTTGCTCTAATTCTTGCTGGCTTGACCTTCTTGCTTCATTACCTATCATTAACCAAAGAATTTGCTTCAAAGTTTTGCCATTCTATGCAACAATTTTCAAGAGATTCATTCATGCTAATTCATTTGTCAACTCCTTGAATTCTTTGCGCAAATATGGCCAAATTACACCTAGTTCTTGGTTCCTGAATACATGGAGAGAAAACTCACACAAATGCTTGTTTATTTCAAAGAAAGTGAATGAAATTAAGCTAAAACTACTTAAACTAACTAGCTAATATAGCAAAGATGCAAATGCATCAAGCATGAAGGGTGAAGATTGAACTAAGTATGATGGGAGGCTCATGAGATGGACGGTCTGCATTCTTTGTTGAAGATTGACAAGGATTTTCTCCTCATTGGTTGCATGCATTTCGGTGTCCAAGGGTGCATGCATGCAGATTTTGTTTTCCAATGGGCACGCTTCTCTAAGAACATGTGATCACTTCTCACTTGACTTGTCATAGCCGTGACCCTCCCTTTTCTTGTCCTTTTCTCAATCTTCTTTTTTTTCTATTCAACCAAATCAACAAAATGGTGAGTCTTAGGATAGAAAATATAGCACATTGGTGTAGTGATGGGCATTTAAACTATTTATCATGTTTTTTATTCATAAAGAACCAATTGTGTTCCTTAGATAATGAACCAAGATTTGGTGAACACCAAACTTGTCCATTGCTAAGGAGTCAATATAAAATGCACACAGTCCATCACAATTGGTATATTATTCATAAAGCACATTTTATTTACTAAAATGAAAACTATGTATGATCCATTCATGCCTGACTTTGATTTCATGAACATAATTTAATTCTTCTGAAAATTAATGCATGTGTAGACACCAAACTTAATATTTGGCCGTATACTTTATCACAATGATTAAGCATATAGTCTAAGAAAGCTTGAAAAGCTAATCTGGAGTGCCTTCAGGCACACCAAACTTAGATGTCTAACATATGCTCCAAAATAGTGTATGTAGCTATCAGGTAAGTTAATGAGAATTCAAATTCATGCTAGAATGATCATCAATTATTGAATTCAAAAACAAGGCAAAAATCTTAGATCATGGGTTGCCTCCCATGAAGCGCTCTTTTATTGTCACTAGCTTGACATTGGCCCCTCATTAGGGTGGTTGATGACTGTAGTATCTCAGCTTGTCTCCCCTCACTGTGATCTTCCTTTTAGTGCCTTGATGCTCAATTTTAGCATGCTCTAGTGAGAGTATTTTGCTGACAGTGTAGTGGTCATCAGCTTGTTGGCTTGCCCCCAGTTGTTGGTAGATTAACTGCACTTTATCCCCTTTTTGGAATCCCTCAGTTGGGATCTTTTTGTTCTTCCACCCCTTTTTAACCCTTTTCTTGTTTTTCTTCTTTCTGTGTGTGGATCCTTCCCCCTTTTTGGCAATGGACTGCATCTTTGGACTTTCTTTCTCAGTAGCTAATACTTCAATTTCTTCTTACTTTCCTTCATCACTCTGCATAGTTTCATTCTCTTTTTGCCCTGCTGTGTTGTTTGTTTCTTGCTCTGAAAGGTAATTAATGATTGTCTTGTTTGTTTTCTTCTTCCATTGCAAGTCCCCTTTATCAGTCTTCATGCAGTTTCTCATTTCATCAATGTGTTGTGTTTCTGGAAAGACATTCAAGGTGACGTTTTCATCGTGCATTCTGAGGGTCAGCTCTCCTTGCTCCACATCTATAATGGCCCTTGATGTGGCCAAGAATGGCCTTCCCAGTATAATGGAATCACCTCCCTCTTCCTCTGAGTCTAAGACCACAAAATCTGCAGGGAATATGAATTTGTCTACCTTAACTAGAAGGTTTTCAATCACACCCCTCGGACATATCACTGACTTGTCCACCAATTCTAGAGACATTTGTATTGCCTTCACTTCTTCTATGCACAACTTTTTCACCAAAGAAGAGGACATTAGATTGATACTCGCCCCTAAATCACACATTGCTTTATTGATATTTAGGTTGCCAATGGTGCACAGTAGGAAAAAGCTTCTAGGGTCCTCAAGTTTTGGGGGAAGCCCCTTCTGGATTAATGCACTGCATTCCTCAGTGAGCAATATGGTCTCCTTCTCATGCCAACTTCTCTTTTTGTTAATGAGCTCCTTAAAGAATTTTGTATATAGAGGCATCTGCTCTAATGCCTCAGCCAGGGGAATGTTGATCTCCAATTTCTTGAAGACTTCAAGGAATTTGGGGAAATGTTGGTCCTTAGTCTCCTTGTTGAACCTTTGGGGATATGGCAATGGAGGTGTGAAGTTCACTCCCTGCCTTTGTTCCTTGGTTGGTTCTTCCATTGCTTCCTTCCCTTTTCTTGAGATTTGTGGCTGGTCTTTCTTTTCTTTGAGCTTCTCTGAAGTTTGCTTGCTTACTGTCACTTCTTTATTACTAGTTTACTCTTTTTTAGCTTGCTTCTTGTCATTTTCCTTTGGCTTCTTGGTTGTTCCTTCATCTTTCACCAAGATCTTTCCACTCCTTAGCTGTATAGCTTTGCACTCTTCCTTCGAATTTGGAATTGTATCACTTGGGAGTGAGCTTGATGGTCTTTCAGTTACAACTTGCTTAGAAAGCAGTCCAATCTGCCTTTCTATATTTCTTATGGAAGCTTCATTGTTCTTGGCTATAAGTTCTTGCTGCTTCATCATTTTCTCCATCATCATCTCCAACTGGGAGATTCTCTAAGAGTCTTGTGGAATTTATGGTTGGTTGTGAGCTGGTGAGGGTGAATGATGGTTGTTTAGGTTAGTGGTTTGGTTATTGGATGGATAATGGTTGGAGTTGGGGTAAGTGTTTTGGGGTTTTCTATATGGATTTTGGTTATTATTCTACTGGTTGTTGTGTGATGACTAGTCATCTTAGTCTAGTTTCACTAGCCTTTTTCTTTGTTTTTATTAGGTTTTATGCACTTTCTTGCATTCTAAGAAAGTAATTTGGATTAAAAATGCATGACTTCTTTGAATCAATCAACCACCATGTAATTGATGTTAAATCATGAGGTTTAAGCTAAATTTAATTGAATTTTAATGATTTATAAACCTTGTGAATTTAGTGATACTTTGATTGGTTGTTTTGATTGCTTGTAGATGAAGAAAGAAGAAAATAAGAAAAGCGTGGCCTAAGGAATGTGCCCAAAGGAAGCAACAAGCGTGCCAAGAGAAGAAAAGCGTGGCAAAAATCAAGGAAGAATGGAAGCTAAGTTGGAAAAGTAAACTGAGCTTCACAAGGAATGAAAGGGGAAGGCAAGGTACAAGGCTAAGTTCAAATAGTTAACTGAGCACTAAAGAAAGGAAGGAAATGGCATAAAGCTCAATTAACTAAGTGAACTTTATCGGGGGCTCTCAAAAATTAATTCAAAGCAAAAATCCCATAAATGAAGCCACCAAGACTTGAACCTTGCACCTGAGGGATGACAAAAAGGCGCTACTCCATGGAGGCAAAGGCGCTCAATTGCTTTACTTAATGGAGCGCTACATTATATTGATAGGCATAAGGAAAATCATGAAAAATAAGCCAAAATGCTTCCTCTAGGATTCGAACTTGGAACCACACGCTACTCCTTGCAAGGAAAAATCAAGAGAAATAGCTAAAATGCTTCTCTCAGGATTCGAACTTGGGAATTCCTTGAAACATAAGGAAGGAGTGCCACCAAGCTTGCAAGGAAAATTAAGAAGAAATAGCTTAAATGCTTGAGCCAAGTTTCGAACTTGGAAATTCCTTGAAACATAAGGAGGGGGTGCCCACTCATCTAAGGAAATTAGCTTCAAAGAATTCCTCCACTTGCTCCCACCAGGATTTGAACCTGGGACCTTGAGGCTGAAAGCAAGGTGCTACATGGAAAGCTCAGTTGGATTTTCCAACTGAGCACTACCTCCCCAACCTTCCCCACACTATGACACGGCCAAAGCACACCAAGGGGGCTGTGACAAGCATTTTGGCGCACCAAGGAGGAAGCCTTGCGCATCATGACACGGTCTAGAGCCAATTGACACCCAAACAAGGCTGGGCGCACCAATTTGACATGGATGGAGCATGCTTGAAAGCTAAGTTGGATTTTCCAACTGAGCTTACCCCTGGGAGGTGCATTTGGGCTAAAAGTTGAATTAAAAATCCAACTTAATTCATTTCTTCACCAAATCAAAAGCCCATCTAAATTCCAAAATACAAGAATAGAAAGTGTATAAATAGGAGTTAGTTTGATGTAATTAGGACCTTTTGACACTTTGAGATTTTACTTTGAATTCTCCTTTTTATTGTCATTTTCATTTTTGAGCTCTGAACTTTTGAATTTAGATTTTTGAGAACTTGGAAGGAGAATTGCTCTCTCTTCTTCTTGGTTCTTGCTTGAGCACTCTTTTATTTTCTTGCTTTGAATCTTGGGTGAAGAATTGAAGAACTTATGTTTCAATCTCACCTTGAGATCTCTTGTTTACTTTCTCTGCATAATTGAATTTCACTTTCTGTTTACTGCTTCATCTTTAATTTACTTCTGCAATTTACTCTTCTTCACCTCTTTTGCAATTATTCTTGTTGGATCAAGGAAAGATTTGAGATCTAGACTTGTTATCTAGTCTCTTCCACCCTGAGATCTTCAACCTCTTTTACTTTGCTGCAAATTAAGCACTGCTTTCTCTGTTTTTAAATTCTCAAAGCATTTTACTCTTCTGTTTAAGATCTACTTCACTGCAATTCAATTTTCTCTTTTATTGTTTGATGCAATTTACTTGTTCTTGTTTAATTTTTGCAATTCCAACTCCCAATCCCTTTTACAATTCAAGCAATTTACATTACTTGCACTTTAAGATTCAGTCATTTACATTTCTTGCAATCTAAGTTTCTGCAATTTACATTACTTGCATTTTAAGATTCAGCACACTTACTTTTCTGCTCTTTAGTTTACTGCAAATTTCCCCTTCCCCTTTACTTTTCAAGCAATTTAGTTTCTGCAAATTACGAACCACTCAACCAATACTTGATTCGCTTGACTAAATCAACCACTAAACTAAAATTGCTCAATCCTTCAATCCCTGTGGGATCGACCTCACTCATGTGAGTTATTATTACTTGATGCGACCCGGTACACTTGCCGGTGAGTTTTGTGTTGGATCGTTTTCCACACGATCAAGTTTTTGGCGCCGTTGCCGGGGATTGATTAGATTGACAATGATTAAGTGAGGTGGTGGTCTAGATTAAGCACTTTTTCTTTTTCTTTTTACTAAGCATACTAACTGTTTGAATTTTTGCTTAAGCTAACACTAACTTCACTCTAGCTATAGAGTGTTTAATTCTGGTTCCTGGTTCTGTGTTTATGTCAGGAGGAAGAAGCGATGAATCCACACCTTTTGATCCTGAAACACTTTGGAGGTTGAGAAGAGAACCAAGAAATGGAAGAAAATCCAACAAATCCACAAGTGGGAGTGGCCAACGACAATGGTCAGCCCCAAAGGAGAGTATTGGCTTCATATACACTTGCTAATCCAAGGCATTGTGGGAGTAGCATCCTTACCCCAAATGTCGATGCAAATAACTTTGAATTGAAGCCCCAACTCATCACCTTGGTGCAGAACAACTGTTCCTATAGAGGAGGCCCCTTGGAAGATCCAAACCAGCACCTATCCACCTTCTTGAGGATTTGTGACACTGTCAAAACTAATGGAGTGCATCCTGACAGTTACAAGCTACTGCTGTTTCCATTTTCTCTCAGAGACAAAGCCACTCAATGGTTAGAATCTTTTCCAAGAGACAGCATCAACAATTGGGATGATCTAGTAACCAAGTTCCTTGCCAAGTTCTACCCACCTCAAAGAGTTATTAGATTAAAGACTGAAGTACAAACATTCACACAAATGGATGCTGAACCCTTGTATGAGGCATGGGAACGATACAAAGCTCTAATCAGGAAGTGCCCACCTGGAATGTTCAGTGAGTGGGACAGATTGCAGAATTTCTATGAAGGCTTGACATTGAAATCTCAAGAGGCTTTGGATTATTCAGCAGGAGGCTCCTTACAACTCATGAAAATTGTAGAGGAAGCCCAAAATCTCATTGATATGGTGTCTAACAACCAGTATTTCTTTGCTCACTAAAGGCAACGCCAACCATCACAAAGGAAAGAAGTGATGGAGTTGGACGGAGTGGACTCAATTCTGGCTCAAAATAAAATGATGCAGCAACAAATTCAACAACAATTTGAGCAAATGGCCAAGAGGATTGATAGTCTCCAAGTTGCAGCAGTCAACACAAGCCAATCATCAACCAAATGGGGACAAAATGAAGAAAACCAAGAAGATCAGCAGCAGGAACAACCTCAATATGTGCACAACCAAAGCTCCGGGCAAAATGAAGTCTATGGTGACACCTACAATCCATCCTGGAAGAACCATCCAAACATAAGATGGGGAGATAACCACACTCAAAACCAGCAACCATGGCAAAGAAATTCAAACCAAAATAACTCAAGAAACAACCAAAACCACAATCAGCAAAACACTAACCCCAATCCATATAGAAAACCCCAAAACAACCACCCAAATTCTAGTTACTATCCACCCAATAACCAAACCACTAACCAAAATACCTATCATCAACCTTCAACATCTCACAACCAGCCACAAGCATCACAAGACACTCAAAGAATCTCCAATTAGGAGATATTGATGGAAAAGATGATGAAGCACCAAGAGATAATGATGGAAAAACTCATGAAAAATCAAGAGATGGCTAGACAAGATCAAGAAATAGCAAGAAAAGATCAAGAAGCAGCAAGAAAAGATCAAGCCATAACAAGCAAAAACCAAGAAGCTTCAGTCAGAAATCTTGAGATGCAAATGGAACAAGTAGCTAAACAAATTACAGAGATGGGTGAGAAGCAACCAAATGCATCCCCTAGTGCCACTCAAAACCACCCAAGGGACAAAGGAAAAGCTACAAAGTGGGAGGAGTGCAAAGCAATCATAGTGGGAAGTGAGAAGACTTGGGAGAAGGAAGCCATCAATCAGGAAAAACACAACAAACAAGTTCCACAAGAAGAGACAGAAGGGAGAAGTGAAGAGGATAGAAAGACCGAGAATGCAAAAAGCTCAAAGAGAGATAAGGACATCCCTGAAACACAACTACAAGAGAAGAAGGAAGGGATGAAGCCATATATCCCCAAACTTCCATATCCTCAAAGATTCAAAAAAGAAAACGAGGATAAGCAATACTCAAAGTTCCTGAACATATTCAAGACACTCAGCATCAATATTCCTTTCTTAGAAGCACTTGAACAGATGCCATTATATGCCAAATTTATGAAAGAAGTGCTAACAAAGAAAAGACCCTTGAAGGAAGGACAGATTGTTGAAATGACAATGGAGTGTAGTGCCATTCTCCAAAGGGGTCTACCAGAGAAGAAGGATGATCCTGGAAGGTTTTATATACCTTGTACCATAGGAAACATAACTATTGAGAAATCATTCTGTGACCTTGGTGCAAGTATAAACTTGATGCCTCTATCTCTTATGAGGAAGCTTAAAATTTTTGAGCTGAAATCCACTCAAATAACTCTTCAAATGGCTGACAAGTCCATTCAACAAGCACTTGGAGTTGTAGAGAATGTGCTGGTAAAAGTGGGAAAATTCCTTCTCCCAGTTAATTTTGTCATCCTGGATATGGAGGAAGACCCTAACACTCCCATCATCCTGGGGAGGCCTTTCCTGGCTACGGGCAGAGCATTGATAGATGTTGAAAAAGGGGAATTGTTGCTGAGAGTGCATGATGAGCACCTAGCATTCCATGTTTTTAAAACCCTGCTTGAGCCCACTCAAGAAGAAGATTGTATGGAGGATAAAGCCAGGGATCAAAGCTTGAAAGAGGCATTCAATGAGTTAACTCCAAGACTTCCAAATCCATGCTTGAAAGAAGTAGAGATGGTGCAACAGACCAAAGAAATCAAGGAGGAACTAGATCCAAAACCTCCAGATGAGAAATTCAACATCTCAGATAAGGAACCACCAAGGCAGGGGGTATCTTTTGAGAAAGAAGAGAAGAAGAAGAGGCCAAAAGGGTGGAAAAACAAGAAAATCCCCACTGAAGGCTTCTCACCAGGGGATAAAGTGATGATGAACACCCAACCAATGAAGGTGTGTCCACAATTATCTGAGTACTATACTGTGAATCGGATCCTTTCACTTGAACACCTAGAGATCATCAAAGAGAAGACCGGAAGAAAGATCACAGTAAGAGGAGAAAAGCTGAGGAATTATGATTTTCAACCTCCATGATCAAAGAACAAGATGTCAAGCTAGTGACAATAAAGAAGCGCTTGTTGGGAGGCAACCCAACCTGAGGTAATTTTCTCTTCATAGCTAATTTAATAAAAGAGTTGAGTAGATTTCTCAGTATTGCAAAGATCTAAGTTTGGTGTTGCACACCAAAATAATTAAGGGGTGAATGTTGGATGCTAAGTTTGGTGTTCCACCAAAAAATTCATTAAGAACACATTGCACCCTCATCATGATCAGTATCGGCTCCAAACCATCAGAGAAACTGCTTAACAATTGTCATGTTTCTAGTTTTTAGTTGTTTTCTAGTTCATAGTTTGTTTTCTAGTCCATAGTTTATTTCCTTAATAAAAGTACTTGATGTTTTATGCATGTATTTATTCTGCTACATATAGAAGTAGGCAAGGAACTAAGTTTGGTGTTCCCACACCAACTTAGGTTCACAGAATCACAAGCATACATGCATGCTAACTGCCTCTCAAGTGCTTGGGGAACAAGCAACTTTCAATATCTTTTGTAGGAAGTCATTCAATCTCTTGGAGGAACAGGTACATCATCATGGACAGAGGAAGGACATGGAACCCAACAATGATGATAACACAAATGAAACAAATAGACTCCAAGAGATTGTATTGTTCTCTGACTGATTCTAGTTCAAATATGTTAATTGAAAGTACAAATGTCCCCTGTTGATTAGTATCTTTCTAGATTCATTTACTGTCTGCTAGTTTGTTTGTTTTCATGCTGTTATGGCTTACTAGTCTAAGTGCTTGATTCACTTTCATCTTACTTGAATTATATGCTTTGTTCCTCATGCTTGAATAAAAGAAAAATAACTGTGAAATAGAGAAAGAGTAAAAGTCTGGTATGATATGAGACAAAATAAGATTATGTGGTGGTATGTGCTGGTTCATTAGGTGATTTATGAATAAGGCTGAATGCTGGCATGACTTTGTGATATAAACTTGAGTTACATTTCATGAGACTTGACAAATGAAAAAGGTCCAAAATAAAGAAAAAAAATGCAAAAGAAAGAAGCAAAAAGAAATACACAAGGCTGGGCACCAATGGCTGCAAATTTGGATAAATGCCTGTGATGTTCTTGTACAAAGATAAGTTTGGATAACTAGGTTCTAAGGGGTGCTTCATCACCCGGTAACTTGGGTTAACTAACCCGGGATTGCCAACCGAAAGTCCACCATCAAGAGCTACTTTGAGACAAAGCATTTAGTAACCCAAAGAGGTGCTGGGCATCAATTTCCAAAGAACAAACAGAGATGAACAAAACAAGCTAAATGCCTGTGATGTGTGTGTGCTAAGGAGAGACTTGAGCAAGTAAGCCCATAGGGGTGTTTCAACACCTAGCATCTTGAACCAACTGGGGCGGGAATGCTGGCTGAAAGCTTACTCTAAAAAGCTGCCTTACAACATAGCATTAAGCCTCAGCCAAGAAAGAGAGCAACAAAAAAAAAAAAAAACCCTAGGGACCAAGCAATAACAAGTATCATTTTTTGTGTAATTCAAGTAAGGATCCAAAGGAATGTTGATGTCTCAGCCCCAGAATAAAAATCCCTAAGATACCATGCATAAAAACCCCGTTTACCAGTATTCAATGTCTTCTAACAAAAGGCTTATACACTTCTCTGCTTCTAGTAATTTTCCTTATGTTTTACTGCTTGCTTGGGGACAAGCAAGGTTTAAGTTTGGTGTTGTGATGACAAGTCATCTTAGCCTAGTTTCACTAGCCTTTTTCTTTGTTTTTATTAGGTTTTATGCACTTTCTTGCATTCTAAGAAAGTAATTTGGATTAAAAATGCATGACTTCTTTGAATCAATCAACCACCATGTAATTGATGTTAAATCATGAGGTTTAAGCTAAATTTAATTGAATTTTAATGATTTATAAACCTTGTGAATTTAGTGATACTTTGATTGGTTATTTTGATTGCTTGTAGATAAAGAAAGAAGAAAATAAGAAAAGCGTGGCCTAAGGAATGTGCCCAAAGGAAGCAACAAGTGTGCCAAGAGAAGAAAAGCATGGCAAAAATCAAGGAAGAATGGAAGCTAAGTTGGAAAAGTTAACTGAGCTTCACAAGGAATGAAAGGGGAAGGCAAGGTACAAGGCTAAGTTAAAATAGTTAACTGAGCACTAAAGAAAGGAAGGAAATGGCATAAAGCTCTGAGGGATGACAAGAAGGCGCTACTCCATGGAGGCAAAGGCGCTCAATTGCTTTACTTAATGGAGCGCTACATTATATTGATAGGCATAAGGAAAATCATGAAAAATAAGCCAAAATGCTTCCTCTAGGATTCGAACTTGGAACCACACGCTACTCCTTGCAAGGAAAAATCAAGAGAAATAGCTAAAATGCTTCTCCCAGGATTCGAACTTGGGAATTCCTTGAAACATAAGGAAGGAGTGCCACCAAGCTTGCAAGGAAAATCAAGAAGAAATAGCTTAAATGCTTGAGCCAAGTTTTGAACTTGGGAATTCCTTGAAACATAAGGAGGGGTGCCCACTCATCCAAGGAAATTAGCTTCAAAGAATTCTTCCACTTGCTCCCACCAGGATTTGAACCTGGGACCTTGAGGCTGAAAGCAAGGCGCTACATGGAAAGCTCAGTTGGATTTTCCAACTGAGCACTACCTCCCCAACCTTCCCCACACTATGACATAGCCAAAGCACACCAAGGGGGCTGTGACAAGCATTTTGGCGCACCAAGGAGGAAGCCTTGCGCATCATGACACGGTCTAGAGCTAAGTTGGATTTTCCAACTTAGCTCTAATACAATTGACACCCAAACAAGGCTGGGCGCACCAATTTGACACGGATGGAGCATGCTTGAAAGCTATGTTGGATTTTCCAACTGAGCTTACCCCTGGGAGGTGCATTTGGGCTAAAAGTTGAATTAAAAATCCAACTTAATTCATTTCTTCACCAAATCAAAAGTCCATCCAAATTCCAAAATACAAGAATAGAAAGTGTATAAATAGGAGTTAGTTTGATGTAATTAGGACCTTTTGACACTTTGAGATTTTACTTTGAATTCTCTTTTTTATTGTCATTTTCATTTTTGAGCTCTGAACTTTTGAATTTAGATTTCTAAGAACTTGGAAGGAGAATTGCTCTCTTTTCTTCTTGGTTCTTGCTTGAGCACTCTTTTATTTTCTTGCTTTGGATCTTGGGTGAAGAATTGAAGAACTTCTGTTTCAATCTCACCTTGAGATCTCTTGTTTACTTTCTCTGCATAATTGAATTTCACTTTCTGTTTACTGCTTCATCTTTAATTTACTTCTGCAATTTACTCTTCTTCACCTCTTTCGCAATTATTCTTGTTGGATCAAGGAAGGATTTGAGATCTAGACTTGTTATCTAGTCTCTTCCACCCTGAGATCTTCAACCTCTTTTACTTTGCTGCAAATTAAGCACTGCTTTCTCTGTTTTTAAATTCTCAAAGCATTTTACTCTTCTGTTTAAGATCTACTTCACTGTAATTCAATTTTCTCTTTTATTGTTTGATGCAATTTACTTGTTCTTGTTTAATTTCTGCAATTCCAACTCCCAATCCCTTTTACAATTCAAGCAATTTACATTACTTGCACTTTAAGATTCAGTCATTTACATTTCTTGCAATCTAAGTTTCTGCAATTTACATTACTTGCATTTTAAGATTCAGCACACTTACTTTCCTGCTCTTTAGTTTACTGCAAATTTCCCCTTCCCCTTTACTTTTCAAGCAATTTAGTTTCTGCAAATTACGAACCACTCAACCAATACTTGATTCGCTTGACTAAATCAACCACTAAACTAAAATTGCTCAATCCTTCAATCCCTGTGGGATCGACCTCACTCATGTGAGTTATTATTACTTGATGCGACCCGGTACACTTGCCGGTGAGTTTTGTGTTGGATCGTTTTCCACACGATCATTGTGGTTTGTGTTTTTCCAACTGTTTTGGTTTGAATTTTTGCCATGGCTGCTGATTCTGAGTGTGATTGTCTCCCCATCTGAAATTGGGTAGTTCTTCCATGATGGATTGTAGGTGTCACCATAGACTTCACTTGATCCAGAACCTTGGTTGTGCACATATTGGACTTGTTCCTGCTGCTGATCCTCCTGATTCTCTTCATTTGTCCCCCGTGTGAGTGATGGTTGGCTTGTGTTTACTGCTGCAACTTGGAGGCTATCAATTCTTTTGGCCATTTGCTTAAATTGTTGCTGAATTTGTTGCTGCATCATTTTGTTTTGAGCTAGAATTGAGTCCACTCCTTCTAACTCCATCACTCCTTTCCTTTGTGATGGTTGGCGTTGCCTTTGGTGAGCAAAGAAATATTGGTTATTAGCCACCATATCAATGAGATTTTGGGCCTCCTCTGCAGTTTTTATCAATTGTAAGGAGCCCCCTGCTGAGTGATCTAGTGCCTCCTGAGCTTTTAATGTCAAGCCTTCATAAAAATTCTGCAATATGTCCCATTCATTGAATATTTCAGGAGGACACTTCCTAATTAGAGCCTTATATCTCTCTCATGCCTCATAGAGAGGTTCAGCATCCATCTGTGTGAATGTTTGTACTTCAGTCTTCAATCTAATAATCCTCTGAGGCAGGTAAAATTTGGCAAGAAACTTGCTCACTAGATCCTCCCAATTATTGATGCTATCTCTTGGAAATGACTCCAACCATTGAGTAGCTTTGTCCCTTAGGAAAAATGGAAATAACAGCAGCTTGTAGATGTCAGGATGTACACCATTGGTTTTGACAGTATCACAAATCCTCAGAAAAGTGGATAAGTGTTGGTTTGGATCTTCAAGTGGTCCTCCTCCATAGGAGCAGTTGTTTTGAACCAAGGTGATGAGTTGTGGCTTCAGTTCAAAGTTGTTTGCATTGACATTTGGGGTAAGAATGCTACTCCCACAATGTCTGATTTGCAAATGTATAGGAAGCCAAAACTCTTCTCTGTGGTGGATTGTTGTTGTTGTTGGCTGCTCTTGCTGGTGGATTTGTTGGGTTTGTTGAGTGTTCCTCCATTTCCTGGAACTCTTCCTCTGATTCTTCCTCTCCAATAACACTTTCCCTCTTGCTTCTCTTCTTAATCTCCTGAGGGTTCTTTCATCTTGTTCACAAAAGGTGGGTAAAGCTCCCCTTGTCCCTAACATACAAACAAAACATAAAAATCACACAAAACCAGAAAAACCAGGAAAACTTCACTCTATTGCTAAAGTGAGGTTTTGGTTAGCTTAATCAAAAATTCAAACAGTTAGTGTGTTAGTCAAAAATTAAAGAAACAGAAAAGAAAAAGTGCTTGATCTAGACCGCCACCTTACTTAATCATTGTCAATCTAATCAATCTCCGGCAACGGCGCCAAAAACTTGATGGGTTGGAAATGGAATTCCAGCACCTAAAACTCACCGGCAAGTGGACCGGGTCGCATCAAGTAATAATAACTCACATGAGTGAGGTCGATCCCACAGGATTAAAGGATTGAGCAATTTTAGTTAGATGGTTGATTTAGTCAAGCGAACAAGAGTTGATTTGAGTGATTTGTATCCAACAGAAGCTAAATTGCATGAAATATAAGGGGAGAGGGATGATTGACAGTAAATTAAAGAGCAAAGAAAATAAAGAAGCTGAATCTTAAATTGCAAGTAATATAAATGACAGAAACTTAGATTGTAAGAAATGTAAATAGTTGAAGCTTAAAGTGCAAGAAATGTAAATGGCTTAAATCGTAAAAGGATTTGGGAGCTGAGATTTCAGAAATTAAGCAAGAGAAAGTAAATCAGAAATGTAAAGGATGAATTAAATTGCATCAGATCTAAACAGAGAAGAGTAAAATTGCTTGAAGAAGCAAACAGCAAATGAACCAAACTTAAATTGCAGACTTTCACTAAGAGAGTACAGATCTCAGGGGTCAAGAGACTAGAAAACAAGTCTAGATCTCAATTCCTTCCTTGATCCAACAAAGAACAATTGCAAAAGAAGTAGAAAACAATTGCAGAAGAAGTAGAAGGTGAAAGCAGTAAAGAGAATTCAAATCCCAAATCACAATTCCTTGAATTATGCAGACAAATAAATAGAAAGAGATCTCAAGGTGAGATTGAAACAGAATTTCTTCAATTCTCCACCCAAGATCCAAATCAAAGAGTAAAAAGTGCAGAAGCAAGAACAAGGAAGAAGAGAGATCAATTCTCCTTCCCAATTCCCCAAAATAGAACTCAAAGATCCAAAGTAAAAATTCAAAAGAAAGTAAAAGTGAAAAATTCTAAATGAAGGCAAAAGTTTTTTCTCTAAATCAAACTAGCTTCTATTTATACACTTCCTATTTTTGGATTTTAGAATTTGGAGTGGGCTTTTTAATTTGGTGAAGAATCGAGTTAAATTGGATTTTTAATTGAATTTTCAGCCCATGTGTTGCTCCCAGGGTCAAGCTCATTTCATGGGGAGAGCTGAGCTTTGGTGTTGCTTGTGTGTTGCATACCAAGCCTTCCCTGGCCGTGCCAAATTGCTCGCAAAGCTTCCCTGGCCGTGCCACACTCCCTAGTGCTCGGTTCTTGGCAAGAGCTGAGCTTCAATGCTTGGATGGGAGGTCCCAGCTTCGAGTCCTTGGTGAGGCATTTGGGTGCCCAATTTTTGTGAAGGAAAACAAGGCTAGCGCATGCCTTGAGTGGGAGCTCCTTGGTTCGAAACTTGTGGGGTGCATTTCAGCCAAGTTTGGCTTAATTCCTTAGAGAGTAGCGCTCCCTTTCTTGGAATTATTCTTGGAGTGCTCCCGATAAAGCTCTTGGCAAGAGCTGAGCTTTGAATTTTTGCCTTGCTTTCTTTGCTATTGAGTAGCGCTCGATTCACAGGGAGAGCCTAGCTTTCCCTTGCTTGGCCTTGGCCCCTTGAAGTAGCGCTCCTTGTGAGAGCTCTAAGCTCTTGGCAAGAGCTTTAGGCTCTTGCTCCTTTGCTTTCTTGGCCTTGAATAAAGCTCTTGTGGAGAGCTTTGAGCTCTTGGTAAGAGCTCTATGGCTCTTGCTCCATGATGTGCCATGCTTTCCTTGTTTGGCTATGCTTCCTAAGCCACGCTTTCTTGTTTTTTTTTTCTTCACCTACAAGTAATCAAAACAACCAATCAAAGTATCACCAAATTCACAAGGTTTAAAAATTCATTTAAAAATCAATTAATTTTAGCTTAAACCTCATGATTTAGTGTCAATTAAAGGATGGTTGATTGATTTAATAAAACCATGCAACTCCACTCCAAATTACTTACTTACAATGCAAGAAAGTGCATAAAACCTAATGAAACAAGTGAAAAATGCTTGCAAAGCTAGCATATGATGACTTGTCATCAGTGATAGGCTTCCCAATGGACACCAAGTTTGTCTCTTCAAATTCTTCAAGAGGCACTCCAGCCTCTTCGCATAAACGCAAAATAGTACTAGGATATCCTAGCCAACTGTCTTGTTTGACCTTCTCAGCTATGTCAACGATGTTCTTGGCTATAACTTCTCCCACATTGATCTCCCCTCCTTTCATTATGCAGTGGATCATTATTGCTCTATTCACTGTCACTTCGGAGTTGTTTGAAGTAGGGATTAGTGATCTCCTCACTATGTCATGCCATCCTTTTGCTTGAGGTATGGGATCACCTCTTCTAAGTTTGAGTGGTTGTCTATGTGAATCCAACACCCAGTTCGTGCCTACTTTGCACAAGTTACTTAGCACATCCTCACATCTTGCGTCGTGTTCAACCCTTTCCTCATAGCTAGTTTGTTTGAACCATTTTGGCTTGGTCTTTAGCACCCTGTTGATGGTGTCTGGGCTAAAGTCAACAGTCACCCCTCTTACATAGCTCATGTATGGCTCTTCATCGTCAAATTCTCTTATGACATTGGCATAAAACTCATGGATGAGAACCATGCTCACTATTTGAGGTTGATCACAGAGAAGCTCCCATCCCCTTTTTCTAATTACTTTTTGTATCTTAGGGTATTCCTCCTTTCTTAGCTTGAAAGGCACCTCTGGGACAATGTCTTTGCCTATCATCCAACCAAAGATGCGCTCATTGTGTTTGGATTTGAACCTTTTCTTGTCAAATATGGCTTGCTCTTCTACCGGTTGCTTGTCTTTCCCCTTCCTAGCTCCTGATGATGAGACCATTGAGTCTCAGTTGTAATGGCCGAATCTTCCAACACCAAATTTAGAGGAATGCTTGTCCTCAAGCATACAAGAAATAATTATGAGTGAAGCTCAAAAGGATAGGTTCACAAGGTAAGAAATACAGGCTTGAAAGTGATTGTGAAGAGGAATGAAGAGGGAGAATGGTTCGGGTAGGTTAGGGGAAATGGTGCATCATGAGTTTTGCTTAGCAATTCTTAGGATCAAGGCCAAAATCTGTGCACAAAAATGATGAGAGGATTGAGTGTGGTTTCGGATGATGTGAATTGATGAAGTGTGGTGATGGTAAGTGGTATATATATGGGTGTGAAGATATAGTGAGGTTTGATGGTTATTTAGGGGGGGAGGGGGGCGGGTTAAGGCAATATTGATGATAGAGGATTAGTCTTGATGGTTCGATCAAGTCATGGGAAGCATGAATCTTCTTAGCTAATGCATGTTGAGGTGTTCTTCCCAATGCACAAAACCCAAGGCACATGTGACTTCTCCTTTCTTGTGTGTGTGTCCGTGAACCTCCTTCCAAGATTCTCCCATCACTTCTTTCTTTCACTTCCCTGCAATAAGAATACAAAAGCCTTGAAATTCCTTGTAATGTTTTGACTTATGCTACAATTTCAAAGGAATCATAATGCTAAAAGAGACAGAAAAAAAAATTGAAATCTAATGGTTGCTTTCATATGCTTGAAAGTTATGACTATACTTTTGCTCCATAATCTAACATTTCGTGTATGTGTAGACACCAAACTTAGTTTGTGACTAAGTGTTGTAAAAAAAATAACTTTTGCATATGCTTCAAGATTGGTCATACCAAACTTAGTGTCTTACACACACCCTATGCTAGTTCAATCCTTATTCCCCTAGATGTATATGATGCAATCTCTTATTATTGATCACTAAAGCACGAAAAAAAATCATGTGCATGGGTTGCCTCCCATGAAGCGCTTGTTTATTGTCCTTAGCTTGACATTGCAGCTCCCTTGCTTATGTTAACAAGTGCACACTTTCTTCCTTACTCCAGGGGCCACCAAAGTAAAGTTTCACCCTATGACCATTGACTGTGAAGGTCTCTCTTGAGGCTTCATCAAGTAACTCCAAATAACCATGGGGAGATACTTGATGGATTATTTTGGAAAACAAATTCCAACACCCAAAACTCTCCGGCAAGTGTACCAGGTCGCATCAAGTAGTAAAACTCACTTAGAGTGAGGTCGATCCCACAGGGATTGATGGATCAAGCAACTTTAGTGGGTGATTAGTTTAGTCAAGCTAACATGGAGTGAATTGTGTAAAATATAGCCAACAGAAAGTAAATTGCAGAAATCTTAAAGATGCAGAAAGTAAACTTGCAAGTAACTTGAATAACAAGAAAGTAAAATAGCTGAAACTTAAATTGCAAGAAATGTAAATTTCATCAAATGTAAAGGGGAGTGGGTGTTGGAAATTAAAGAAGCAGTAATTTAGAACTCAGATCAATTGTAGAAAATTAAATAGCAGGAAGAATAACAGAGTTGGAGTGTTGGAAATTAAAACAGAACTAAAAGATGTAAAGTGCATTAAACTAAAGAGCTCTCAGATTTTAAAATTCAGAAACAGATCAATTCAATATCAAAACAGAAATGTAGAGGTGTTGAAGAATCAAAACAGCAAGAACTTGGATCATTCATGAAAATCCAGAAGAGAAATCAACAATTTCAATGAAATAGTAAAAACAGAAGAGCAGCCAAGAGCTCAACTCAATTGCAAAATAAAATTGAAGATCTCAGGGAATCAGAGAGACTAGAAAACAAGTCTAGATCTCACTCCCTTCCTAGATCCAACAGAGAACAAGATGCAGGAAATTAAAGATGAAAGCAATAAATGAAAACTCAGATTCACTTCTCAGTTCTCTGAAATTATGTAGAAGAACAACCAAGAGAAATCTTAGACCAAGAGGGAAACAAAATTCCTTCACTCCTCAATCCAAGATTCAAATTCAAAAAAAGAAAAACTAGAAGAGAGAGAGCTCTCTAATCCTAATGCTCCCTAGTAGAGCCAGCTTCTAATGCTCTCTATTAGAGCCAACCTCCTCATGAAAATGAGAATGATGCCTTTATATAGGCTTTTTACAAAATCAAAATAAAAATGAAATTGAAATTCTAAACAAATTACAATTAAAAAAAAATTCCTAAGCTAACTAATCCTTGTGCCTTTGAGTGAGGATAATGGGCTTAGCTTGCTTTGGATTTGAGGAAGAGTGGATCTGGATGGCCTTGGTTCAATTGGTGAAAAATTGAATTAAAATGGAATTTTTATTCAATTTTTGGCCCATGGGTGTTGCTCCCAGGGCAATGCTCGGCTCCCAGGTCAATGCTCGGCTCTCACCAATACTTGTATGCACATGCTAAACTCTTCTTTAATTCCTTGTTTGTTTATGATCATGATACTTTACTACTTTAAGCTTTACAAAACTCAAGTTGGTAGTCATAATGGCATGGTAACATGTTACAAATCAATATTCAAGCTATGCTTATTCATACCACACATGCATACAGAGAATATAAAGACAATCATGCAAAATAAAGTGCTGGAAACAAAGGAGAGGAAAAGGAACTTTACAACCTTGTAGTCCATCTTCTCTATTGTTGTCATTTTCCTCTTATTCTTCCCTTTCCCTTGCCAAACTCAGAATGCTTGCTCATCCTCAAGCAACAATTAGAACAATGGCTTTGGGGCTAAGATGGATCATGAATGTCTTATACAATAAAATGTTAGTAGAACATGTGTTTTAAGCAAGCAAAATTAAAGATAACAATCAAGGCACAAGAGTCAGAGACATTTTGATTGCATAGATAAGAAGGTGTGCACAATACATTGCATAAAAGATAAGTGGCACACCAAACTTAGTGTGACACTTTCACTTGGAATTAATGCAAGTATCTTGTAAGAATTGGAACCAAATTTTGTTGCATAGCAACACCAAACTTAGAATGCAATCATATGTCAATTTATTTGAATTAAAACTAAGCAAGTGAAACTGTTATTTGTTAAGTACAATCACCAAGTCAAGAATCTGTCATGAATAAAGCTCTCATGGTAATGTATTAACAAACACAGTAAATAAAAGAAAGTATTTAAAACAAGGAAATGACTAAAAACAAAGAGAAAACTAAAATTGTCTAACTAAAAGAAAGATAACAGTGCAAAGAACATTATGATTATGCAAACAAGTGGTGTTGCTGAATGATTTGCATAGAAAAATAAGTGGCACACCAAACTTAGAATCTTAGTGTGACACTTCCATGTAGAATTGATGCAATCATTCAAAGGGATTGAAAATAAATTGTTGCAGGGCAACAATTGTTGCAGGGCAACACCAAATTTAGAATGTAACCATATGCCAATTTATTAAATTTTAAACAAAGCAAAGAAAGAAAACAAAGCAGAGAAGAGAAATTATACCTACGGTTGACATGTTGTTCACTTTCTTCCTCTTCTTCCAGTTTGTTAAGAGGAATGACTTCAAGGGGGGAGAAGATTCAGCTAGTGTCCCTTGTCTTGGCCTCTTCTCAGCAAGCTTCCTTTTGTAAATAGCTTGATTGATCTTGCTTACTGGATTAGGGACAGAATTGGTGCTCTTGCTAGTTGCCTTCACTTCTTTGGATTCAAGACTTGGTTGCTGTGTTATTATTGGAGTTTTGTCTTCATCAAGAGTCCCTTGCAATGGTGGTTCCGTGAGCTCTTCCTCTATGCACTTCTCTACTTCACTTGAGTGTGAATTCTTTTGAGTGTCTTCCTCCATTTCTTCTTCATGATTTTCCATTAGTTCCTTTGGGAGGGAATCTTTATGTTTTAGTGTCACCTCAAGTAGCTTTTGTGAATGTAAAATCCTTGGCTCATGTCCCTCATCCTTCATTGCAGTTTCACTTGATACAGGGACCATTTGTTCTTGTTTTTCCACTTTCTCACTCACAAATTGGTCTTCATCCTCACAGTTTGATGGTTCTAAGTTTCCCCTTGTTTGCTCTAAGGGCCCATTCATCTTCTTGAGGATGATTTCTTTCCAAGATTAGGATTGTGTGTATCTTTCCACGAGTTTTTTTGTGTATTTCAATGGCTTGGCATCGGCTTTCTAAAGGTTCTTTGGACCATTGAAGGTAATCCTCATCTGCTGGTTCAAGAGATGAAGGTTGAGAGTAATTTTGATGACATGGATGTATTGTGGTGAAGTTGTGTTGAGGGGTGTGAAATGAGTTGTGTGATTGATGGGATGACTTGTTTTGGAGGAAACTTTGTGTTGAGGCATAATCAAGTGATGAAGAGCTTTCAAATGAGAAACTGGAACATGAGGGTGGATGCTCTTTCATTCCTTGGTGATATTCCCAGCCACCATTAGAATAATGACTTGAATCATTTTGTGGTGGTGAGAAGTATCCCATATGATTCTCTTGCTCATCTTGTGTCTCTGAAGCAAATCTCCATGAATTAGAGTGCTCAGAATGTGTATTCTCTTGGTGATATTCCCAGCCACCATTAGAGATTGATGATGGTGGGTGATATCTCATAAAATTTTGTTTGACCATAAGATGAGTTGAACTCCATTTGTATTTTGTAAAATACAACATCAATGAAAATTGAAATTCATGTCACAGAGAAAGAATTTCTTAGTGAGGCAATAGCTCAAACACCTTGCTATCAAATTAAAACAAAGAACAAAAATAAAGAAAATGCTTGATCTAGACTTCTCATCCACTTAATCATTATTGATCTAAATCAATCCCCGGCAACGGCGCCAAAAACTTGATAGATTATTTTGGACAACAAATTCCAACACCCAAAACTCGCCGGCAAGTGTACCGGGTCGCATCAAGTAGTAAAACTCACTTAGAGTGAGGTCGATCCCACAGGGATTGATGGATCAAGCAACTTTAGTGGGTGATTAGTTTAGTCAAGCTAACATGGAGTGAATTGTGTGAAATATAGCCAACAGAAAGTAAATTACAGAAATCTTAAAGATGCAGAAAGTAAAATTGCAAGTAACATGAATAACAAGAAAGTAAAATAGCTGAAACTTAAATTGCAAGAAATGTAAATTTCATCAAATATAAAAGGGAGTGGGTGTTGGAAATTAAAAAAGCAGTAATGTAGAACTCAGATCAATTGCCGAAAATTAAATAGCAAGAAGAATAACGGAGTTGGAGTGCTGGAAATTAAAACAGAACTAAAAGATGTAAAGTGCATTAAACTAAAGAGCTCTCAGATTTTGAAATTCAGAAACAGATCAATTCAATATCAAAACAGAAATGTAGAGGTGTTGAAGAATCAAAACAGCAAGAACTTAGATCATTCATGAAAATCCAGAAGTGGAATCAACAATTTCAATGAAACAGTAAAAACAGAAGAGCAGCCAAGAGCTCAACTCAATTGCAAAATAAAATTGAAGATCTCAGGGAATCAGAGAGACTAGAAAACAAGTCTAGATCTCACTCCCTTCCTAGATCCAACAGAGAACAAGATGCAGGAAATTAAAGATGAAAGCAATAAATGAAAACTCAGATTCACTTCTCAGTTCTCTGAAATTATGCAGAAGAATAACCAAGAGAAATCTTAGACCAAGAGGGAAACAGAATTCCTTCACTCCTCAATCCAAGATTCAAATTCAAAGAAAGAAAAACTAGAAGAGAGAGAGCTCTCTAATCCTAATGCTTCCTAGTGGAGCCAGCTTCTAATGCTCTCTATTAGAGCCAACCTCCTCATAAAAATGAGAATGATGCCTTTATATAGGCTTTTTACAAAATGAAAATAAAAATGAAATTGAAATTATAAACAAAATACAATTAAAATAAAATTACTAAGCTAACTAATCCTTGTGCCTTTGAGTGATGATAATGGGCTTAGCTTGCTTTGGATTTGAGGAAGAGTGGATCTGGATGGCCTTGGTTCAATTGGTGAAGAATTGAATTAAAATAGAATTTTTATTCAATTTTTGGCCCATGGGTGTTGCTCCCAGGGCAATGCTCGGCTCCCAGGTCAATGCTCGGCTCTCACCAATACTTGTATGCACATGCTAAACTCTTCTTTAATTCCTTGTTTGTTTATGATCATGATACTTTACTACTTTAAGCTTTACAAAACTCAAGTTGGTAGTCATAATGGCATGGTAACATGTTACAAATCAATATTCAAGCTATGCTTATTCATACCACACATGCATACAGAGAATATAAAGACAATCATGCAAAATAAAGTGCTGGAAACAAAGGAGAGGAAAAGGAACTTTACAACCTTGTAGTCCATCTTCTCTATTGTTGTCATTTTCCTCTTATTCTTCCCTTTCCCTTGCCAAACTCAGAATGCTTGCTCATCCTCAAGCAACAATTAGAACAATGGCTTTGGGGCTAAGATGGATCATGAATGTCTTATACAATAAAATGTTAGTAGAACATGTGTTTTAAGCAAGCAAAATTAAAGATAACAATCAAGGCACAAGAGTCAGAGACATTTTGATTGCATAGATAAGAAGGTGTGCACAATACATTGCATAAAAGATAAGTGGCACACCAAACTTAGTGTGACACTTTCACTTGGAATTAATGCAAGTATCTTGTAAGAATTGGAACCAAATTTTGTTGCATAGCAACACCAAACTTAGAATGCAATCATATGTCAATTTATTTGAATTAAAACTAAGCAAGTGAAACTGTTATTTGTTAAGTACAATCACCAAGTCAAGAATCTGTCATGAATAAAGCTCTCATGGTAATGTATTAACAAACACAGTAAATAAAAGAAAGTATTTAAAACAAGGAAATGACTAAAAACAAAGAGAAAACTAAAATTGTCTAACTAAAAGAAAGATAACAGTGCAAAGAACATTATGATTATGCAAACAAGTGGTGTTGCTGAATGATTTGCATAGAAAAATAAGTGGCACACCAAACTTAGAATCTTAGTGTGACACTTCCATGTAGAATTGATGCAATCATTCAAAGGGATTGAAAATAAATTGTTGCAGGGCAACACCAAATTTAGAATGTAACCATATGCCAATTTATTAAATTTTAAACAAAGCAAAGAAAGAAAACAAAGCAGAGAAGAGAAATTATACCTACGGTTGACATGTTGTTCACTTTCTTCCTCTTCTTCCAGTTTGTTAAGAGGAATGACTTCAAGGGGGGAGAAGATTCAGCTAGTGTCCCTTGTCTTGGCCTCTTCTCAGCAAGCTTCCTTTTGTAAATAGCTTGATTGATCTTGCTTACTGGATTAGGGACAGAATTGGTGCTCTTGCTAGTTGCCTTCACTTCTTTGGATTCAAGACTTGGTTGCTGTGTTATTATTGGAGTTTTGTCTTCATCAAGAGTCCCTTGCAATGGTGGTTCCGTGAGCTCTTCCTCTATGCACTTCTCTACTTCACTTGAGTGTGAATTCTTTTGAGTGTCTTCCTCCATTTCTTCTTCATGATTTTCCATTAGTTCCTTTGGGAGGGAATCTTTATGTTTTAGTGTCACCTCAAGTAGCTTTTGTGAATGTAAAATCCTTGGCTCATGTCCCTCATCCTTCATTGCAGTTTCACTTGATACAGGGACCTTTTGTTCTTGTTTTTCCACTTTCTCACTCACAAATTGGTCTTCATCCTCACAGTTTGATGGTTCTAAGTTTCCCCTTGTTTGCTCTAAGGGCCCATTCATCTTCTTGAGGATGATTTCTTTCCAAGATTAGGATTGTGTGTATCTTTCCACGAGTTTTTTGTGTATTTCAATGGCTTGGCATCGGCTTTCTAAAGGTTCTTTGGACCATTGAAGGTAATCCTCATCTGCTGGTTCAAGAGATGAAGGTTGAGAGTAATTTTGATGACATGGATGTATTGTGGTGAAGTTGTGTTGAGGGGTGTGAAATGAGTTGTGTGATTGATGGGATGACTTGTTTTGGAGGAAACTTTGTGTTGAGGCATAATCAAGTGATGAAGAGCTTTCAAATGAGAAACTGGAACATGAGGGTGGATGCTCTTTCATTCCTTGGTGATATTCCCAGCCACCATTAGAATAATGACTTGAATCATTTTGTGGTGGTGAGAAGTATCCCATATGATTCTCTTGCTCATCTTGTGTCTCTGAAGCAAATCTCCATGAATTAGAGTGCTCAGAATGTGTATTCTCTTGGTGATATTCCCAGCCACCATTAGAGATTGATGATGGTGGGTGATATCTCATAAAATTTTGTTTGACCATAAGATGAGTTGAACTCCATTTGTATTTTGTAAAATACAACATCAATGAAAATTGAAATTCATGTCACAGAGAAAGAATTTCTTAGTGAGGCAATAGCTCAAACACCTTGCTATCAAATTAAAACAAAGAACAAAAATAAAGAAAATGCTTGATCTAGACTTCTCATCCACTTAATCATTATTGATCTAAATCAATCCCCGGCAACGGCGCCAAAAACTTGATAGATTATTTTGGACAACAAATTCCAACACCCAAAACTCGCCGGCAAGTGTACCGGGTCGCATCAAGTAGTAAAACTCACTTAGAGTGAGGTCGATCCCACAGGGATTGATGGATCAAGCAACTTTAGTGGGTGATTAGTTTAGTCAAGCTAACATGGAGTGAATTGTGTGAAATATAGCCAACAGAAAGTAAATTACAGAAATCTTAAAGATGCAGAAAGTAAAATTGCAAGTAACATGAATAACAAGAAAGTAAAATAGCTGAAACTTAAATTGCAAGAAATGTAAATTTCATCAAATATAAAAGGGAGTGGGTGTTGGAAATTAAAAAAGCAGTAATGTAGAACTCAGATCAATTGCCGAAAATTAAATAGCAAGAAGAATAACGGAGTTGGAGTGCTGGAAATTAAAACAGAACTAAAAGATGTAAAGTGCATTAAACTAAAGAGCTCTCAGATTTTGAAATTCAGAAACAGATCAATTCAATATCAAAACAGAAATGTAGAGGTGTTGAAGAATCAAAACAGCAAGAACTTAGATCATTCATGAAAATCCAGAAGTGGAATCAACAATTTCAATGAAACAGTAAAAACAGAAGAGCAGCCAAGAGCTCAACTCAATTGCAAAATAAAATTGAAGATCTCAGGGAATCAGAGAGACTAGAAAACAAGTCTAGATCTCACTCCCTTCCTAGATCCAACAGAGAACAAGATGCAGGAAATTAAAGATGAAAGCAATAAATGAAAACTCAGATTCACTTCTCAATTCTCTGAAATTATGCAGAAGAATAACCAAGAGAAATCTTAGACCAAGAGGGAAACAGAATTCCTTCACTCCTCAATCCAAGATTCAAATTCAAAGAAAGAAAAACTAGAAGAGAGAGAGCTCTCTAATCCTAATGCTTCCTAGTGGAGCCAGCTTCTAATGCTCTCTATTAGAGCCAACCTCCTCATAAAAATGAGAATGATGCCTTTATATAGGCTTTTTACAAAATGAAAATAAAAATGAAATTGAAATTATAAACAAAATACAATTAAAATAAAATTACTAAGCTAACTAATCCTTGTGCCTTTGAGTGATGATAATGGGCTTAGCTTGCTTTGGATTTGAGGAAGAGTGGATCTGGATGGCCTTGGTTCAATTGGTGAAGAATTGAATTAAAATAGAATTTTTATTCAATTTTTGGCCCATGGGTGTTGCTCCCAGGGCAATGCTCGGCTCTCACCAAGAGCGCATCATCCAAGCCTTGCCAAGTCATGTGCGTGCAACATTGCTCCCTGGCCGTGTCATGTAATGCTCAGCTCTCCCCAAGAGCGCAGCATTGGTGCTTCAAAATGGAGGCTCCAGGTTCGAGCCTTGGTGGAAGCATTTGGGGAGCAATTTCTTTGTGAAGCAAAAAGAGGTAGCACCTTGCCTTGAGTGGAAGGTCTCAAGTTCGAATCCTAGTGAAGCCATGTTGGCTTATTTTCCTTGCATTTTCTTTGGGAGTGAGCACGGCAATGCTCTCCAAGAGAGCGCTACTTCCTTGGCTTCCCTTGGTCTCCCTCTTCGAATCTTGGTGGTTGCACTTTGGTCTATTTTTGCTTGTTTTTAGTCCTTAAAGATGCCTTCCACTTGTACCTCAATTTCATGCCAAATATGGATTGCCATATATCGTTAGAAAGCTATGAATGTCAGCTTTGCAACGCAATTAGAAGCACATCAATCGGACATCTGTAGCTCAAGTTATAACCTTTTGAAGGAGGCATGGTCATACTGTGAGCGCCCAGGTTTTAACTTAGCGAAAATTTTGCTTCCAAGCTCATTTTGCATCACGATAATGCTCTGCTCTTGGCAAGAGTGGAGCTTTGGGTGCTGATTGCCAATCTTCTTTAATTTGGTCATGAGCCACGCTTTTAAAAGCGTGGCCTAAGGCTCCAAAGTGTGCTCCAACTTCAAAGTATGCCCCAAAATTCTTCTTTTCTTCTTTTTAGCTTATTTTGTGCTCTTTTGCTTCTTTTTCTTCTTATTTCCTACAAAATTTATAAAATCAAAAAAATCAAGGAAATATACCATTTAAGTACAAAATCATTCATTATTTAAGCACAAATCATCAATTTCTTGTATGAAAAAGTATAGAAAAACATGACATGGTGACATGTCATCAATACTCTTGTGATGGTGTATGGACCAGTCCATTTAGATCTAAGCTTCCCAGGGAAGATCTTCAGTCTAGAATTGAAAAGCATCACCTTTTGGCCTGGTTCAAATGTCCTTGGAGAAATCTTTTTGTCATGCCATTTTTTTTGCTCTTTCCTTGTATATTCTGGCATTCTCATATGCTTCAAGTCTGAATTCCTCTAACTCATTGAGTTGTAATAATCTCTTCTCTCCTGCTGCTTGGGCATCTAGATTCAAGAGTTTTGGGGCCCAGAAAGCTTTGTGTTCAAGCTCTACAGGCAGATGGCATGCTTTCCATACACTAACTGAAATGGAGATCTTCCTATGGGGGTTTTGAATGCTGTCCTGTATGCCCAGAGTGCATCATCCAACTTCCTTGCCCAATCCTTTCTTGTTGCTCCCATAATTTTCTCCAAAATTCTCTTTAGCTCTTTGTTTGCAAGTTCAGCTTGCCCATTTTTCTGTGGATGATAGGGTGTGGCCACTTTGTGGGTTACTCCATATTTATGGAGGAGAGAGTTCAATTGTTTATTGCAGAAGTGGCTTCTCCCATCACTTATAAGTCCCTTCGGCGCTCCAAACCTAGTGAAGATGTTTCTTCTTAGAAATTGCAATACCACATTAGCATCACATGTAGTGGTGGCTATTGCCTCTACCCATTTCGAAACATACTCCACTACCACCAAGATATATTTGAATGTGTAGGATGGAGGGAAAGGTCCCATGAAATCTATTCCCCACAAATCAAAGAGTTCGACCTCCAAGATGAACTTCTGAGGTATCTCATTCTTCTTTGTCAAACCTCCCGTTCTTTGGCATTCATTACAATGGCTCACAAAGTCTCTAGTATCCTTGAAGATAGAAGGCCAGTAAAATCCACTTTGGAGAACCTTTGCAGCAGTCCTTTCAGCTCCAAAATGACCACCATAGCTTGAGTTGTGATAATGCCATAGTATGTCCTTCATTTCCACCTCTGGCACACATCTTCTAATCATTCCATCTGGGCATCTTTTGAATAGGAAGGGTTCATCCCACAAGAACAACTTAGCCTCATGCAGCAGCTTTTTGACTTGTTGCTTTGTATATTCTTGTGGAATACTCTTTCCTGCTTTGTAGTTGGCCATGTTCGCAAACTAAGGAGTTTGTTGAATTTGCAAGAGGTGCTCATCTGGAAAATTTTCATTCACTGGTTGGGAGGTGTCTTGACTTGTCCCTTGTGGCAACCTTGATAAGTGGTCAGCAACCTAATTCTTGCTTCCTTTCCTGTCTTTTATCTCAATGTCAAACTCTTGTAGGAGTAGTATCCATCTAATTAGCCTTGATTTGGCGTCCTATTTTGACATTAGATACCTAAGAGCAGTATGATCAGTGTACACTAAAATTTTTGATCCAATCAAATATTGTTTGAACTTATCAAATGCATATACCACGGCTAATAATTCCTTCTCTGTTGTGGTATAATTCCTTTGGGCTTCGTTCAATACTTTGCTTGCATAGTAGATGACATGGTGCTTCTTGTCCTTCCTTTGCCCTAGCACAGCATCAATTGCAAGATTACTTGCATCACACATGAGTTCAAAAGGCAATTCCCAATTTGGGGGTGTGATAATTGGTGCTGTGATGAGCTTAGCTTTTAGAGTCTCAAAGGCATGTTTACATTCATCATCAAAGGAAAAAGGATTGCTCACCACCAGAAAATTACTTAGTGGTTTTGCTATTTTGGAAAAGTCTTTGATGAACCTTCGATAGAATCCAGCATGCCCCAAGAAGCTTCTAACAGCTTTCACATTAGTTAGCAGTGGAAGTTTCTCTATAATCTCTACTTTTGCCTTGTCCACCTCTATACCCTTTCTTGAAATTTTGTGACCAAGAACAATTCCTTCGGGTACCATGAAATGGCATTTCTCCCAGTTCAAAACCAAAGTGGTTTCTTGGCACCTTTTCAAGACTAGGGTAAGATGGTGCAAGCAAGCATTGAAAGAATCACCAAAAATAGAGAAGTCATCCATAAAAACTTCAATAAACTTTTCTACCATGTTTGAAAAGATTGATAGCATACATCTCTGAAAGGTAGCTGATGGGTTGAAAATAGATTCCAACACCAAAAACTCACCGGCAAGTGTACTGGGTCATATCAAGTAGTAAAACTCACTTAGAGTGAGGTCGATCCCACAGGAATTAATGGATCAAGCAACTTTAGTGGGTGATTAGTTTAGTCAAGCTAACATTGATGTGAATTGAAGTGAAATTGAAGCAACATAGAGTAAATTTGCAGGAATTATAAAGTGCAGAAAGTAAATTACATTGAAACTTAAAGAACAAGAAATGTAAATTGCAGAAACTTAAATGACAAGAAATGTAAATTGCATCAAATGTAAAGGGGATTGGGTGCAGGAAATTTAAAGGAAAGCAATAAGCAGCACTTAGAACAATTGCAGAATAATTAAATTGCATGAAAAGTAAAAGGGATTGGGTGCTGGGAATTAAAACTTCAACAAGAATATGTAAAGTGCAATCAAGCAATGAAGTAAAAGATGAAGTAAGTGCAGCAGATTCAAACAGAAATGAAAAATTGCTTGAAGAACAAGACAGAAAGAAACTTAGCTCAATTGTAAAATCTAAAAGAGAATTTGAGGATCCAAGAAGATCAATGAACTCAGGAAGCAAATCTGTATCTCAATTCTCCTTTGCTCAGTTAGAAAATATATTGCAGAAGAAAATGAGGTTTAAAAATAGCAGAGAAGATTAAAACCCAATCCTTAGATCAATTGAGAGGAAGAGTGGAAGATGATTCTCAGAATTTGAATCAATGGAGCTCTTCAAACTCAATTCAAGATCCAAAACAGAAAAGCTAAAGTTGCAGAAGAAGAAGATTTAAAACAGCAAATGAAATTTGAATTATGCAGTAAAAGAACAAGAGAGAATTCAAGGTGAGAATTGAAACAGAATTCCTTCAATTCTCCAATTCAAGTTAAGATGTAAAAGTGAGCTCTCTACTACTACTCTCTATTGGAGTCAGCCTTCCAATGAAATGGAATTGATGCCTTTATATAGGCTTTACAAAGTGAAAATGAAAATGAAAGTGAAATTAAAAATAAATTACAATTAAATAAAATTCCTATTTTAACTATCTCTTGTGCCTTTGAGTGATGATAATGGGCTTAGCTTGCTTTGGATTTGAGGAAGAATGGATCTGGATGGCCTTGGTTCAATTGGTGAAGAATTGAATTAAAATAGAATTTTTATTGAATTTTGGGCTATGGGTCACACTCCCAAGGCAATGCTCGGCTCATGGGGAGAGCACAGCATTCCCAGGGACTTGACCGTGTCAATGTTGCGTGACAAGCTTTTTGTTGGGCAGCTCTTCAATGTAGCGCTCAGCTCTCCCCAAAAGCGCAGCATCCTTGCTTCCTTGGTGAGGCTCCAGGTTCAAGCCTTGGTGAAAGCATTTGGGGAGCAATTTCTTTGTGAAGCAAAAAGAGGTAGCACCTTGCCTTGAGTGGAAGGCCTCAAGTTCAAATCCTAGTGAAGCCATATTGGCTTATTTTCCTTGCATTTTCTCTTGGTGAAGCATGATAATGCTCTCCAAGAGAGCACTGTGCTCTCCAAGTGAGTGCTACTTTGCTATGGAGTGAGGCTCCAGCTTCGATCCTTGGTGGAAGCATTGGCTGATTCTTTTGCTTGTTTTTGGTCCTTAAAGATGCCTTTCACTCGTACCTCAATTTCATGCCAAATATGGATTACCATATATCGTTGGAAATCTCTGAATGTCATCTTTACAATGCAACTAGAATCACATTAATCGGACATCTGTAGCTCAAGTTATATCCCTTTGAAGGAGGCATGGTCATGCTGTCAGCGCCCAGGTTTTAACTTAGCGAAAATTTTGCTTCCAAGCTCATTTTGCATCACGATAAAGCTCTGCTCTTGGCAAGAGCTGAGCTTTGTGTACTGATTGCCAATCTCCTTTAATTTGGTCATGGACCACGCTTTTAAAAGCGTGGCCTAAGGCTCCAAAGTGTGCTCCAACTTCAAAGTGTGCCCCAAAGCTCTTTTTTTCTCCTTTTTAGCTTATTTTGTGCTTCTTTGCTTCTTTTTCTTCTTATTTCCTACAAGATTTATAAAATTAAAAGATCAAAGAAATATACCAATTAAGTACAAAAGCATTAAATATTTAAGCACAAATCATCAATTTCTTGTATGAAAAAGCATAGAAAAACATGACATGGTGACATGTCATCAGTAGCTGGGGCATTACACAATCCGAATGGCATTCTCCTGTAAGCAAAGACTCCAAAAGAGTAGGTGAAGGAGGTCTTCTCTTGATCCATGGGTCATCTACTATTTGATTATAGCCCGAATATCCATCAAGGAAACAGTAATAAGCATGGCCAGCCAGCCTTTCAAGCATTTGGTCAATGAAAGGAAGGGGAAAGTGATCCTTTCGTGTGGCATCATTCAGCCTCCTATAATCAATGCACATTCTCCACCCTGTCACTATTCTTATGGGAATGAGTTCATTCTTCTCATTGACAATGACAGTCATGCCACCTTTCTTGGGTACCACTTGCACTGGGCTCACCCATGGGCTATCAGAGATGGGGTAAATGATCCCGGCTTTACATAGCTTCATCACTTCCTTTTGAAGAACCTCCTTCATTGTGGGATTCAATCTTCTCTGAGGTTGTACCACTGGTTTAGAATTCTCCTCCTAGAGAATTTTGTGCATACATATGGCAGGGCTTATACCCTTCAAGTCATCAATGGTCCATCCCAGTGCATCCTTGTGAGCTCCTAGTACAACAAGAAGCTTCTCTTCTTCTTCTCCACTCAAGGTGGAGTTGATGATCACTGGGAAATGATCCTTCTTACCAAGGAATGCATATTTAAGATGAGGTGGCAGAGGTTTCAGCTCTTGTTGTGTTGCACCTTCTTTCTTAACTTCAATTGGTTCCTCTGATGCTTGTGTCTTTTCTATTTCTTGCTCTTGTATGTCTTGGGTTTCCTCCTGATTCACTTGATGGCTTACTTCAAATATTTCCTCAACTAGAGAATCCACCACATCAATCCTCATACAATTCTCTTTCTCAGCAGGGTATTGCATTGCCTTGAAGACATTTATGGTCATTTGCTCATCATGTACTCTGAAGATCATCTCCCCCTTCTCCACATCAATGATTGTTCTAGCAGTGGCCAAAAAATGTCTACCAAGAATGACTGAGTTACTCCCCTCTTCATCCATGTCCAACACTACAAAGTCGGCTGGGAATATAAAATTTCCCACATTTACCAAGAGATTCTTCGCTACTCTATTTGGTATTTTGAGGGATTTGTCAGCAAGTTGTAGTGACATCCTTGTAGGTTTAACCTCTTCTATCATCAATTTCTTCATCATGGTAAGAGGCATTAAGTTAATGCTTGCTCCCAGATTACAAAGTGATTTATCAATGGCCATGTTCCCAATTGTGCATGGTATGAGGAAGCTGCCTGGATCCTTGAGTTTCGATGGAAGTCCCTTTTGAATGATGGCACTACACTCTTGAGTAAGGACCACGGTTTCTTTCTCCTGCCAGCTTCTCTTCTTGGTGATCAATTCTTTAAGAAACTTTGCATATAATGGCATTTGCTCCAATGCTTTGGCCAATGGAATGTCGATTTCAAGTTTCTTAAAGATTTCCAAAAATTTTGGGAATTATTGGTCCCTTATTCCCTTGTGTAGCCTAGTTGGGTAAGGGAGCTTGGGAACATAAGATTTTACTCCTTCATTCCTGTCCTCTTGCTGTGGCTTCACAATTTCCTTGTTGTTGGTGTCTCTGTTTTGGGTTGTCAACTTGCTTAGTGGCTCCACAATTTCTTTGCTCTTTTTGGATGTTGATGCCTTTTCATCCTCCTGCTCGTCTATTGTGTCTTGCTCTTTGGGCTCTGTTGCTTCCTTGTTGAAGTCTTTTCCAACTATTTTGCCACTTCTCAACTGTACAGCTTTACATTCTTCCCTTGGGTTGGGGATTGTATCACTTGGGAGCACATTGGTTGGGCGTTAAGCTTGTTTGGCCAATTGTCATACCTGTCGCTCAAGGTTCCTTATAGTGGCTTCATATCTGTCTTGTCCTTTGAGCAGACTCTCTTGTCCTTTGGCTAAAATTTGAGTGGTCTGAGCAAGTGATTGTGTGTTTTGGGCAAGGGCTTGTAAGGCTGCTTCAAGACTTACAATCCTAGTTTCATGATGGTCAATGGGTGGTATAATAGGGTATGATTGTTGTTAGTGGAAGTTACTTGGAGCATTGTGGTGAACATTCTGTGAGTTGAATGGCAGTGTGGAGAAGTTATTTTGGTGAATTTGTGAATTGTTGTGGGGTGGTTGATATGTGTTTTGTGGTTTCTTGTATTGGTTAGTGTTGTTAGATGAATGATTTTGGTTATTTATGTTGCGAGAATGGTTGGAATTGTTGTTCTTTTGCCAATGATTTTGAGTCTCACCCCACTTGAGGTTGGGGTGATTTCTCCAGGATGAGTTGTATGTGTCACCATGGAATTCATTATGAGAAGGATTTGAAGCATTCTGCATGTATTGAACTTGTTCTTGTTGCTACTCAATATTGCCTACTTCACCTTGGCTCCATTCAACTGAAGGTTGACTTGTTGTGCTCACTGAGGCTAGTTGGAGGCCATCTATTCTCTTTGCCATCATTTCTATTTGCTGTTGAATTTGTTGGTGCATCAGTTTGTTTTGTGCCAATATAGCATCAACACCTTCAAGCTCCATCACACCTTTCTTTGGGGTTGTGTTATGATGCCTCTCTGATGAGTAGTAATATTGATTATTTGCAACAACTTCAATGAGGTCTTGGGCCTCTTCAATAGTCTTCATCATGTTGAGTGATCCTCCTAATGAGTAGTCTAATCCCTTCCTTGCTTCTAAAGTCAAGCCTTCATAGAAGTTTTGGAGTTTGACCCAGTCACTAAACATGTCAGGTGGACATCTTCTCATTAATGCCTTGTATCTTTTCCATGCTTCATACAATGACTCCCCTTCCATTTGCCTGAAAGTTTAGACCTTTGTCTTCAACTTAATTATCTGTTGAGGTGGGTAGAACTTAGCTAAAAACTTGCTCACAAGATCATTCCAATTGTTGATACTTTCTTTAGGAAATGTCTCTAACCACTGAGTTGCCTTATCCCTTAAAGAGAATGGGAATAACAATAACTTGTAGATATCTGGATGCACTCTATTTGTCTTAACCGTATCACATATCCTCAGGAAAATAGACAAGTGTTGATTAGGATCTTCAAGAGGCCCCCCTCCATAGAAGCAATTATTTTGTACCAAAGTGATGAGTTGGGGTTTCAACTCAAAGTTGTTGGCATGGACATTTGGGGTGACAATGCTGCTCCCACAATGCCTTGGATCAGGGATAGTGTATGAGGCTAGCACCCTTCTAGGTGGTCCATTATTGTTAGCAACTCCATCAAGAGGGTTATGCAAATTGCCCTCCATGACTTGATTTTCTCCCTCTGAATCATCTTCTTGTTCTTCACCAACTATCCCCTTTCCTCTGGCTTTTCTTCTTAGTCTTCGGAGGGTTCTCTCGTCTTCAGGGTCAAAATAAGTGAATACTTCTCTCCTTGCTTCTGACATATAACACACACAAACCAACAACACAAGTAAAGCACTCTATTGCTAGAGTGAAGTTAATGTTAGTGAAACAAAATCTCAAACAGTTAGTGGGCTTAACAAAGAAAAAAATTGCTTAATCTAAACTACCATTCACTTAATCATTGTTAATCTTTTCCAATCCCCGGCAACAGCGCCAAAAACTTGATACAAAAAAATTAATTCTCCGTAATAACTACCGGTAAGTATACCGGGTCGTATCAAGTAGTAAAACTCACTTAGAGTGAGGTCGATCCCACGGAGATTGGTGGATTAAGCAACTTTAGTTAAATGATATTTTAGTTAAGCAAGCATTGTTTTGATTTCATGAGATTTGAACGCTTGAAAGAAATCGTAAAGAATTAAATGACAAGAAATTTAAAGAACTAAAGTAATGAAGGAAAATTAAATGACTGAAAGTAAATGACGGAAACTTAGATTGCAAGAAACTTAAATGACATAAAAAGTAAATTGCAAGAAAGTAGAGTGCTGAATTGTAGAGAGCAGAGAAGTAAATTGCAAGTAATTGAAACTGAATCTAAATAGCAGGAATGTTAAATTGCTTGAATGTAAAAAGGGATTGGGTAATGGGTATTCAAAATAACTAAAGAACAAAAGAAATGAGAATTAATGATGGAAGAGATCATTAGGGATTAGAGATGTAAATTCTCATGAATTGATGATGACTACCTCCTTCTCAATCATGGGTATAGATCTATGGCAGATTGTGAATAATTGAATTCCAATCTCTTGGTAACTCAATTTCTCATCAACACAATCAATTGCCACTCTCGTGATCTAATTGTTCATGAGAAGAGATGAAGCTCATTAACTAATCTTTCAAGCCACACAATTCCCAGGATTTCAACCAAGGGTGATTACATCTCACGTACCAACCCAAAGTGTATTAATCAAGGAAATTATGAAAGGATGAACTCTAAACTGAATTATGTGACTCCTTTCTCAAGTTCATCACACAATTCATATAGATTCAACCCCTCTCTCGATGGTGATTGAATCTTTGAAGAACAAGAGTTTCCTCTTGGATGAACCACTTGAATTAAGAAGGAGAAGAAGAGTTATCAATTCATTCGAATAAACAGAGCTCTTCCCCCTAATGAAAATGGGGTTTAGTGAATCATAGCTCCAATTTCAACAACAATTACAAAGATGAAAATTCAACTAAGTTTAGAGAAGAATGAAGAAGAAGAAGAAGAAGTTCTTAAAACTGAAAGTTCACGTCCAAATAAAACAAAATTACTTTCTGGTATACCCTTTCTTCAAATACAGTATATCTAAAACTAAGGTAAAAGTGTCTAAAAAACCCCTTAAAGTACAAAACTCTTCTCTATTTATACTAGTCCTAAAACTCATTGAGAGGTTCTCAATTGGATTAGCAATTTGGGCTTTTTCCTGTTGACTTGGCTGGCTCATTAGAGTGGAATTTGCTGGCCTTTGAAGAGAACAGAGGAAGCAGAGCAAGTTGTCATCAATTTTGGTTGAGTGAGGGGCGTTACTGGCAAACACGCTAGTGTTGTAGCACGTTGGCAATGTGCTTTTAGGTTTCCTGGGCTGGGGCTTAGTGCTGGGCGTTGCTAGCCTAAGTTGTTGCCACAAATGTGGCCTCCTCCCTCTTGAACTTAGTTTTGATGCCCAAGTTTGCCCCTGGTTTGAGCTCCAATCCTTTACTTCACTATAGACTATTGTACATCGTTAGAAATCTCTGATTGTCCTCTTTCTAATGCAATTAAAATCATCTAAATTGGATCTTCCTAGCTCAAGTTATGCATCCTTGAAGAAGGCAAGGTCAGCCTACCAAGTTCGCTGGAGTTGTTGCTGAACACGCCCTTGCTTTCCTAAGTTAGCAACACGCCAGCCCCTGCTTCCCAGCTCTAAGCAATGCTGCATTGTTGGTGAACACGCCAGTGCTTCCCCACGTTAGCAATGTGCTTGATGACTTCTCCAGGGCTGCCTCCTTCTTGCTTTGGATTGTTGCATTGTTTATTTGGCGTTGCTAGCAAGAATGCCCATGTATCCAGCGTTGGCAACTTGCTTGAGTGAGTGATCCTTGCTTGTTTTCTTCCTGGCACATTTTCATCAAACACGCCTATGCACCCAACATTGGCAATGTGCTTGATGTCTTGAGATTGCACTCCAGGGTTGCCTTCTAGCTTGGCGTTACCTTGGAACACGTCCATGCTCTCCCAAGCCAACAACGTGCTCGAGCCTTCCTTATGGCACCAAGCTTTGCTTGCTACATTGCTGGTGGACACTCAGGTGTTTCTGGAGTTGGCAACGTGCCAAGGAGAGGGCCAGGGCTGCTGGCGTTGTCTTCAAACACGCCACTATGATCCAAGTTGGCAACGTGCTCGAAGGAGAGGGACAGGGCTGCTGGCGTTGTCCTCAAACACGTTAGTGAATTCTGGAGTTGGCAACGTGCCACTCTTCCCTGGGCTAGGCCTTGGATTGTTGGCGTTGTCTTGGGACATGCTAGTGAATTCTGGAGTTGGCAATGTGCCACCCTTCCTTCTTGCTCCAGGGCTTCCTGACTCCATCTCTGGTCTTCATTGGCGTTGGCAACGCTACCCTGGAGTTAGCAACGTGCCACTTGCTCTCCTCCTAGCTCCATGACACTTTGCTTCCTTGCTGGCTTGACTTTGCTACTCCATCACCTATCATTAACCAAAGAACTTGCTTCAAATTTTTGCCATTATATGCAACGAATTTTAAGAGATTCATTTATACTCATTCATTTATGCATTCCTTGAATCATTTGCATGAATTTGGCTACAATTAACCTAGTCCTTGGTATTTTTATGCATGGGAATAAAACTCATCAAAGTGCTTGTTTATTCCAAAGATAATGAATGAAAATAAGCTAAAACTAACTAAACTAGCTAGCTAATATAGCAAATATGCGAATGCATCAAAAGTCCAGCAATATCTAGTAAACAATAGATCTGTAAATTTATTATTTTTTTAATTTTTAAACAAAAAATATAAATTTTTCTTCTAATAGTAAAAAAATAAAAATTCCAAAAATATTCAAAAAATAAAAAATTGTAAAATTTTAAATTTTTAAATTAATTTATTCTTAATTTATGAACAAGTGCAGCAAAAAAAGTTAACTGTTCGGGTGTGGCATTATCCGGTGAATAAAAAAAATATTTTCAAAAAAAAATTTTTTTAAAAATTTTTATTTTTGAATATTTAAATTATATTATTAAATTTTTTATTTAAATTAGAAAAATAAAAAAAAGTCCACCAATATCTAGTAAACAAAAGATTTGTAAATTTATTATTTTTTAAATTTATAAAATAAAAATATAAATTTTTTTCTAATACTAAAAAAATAAAAATTCCAAAAATATCCAAAAAATAAAAAATAGAAAAAATTTACATTTTTAATTTAACTTATTCTTAATTTGTGAACAAGTGCAGCAAAAAAATGTCAACTGTCCGGGTGTGGCATTATCCGGTGAAAAAAATAAAAAAATATTTTCAAAAAAATAAAAAAATTTTCAAAAAATAAAATTTTTATTTTTGAATATTTAAATTACATGATTAAATTTTTTTATTTAAATTAGAAAAATAAAATAAAGTCTAGCAATATCTAGTAAACAACAGATCTGTAAATTTATTATTTTTTAATTTTTTAACCAAAAAAATAATTTTTTTCCAATAGAAAAAAATAAAAAATTCTAACAATATCCAAAAAATAAAAAAAATTGAAAAATTTTAAATTTTTTAAATTAATTTATTCTTAATTTGTGAACAAGTGCTGCAAAAAAAGTCAACTGTCCGGGTGTGCCATTATCTGGTGAATAAAAAAATAAAAAAATATTTTCAAAAGAATTACAAATTTTAAAAAAATAAAACTTTTTTAATATTTAATTTATATGATTAAATTTTTTTATTTAAATTAGAAAAATAAAATAAAGTCCAGCAATATCTACTAAACAATAGATCTGTGATGGTGTTTTTGTGGAAAAACAAATTTTCAAACACACAAATCTAACCGGCAAGTGTACCGGGTCGCATCAAGTAGTAAAACTCACTTAGAGTGAGGTCGATCCCACAGGGATTGATGAATCAAGCAACTTTAGTGGGTGATTAGTTTAGTCAAGCTAACATTGAGTGAATTGTGTGAAGTTGATCAACAGAAAGTAAAATTGCAGTGAATTAAAGGTGCAGAAGAATTAAATTGCTTAAACTTAAAGAGCAAGAAATGTAAATTGCAGAAACTTAAATGACAAGAAATGTAAATTGCATGAAAAGTAAAAGGGAGTGGGTGCTGGAAATTTAAAGAAAGCAATAGATTAAGGCTTAAAGCAACTGCAGAGAATTAAACTTGCTGAAAAAGTAAATCAAACCATGAACAGAAATGTAAAATGCCAAACAAGTGCAGAAGAATTAAATTGCTTGAAAGTAAATTGAATTTGGTGCTGGAATTGCAGAAATTAAACAAGAGAAAGTAAAATAGCATTAAACAGAGAAGTAAAAGATGAATTAAAATACAACAGATCTAAACAAGAGAAGATGAATTACTTGACAAACCAAACAGAAAGCAAAATGTAGCTCTACAATAGCTCAAGGGAAATTTAAGATCTCAGGGGTTGGATGAGACTAAAAAACAAGTCTAGAAGAAAATGGAGTAGTAAAGTGCAAAAGAAGTAGAAGAAGGAAGTAAACAGAATTTGAATTCAAATCACAATTTCTAAAGTTATGCAGAAAAATAAACAAGAGATCTCAATGTGAGATTGAAATAGAATTTCTTCAATTCTCCACCCAAGATCCATGACAAGACTGAAAATTAAGAGAGAGCTTTCTAATGGAGCTGCCCTCCAATATTCTCTAATGGGGCTCCCCTCTTACAAAGATGAAAATTGATGCCTTATATAGGCTTTTACAAAATGAAAATGAAAATAAAATGAAAAACAAATTATAACTAAATGAAATTCCTAATCTAATTGATCCTTGTGCCTTTGAGTTAATAGGCTTTGCTTGCTTTGGATTTGAAGAAGAGTGGGTTGATTTGGATTTAGCCTTTTTCAAATTGGTGAAGATTTGAATTCAAATGACATTTTGGTTGAATTTTGGCCCATAGGTGTTTGCTCCCAGTGGAGTGCTCTGCTCTTGTGGGGAGCGGAGCATTGCCTTGTCTTGGCATGTCTTGTGCGCACCACTTCTTCCTGGCCGTGTCAAGTTTGGAGCGTGACAAGGTCCAAGCATCAAAGTAGCGCTCCGCTCTTAGGGAGAGCGTACCATTGATGCTTCAAGAATGAGGTTCCAGGTTCAAATCCTTGTGGCTTCACTAGCAAATATTTTCCTTTGAATTTTTCTTGGAGAGAGCACGACAATGCTCTCCAAGAGAGCGGAGCACAATAATGATTTAGAGTGCTACTTTGCTTTGGAGTGAGGTTCTAGCTTCAAACCTTGGTGGTTGCACTTTGGTATATTTTTGCTTATTTTTTGTCCTTAAAGATGCATTTCACTCGTGCCTTAATTTCATGCCAAATATGAATTGCCATATATCGTTGGAAAGTTCTGAATGTCAGCTTTCCAACACAACTGGAAGCACATCAATCGGACATCTGTAGTTCAAGTTATAGCCCTTGGAAGGAGGCATGGTCATGCTATGAGCGCCCAGATTTTAACTTAGCGAAAATTTTGCTTCCAAGCTCATTTTTGCACTCTTATAGCGCTCTGCTCTTGGCAAGAGCGGAGCTTTGTGTGCTGATTGCCAATCTCCTTTAATTTGGTCATGGGCCACGCTTTTAAAAGCGTGGCCTAAGCCTCCAAAGTGTGCTCCAACTTCAAAGTGTGCCCCAAAGCTCTTTTTTTCTCCTTTTTAGCTTATTTTGTGCTTTTTGCTTCTTTTTCTTCTTATTTCCTACAAAATTTATAAAATCAAAAGATCAAGGAAATATACCATTTAAGTACAAAGCATTCATTATTCAAGCACAAATCATCAATTTCTTGTATGAATAAGCATAGAAAAACATGACATGGTGACATGTCATCATAACACCAAACTTAAACCTTGCTTGTCCCCAAGCAAGAAAAGAATCATGCAATAAAGATTGACAATCCAAGGTAAGAAGAATATCAACTCAATGTTCATGGTAAGCTAATTTTCTAAGCATGCTACAATCACAAAAGAAATGTAAATGATTGATGCTTCTATCTAGCTCAATTTATGAAATCTTTTCCTTATAATTTTCCCTTGAAACAAGCTTTTGATTTTCTTATTAGCTTCTCCTTTTAGGTGCTTTGCCCCATAAGTTGATAACAAAGCTACGACTTCTAAATGCTTTGTTTTCAAGTATTACCACTTGATACATAAGCACCACAAGCATTTAATTAGAGGACTTCCTTAAGCTCATTTGTTTCTTTTCTTGACTCTCTAATCATTGATGCTCAGAGCCTTGAGCTTTGAGGGAGTGCATTTGCACTTGAGCCTAGCCTTGACTTCTAAGTGTTTTATTTTCAAGCATTTGGCTTGATACATAAACACCACAAGTTCTTAGCAAATAAATTGCCATTGGTACTCAGAGCCTTCAGCTTTCTCATTCTTTCCCTTTTTCTTTCTTGCTTTAATTGTATTTGCTTCTTCAAGGTTTTCATGATTTTCAAAAGATTTCACAAAATGTCCTAGATGAAAACTTCAATTAAATAAAATCCAATGCAATTGAGCAACAATTAATCATACTAGCTTTCCAATACTTGTATGCACATGCTAAACTCTTCTTTAATGCCTTGTTTGTTTATGATCATGATACTTTACTGCTTTAAGCTTTACAAAACTCAAGTTGGTAGTCATAATGGCATGGCAACATGTTACAAATCAATATTCAAGCTATGCTTATTCATACCACACATGCATACAGAGAATATAAAGACAATCATGAAAAATAAAGTGCTGGAAACAAAGGAGAGAAAAAGGAACTTTACAACCTTGTAGTCCATCTTCTCTATTGTTGTCATTTTCCTCTTATTCTTCCCTTTCCCTTGCCAAACTCAGAATGCTTGCTCATCCTCAAACAACAATTAGAACAATGGCTATGGGGCTAAGATGGATCATGAATGTCTTATACAATGAAATGTTAGTAGCACATGTGTTTTAAGCAAGCAAAATTGAGGATAACAATCAAGGCACAAAAGACAGAGACATTTGGATTGCAAACATAAGAAGGTGTGCATGATACATGGCATAAAAGATAGGTGGCACACCAAACTTAGTGTGACACTTTCACTTGGAATTGATGCAAGTATCTAGTAAATATGGGAACCAAATTTTTTTTTTTTGCATAGCAACACCAAACTTAGAATGCAATCCTATGTTAATTTATTTGAATAAAAACTAAGAAAATGAAACTGTTACATATTAAATACAATTACCAAGCCAAGAATCTGTCATGAATAAAGCTCACTTGGTAATGTATTAACAAACACAGTAAATAAAAGAAAGTATTTAAAACAAGGAAATGACTAAAAACAAAGAGAAAACTAAAATTGTCTAACTAAAAGAAAGATAACAGTGCAAAGAACATTATGATTATGCAACCAAGTGGTGTTGCTGAATGATTTGCATAGAAAAATAAGTGGCACACCAAACTTAGAATCTTGGTGTGTCACTTTCATTTTTTATTTGATGCAATCATCCAAAAATATTTTGTTACAAGGCAACACCAAACTTAGAAGGTAACCATATGCCAATTTATTGAATTTAAATAAAGCAAAGAAAGAAAACAAAGCAGAGAAGAAATGTTACCTATGGTTGGGTTACCTCCCAACAAGTGCTCTTTTAGTGTCATTAGCTTGACATGTTGTTCTTCACTTTCTTCCTCTTCTTCCAATTTGTTAAGAGGAATGACCTCAAGGGGGGAGAAGATTCAGCTATTGTCCCTTGTCTTGGCCTTTCCTCAACAAGCTTCCTTTTGTAAATTGCTTGATTGAGCTTGCTTGCTGGATTAGGGACAGAATTGGTGTTCTTGCTAGTTGCCTTCACTTCTTTGGATTCAAGACTTGGTTTCTGTGTGATTGTTGGAGTGATTTCTTCATCAAGAGCTTCTTGCATTGGTGGTTCCATGAGCTTTTCCTCTTTGCACTTCTCTGCTGCATTTGAGTGTGATTTCTCTTGAGTATCTTCCTCCATTTCTTCTTCTTGATTTTCCATCAATTCCTTTGGGAGGGAAGTTTCATGTTCCTCTATCACCTCAATTAGCTTCTGTGAATATGAAGCCACAGGTTCAAACACCTCCACAACCTCCTTTTCCATTGAAATTTCACTTGACATAGAGGCTTCCTCATCTTGCTTTTCCACTTCCTCACCCATAAATTGATCTTCATCCTCACTGTTTGATGGTTCTAAATTCCCCCTTGTTTGCTCTAAGGGCCCATTCATCTTCTTGAGGATGATTTCTTTCCAGGATTGGGATTGTGTGTATCTTTCCACGGGTTTTCTATGTATTTCAATGGCTTGAAGGTAATCCTCATCTGCTGGTTCAAGAGATGAAGGTTGAGAGTAATTTTGGTGACATGGATGTGTTGTGGTGAAGTTGTATTGAGGGGTGTAGAATGAGTTGTGTGATTGATGGGATGACTTGTATGGATTTTGGAGGAAACTTTTTGTTGAGGCATAATCAAGTGATGAAGAACTTTCAAATGAGAAACTGGGACGTGAGGGTGGATGCTCTTTCATTCCTTGGTGATACTCCCAGCCACCATTAGAATAATGACTTGAATCATTTTTTGGTGGTGGGAAGTATCCCATATGATTCTCTTGCTCATCTTGTGTCTCTGAAGCAAATCTCCATGAATTGGAGTGCTCAGAATGTGTATTCTCTTGGTGATATTCCCAGCCACCATTAAAGATTGGTGATGGTGGGTGATATCCCATAAAATTTTGTTTGACCATAAGATGAGTTGAACTCCATTTGTATTTTGTAAACATCAATGAGATTTGAAATTCATGTCACAGAGAAAGAATTTCTTAGTGAGGCAATAGCTCAAACACCTTGCTATCAATTTAAAACAGAGAACAAAAACAAAGAAAATGCTTGATCTAGACTTCTCACCCACTTAATCATTGTTGATCTAAATCAATCTCCGGCAACGGCGCCAAAAACTTGATGGTGTTTTTGTGGAAAAACAAATTTCCAAACACACAAATCTAACCGGCAAGTGTACCGGGTCGCATCAAGTAGTAAAACTCACTTAGAGTTAGGTCGATCCCATAGGGATTGATGGATCAAGCAACTTTAGTGGGTGATTAGTTTAGTCAAGCTAACATTGAGTGAATTGTGTGAAGTTGATCAACAGAAAGTAAAATTGCAGTGAATTAAAGGTGCAGAAGAATTAAATTGCTTAAACTTAAAGAGCAAGAAATGTAAATTGCAGAAAATTAAATGACAAGAAATGTAAATTGCATGAAAAGTAAACGGGAGTGGGTGCTAGAAATTTAAAGAAAGCAATAGATTAAGGCTTAAAGCAACTGCAGAGAATTAAACTTGCTGAAAAAGTAAATCAAATCATGAACAGAAATGTAAAATGCCAAACAAGTGCAGAAGAATTAAATTGCTTGAAAGTAAATTGAATTTGGTGCTGGAATTGCAGAAATTAAACAAGAGAAAGTAAAATAGCATTAAATAGAGAAGTAAAAGATGAATTAAAATGCAACAGATCTAAACAGGAGAAGATGAATTACTTGAGAAACCAAACAGAAAGCAAAATGTAGCTCTACAATAGCTCAAGGGAAATTTAAGATCTCAGGGGTTGGATGAGACTAGAAAATAAGTCTAGATCTCAAATCCTTTCTTGATCCACCCAAGAACAATTGCAAAAGAAAATGGAGTAGTAAAGTGCAAAAGAAGTAGAAGAAGGCAGTAAACAGAATTTGAATTCAAATCACAATTTCTAAAGTTATGCAGAAAAATAAACAAGAGATCTCAAGATGAGATAGAAACAGAATTTCTTCAATTCTCCACCCAAGATCCAAGACAAGAATGAAAATTAAGAGAGAGCTTTCTAATGGAGCTGCCCTCCAATATTCTCTAATGGGGCTCCCCTCTTACAAAGATGAAAATTGATGCCTTATATAGGCTTTTACAAAATGAAAATGAAAATGAAATGAAAAATAAATTACAATTAAATGAAATTCCTAATCTAATTGATCCTTGTGCCTTTGAGTTAATGGGCTTTGCTTGCTTTGGATTTGAAGAAGAGTGGGTTGATTTGGATTTGGCCTTTTTCAAATTGGTGAAGATTTGAATTTAAATGACATTTTGGTTGAATTTTGGCCCATGGGTGTTTGCTCCCAGTGGAGTGTGATGACAAGTCATCTTAGCCTATTTTAACTAGCCTTTTTCTTTTGTTTTCAATTGAATTATGCACTTTCTTGAGCCATAAGCAAGCTAATTGAGTAGATTTTCATGTTTCCCTTGATTGAACCAACCATATATGAATTCATGCCATTTCATGAGGTTTTGTGCTATATTTGTTGCATATTATGAAAGATTGAATATCTCATGATTTTGAGCATAGCTTTGATGAGTTTGGTTGATTAATGATAGGTGAAGAAAGCTTGGAGAAAGGTTGAAGCAAAGAGGAATGGCTAGAAGTGAAGAATGGAATAAGTGAAATTGAACCTGGAGGCATGAAGTTAGCCCCAACGTTAGCCCCCTAACTTGGAGGCTAACGTTGGGCATGAAGATCACTCCCTGGACTCCCCACGTTTGAGCCAACGTTAGCCCCCTAACTTGGAGGCTAACGTTGGCAAGAGAAACTTGAAACTCATCCCTGGGCCAGCCAACGTTTGCGCCAACGTTAGCCCCCTAACTTGGAGGCTAACGTTGGCACATGAGTTATAAAGGGGGAGAAGGCCAACGTTTGCGCCAACGTTAGCCCCCTAACTTGGAGGCTAACGTTGGCACATGAATCACAAAGGGAGAGGGGCCAACGTTTGCGCCAACGTTAGCCCCCTAACTTGGAGGCTAACGTTGGCGCCACACACCACAAGGCATACAAGGGGTATACTTCCAACAAGAATAACTTGAGCTACAGAGCTCCAAATGAGGTGATTCAAGAAGCATTGGAAAGTAGGAATCAAGAGCTTTCCAAGCATATATGGCACTGCATGGTGGACACTAAAATTGAGGGAGAAAACTGCCCCGCAATGTGCATAAACGAACATGGTGGCAACCTGCAGTGAGGCCAACTGACCTCTGCACCTTCAAAGGAGTATAACTCGAGCTGTAGAGCTCCAAATAATGTGCTCCCAACGGCATTGGAAAGTAGACATCCAGGGCTTTCCAACAATGTATAATAGTATGGGGTGGACAATACATTTGAGCCTCCAGAACTGGCGTTTTCGCCAACGTTTGAGGGCTAACGTTACCTCAAACGCTGCACACCAAAGCCAGCGACCATGCCCTCTTCAAATGATCATAACTTGAGTTGTAGATGTCCAATTGAAGTGATTCCAAGTGGGTTAGAAAGCTGACATTCAGAGCTTTCCAACCATATATGATAGTCTATATTGGGCATAAAATTGGCAACATGACAAGAGGACAAAGTTGGTGCCATAAATGTGCATAAGGGAGGCCAACGTTAGGGTCAAAGTTAGACCCCTAACGTTGGCACCAACGTCCAAACCAGAGAATATTGCTTGCTGCTATGAAAAGTTGGGGTCAAAGTTAGACCCCTAACTTTGGCCCTAACGTTGGGACCAACTATGGCTAACTTCAAAACCGGTTCAATTGGTTCACTTCGGTTCTTCTTCAAACTCCAAGAGCAATCAACCAAGGCCTCTTTCAACCCAATTCCACCGAGAGCAAAGGCCCATGATCATCACTCAAAGGCACAAGAAATAGATAAAATAGGAATTTCATTTAGTTGTAATTTGTTTTTAATTTCATTTTCATTTCCATTTTGTAAAGCCTATATAAGGCATCATTTTCATATTTGTAAGGGGGGCGAGCTCCACTAGGGAGCATTAGGAATAGAGAACTCTCTCTCTTTAGTTTTTTTTGTTTTGAATCTTGAATTGAGATTGGAAGGAATTCTATTTTCATTCTCTTTTTGCAACGTCTCTTTACTTCTTCTGCAATCTTTCTTTTAATTCTCTGCAACTTTCCTTTTATTGAATCAAGGAAGGGCTTGAGATCTAGACTTGTTTTCTAGTCTCTTGGATCCCCTGAGATCTTCACTTGTCTTTCTAGATTTCACAATTGATTTGAGTTCTCTCGCTGATTTACTTTCTGCTACAATTCCCTTCTCTGCAATTTTTACTTCCTGTTGCATTGCTTCTAATTTACATTTCCTACACATTTACATTTTCTGCAATTTAAATATCCAGTTGCTTGATCTATTGCTCTCTTTAATTTCCCTGCACCCCACTCCCCTTTACATTTAATGAAATTTATCTTTCTTGCAATTTACATTTCTTGCTCTTTAAGTTACTTGCAATTTTACTTTCTGCACTTTAATTTTCCTTGTCATTTACATTCTGTTGGCTTCAATTGTCACTCAAATCACTCAATGTTAGCTTGACTAAACTAATCACCCACTAAAATTGCTTGATCCATCAATCCCTGTGGGATCGACCTCACCCCGTGAGTTTTTATTACTTGATGCGACCCGGTGCACTTGCCGGTTAGATTTGTGTGTTTTGGGGAGAAATTTATTTTTCACCAAAATACTCATCAAGTTTTTGGCGCCGTTGCCGGGGATTGATTAGATCAACAATGATTAAGTGGGTGAGAAGTCTAGATTAAGCATTTTCTTTATTTTTGGTTTCTGTTTCAAAGTGAAACCAAGGTGTTTGAGTTTTTGCCTCACTAAGAAATTCTCATCTCTGATATGAGTAATTTCAATTTTACTTGGTTGTGTGTTTTACAAAACTCAAATGGATTTCAACTCATCTCATGATCAAACAAATTCTATGGGATATCACCCACCATCACCAATCTCTAATGATGGATGGGAATATCACCAAGAAACTTCAAATTCTGGGCTCTCCAATTCATGGAGCCATGCTTCAGAACCACAAGATGAGAAAGAAAAACATATGGGATATTTCCCTCCACCACAAAATGATTCAAGTCATTATTTCAATGGTGGCTGGGAGTATTACCAAGAAACTGCAAATTCTGAGCAGTCAACTCACATGAGAGATTGTCCAACCTCACCGCCCACTTCTACATTTGAAAATTCTTCATCACCTAAATATGCCTCAACACAAACTTCCACGAACCTAGGCCTCTCAAAGCTAGAGATTATGTTTGAAAAATATGAGAGGGAGGTGCAAAGATCTTGGAACGAGCAAGAGAATTCATTCAAAAACATGGAAGTAATGGCAGGCCAATTGTTGAATGCAAGGAAGGAGAAAATGGAAAAACAAGAATGCAAGGTCCCTGTGTTAAGTGAAATTGCAAAAAAGGAGGAGGTGGAAGAGCAAAATGAAGATCCACTTCAAAAATCCAGAGAATTGTTGAAAAGACAAGAACAATTCATGAAGGAACAACAACAAGCCTGGAAAAGGGAAGAAAGTCTCTTAAAAAATATGAATGAAGATTTAGAGAAAATAAGGAAACACTTAGAACCACTGAGCAAGAAAAATGAAGGCCAACTGATGGATATGAAGGAGAAAGTGGAAGAGCAAGATAAGGAGGCCACTGCATCAAGTGAACTTTCAATGAAGAATGAGGTGGTTGAACCTGAAACTGCACTTGAGATGACAAGAGAACATGAAGACTCACAACTCTCACAAACCTCCTTGGACCAAAACGCCTCAACATTTGAATCCATGATTGAAAGGTATGACGAGGAGATGAAGAAATGTTGGGAAGATCGACAAACCTCCCCCATGATAGAGCGATTGAAACAAATGTTGGGTGTAAAAGAGGAAGTGGAGGAGCAAGAGAGTGAAGAAGTCATTCCAAACTCAAGTGAGGAAGAGAAGTACATAAAGGAGGAGTTCATGGAACCACCAATACAAGAGGCCCTGAATGAAGAAATCACTCCAATAATCACACAGCAACCATGTCTTGACATCCAAGAAGTGAAGGCAATTAACAAAAGCACCAAGAAGAGGATTGTGACCAAGACACCAAGGACAACATTCATGAGAAGGTCAACTGCAAACAATCCTCCCCCTGATCCAGCAAGCAAGATCAATCAAGCCAATTTCACAAGGAAGCTTGCTGAGGAGAGACCAAGACAGGGGGCACTAGCTGAAACTTCTCCTCCTTTGAAGTCATTCCTCTTAACAAATTGGAAGAAGAGGAAGAAAGTAAAGAACAGGTAGACAGTAGGTACATTTCTTCTCCTTGCTTTGTTTAAATTTCAATAAATTGGCATATGATCACATTCTAAGTTTGGTGTTGCCCTGCAACAAACTGTTTTCCATCTTCATGGATGATTGCATCAATTTTACATGAAAGTGACACACCAAGATTCTAAGTTTGGTGTGCCACCTATTTTTCTATGCAAATCAATCCAGCAACATCACTTGTCTGTATAATCATATTGCCTTTTACAGTGTTATTTTTCTTCTTAGTTGGATAATTTTTGTTTTCCCTTTGTTTCATTTATTTACTTGTTTTTAATGCTTTCCTCCATTAACTGTTTTTGTTAATACATCACCAAGACATCCTTATTCATAACAGATTCTTCATTTGGTGATTGTACTTAACATATAACAGTTTCTTTTGTTTAGTTTTAGTTCAAATAAATTGATATAGGATTGCATTCTAAGTTTGGTGTTGCTATGCAACACAATTTGCTTCAAATCTTTACTGGATACTTGCATTGATTCCAAGCGAAAGTGTCACACTAAGTTTGGTGTGCCACTTATCTTCTATGCAGAGTATTATGCTCACCTTCTTAAGCTTGCAATCACAATGTCTCTGTCTCTTGTGCCTTGATTATTATCTTTAATTTTGCTTGCTTAAAACACATGTGCTACTAACATTTCATTATGTAAGACATTCATGATACATCTTAGCCCCATAGCCATTGTTCTAATTATTGCTTGAGGATGAGCAAGTATTTTGAGTTTGGCAAGGGAAGGAGGAAGAATAGAGGAAAAAGGACAACAATAATGAAGATGAACTACAAGGTTGTAAAGTTCCTTTTCCTCTCATTTGTTTTAAGCACCATAAACTACATGATTGTCTGCACCTTCTCTGTATGCATGTGTGTATGAAAAGGCATAGTTTGATTTCTAAATTGCAACATGGTGCTATGTCATTATGATTACCAACTTGAGTTTTGTGAATTCAAAAGCAACAAAGTATCATGATCATAAACAAACAAGGTATTAAAGAAGATTTTAGCATGTGCATAAAAGTATTGGTAAGCTAGTATGTTTGATTGTTGCTTAATTGCATTAGATTTTATTTAATTGAAGTTTTCATCTAGGACATTTTGTGAAATCTTTTAAAATCATGAAAACCTTGAAGAAGCAAATGCAAAATAAAGCAAGAAAAGAAAAAGGGAAAGAATGAGAAAGCTGAAGGCTCTGAGTACCAATGGCAATTCATTTGTTAAGTACTTGTGGTGTTTATGTATCAAGCCAAATGCTTGAAAATAAAACACTTAGAAGTCAAGGTTAGGCTCAAAGTGCAAAAGCACTCCCTCAAAGCTCAAGGCTCTGAGCATCAATGATTAGAGAGTCAAGAAAAGAAAAGAAAAATGAGCTTAATGAAGTCCTCTAATCAAATGCTTGTGGTGCTTATGTATCAAGTGGTAATACTTGAAAACAAAGCATTTAGAAGTCGTAGCTTTGTTATCAACTCATGGGGCAAAGCACCCAAAAAAAAAAAAAAAAGAAGAAGCTAATAAGAAAATCAAAAGCTTGTTTCAAGGAAGAAATATAAGAAAAAGATTTCATAAATTGAGCTAGATGGAAGCATCAATCATTTACATTTCTTTTGTGATTGTAGTATGCTTAGAAAACTAGCTTACCATGAACATTGAGTTGCTATTCTTCTTGCCTTGGATTGTCAATCTTTATTGCATGATTCTTTTCTTGCTTGGGGACAAGCAAGCTTTAAGTTTGGTGTTGTGATGACAAGTCATCTTAGCCTATTTTAACTAGCCTTTTTCTTTTGTTTTCAATTGAATTATGCACTTTCTTGAGCCATAAGCAAGCTAATTGAGTAGATTTTCATGTTTCCCTTGATTGAACCAACCATATATGAATTCATGCCATTTCATGAGGTTTTGTGCTATATTTGTTGCATATTATGAAAGATTGAATATCTCATGATTTTGAGCATAGCTTTGATGAGTTTGGTTGATTAATGATAGGTGAAGAAAGCTTGGAGAAAGGTTGAAGCAAAGAGGAATGGCTAGAAGTGAAGAATGGAATAAGTGAAATTGAACCTGGAGGCATGAAGTTAGCCCCAACGTTAGCCCCCTAACTTGGAGGCTAACGTTGGGCATGAAGATCACTCCCTGGACTCCCCACGTTTGAGCCAACGTTAGCCCCCTAACTTGGAGGCTAACGTTGGCAAGAGAAACTTGAAACTCATCCCTGGGCCAGCCAACGTTTGCGCCAACGTTAGCCCCCTAACTTGGAGGCTAACGTTGGCACATGAGTTATAAAGGGGGAGAAGGCCAACGTTTGCGCCAACGTTAGCCCCCTAACTTGGAGGCTAACGTTGGCACATGAATCACAAAGGGAGAGGGGCCAACGTTTGCGCCAACGTTAGCCCCCTAACTTGGAGGCTAACGTTGGCGCCACACACCACAAGGCATACAAGGGGTATACTTCCAACAAGAATAACTTGAGCTACAGAGCTCCAAATGAGGTGATTCAAGAAGCATTGGAAAGTAGGAATCAAGAGCTTTCCAAGCATATATGGCACTGCATGGTGGACACTAAAATTGAGGGAGAAAACTGCCCCGCAATGTGCATAAACGAACATGGTGGCAACCTGCAGTGAGGCCAACTGACCTCTGCACCTTCAAAGGAGTATAACTCGAGCTGTAGAGCTCCAAATAATGTCCTCCCAACGGCATTGGAAAGTAGACATCCAGGGCTTTCCAACAATGTATAATAGTATGGGGTGGACAATACATTTGAGCCTCCAGAACTGGCGTTTTCGCCAACGTTTGAGGGCTAACGTTACCTCAAACGCTGCACACCAAAGCCAGCGACCATGCCCTCTTCAAATGATCATAACTTGAGTTGTAGATGTCCAATTGAAGTGATTCCAAGTGGGTTAGAAAGCTGACATTCAGAGCTTTCCAACCATATATGATAGTCTATATTGGGCATAAAATTGGCAACATGACAAGAGGACAAAGTTGGTGCCATAAATGTGCATAAGGGAGGCCAACGTTAGGGTCAAAGTTAGACCCCTAACGTTGGCACCAACGTCCAAACCAGAGAATATTGCTTGCTGCTATGAAAAGTTGGGGTCAAAGTTAGACCCCTAACTTTGGCCCTAACGTTGGGACCAACTATGGCTAACTTCAAAACCGGTTCAATTGGTTCACTTCGGTTCTTCTTCAAACTCCAAGAGCAATCAACCAAGGCCTCTTTCAACCCAATTCCACCGAGAGCAAAGGCCCATGATCATCACTCAAAGGCACAAGAAATAGATAAAATAGGAATTTCATTTAGTTGTAATTTGTTTTTAATTTCATTTTCATTTCCATTTTGTAAAGCCTATATAAGGCATCATTTTCATATTTGTAAGGGGGGCGAGCTCCACTAGGGAGCATTAGGAATAGAGAACTCTCTCTCTTTAGTTTTTTTTGTTTTGAATCTTGAATTGAGATTGGAAGGAATTCTGTTTTCATTCTCTTTTTGCAACGTCTCTTTACTTCTTCTGCAATCTTTCTTTTAATTCTCTGCAACTTTCCTTTTATTGAATCAAGGAAGGGCTTGAGATCTAGACTTGTTTTCTAGTCTCTTGGATCCCCTGAGATCTTCACTTGTCTTTCTAGATTTCACAATTGATTTGAGTTCTCTCGCTGATTTACTTTCTGCTACAATTCCCTTCTCTGCAATTTTTACTTCCTGTTGCATTGCTTCTAATTTACATTTCCTACACATTTACATTTTCTGCAATTTAAATATCCAGTTGCTTGATCTATTGCTCTCTTTAATTTCCCTGCACCCCACTCCCCTTTACATTTAATGAAATTTATCTTTCTTGCAATTTACATTTCTTGCTCTTTAAGTTACTTGCAATTTTACTTTCTGCACTTTAATTTTCCTTGTCATTTACATTCTGTTGGCTTCAATTGTCACTCAAATCACTCAATGTTAGCTTGACTAAACTAATCACCCACTAAAATTGCTTGATCCATCAATCCCTGTGGGATCGACCTCACCCCGTGAGTTTTTATTACTTGATGCGACCCGGTGCACTTGCCGGTTAGATTTGTGTGTTTTGGGGAGAAATTTATTTTTCACCAAAATACTCATCAGAGTGCTCTGCTCTTGTGGGGAGCGGAGCATTGCCTTGTCTTGGCATGTCTTGTGCGCACCACTTCTTCCTGGCCGTGTCAAGTTTGGAGCATGACAAGGTCCAAGCATCAAAGTAGCACTCCGCTCTTGGGGAGAGCGTAGCATTGATGCTTCAAGAATGAGGTTCCAGGTTCAAATCCTTGTGGCTTCACTAGCAAACAATTTCCTTTGAATTTTTCTTGGAGAGATCACGACAATGCTCTCCAAGAGAGCAGAGCACAATAATGATGTAGAGCACTACTTTGCTTTGGAGTGAGGTTCCAGCTTCGAACCTTGGTGGTTGCACTTTGGTATATTTTTGCTTTTTTTGGTCCTTAAAGATGCATTTCACTCGTACCACAATTTCATGCCAAATATGGATTGCCATATATCGTTGGAAAGCTCTGAATGTCAGCTTTCCAATGCAACTGAAAGCACATCAATCGGACATCTGTAGCTCAAGTTATAGCCCTTGGAAGGAGGCATGGTCATGTTGTGAGCGCCCAGAATGTCCAAGCTCATTTTTGCACTCTTATAGCGCTCTGCTCTTGGCAAGAGCGGAGCTTTGTGTGCTGATTGCCAATCTCCTTTAATTTGGTCATGGGCCACGCTTTTAAAAGCGTGGCCTGAGCCTCCAAAGTGTGCTCCAACTTCAAAGTGTGCCCCAAAGCTCTTTTTTTTCTCCTTTTTAGCTTATTTTGTGCTTTTTGCTTCTTTTTCTTCTTATTTCCTACAAAATTTATAAAATCAAAAGATCAAGGAAATATACCATTTAAGTACAAAAGCATTCATTATTCAAGCACAAATAATCAATTTCTTGTATGAATAAGCATAGAAAAACATGACATGGTGACATGTCATCAATCTGTAAATTTATTATTTTTTTTAATTTTTAAACAAAAAATATAAATTTTTTTTCTAATAGTAAAAAAACAAAAATTCCAAAAATATCCAAAAATAAAAATTGAAAAATTTTAAATTTTTAAATTAATTTATTCTTAATTTGTGAATAAGTGCAGAAAAAAAAGTCAACTGTTCGGGTGTGGTATTATCCGGTGAAAAAAATAAAAAAAATATTTTCAAAAAAATAAAAAAATTTTCAAAAAATAAATTTTTTATTTTTGAATATTTAAATTACATGATTAATTTTTTTTAAATTAGAAAAATAAAATAAAGTTTAGCAATATCTAATAAACAACAGATCTGTAAATTTATTATTTTTTTAAGTTTTTTAACTAAATAAATAAATTTTTTTCTAATAGAAAAAAAATTAAAAATTCTAACAATATCCAAAAAATAAAAAAATTTGAAAAATTTAAAATTTTTAAAATTAATTTATTCTTTGTTTATGAAGAAGTGCAGCAAAAAAAGTCAACTGTCCAAGTGTGCCATTATCCGATGAATAAAAAAATAAAAAAATATTTTCAAAAAATTACAAATTTAAAAAAAAAAATTTATTTTTGAATATTTAAATTATATGATTAAATTTTTTTATTTAAATTAGAAAAATAAAATAAAATCCAGCAATATATAGTAAACCATAGATCTGTAAATTTATTATTTTTTTTTATTTTTAAACAAAATATATAAATTTTTTTCTAATAGTAAAAAAATAAAAATTCAAAAAATATCCAAAAAAAAAAATTGAAAAATTTTAAATTTTTAAATTAATTTATTCTTAATTTGTGAACAAGTGCAGCAAAAAAAAGTCAACTGTTTGGGTGTGGCTTTATCCGGTGAATAAAAAAAATATTTTCAAAAAAATTTTTAAAAAATAAATTTTTTATTTTTGAATATTTAAATTATATGATTAAATTTTTTTATTTAAATTAGAAAAATAAAAGAAAGTCCAGCAATATCTAGTAAACAATAGATCTGTAAATTTATTTTTTTTTTAATTTTTAAAATAAAATATAAATTTTTTTCTAATACTAAAAAGATAAAAATTCCAAAAATATCCAAAAAATAAAAAAATTAAAATTTTTAAATTAATTTATTCTTAATTTGTGAACAAGTGCAGCAAAAAAATATCAATTGTCCGGGTGTGGCATTATCCGGTGAAAAAAATAAAAAAAAATATTTTCAAAAAAATAAAAAAATTTTCAAAAAATAAATTTTTTATTTCTGAATATTTAAATTACATGATTAAATTTTTTTATTTAAATTAGAAAAATAAAATAAAGTCTAGCAATATCTAGTAAACAACAGATCTAGAAATTTATTATTTTTTTTAATTTTTTAACTAAAAAAAAATTTTCCAATAGAAAAAAAATAAAATCAGTTTAGAGTTCATCCTTTCATGATTTCCTTGATCAATACACTTTGGTTGGTATGTGAGATGTAACCTCCCTTAGTTGAGATTCTAGAAGTTGTGTGGCTTGGATTAGGAATTGAACTTCATCTCTTCTCATGAACAATTAGATCACGAGAGTGGCAATTGGTTGTGTTGAGAGAAATTGGGTTACCAAGAGATTGGGACTCAATTACCCACAAATTGCCATGGATCTATACCCATGATTGAGAAGGAATTGATCAACATCAATTCAGAAGAATTTTCATCTCTGATCTCTAATGATCCTCTCCATCATCAATTCTCATTTCTTTTGCTCTTTAGTTGTTTGAATACCCATTACCCCATTTCCTTTCTACATTCTTGCAATTCATTATTCTTGTCATTTACATTCTGTTTCTATATTTCTTGCTATTTACTCTTATGCTCTTTAAAATTCTGCAATCTTTACTTTCTTGCAATTTATCTTTAATGTCATTTAAGTTTCTTGCATTTTAAGTTTCAGTTGTTTACTTTCATCTTCTTTCTTTCTTCTAGTTCTTTAAATTCCTTGCCATTTAAATTTTTGCAATTATGTTCAAAAATCACAAATCTCATGAAATCAAAACCATGTTTGCTTGACTAAATCTACCATTTAACTAAAGTTGCTTAATCTACTAATCTCCGTGGGATCGACCTCACTCTTAGTGAGTTTTATTACTTGATACGACCCGGTATACTTGCCGGTAATTACGTGAAATTAATTTTTGCGTATCACATCACAACACCAAACTTAAACCTTGCTTGTCCCCAAGCAAGAAAAGAATTATGCTTGAAGGTTCTTTCAATTAGAAGTGGATTGAAGAATAACTTGTCATATCCTGTGAGTGAAGTGATTAAGTGATAGTGGGTTAAACTCTAAATTATATGCTTATGCAAGGGCTTCAGTGCTTACTAGTCCCTACATCTTGGAAGTCTTAGGTCCTAGGACTTTTATCCAAATGATATCATGGAGATCTCTCTATAGGTAATCACCTTGAAGCAGCTTATAATTTCTGTGTTTTGGCCTTGATTCTAAGTGTCATGTCTCAAAGCGGCTCTTTAGATAAGCTTTCAATCAATACTCCTAAACCAGTTGGTTTTAAGGTATTAGGTGTTAAAGCACCCCTAAGGATTTACTTGCTCAAGCCTTTCTCTTTGACACAATTCGACCACAAGCATTTACTAGGATAACAACTCTTTGAGTTTTTGTTTCTTCCTTCTTTTCTGCCTTGTAATTGATGCTCAGAACCTTGGGCCATGTTCTATTTTTTTTTTGTATTTTATTTATTTTCTTTTGTTTGCTGCTTCTTGGATCAATAAATGTTTGAGAATATCCACAATACTTCTTTGAACTCTATGTCCTGCCTATGAGCTCCCATGCAAGTTTTCATAAGCATGCAACCATCAATGCATAATCATACAACTAGAACCACCACTTCTCCTAATCTTTTGCTTGCCTCAAAACTGTTTAATTCTTCAATCCTTCTTTTCAAAGAACTGTCATGTGATGCCTTTTTAAGACATTGAGTGCAAACAAGTTTGGAGAGTATAGGGTTGTGAATGATCAAGCATCTTAATTATTGAATTACAGAGAAACTATACTTAGACAGACAGATAGACAAACAGGGGTACAATATCACTTTCAATCATAGCAGTGTCTGATGCAAAATAATCACTTAACAATACAACCTTTTGGGGTTTACTTGCTTTACTCCTCATCATCATCATCGTTGGTCTTCACATTCCTCTTTATCTCTTTGATTGATGATGCTTAATCCTCCCAAAAAAAAAACTTGAATAAACCTCTGCAATGATATTAAAAGTTGCTTGTTCCCCAAGCACTTGAAAGAAGAAATGGTTAGCATGCATGAATTATTTGTGGGCTTTTGAACTTACTTTGGTGTGGGAACACCAAACTTTGTACCTTGCCAATGGTTCTCATGCATCAAATTGACCATATGTGGAACTCTTTTTTTTTCTTTGCTAAAGGTAATAAGACTAAAAACTATAAAACAGACAGTGGTTAGGTAGTTTCTCTGCTTGCTTGGAGCTAGCAACCATTTATGCAGAAGGTTAGAATGTGTTTTTAAATGAGATTTTTGGTGGAACACCAAACTTAGCATTCTTCATTCTCCCTTAAATTGTTTTGGTGTGCAACACCAAACTTAGCTCCTTGCAATATAGAGAAAGTTACTTAGCCTTTTTATTGGATGGAAAAGAAACTACCTCAGGTTGGGTTGCCTCCCAACAAGCGCTTCTTTATTGTCATTAGCTTGACATCCTCCATTCTTTGATCATGGAAGTTGAAAGTCTTGTTGTCTTTGATTTTCTCCTCTTGCTGTGGGCTTCATTTCCTCTGTTTCTTCTTGTGGAACTTCTCTGTGGTGTTTTTCTGGGATAATTATTTCTTTTTCCATAGCCCTCTCACTTTCCTCTATGATTGCTTTCCATTTCTCCCACCTAGCAGTTTTTCGTTATCTTTCGGGTCATCTTCAGTGGTTCTGGGGAGGGTATTTTCCCTTTCCTCCCCCGTTTCTGCAATGTGTTTAGCCATTTGTTCCATTTTCCTTTCAAGTTTTATGATTGAGGCTTCTTGATTTTTGATCGAAGCTTCTTGGTTTTTGCTTGTTATGGTTTGATCTTTCCTTGCTGCTTCCTGATCTTGTATTGCCATCTCTTGAATTTTTATGAATTTCTCCATCATTATCTCTAGACTAGAGATTCTTTGGAAGTTTGGATTTAGTTGTGGTTGCGTCAAATGGGATGGTTGATGAGAGTTGTTTTGGGAGAATTGTGAAGTATGATGGGATTGGAAGTATGTGTTTTGTGGTGGTGCATAATGGTTGTTGTTGTTAGGGTGGTTTTTGTGCTGGATTGTGAAGCTGGGGTTGTTGTAATTGATGTTCCTTGGTCCTTGATTTTGATGCTCACTCCTCCTACAGTTGGAATGAGTCCTCCAGGGTGGGTTGTACACATCACCCTGAGGCTTGTGTTGGAACAGACTTGAGGTACTGTTTGGAGAGTGTAATTGCTCAGGACTTTGTTGCTCATAGTTAATTGCTCCAAAACCTTTTTCAGGTTAATTCCAACCATGTGAGTTTTGAGGTAGGTTGTGAGCATTTACTACAGCATTTCACAGCTCATTGATATTTCTGACCATCATCTCCAATTGTTGCTGAAGTTGTTGGTGTATCTGCTTCTTCTGGGCCATGATTGCACTTACACCTTCAATTTCTATCACTCTCTTCTCTTGTGTAGATGGTTGCACTTCTGCTTCTAGCTTACCAATTTCCTGGGGTGGTTTCAACTTGGCCAAGAATTCACTCACTAGATCCTCCCATCTGGTGATGCTTCCTTGTGGGAAGGCTTCAAGCCATTGAGCAACATCGTTCATGGTGATGAGTGAATGCTCCAATTCATGAGTTGTATTGTCATCTGAGGTGAGGACACCACTCCCACAATGACTGGGATTCGTTGGGTTCTCCTCCATGATCTGCACAATCACAACCAATCCAAATGAAGATTGAATATACTCATGCCAAAATATGGTTAGAGGGTTAGTTGACACAATGTGTCAAACAGTTGAGAGGCTTAAAAAAATTGATAAAAGAAAATTGCTTCTGTCATATACTCAGTAAGCAAAAACACAAGGAATGTACAGAACCAGCAACACTAGGAAAACTTTACTCTATTGCTAAAGTGATATTTTAGTTAGCTTAGGCAAAAATTCAAACATTAGTGTGTTAGTCAAAAATTAAAGAAACAGAAAAGAAAAAGTGATTGATCTAGACCACCACCTCACTTTATCATTGTCAACCTAATCAATCCCCGGCAACGGCACCAAAAACTTGATGTGTGGAAAACGATCCAACACAAAACTCATCGGCAAGTGTACCGGGTCGCATCAAGTAATAATAACTCACGTGAGTGAGGTCGATCCCACAGGGATTGAAGGATTGAGCAATTTTAGTTTAGTGGTTGATTTAGTCAAGCGAACAAGAGTTGATTTGAGTGATTTGTATCCAACAAAAGCTAAATTGCTTGAATTGTAAAGGGAGAGGGGCAATTGACTGTAAATTAAAGGGCAAAGAAAGTAAAGAAGTTGAATCTTAATGTGCAAGTAATATAAATGCAGAAACTTAGATTGCAAGAAATGTAAATGACTGAAACTTAAAGTGCAAGAAATGTAGATTGCTTGGATTATAAAAGGAATTGGGAATTGGGATTGCAGAAATTTAAACAAGTAAAACTAAATTGCAACAAATCTAAACAAGAGAAGAATAATTGCTTGAGAAGACTAACAGAAAGTGAAATGTAGCTTAATTTCAATAACTAAAAGAGAATTTAAGATCTCAGGGGTCAAGAGACTAGAAAACCAAGTCTAGATCTCACTGCCTTCCTTGATTCAATTCAAAGATCAATTGCAAGAGAATTAAAGATCAAACAGTAGAAAAAGTAAATTCAAATCTCAATTTCTCAATTGGTGCAGTGAAACAAAAACAGAGAGAGATCTCAAGATAAGATTGAGATAGAATTTTCTCAATTCTCAACACCCAAGACTCAAGCAAGATTTGCAGAAAAGAAAATAAGAAACCCAGAGAGGAAGAGAATTCAATTCTCCTCCCAGATCCAAAATCAAAGTTACAGAAAAAAATTCTAAAAGATGTACAAATGTTCAAAGTAAAAGTTGCCGTCCATTCTAAATCAAACTAACTTCTATTTATACACTTTCTTCTAATGGTCTTGAAGCCTTGAATTTGGGCCCTTGGCCTTGATGGAATTGGATTGAAGATAGCCTCAGTTGATTGCTCTTGGACTTGAGAAGAAATTCGTTTGCAATTTGGACTTTGGAGCCGTCAAGTTTGAGTCAATGTTTGAGGCAAACATTAACTCAAATGTTTGCGTGTTAAAAATTATGCAGAACGGTGTTTTTCTGTCACTCACGTTTGAACTCAGGTTTGAGGTAAAAATAAAAAAAATTGAAAATTTTTTATATTTTTTAAATTAATTTATTCTTAATTTGTAAACAAGTGCTGCAAAAAAAGGTCAACTGTCCGGGTGTGTCATTACCCGGTGAATAAAAAATAAAAAAATATTTAAAAAAAATTACAAATTTTATAAAAATAAATTTTTTAAATATTTAATTTATATGATTAAATTTTTTATTTAAATTAGAAAAATAAAATAAAGTCCAACAATATCTAGTAAACAATAGATTTGTAAATTTATTATTTTTTTTAATTTTTAAACAAAAAATTATAAATTTTTTTCTAGTAGTAAAAAAAATTCCAAAAATATCCAAAAAATAAAAAAATTGAAAATTTATAAATTTTAAATTAATTTATTCTTAATTTGTGAACAAGTGCAGCAAAAAAAAGTCAACTGTTCGGGTGAGTATTATCCGGTGAATAAAAAAAATATTTTCAAAAAAAATTTTTAAAAAGTAAATTTTTTATTTTTGAATATTTAAATTATATGATTAAATTTTTTTATTTAAACTAGAAAAATAAATCAAAGTCCAACAATATCTAGTAAATAATAGATCTATAAATTTATTATTTTTTTAATTTTTAAAATAAAAATATAAATTTTTTTCTAATACAAAAAAAATAATTGCAAAAATATCCAAAAAATAAAAAGGTTGGAAAAAATTAAATTTTTAAATTAATTTATTCTTAATTTGTGAACAAGTGCAGTAAAAAAATATCAACTGTCCAGGTGTGGCATTATCCGGTAAAAAAAAATATTTTCAAAACAATAAAAAATTTTCAAAAAATAAATTTTTTTATTTTTGAATATTTAAATTACATGATTAAATTTTTTATTTAAATTAGAAAAATAAAATAAAGTCTAGCAATGTCTAGTAAACAACAGATCTGTAAATTTATTATTTCTTTTATTTTTTAACTAAGGAAATATTTTTTTTCCAATAGAAAAAAAATAAAAAATTCTAACAATATCCAAAAAATAAAAAAATAAAAAAATTATATATTTTTTAAATTAATTTATTCTTAATTTGTGAACAAGTGCTGCAAAAAAAAGTCAACTGTCCGGGTGTGCCTGATGGGTTGGAAATCGAATTCCACATCTAAACTCACCGGCAAGTGTATCGGGTCGCATCAAGTAGTAGTAACTCACAAGAGTGAGGTCGATCCCACAAGGATTGATGGATCAAGCTACTTTAGTGTGTGATTAGTTTAGTCAAGCTAACATTGGTGAATTGAATGAAAGTTGAAGCAACAGAAAGTGAATTGCAGAAAATATAAAGTGCAGAATGTAAATTGCAGAAGCTTAAATGACAAAAAATGTAAATTGCAGTAAATGTAAAGGGGATTGGGTGTTGGAAATTAAAGAGGCAGTAAATCAAAGCTTAGAACAAGTGACAGAATCTTAAATGACAAGGAAAGTAAATTGCATCAACAGAAAAGGTAATTGACGTGCAGGGAAATTTAAATTGCTTAGAAATGTAAACTAAGCTCACAGCAAACTCATGTAAAATTTCAGAAAGGAAAATTAGCAAGGAGGCAGAGAATTTAAATTGCATAGAAAACAAACTCAGCTCAAGCAAAATGTAAAAGTGCAGAAAAAGAAATTGCAGAAGAGAATTGTAGAGATTGAAAGTGCATAAGCGAAATTGAATTCAATGAAAGTGCAGAAAATTAAAAGTGTTTGCAAAAGAGCTTTCTATTTTTATCCTACTCCTACTCCTATTGCTCTCTAGCAAAGCCAGCCTCCTTAATGAAATGAAACTGATGCCTTTATATAGGCTTTACAAAATAAAAATTGAAAATAAATTATAATTAAATGAAATTCCTATTCTAACTAATCCTTGTGCCTTTGAGTGATGTCAATTGGGTTTTGGTTGCTTTGGATTTCAATGAAATGGGTTGATTTTTATTTGGCCTTGAATAAAAAATAGATTTGAAGAAGGATGGGTCCGGTTGGCTTTGGTTCAAGTTGGTTGGAGGCATGGGGCAGCTCCCAGTGAAGCGCTCTGTTAAGTTAGTGAACTGAGCGCTACACATGCTCCTTGTGTCAAGCCTCGAACCAAGCCTTTCCCATAGTGTATACATAGCGCTCAGTGAGATAATTCAACGTAGTGCTCACATGCTGCGCTCGTTTCCCTCTTCGAGCCTTGGCTGCTCCTCTCCTTGGCTAGCAATGATGTAGCGCTCGGTTAAGTGATGTAACGTAGCACCCTTGCTTGCCCTTGTAGCGCTCTTCACTTGTCTTCATGGGGCCCCGAAAAAGTTACAAAATTCAACGTAGCGCTCCCTTTAATAATGAGCGCTCCGTTGCCTTTTATGAACGCTACATGCTTTCACGAATGGCTTTACTTGCTTTTAATAATAATGCTTAGTAATGCAATCAGGGACGGTTCCAAGTGCATTGGTGTGGGGGCAAGCGCCCCCACTACAATTTGGAATTTTTTTGAGTAGTATATGATAATAATATTTATTTGTTCCTATTAGATTATTAAATTTGACCCCACAATAATTTTTACTTAACTTTTGGTACTTAATCGTCAATTTAAAATTTTTATATTAGATATTCGTTAGAATGATCAATTCTCAGATTTAAACGAAATTAGTGTTGTTTTTTAAAAATCAACTCAAAAGAATATTATTTATCTTCTTTTCAAATTAGCTTTAATTTTTTCCTAACAACTATATTAATTGAAAGAACTTTTTTAATTATGAATATCAATAAGAGTCTGCTTCTAATTGTGTTGGGAAGTGAATTTTTAAATAATTATTTAGTAATATATATGGAAAGAGAGAAATTTTGATGGTAGTGTTAAGAGAAAAATTACTTAATTTTTTAAAATTATAAAATCTAAAAGAATAAATTTTAAATTATATATTATTATTTAAATTACTATTTTAGTGTTTTAATTTATATATTAGATATTTTGAAGGCTAATCATATTTTACAATAACAAAATATAATCATAACAATAATCATGTTATATGTACCTAAAAAATAATTATCTATATAAAATATATATTAAAATATAAAATATACATTAAAAATAAATTAAACAATACATGTATTTATACACAGATATATAGTGGTTAATAGATAATTTAATATTTAATTTTTTATACACATATATTATTTTTATTATAAAAATTATTATCATGTTATATAAATTTTGCCCCCACTACCAAAATTTTTTGGATCCGTCACTGAATGCAATGCTTTAATCGTTAAAGCCAATGCAAGCATGTAATACATTATCAATTGCCAATTGGCATAATTAAAGCTTAGTAATTGTCAATTGCCAATTAGCTTTAATAATGCATGCTTTCATTAAATCATTGGCTTTAATAATGTATTATATGCATGCATGCTTTTATTTGTTTAATAAAGCCAATTGCATTTAACGTAGCATTCATTTTCCATGCCTAATGCGTTAATAATGCATCATGATGACATTAATAATTAAATGCATGCATAAGGCATTAATGCATGCCATGGCTTCATGGTTATGGCCACGTTTTTAAAAGCGTGGCCTAAGGTTTCAAAGCGTGCTCAATTTTCAAAGCGTGCCCCAAAATTCCTCTTTTCTTCTTTTTAGCTTATTTTGTGCCATTTTGCTTCTTTTTCCACTTATTTCCTATAAAATTTATAAAATCAAAAGATCAAGAAAATATACCATTTAAGCACAAAAGCATTCAATATTTAAGCACAAATCATCAATTTCTTGTATGAAAAAGCATAGAAAAACATGACATGATGACACATCATCACAACACCAAACTTAAACCTTGCTTGTCCCCAAGCAAGAAAAGAATCATGCAATAGAGATTGACAATCCAAGGTAAGAAGAATAACAACTCAATGTTCATGGTTGGCTAGTTTTCTATGCATGGCACAATCACAAAAGAAATATAAATGATTGATGCTTCTATCTAGCTCAATTTATGAAATCTTTTCCTTATAATTCTCCCTTGAAACAAGCTTTTTGATTTTCTTATTAGCTTCTCCTTTTGGGTGCTTTGCCCCATGAGTTAATAACAAAGCTACGACTCTAAATGCTTTATTTTCAAGTATTACCACTTGATACATAAGCACCACAAGCATTTAATTAGAGGACTTCTTTAAGCTCATTTGTTTCTTTTCTTTACTCTCTAATCATTTATGCTCAGAACCTTGAGCTTTGAGGGAGTGCTTTTGCACTTGAGCCTAGCCTTGACTTCTAAGTGTTTTGTTTTAAAGCTTTTTGCCTGATACATAAACACCACAAGTACTTAACAACGTAATTGTCATTGGTACTCAGAGCCTTCAGCTTTCTCATTCTTTCCCTTTTTCTTTCTTGCCTTAATTTGCACTTGCTTTTTCAAGGTTTTCATGATTTCAAAAGATTTCACAAAATGTCCTAGATTAAAACTTCAATTAAATAAAATCTAATGCAATTGAGCAATAATTAACCATACTAGCCTTCCAATACTTGTATGCACATGCTAAGTTCTTCTTTAATTCCTTGTTAGTTTATGATCATGATGCTTTATTGCTTTTGAATTCACAAAACTCAAGTTGGTAGTCATAATGTCACAGCAACATGTTGCAAATCAAAATTCAGGCTATGCTTATTCATACCACACATGCATATAGAGAAGATAAAGACAATCATGCAATTTAAAGTGCTAAAAACAAATGAGAGGAAAAGGAACTTTACAACCTTGTAATTCATCATCTCTATTGTTGTCATTTTCCTTCCATTCTTCCTCTTCCCTTGCCAAACTCAGAATGCTTGCTCATCCTCAAGCAACAATTAGAACAATGGCTATGGGGCTAAGATGGATCATGAATGTCTCACACAATGAAATGTTAGTCGTACATGTGTTTTAAGCAAGCAGAATTAAGGATAACAATCAAGGCACAAGAGACAGAGACATTGTGATTACAAACATAAGAAGGTGTGCATGATACATGGCATAAAAGATAAGTGGCACACCAAACTTATTGTGACACTTTCACTTGGAATTGATGCAAGTATCTAGTAAGGATTGGAACCAAATTTTGTTGCATAGCAACACCAAACTTAGAATGCAATCCTATGTCAATTTATTTAAACTAAAACTAAACAAAGGGAACTGTTATATGTTAAGTACAATCACAAAGCCAAGAATCTGTCATGAATAAGGATCTCTTGGTGATGTATTAACAAAAACAGTTAATAAAAGCATGCATTAAAAATAAGGAAATGACTAAAACAAAGAGAAAACTAAAATTATCCAACTAAGAAGAAAAATAACACTACAAAGAGCATTATGATTATGCAGACAAGTGGTGTTGCTGAATGAATTGCATAGAAAATTAAGTGGCACACCAAACTTAGAATCTCAGTGTGACACTTTCATTTTTGATGCAATCATCCATAGAGATTGAAAATAAATTACTGCATGGCAACACCAAATTTAGAATGTAATCATATGCTAAGTTATTGAAATTTAGACAAAACAGACAGAGAAAATGAACTAAACAAAGAAATGAAATGTTACCCAAGGTTGAGTTGCCTCCCAACAAGCGCTCTTTTAGTGTCATTAGCTTGACATGTTGTTCTTCACTTTCTTCCTCTTCTTCCAGTTTGTTAAGAGGAATGACCTCAAGGGGGGAGAAGTTTCAGCTATTGTCCCCTTTCTTGGTCTCCTCTCAGCAAGCTTCCTTTTGTACATGGCTTGATTGAGCTTGCTTGCTGGTTCAGGGGTATGATTGGTGCTCTTGTTAGTTTCCTTCACTCCTTTGAATTCAAGACTTGGTTGCTGTGTGTTTATTGGAGTGATTTCTTCATCAAAATCCTTTTGAATTGGTTGTTCCATGAGCCCTTCCTCTATGCACTTCTCTGCTTCAATTGAGTGTGATTTCTCTTGAGTGTCTTCCTCACTTTCTTGTTCTTCCACTTCCTCCTTTTTATCCACCAATTGATCTTCACCTTCCTTGCTTAGCAATTCTCTATTTCTTCTTGCTTGCTCCAAATATCCATTCATCTTATTGTAGAGGGTTTTTTGCCTTTTCCAGGATTGTTCTTGTCTTTCAAAAAATTCTCTGGACTTTTGAAGGAGATCCTCTGAAGGTTGAGAGTAATTTTTTGGACATGAACGTGTTGTAGTGAAGTTGTTTTGAGGGTTATGGAGTGAATTTTGTGAGTCGTGGAATGAATTTTGTGGTTGGTGAGATGAGTTGTATGGATCTTGGAGGAAACTTTGTGTTGAGGCATAATCAAGTGATGAAAAACTTTCAAATGAGAAACTGGGAAGTGAGGGTAGATAATTTTGCATGACTTTATTGAGAGTATACTCCAGGGAAGATGTCTCTTGATGAATGGAGTATGAACTGTTGACATTCCCTTCCCAGTCACGATTTGTGTAACTGTTATCACAGTATGAGTCACTTTGTGGCTCTGGAAGATGTTCATACTCTTTCAATTCTTGGTGATACTCCCAACCACCATGAGGATAATGATATGAATCATTTTGTGGTGGTGGTTGGTATCCCATATGATTTTCTTGCTCATCTTGTGTCTCTGAAGCAACTCTCCATGGATTGGAGTGCTCAGAATTTGTATTTTCTTGGTGATATTCCCAGCCATCATTAGAGATTGGTGATGGTGGGTAATATCCCATAAAATTTGTTTGATTATAAGATGAGTTATACTCCATTTAAATTTTGTAAAACACAACACCATTGAAAATTGAAATTCATGTCACAGAGAAAGAATTTCTTAGTGAGGCAACAGCTCAAACACCTTGGTGTCACTTTGAAACAGAAAACAAAAACAAAGAAAATGCTTAATCTAGACTTCTTACCCACTTAATCATTGTTGATCTAAATCAATCCCCGGTAACGGCGCCAAAAACTTGATGGGTGAAAATTAAAATTCCAACACCTAAACTCACCGGCAAGTGTACCGGGTCGCATCAAGTAGTAATTACTCACAAGAGTGAGGTCGATCCCACAGGGATTGATGGATCAAGCAATTTTAGTGGGTGATTAGTCTAGTCAAGCTAACATTGGTGAATTGGGTGAAATTTGAAGCAACAGAAGATAAATTGCAGTGAATTTAAAGTTACAGAATGTAAATGGGCAGAAAGCTTAAAGAGCAAGAAAAGTAAATTGACAGAATCTTAAATGACAAAAAAGGTAAATTGCATGAAAAGTAAAGGGGGTTAGGTGCTGGAAATTAAAGGAAGCAATAGATTAGAGTTCAAAACACTTGCAGAAAGATTAAATTACAAGAAAGTAAATTTAGATTTACAGCAAGCTCAATTGTAAAGTTGTAGAATGTAAATGTGCAGAAGAGTAAATCAAGCTCAAGAAGACTTAGATCTGAAATCTCAAAGAGAAATTATCAATTTCAATGAAATAGCAAAAAGGAAAGAAAGCCAAGAGCTCAATTGCTCTCTCGATCAAAACAGAAAGGAAATTGCAGAGGAAGAAATTGTAGTAAAAGGTTGCAGAAACTAAAATTTCATAAACCAATTTGACAATTGCAGAAAAAGTAAAAGTGTTTCAAAGAGAATTCTCTATTCTACCCTACTCCTATTGCTCCCTAATGGAGCCAGCCTCCCTTCTAAAATGGAACAGATGCTTTTTTTATAGGCTTTTACAAAATTAAAATAAAAATGAAAATAAAAATAAAGTACAATTAAATGAAATTCCTAATCTAACTATTTCTTGTGCCTTTGAGTGATGATGTGGGCTTTGCTTGCTTTGAATTTGAAGAGAGATGGGTCCAGTTGGCCTTGGTTCAATTGGTTGGAGGCATGGGAACCTTCCAGGGGAGCGCTCAGTGAAGTAACCAAACATAGCGCTCCCTTTGCTTTGTGCCTTGGCTCATTTGATGCATGACAAGCATTCCTTATAGCGCTTAGTTAACTAGTTTAACTTAGCGCTACAAGCCTTGGGTGGGGCTCCCCCTTCGAACCACGGTGGCTTCAATTTGAACCAATTTCCTCAGCAAAGTGGCGCTCAGTTGATGAAAGTAACGTAGCGCTTCATGCCTTGAGGAGAGGCTCCCTCTTCGAGCCTTGGCCATTTCATTTTGGCCAATTTTCCTTTGTGCCAAGCCTTGCTTTTTTTCTTTGTGGCAAGCCCGAAAAAGGTAAATGTTTCAACGTAGCGCTCTTGTCAATAATGAGCGCTCCGTTACATTTATGAGCGCTGGGCTTTCATTCATAAATGAAATGCTTTAATGGATAGTAAATATTTCATGCATGCATGCTTTCATTTAATGCCTTGGTAAAGTATTGAAATAATATTACTTGCATGCATTCTTTCATTAACTTACCGAAGCATTAATTCATTGCATGAATTTACTTGGCATTGGCATTGATTTAAATGATTCATGCATGCAAGCCTTATTAATTCCTAATGCTAATTACGTAGATTCATTCTTAATTGGCATTTATCAATTTAAATGCATGCATGCTTCTATTTGCCTAATTTAATTAGTAATGCCATTTGCCATTTCATGCATGTTTTCATTATTACTTCATACATGCATAAGGCATTAATGCATGATAGTAAGGCCAAGGCTCCATGGTCATGGGCTACGTTTTTAAAAACGTGGTCTAAGATTTTAAAGCGTGCTCAAACTTCAAAGTGTGTCCCAAAATTCTTCTTTTCTTCTTTTTAGCTTATTTTGTGCTATTTTGCTTCTTTTTCCACTTATTTCCTACAAAATTTATAAAATCAAAAGATCAAGGAAATATACCATTTAAGCACAAAAAAGGCAATATTTAAGCACTAATCATCAATTTTTTGTATGAAAAAGCATAGAAAATGATCCAACACAAAAACTCACTGGCAAGTGTACTGGGTCACATCAAGTAGTAATAACTCACTTAGAGTGAGGTCGATCCCACAGGGATTGATGGATCAAGCAACTTTAGTGGGTGATTAGTTTAGTTAAGCTAACATTGGTAAATTGAATGAAATATAGCCAACCGAATGTAAATTGTAGGAATCTTAAAGATGCAGAAAGTAAAATTGCAGAAACTTAAAAAACAAGAAAGTAAAATAGTTGAAACTTAAATTGCAAGAAAAGTAAATGACTGAAACTTAAAGTGAAAGAAACTTAAATTGCTTCAAATGTAAAGGGGATTGGGTGCAGGGAATTTAAAGAAAGCAGTAAGCAGAACTTAGAACAATTGCAGATGAATTAAATTGCATGAAAAGTAAAAGGAATTGGGTGCTGGGAATTAAAAGAGAACTGAAAAATTTGAAGTGCAGTAAACTAGAGAGCTCTCAGATCAATTCAGTACCAAAATAGAAATGTAGAAGTGTAGAAGAATTAAAACAGTAAGAAGGTTTAGATCAATTCTCAAATCCTAAAGAGAAATTAACAATTTCAATGGAATAGCAAAAACAGAAAGAAAGCCAAGAGCTCAATTGCTCTCTCGATCAAAACAGAAGAGAAAGTGCAGAGGAGAGAAAATGAAACAGAAAACAAAACTCAGATCTGATTTTCAATTCTTCAAATTCAATAAGGAAAATTAAAAGAGAGCTCTCTATTCTTACTCATATTGCTCCCTAATGGAGCCAGCCTTCTTACAAAAATGAAAATGATGACTTATATAGGCTTTACAAAGTGAAAATGAAATTGAAATTGAAAACAAATTAAAACTCAAATGAAAATCCTAATCTAACTGATCATTGTGCATTTGAGTGATGTCAATTGGGCTTTGCTTGCTTTGGATTTGAAGAGAGATGGGTCCGGTTGGCCTTGGTTCAATTGGTTTGGAGGCATGGGTCAAGGTTGCTTTTTGGTTTGAATTGGGTTGGAGCCATGCTCCAGTGGAGCGCTCAGTTAAGTTAGTGAACTGAGCGCTCACTCCCTTGTCCCAGGCTTGTGCCAAGCCTCACTCATAGCACTCAGTTAAGTTAGTGAACTGAGCGCTACATTTGCCTTGTGTGCACTTCTCTTTTCTTCATTTGTTGGCCACGAAAAAGTGAAAACATTTAACGGAGCGCTAGTCTTGTAGCACCTTACTCCCCTTTCGAGCCCTGGCTGTCCTATTTTGGTAGCAATTTCCTCATGCCAATAGCGCTCAGTGAGGTGAGTTAACTTAGCGCCCTTGTGATGCATGTGTACATGCTCCTCTTCAACTCTTGGTGACTGCATTTTGTCTATTTCCTTTGGTGAAGAGTAGCGCTCCTTTGCTTTCCTTATGTGCCCCTCTTCGAGCCTTGGCTGTCCCATTTTTGGTTGATTTTTGGGCCATAAAGATGCCTTTTACTTGTACTTAAATTTCATGTCAAATATAAATTTTTATATATCGTTGGAAAGCTCTGAATGTCAGCTTTCCAACGCAACTAGAAGCACATCAATTGGACATCTGTAGCTCAAGTTATGGCCCTTTGAAGGAGGTATGGTCATGCTGCACAAGGCTTAAGAAAAGCCCGAAAAAGTTAACTTTTTTTAATTTAGCGCTCCATGTAATTGAGCGCTAGCCTTTATTTCTTGCATTCATGGTCATGAAAAGCGTGGCCTAAGGCATCAAAGTGTGCTCCAACTTCAAAGTGTGCTCCAAAACTCTTTTTTCTCCTTTTTAGCTTATTTTGTGCTTTTTTGCTTCTTTTTCTTCTTATTTCCTACAAAGTTTATCAAATCAAAAGATCAAAGAAATATACCATTTAAGCACAAAAGAATGCAATATTTAAGCACTAATTATCAATTTCTTGTATGAAAAAACATAGAAAAACATGACATGATGGCATGTCATCACAACACCAAACTTAAACCTTGCTTGTCCCCAAGCAGTTATTGAATCTTGCTTTGGGGCATTTGTCCCCTTTTTCTTTCTTTCTTTTTCCTTTGTTTTTTCCTTTCTATATTTTTTCCTTTTCATTGTTCATTTTTCTTTTCTTTTTGTTTTTCTCTTTCTTTTCTCTTCTTTTTTTTTCTTCTTTTGACGTACTTATATACAAAAGTACCAATGCATATGGTTTACATATTTAATAGACACATGAGTATATACCCGCTCCCCGATATTTTCCATAAACAGAAATATGCTCTTACCTCAACCAATGTCCCACGTTTCCCACACTTGAATGACACACACACACTAGCCTAAGCTAATCAAGGATTCAAATAAGGACATTTATGACTTTCCGCCTTAGGCTTGCATTGTGCTAAAATTTAGAACAAGTGGGTTAATTGTAGGCCCAAATTAGCTAACAAAGGTTGTTGTAGGGTAAGGCTATTTGGGTAAGTGGTTAAGTGAAATGATGGCCTCAATCACATACATGCATTCATACACACAATAATGGAGATATAAAGTCAAGCAAATCAAGGATTACAATTATAGAAGGAGAACAATGCACACAAGAAGGAAGATAAGTGGTTATAAGATGTAACCACGCAACTGGCTCAAGTCTCACTTGCTTGTGTTCTCAACTCTAAAACCATGTTCCAAAATACAGTTCTCAAGCAGGTTTAGCATAAAAAATCAGAAATTTTTTTTCAAATTGGTAGGGTTGCCCAAAAATTAGAGTTTCTTGGGAAGGAAATCATTACATTAACCAAGTAGACCTAACAAGAGATAACTAACATGCAAAAGGTGTTCAAAAGCAAAACCTAACCATGCAATCTATCCTAATTACCTACAAAAAATCAAAGTTTATTCGGGTGTTACCTACGGAGAGCGGTCGAACGACCTCCCCACACTTAAGAGTTAGCACCGTCCTCGATGCTATTGGTGAGGCTCAAGGGGCGATCGGCCTTGGAGCTTCCATTATCCATTCCTTCCAAGCTATCTTCACTCAAGTTCGAGGTGGAAGTGAAAATCTCTGGTTCCTCTATAGGTAGGGTCACAAAACTCAACAGCTTCTTTATATAAGCAAACCGGCGTTGGTTCCGCCGTTCATATCGGTCCATCTTCTTATGGAGATCCTCAAGGTGTTGGTAAGATGATCTAGGTGGTGCTGATGAAGTGGTGGGGATGCCCATGGATTGGCTATGTTAAGTTCCCAGTGTACGTCGTAGGCTTGAGATATTTTCCGGATGGGACGACATCACCGTCCATCGGAATTAGTGCCTTCCGATCCTTAGTCTCCCTAGGGACACCGGCCGCAGCAACTAACTCGGTTACCAAAGCGGAGAAGGGTAGGTTTCCCCTAGCATGGACACGACCCAAGGCTTATCAGATGAGAAGAGGGACATTGACCGGTTTCTCTATAAGTATGCACCAAACCAACAAGGCTAGCTCTACTATGATAGATGACCTGTGGGTGCTTGGAAGCAGATTTGGGCCCATGCTTGAGCCTCCATAGTGAGATAACGCGCGTCAATGCCCTTGGGCCGGGATCTCATTCTCCCTTGAATCCAAAAAGCTTCCGGGATGGCAATTACCTAGAGAACAGCATCCCAATCGAAATTGAAATCAAATCCGCAACGCTGCCTCAAGGCCTCTTGGTAGGTGTCTATCCCATCCGCCAATGGTCCGGTCTTAAGTACTCCTTGAATAGCCTCCTCCGAGATGGAAACTTGCTTTCGGCGCACAGATACGAATGTGAGAGAAGGTGAGTGGAAGTTGGAGTAAAACTCTACCACCCATGAGAGATTAGCCTCCTACGGTCTTCTCAAGAGAAACCTCCACTATCGCCGCTCAATGCGGGGTATGACAAATTCAATAATATGGGTCGGAGGGTTGAGAAGAGGTTCCGGGTGATAGTTCCTTTCAGTCATAAGGGGGAACATGAGCTCACAATACCGGTTAGGAAACTTAGTAGAGTCCCTCACAGGGTTTTCTTTCTCTTGTTCATCAATCTTAATGAGGCTCCTCACCTTCTTGAGGAGGGACTTAGCCGTCGGTGCTAGGTGCGCCTTGGTGGTGGATCTTGGAGGCGCCTTCTTGGTAGGCGCCTTCTTTGGCGCCTTTCCTTTATCTTTTGTGATAACCATCCTAAAAAAGGAAAGAGCATACGTTAAACTCAAAGAAACACATATGGATAGTGGCATGCAAGTGATACAGAAAGCCACAAAAAGATAGGCGTCTTGGAGACATGACAGCTGCAACATGTAAGCAAGACGACATTGGAGATAATGGGCAAGTCACATAGCATGTGATGCAAGAGGTGTATAAGCATGCAAAGAAAAAGCATGAGAGGTATGTACCCAAGCATCAATAACAAGAAGCAAGTCATAAAGAGTGAGCATATGAATGGGAAATGACGATTGGATTTCTATCGGTAAAGAAATTTAATGAAAAATATAATTGTGTTGTAAGTATAGTTTCTAAACCAACAGGAAATCCTTTCGTACAAAAGTTTGGTTGTCACAAGTAACAAAACCCAATAAAATTTATAACCGAAGTATTCAAACCTCGGGTCGTCTCTCAAGGAATTGCAGGAAAGTATGATTTATTATTGGTTATGGAAAAAGGATATGTTTGTGGGTTTGTGAAATAGAGAACAAGTAATTTAAATGGCAAGAAAAATAATAAATTAATAATTAGAAAATCTCTTGGCAAGGTGTAAGAACTGGACGTCCTATCCTAGTTATCCTTATCAATTGTGATGAGAATTGGATTTTGCTCCCACCTTGTTAACCTCTAACTATGAAGGTAAGTCAAGTGGATGAATCAATTTGATTCCTCTAGTCCTAGTCAATTCCTATGGAAAGACTAGAGTTATTGGAATACAAATCAACTAGCAAAGATAAAAATCATCAATCACAAGGAGTTTAATAACTCAAGTGTCTCCAATTACTTAACCAAAGAAAAAAGGGAGAAAATCTACTTGAATAAAAATGCCTTCAGATGGGAAGCAACAGTAACATAAATAAAAGAAAGAAATCTTAAATCTGAAATACCTCAAATTATATTAAATAAAGAAATCAACTCTAACATGAAGTTCATAAGCCAAATTGAAAAGATAAATAACAATTAAAGTAATAGAATAAATAAAAGTAGAAAATAAATTAAAGGAACATTGAACCTGTGATTGAAAAGAAGTAGACTAATCATAATAGAAATCCTAAATCCTAATCCTAAATCCTAAGAGAGAGGAGAGAGCCTCTCTCTCTAAAAACTACATTTAATCCTAAAAATTATGAATAATTACTGTTGTATCTGTTGTTGTCTGATGAATGAATGCATTTTCCCACTTTATAGCCTCTAATCTGTGTTTTCTGGGCCGAGAACTGGGTCAAAAACAGCCCAGAAATCGCTATTTGCGAATTTTGCCACGCTGGTTTTTTCGTCACTGCGATGCGTCCGCGTGGAGCACGCGTTCGCGTCACCTAGATGTACGGCCACTATAGAAAATTATATATCATTTCGAAGCCCCGGATGTTAGATTTCCAACGTAACTAGAATCGTATTATTTGGACATCTGTAGCTCAAGTTATAGCCGTTTTAGTGTGAGAGGGTCAGGCTAGACAGCTTTAGCAGTTCCTTCAGTTTCTTGTATTCCTTCCACTTTTGCACGCTTCCTTTCCATCCTCTAAGTCATTCCTGCCCTGTAATCTCTGAAAATACTTAACACACATATCACGGCATCGAATGGTAATAAGAGAGGATTTAAACATAGGAAAATAAAAGCCAAAGAAGCATGTTTTCAATCATATCACAAAATCAAGAAGGAAAATGTAAAACCATGTAAATCATATGAATAAGTGAGTAAAGAATTGATATAAACCACTCAATTGAGCATAAGATAAACCATAAATTAGTGGTTTATCAGGAAACATAAAGAGCAATAGGCTCAATGCACATAGGAACACGCAAGGAAATGAGAAAGGACACTAAGTGGAAAGCATTATGTCAAATTTGAAATAAAAACTCATAGGTGCCTTTTATCAAACACTTGGTGTGCAAATTTAAAGTGATAAGCAAATGGAGGAAATGTAACAATGTAGCATCCCATAAGGCATTATCAATCATCATATAGCACCACATAGCATAAGGAAATCCAAACATAGTAAAATAACCCACTAAAGCAAGAGAGAACTCCACCCTCAACACCCATGGCAAGTAGAAAAGAATAAGCAAACAAATAACTAAAAATGCATGAAAGAGAGTCTAACTAAGAAGGGGAACAAAGACATGTAACTAACAGAGGGAAATCGAAACAAAGAAGAAGAAAAGTGATTAGTACCTTGAAATGAAGAAGAAGGTGATGTAGAATGCAAGGGAAAAGAAAGGGGGAAGGAATTGGGAAGGAGGGAGAGGAGAGGGAGAAGTGTAGGACCGCCGGGAATGGTGGTCGCCGGTGGAAGGTGGTAGAGGTGGGTGGAGAAAAAGAGGAAGATGGAAATAGAAGAAAAAGAGTGGAGTATAAGAAGAAGGGAGAAGAGAATTTGAAAAGAGGCACGCTGCAGGTAAGTGATGTCGCGAGATCGGCGCGCGCGCACACAGTGCGCATACACGTGGATGGACCAAAAGCAGCAAGGGCACGTACGCGTATAGCATGCGGATGCGTAGGCTTCAGCAGAAGAGGGGACGCGTATGCGTCAGGCGCGGGGACGCATGGGAAGTGGTGGTGCCAGTAGCACAGTGTCAGCATGGATCTTGCACAACTCTCTGGTCGAAGTACCAGGAGTTGGCTGTAAAGACGTCGATGCGCACGCGCACGGTGCGCATACGCGTGGATACAGCAGAGTACAGGTGACGTGGAGGCGTCACGTACGCTTGCGTATGGGAGGGGGTTGTGCTCCTAGTGCGATGTTTGCGCAACTTTCTGGAAAATGGACCAGGAGTTGGGGTTGCGCAATCGACGCGGACGCGTCATGCACACCTACGCATGCTTGCGCGAATTAGCAGATGGACGCGTGCGCAGTATGTGCGTGCACGCGTGGCACGAGTTGTGCTGGGGGCTCAATATTGGCCCAGTGTTTGCACAACTCTTGGGTAAAATGTAGCAGATAGTGAGGAAGCGCCATCGACGCACAAGCGTCCAGCACGCCCACGCGTGCATCGCTTCGAACAAGGTCTGGGACGTGTACGCGTCGTGTGTGCGTACGCGTGTGGGGGGTTGTGCGTGGGGCTCAGTTTTGGCTCAGAATTGGCACAACTCTCTGGTTGAAGCACCAGGGGTTGTGAAATGCCAACGACACGTACGCATCTTGTATGCCCACGCGTGCATACTCCCCTTTTTTTTCATAGGTATGAAGAAATGCATTTTCATCATAATTGTGGTGGTTTTCAAGCTAAAAGGGTCCAAAAACACCCAAAAATTCCATACACATAAAAATGGGGTGTTTGCTTTTGTGCATAATACACCCTACTTATGATCCATGCAAATCTTTATGAATGTCATAACTAGCACAATAAAGTCTATCTAAACAAACTTAAAGCTAAGCAATTACCAAATCAAGCAAGAGTTCAAAAGTATATACAAAAGAGGCAAAAGGGTAGGTCTCACCATGGTGGGGTGTCTCCCACCTAGCACTTTTGTTTAACGTCCTTAAGTTGGACGGTCATTAGCTTAATTCTTGTTGTCATTAGGTGCATCTTCCAAAAGGAACACCTCCATCTCCTTGTTGCTTTTTATCTTTTCGCCATGATACAACTTTAGCCGATGCCCATTAGCCTTGAAAATGTCGGAGCTTGAAGGATGGCGCAAATGATAGACCCCATACGGCTCCGCCTTTTCTACTCTATAGGGTCCTTCCCATCTTGACCTTTGCTTTCCGGGCATCAACCTCAATCTTGAATTGTAGAGGAGGACTAGGTCGCCGTCTCTAAATTCTTTTCCTCTTATGGTCTTATCATGCACGGCTTTCATTCTTTCCTTGTAAAGTCTAGAGTTCTCATAAGCTTCAAGCCTTAAACACTCTAATTCTACTAGTTGTAGCTTTTTCTTAATTCCGGCCCCTCCCAAACTTGAATTGCACTCCTTGACGGCCCAATATGCTTTGTGCTCTATCTCCACCGGTAAGTGGCAAGCTTTGCCATAGACCAACCGAAAGGGGCTCATGCCAATTGGCGTTTTGTATGTCGTTCGGTAGGCCCATAATGCATCGGTGAGCTTAGCACTCCAATCTTTTCTATTGGTCTTCACAATTCTTTCCAATATGCGTTTAATCTCCCAATTGGAAACCTCGGCTTGGCCATTTGTCTGTGGGTGGTAGGTCGTAGCCACTTTATGTATGATGCCATATTTCTTCATTAGCCCTTCAATTCTCTTATTGCAAAAATGTGAGCCTTGGTCGCTCACGATTGCTCGTGGCGACCCAAATCTACAAATTATATTATTTCTCACAAAGGAAAGGACCACATTAGCATCGTCCTTCTGGGTAGGTATCGCTTCCACCCATTTGGACACATAATCCACAGCTAGTAGAATGTAGAGAAAACCATTAGAATTTGGGAATGGCCCCATGAAGTCGATACCCCATACATAAAAAATCTCACAAAACAACATGGTTTGTTGGGGTATTTCATCTTTCTTGGATATATTACCAAATCTAAGATATTAAGAACAAGATTTACAAAAGAGAGAAGAGTCCTTGAAAAGAGTTGGCCACCAAAATCCACAATCTAGGATTTTCCTTGCCGTTCTTTGAGGTCCATAATGGCCTCCTTCCTCGGAGGAGTGGCAAGCTTCCAAGATTAATTGTAATTCGGTTTGTGGAATGCACCTTCGAATTACTTGATCCGCTCCACATCTCCAAAGGTATGGGTCATCCCATACATAGTATTTGGATTCGCTTTTTAGTTTATCCTTTTGATGTTTAGAGAGGTTAGGAGGAAAGGTGCGGGATACCAAGTAATTGGCTATTGGTGCATACCAAGGAATGACTTCCGAGATTTCTTGCAAGCCCTCAAGGGGGAAAGAATCATTAATAGGAGTGGTATCGCCTTTGGTGTGTTCAAGGCGACTTAAGTGATCCGCCACTAGGTTTTGCAAACCACTCCTATCTTTAATTTCCAAGTCAAATTCTTGCAATAATAAAACCCATCTAATTATTCTCGGTTTGGATTCCTTTTTAGCTAACAAGTACTTTAACGCCGCATGATCCGAGTACACTACCACCTTGGAACCAAGTATATGCTCAGAATTTATCCAAAGCGAAATCAATTGCCAATAGTTCTTTCTCAATAGTAATGTAGTTGGATTGGGCTCCATCCAATGTTTTTGATGCATAGGCTATGACATACGGATTCTTACCCTCGCACTGTGCTAGCGCGGCTCCCACGACAAAGTTTGAAGCATCACACATTATTTTGAACGGCCGACTCCAATCCGGCCCTCTCACGATGGGAGCTTGGGTCAATGCCACCTTAAGCTTATCAAAAGCCTCCATGCACTCCTTGCTTAGATCAAATTCAACCTCCTTTTGTAACAGTCGAGATAGAGGCAATGCTACCTTACTAAAGTCCTTGATAAATCTTTGGTAAAACCCTGCATGTCCAAGGAACGAACGGACTTCCCTCTCGGAAGAGGGGTAAGGCAAGCTAGATATAACATTGATATTTGCTGGATCTATAGAAATACCATCTTTGGAGATAATATGTCCTAAAACGATACATTGTCTAACCATAAAATGACACTTCTCAAAATTTAGGACAAGGTTCGATTTAGTGCATCTCTCTAACACTTTTGCAAGATTATCCAAGCAATGATCAAAAGAGTCCCCATAGACGCTGAAATCATCCATGAATACCTCCATGCATTGTTCTAGAAGGTCTGCAAATATGCTCATCATGCACCTTTGGAAAGTTTCCAGTGCGTTGCATAAACCAAATGGCATATGCTTATAAGCATAAGTTCCAAAGGGGCACGTAAATGTTGTTTTTTCTTGGTCCTCTAAAGCAATATGGATTTGAAAATACCTCAAATAGCCATCTAGAAAGCAATAAAAAGATTTACCAGATAGCTGATCAAGCATTTGATTGATAAACGGTAGCAAAAAATGATCTTTTCTAGTGGCCGTGTTCAAACGCCAGTAGTCGATACATACCCTCCAAGAGTTTTGCACCCTCGTAGCTGATGTGTGGAAAGCGATCCAACACGAAACTCACCGGCAAGTGTACCGGGTCACATCAAGTAATAATAACGCACAGGAGTGAGGTCGATCCCACAGGGATTGAAGGATTGAGCAACTTTAGTTTAGTGGTTGATTTAGTCAAGCGAACAAGAGTTGATTTGAGTGATTTGTAATTGACAGAAGCTAAATTGCATGAATTGTAAAGGGAGAGAGAAGAATTGCAGTAAATTAAAGAACTAAATAAGTAAAAGTATTGAATCTTAAAGAACAAGTAAAGTAAATGACAGAAACTTAGATTGCAAGAAATGTAAATTGCTGGAATCTTAAAGGGTTCAAGGAGCTGGGATTGCAGAATTTAAACAGGGAAAAGTAAATTGCAACAAGTAGGAAAGTAAAAGATGAATTGAGTCGAAATAAATCTCAAACAGAAAGGTAAATTGGCTTGAAGAAGCCTCAGCAGATAAACAGAAAGAAAAATGAAGGATCTCAGGGGTCAAGAGACTAGAAAACCAAGTCTAGATCTTACTGCCTTCCTTGATCTAATTCAAAGATCAATTGCAAGAGAATTAAAGATCAAACAGTAGAAGAAGTAAATTCAAGTCTCAATTTCTCAAATGATGCAGTGAAACGAAAACAGAAAGAGATCTCAAGGTGAGATTGAGACAGAATTTCCTCAATTCTCAACACCCAAGACTCAAGCAAAGTATGTAGAAAAGAAGACAAGAAAACCCAGAGGAAGAGAATTCAATTCTCTTTCCCAATTCTCCCCAAAAACTCTAAATCTCAAGAACAACAATGAAAAATAAAATTGAGCTCTCCACTGAAGTCCAGTAAAAAAATCTCCAAAAGAAAAGCTCCCTCAAAACTTAAATCCTAAGCTATTTATACACTCTCTTCTAATGATCATTAAGCCTTGAATTTGGGCCCTTGGCCTTGATAGAATTGGGTTGAAGATAGCCTCTGTTGATTGCTCTTGGTCTTGAGAAGAAATTCGTTTGCACTATGGACTTTGGGATCATGCACCTTTGAGTCAACGTTTGAGGCAAACGTTGACTCAAACGTCTTCATGTGATGGCGTTATGCAGAACGGGTGGTTGCTGTCACTCACGTTTGAGTTCATGTTTGAGGTCAAACGTGAGCTCAAACGTGATCTTCCCCAAGGCAATCTTCAGCCAACGTTTGACCTCACGTTTGAGGCAAACGTTGGCGCAAACGTGGCTCCTCCTCCAGGGTATTCTTAAGCCAACGTTTGACCTCACGTTTGAGGCAAACGTTGGCGCAAACGTTGAGCTCCTCCCAGGGTATTCCTTAGCCAACGTTTGACCTCACGTTTGAGGCAAACTTTGGCACAAACGTTGAGCTCCTCCAGGGTGGCTGTGCTGTTATCCATGTTTGAGTTCACGTTTGAGGCAAATGTGAACTCAAACGTGATCTTCTCAATGCTGCCTTTATTTCCATTCCTGCCATCCCCTTTCTTCAACCTTCCTCCAAGCCTTTTGGTCACCTATCATCAATCAACAAATGCATCAAAGCTATGCTAAAATCATGAGACTTCTTCTTATCCTTTACATATAAGAGATTATAGCACAAAACCTCATGAAAATGCATCAATTTACTCATGGTTGATTGAATCCAAGTACACATGAATTTCTACCCAAATGGCTTACTTGTAACTCAAGAAAGTGTATAAAACCTATTAAAAACAAAGGAAAAAATACTAGTAAAACTAGACTAAGATGCCCTGGGATCACAACACCAAACTTAAAGAGAGAATGACAAGAAACAAAGAGAAGTGTGCATATCCTTATTGAGCATATAGTTGAATTTAGTTCATGGGGTTTTTATGCAGACAATGGTGGTTCATTTATTGCTTGCTGTTACATAAGAGATGTTTCCTCAAAGGTTTACTAAGTTTGCTGCTATAAGGCTTTACTTTTGCTTGTTCCCTTGCTAACTTTTCCTTCTTTGTTTTGCTCAGAGAGCTTATTATTCTTTGAAGGCTTGGTGGCAAATGTTGCAGCAGCCTTTGGCTTAATTTTGCTCAACATTTCTTCACCACAGATACATGGCTCACCCTTTTTCTTCTTAGGATCATTGATGCCCAGCATCTCTTTGGATAACTAAATGTTTTGTGGCTAGGTTGCTCTTTATTGTGGACTTTCAGTTGGCAATCCCAAATCAGTTGATCTAAGTGGCCAAGTTTTTAAATACTCCTCAGAACTTACTTGTCCAAGCATATCCTAGTACAAAAACACCACAGGCATGTGTCCTAGGGTCCAAACTATTGGTGCCTAGCCTTATTGTTTGTTTTCTTTACCACTTTTGGCTTTTTCTCTTTCTTTTTCTTTCTGTTTTATTTCTTTCTCAAGGGATTTTTTAATGATACAAGCCTTCATAACAACAAATCAATTCACACTTCTAGGAAAATGTCATTATACAGCTTTTATTTTATGAGCCATGCATTAAATCAACAAATACCACCACTAACTTTCATTCTTACTTTTGCAACATTGGATATTCACTTTCTAATTCAAACATTTCTCTTTTATTCAGGCACATGGGAAAGAAAACAAAATTCAAGGTAATGAAGGATGACAACTTTTATGCAGATCTGCATTCTTGACAAACAATTTCACTTGCAACCAGAGGAACACTTTAGCAGGTCATATAAGAATTCCCAAAATTAAAACATTTCTCAACAACAAGGATCAAGTGTAAATACAACCTGTTGGGTTGCAGCTTTTCATTCTTCCTTCTGTTGTGTCTCTTTTGGGTTCTACTGCAGATTGTTTCCAAATTTTGGCCGTGTTCCTGTATGAGTCTCAAAAGTTGCTTGCTTCTCAAGCCCTTAAGGCAGCTGGTTAGTATGCAAAGCTTATTTATGGGCTTTTGAACTTACTTTGGTGTGTGAATACCAAACTTAGTCCCTTGCCACTACTTTTCTGATGTAACAAGTTAACTAATTATGAACTCTCTTGGCCTTGCTAAAGGTTATGGAACTAAAAACTAGAAAACAGCAGATCGGTTAACTAGTTTATCTGATTGCTTGAAGCTAGCATTACACATAAGGTGAAAATGTGTTGTATGATGAGGTTTTTGGTGGAACACCAAACTTAGAATCTTTCATTCTCCCTTAGATTGTTTTGGTGTGCACACCAAACTTAGCTTCTTGCAATATAGATAAAACTAATTAACCTTTTTATTAAAATAGCTATGAAAAGAAAACTACCTCAGGTTGGGTTGCCTCCCAACAAGCGCTCTTTTATTGTCATTAGCTTGACATTGGCCCCCATTAGGGTGGATGATGACTGTAGTGTCTCAACTTGTCCCTCCTCACTGTGAGCTTCCTTTTTGTTCCTTGATGCTCAATTTCAGCATGCTCAAGTGAGAGTATTTTGCAAACAGTGTAGTAGTCATTGGCTTGTTGGCTTGCTCCCAACTGTTGATAGATCAACTGTACTTCATCACCCTTGGAGAACCCCTCAGTTGGGATCTTCTTGTTCTTCAATCCCTTTTGAGTCTTTTTCTTGCTTTTCTTTCTTCTTTTTGTTGATCCTTCTTCCTTGACAGTAGGCTTCACCTTGGGGCTTTTCTTCTCAATGGTTAACACTTCAATTTCTTCTTGATTTCCCTCTTCACCTTACACAGTCTCATTCTCCTTTTGCCTTACTGTGTTGTTTGTTTCTTGCCTTGGAAAATAATCAGTGATTTCCTTGCTAGTTCCTTCCTTCCACTGCAAGTCCTCTTTGTCAATTTCTATGTAGTTTTTCTTTTCATCTCTGAGCTGTGTCTCTGGAAAGACATTCAAGGTGATGCTTTTATCATGCATTCTGAGGGTTAGCTCTCCCTGCTCCACGTCTATAATGGCCCTAGCAGTGGCCAAGAATGGTCTCCCCAGTATAATGGAATCACCTTCATCCTCATCTGAGTCTAAGACCACAAAGTCTGTAGGGAATATGAATTTGTCCACCTTAACTAGAAGGTTTTCAATTACACCCTTGGGACATATCACTGACTTATCCACCAGTTCCAGAGATATTTGTATTGGCTTCACTTCCTCTATACAAAGCTTTTTCACCAAAGAAGAGGGCATTACGTTGATACTTGCCCCTAAATCACACATTGCCTTGTTGATGATCAATCTTCCAATGATACAAGGCAGAAAGAAACTTCCAGGGTCTTCAAGTTTGGGTGGAAGCCCTTTTTGAATTAATGCCCTGCATTCTTCAGTGAGCAATATAGTTTCTTTCTCGTGCTAACTTCTCTTCTTATTGATGAGATCTTTCAGGAATTTCGCATATAGAGGTACTTGCTCCAATGCCTCAGCCAAGGGAATGTTTATCTCCAACTTCTTGAAAGTCTCAAGGAACTTATAAAAGTATTGATCCTTTGCTTCTTTGTTTAATCTTTGGGGATATGGCACTGGAGGTGTAAAGCTCTTTTTCACTTGCTGCTGTCCTGGAGCTAGCTCTCCCATGATCTGTTTCCCTTTCCTCAAATTTTATGGTTGGTTATCCTTTTCCTTGAGCTCCTCTGGGACATACTTGCTTGTTGTCACATCCTTGTTGCTAGCTTTCTCTGTCTCTGTTGGCTCTTTGTTGCTTTCCTTAGGCTTCTTGGTTGCTTTTCTGTTGTCCACCAATATCTTCCCACTCCTTAGCTGTATAGCTTTGCACTCCTCTTTTGGATTAGGAATGGTGTCGCTTGGTAATGAGCTTGATGGTCTTTCCATGGAAATTTTCTTGGAAAGCTGTCCAATCTGCCTTTCTATATTTTTCATGGAAGCTTCCTGGTTCTTGGTTGTCATCTCTTGGTGCTTCATCATTTTCTCCATTAACATCTCCAAGCTGGAGATTCCCTGAGAGTCTTGTGATGCTTGTAGTGGGTTGTGAGATGTTAGAGGTGGATGATAAGTGTTTTGGTTGGTGATTTGGTTAGTGGATGGATGATGGTTGGAGGTGAGGTAAGTGTTTTGGGGTTTTCTGTATAAATTATGGTTGGTGGTTAGCTGGTTGTTGTGGTTTGTGTAGGTTGTGTTTCTTGAGCTATTTTGGATGGAATTTTTCTGCCAGGTTTGTTGGTTTTGAGTGTGGCTATCTCCCCATCTAAGGTTTGGATGATTCTTCCAGGAGGGATTGTAAGTGTCACCATAAACCTCATTGTGTCCAGAGCCTTGATTATGCATGTAATTCACTTGTTCTTGCTGTTGCTCTTCACAAGCTTCTTCCCCTTGCCCCTATGTGGTTGATGGTTGGCTTGTATTTACTGCTGCAACTTGGAGGCTATCAATCCTTTTGGCCATTTGCTCAAATTGTTGCTGAATTTGGTGCTGCATTATTTTATTTTGAGCTAGGCTTGAGTCCACTCCTTCCAACTCCATCACTCCTTTCCTCTGTGATGGTTGGCGTTGCCTTTGGTGAGCAAAGAAATATTGGTTGTTAGCCACCATGTCATTGAGATTTTGGGCCTCCTCTGCAGTTTTCATCAACTGTAAGGAACCCCCTGCTGAGTGATCTAGTGCCTCCTGGGCCTTCAATGTCAAGCCTTCATAGAAATTCTGCAATATGTCCCATTCATTGAACATTTCAGGAGGACACTTCCTAATTAGGGCCTTGTATCTCTCCCATGCCTCATAGAGAGGTTCAGCATCCATCTGTGTGAATGTTTGCACTTCAGTCTTCAATCTAATGATCCTCTGAGGCGGGTAAAATTTGGCAAGGAACTTGCTCACTAAATCCTCCCAATTGTTGATGCTGTCTCTTGGGAATGACTCTAACCATTGAGTGGCTTTGTCTCTGAGGGAAAATGGAAATAACAGCAGCTTCTAGATGTCAGGATGCACACCATTGATTTTGACAGTGTCACAAATCCTCAGAAAAGTGGATAAGTGTTGGTTTGGGTCTTCAAGTGGTCCTCCCCCATAGGAGCAGTTATTTTGAACCAAGGTGATGAGTTGTGGCTTTAGTTCAAAGTTGTTTGCATTGACATTTGGGGTAAGAATGCTACTCCCACAATGTCTAGGATTTACAAATGTGTAGGAAGCCAATACTCTCCTCTGTGGTGGATTGTTGTTGACCCCTCCTTCTGGATGATTGGAATTAGAGGGATCCCCTTCCATCTCGTGATATTCCTCCTCAGAATCTTCCTCTCCAACAACAGCCTTCCCTCTAGCTTCTCTTCTTATCCTTCTGAGAGTTCTTTCGTCTTGTTCACAAAAGGTAGGTATAGCTCTCCTTGTACCTGACATACAAACAAAACACAAGAAACACAAAAAACCAGAAAACCAGTAACACTTCAATCTATTGCTAGAGTGAAGTTTTGGTTAGCTTAGGCAAAAATTCAAACAGTTAATGTGTTAGCTAAAAAAGAAGAAAAAAATGCTTAATCTAGATCACCACCTCACTTAATCATTGTCAACCTAATCAATCCCTGGCAACGGTGCCAAAAACTTGATGTGTGGAAAGCGATCCAACACAAAACTCACCGGCAAGTGTACTGGGTCGCATCAAGTAATAATAACTCATAGGAGTGAGGTCGATCCCACAGGGATTGAAGGATTGAGCAACTTTAGTTTAGCGGTTGATTTAGTCAAGCGAACAAGAGTTGATTTGAGTGATTTGTAATTGACAGAAGCTAAATTGCATGAATTGTAAAGGGAGAGAGAAGAATTACAGTAAATTAAAGAACTAAATAAGTAAAAGTGCTGAATCTTAAAGAACAAGTAAAGTAAATGACAGAAACTTAGATTGCAAGAAATGTAAATTGCTGAAATCTTAAAGGGTTCAAGGAGCTGGGATTGCAGAATTTAAACAGGGAAAAGTAAATTGCAACAAGCAGAAAAGTAAAAGGCGAATTGAGTCAAAATAAATCCCAAACAGAAAGGTAAATTGGCTTGAAGAAGCCTCAGCAGATAAACAGAAAGAAAAATAAAGGATCTCAGGGGTCAAGAGACTAGAAAACCAAGTCTAGATCTCACTGCCTTCCTTGATCCAATTCAAAGATCAATTGCAAGAGAATTAAAGATCAAACAGTAGAAGAAGTAAATTCAAGTCTCAATTTCTCAAATGATGCAGTGAAATGAAAATAGAGAGAGATCTCAATGTGAGATTTAGATAGAATTTCCTCAATTCTCAACACCCAAGACTCAAGCAAAGTATGTAGAAAAGAAGACAAGAAAACCCATAGGAAGAGAATTCAATTCTCTTTCCTAATTCTCCCCAAAAACACTAAATCTCAAGAACAACAATGAAAACTAAAATTGAGCTCTCCACTGAAGTCCAGAAAAAAAATCTCCAAAAGAAAAGCTCCCTCAAAACTTAAATCCTAAGCTATTTATACACTCTCTTCTAATGATCATTAAGCCTTGAATTTGGGCCCTTGGCCTTGATGGAATTGGGTTGAAGATAGCCTTTGTTGATTGCTCTTGGTCTTGAGAAGAAATTCGTTTGCACTATGGACTTTGGGATCATTGACGTTTGAGTCAACATTTGAGGCAAACGTTGACTCAAACGTCTTCGTGTAATGGCATTATGCAGAACGGGTGGTTGCTGTCACTCAAACATGATCTCAAACATGATCTTCTCAATGCTGCCTTTATTTCCATTCCTGCCATCCCCTTTCTTCAACCTTCCTCCAAGCCTTTTGGTCACCTATCATCAATCAACAAATGTATCAAATCTACGCTAAAATCATGAGACTTCTTCTTATCCTTGAAATATAAGCAATTATAGTACAAAACCTCATGAAAATGCATCAATTTACTCATGGTTGATTGAATCCAAGTACACATAAATTTCTACCCAAATGGCTTACTTGTAACTCAAGAAAGTGTATAAAACCTATTAAAAACAAAGGAAAAAAGACTAGTAAAACTAGGCTAAGATGCCCTGGCATCAGTAGCTATAAGCTCTCCGCTCTCATTCTTGATTGTGGTCACCCCGGACTTCTTTGGCACAACTTGGACGGGACTTACCCATTTACTATTCGAAATGGGGTAAATGATGTCCGCCTCTAGTAACCGGGTTACCTCCTTCTCGACAACCTCTAGAATGGTAGGATTCAATCGCCTTTGAGGTTGTCGAACGGGTCTAGCTCCTTCTTCTAAAAAGATTCGGTGCTCACACACTTGGGGGCTCATGCCCACTAGGTCTGCCAAGCTCCATCCTATAGCTCTTTTGTTCCTCCTCAAAACATGAAGTAGCTTCTCTTCTTGTTGAGGCGTGAGTTTCCTTGCAACAATTACCGGGAACTTGTGAGCTTCATCAAGATAGGCATATTTTAGATGGGGTGGTAATGGTTTCAACTCCACATGTTGTTCTTGACTTGGCATTTGAACTTCCGGTTGATTCGGAGGGGGTATGATGTTCTCTTCACATTCGTGGGGGCTCCCCACACTTGAGTCTTCAATCTTCTCATCATGCACAATACACTTCAGCCACAACATTGTCAATTAAGTCACACCGGAATATGGAATGATTCTCTAGTGGGTGTCTCATGGCTTCATCAAGACTAAAGCTAACAACTCTTTCGTCGATTTCAAAAGAATAAGTTCCTGATGCACGGAAACTTATCTCTCAACAATTTTCCTTCGGCAAGTATACCGAATTGTCGTCAAGTAAAAACTCACAATAGAGTGAGGTCGAATCCCACAGGGATTGATTGGTCAAGCAACTTTAATTAGAGGAATGTTCTAGTTGAGCGAAGCAGAATTTGGTTTGAGAGTTGCAGGAAATTAAATGGCGGGAAAGTAAATAGCAAAAAAGTAAATGCTGAAAGTAAAGATCTGAAAATAAATGACGAAAAGTAAATTGCAGAATCTTAAATGGGAATGGAGAAGATGCTCATAAAAGTAAATTGCAGAAATTAAAGAGAATGGGTAAGATCAGAAATGGGGAATTCATTGGGCTTAGGAGATGTTGCATTCTCCGGATCAAGTTCATTTTCACCTCTTCCTCAATCAATGCGTTCTTTGATCTCCTTGGAAATCTTAAGTGATCAAATTACAATTCCTTGTAATTCAATCTCTCAAATCTTGATCAATAGCCAATTTCTTGGTCAATTGCTCATGAGAAGAGATGAAGTATGGTCACTGATTATACCACATGCATTCCCAAATCAAGTGTTGGTAGAATTATAGTCACCATATCCTTCCAACCCCAATTTGGTCCAACATGAGAAAGCATTTCTAGCATGATCTCTTCATTCCTCTTCCAAGGTTCAGAAGAGATCCAAGTATGAATAGCTTCTTTTCCAAGATAACTATCCAATTGGATGAAGATTGAAAGCTTTCTAGTAAAATCAAGAGAAAAGATAGAAGAAGAATAATGAAAACTAATATTGATCTATCAAATTACAACAGAGCTCCCTAACCCAATGAAAGGGGGTTTAGTTGTTCATAGCTCTGGAAATGGAAAACAGAGATGGAAAATACATCATAAAAAGTAAACTAGAAGTGCAGAGAAAGTAAAATTATACAGAGAGAAGTTCTCCAATTTCCAACTCCCCCAAAAGCTTCTCTCTAATTCAAAACTACCCCTATATATACTACTCTTCTGATCTTCTAGTTGGTTCTTCAAGTCTTGGATATGGGCCTTTGGATCTTTAGTTTGAAGCAGTTATCCTCTTCAGTGGGCTTAGCTTTACTTGCAGAGAGAAAGTGTGAAGTAGGCAGGGTATTTAGCTCAGGACGTTAGTGGCGTTAACGTTAAGTGAGAGTGTGGGTTCGAGAACGTTAGTGACAATCACCTTTTTCACTAACGTTCCTAACTCAGGGATGATCCACGTTAACTTCAACGTTAGTGGTACCAACGTGACCACTAACGTTGCCTCTAGGTCCTTCGCACACATTATTGGGACTCACCTTTTCCAATAACGTTGAGAGTCTTCCCTTCCCCCTACGTTAGAGTCCACGTTAACTTAATTAATGTGGCTCTTAACGTAGGCTTGCCAATCCTTCGAGAACGTTAGTGACACTTACCTTTGTCACTAACGTTCCAAGATGCCCCTACTTCCCACGTTAGAATCCACGTTAACTAAGTTAACGTGGCTTCTAACGTGGTGATGATAGCCATCTCCAATGTTAGTGACAAAGGTGAATGTCACTAACGTTGGCTAATCATCCTTTCCTCCACGTTAGCTTCCACGTTAACTGAGTTAACGTGGCTCATAGTGGCTCATTGTGGCTCATTCCAACGTTAGTGACAAAGGTGAGTGTCACTAACGTTGGCGATTATTTGCTTTCTCCACGTTAGCTTCCACGTTAACTAAGTTAACGTGGGAGTTAACGTGGCTCAAAGTGGCTTAGTCCAACGTTAGTGACAAAGGTGAGTGTCACTAATGTTGGCCATTCTTTTGCTTCTCAACGGTAGAGTCCACGTTAACTAAGTTAACGTGGCCCTTAACGTGGCCAATATGACCTTGGTCCAACGTTAGTGACAAAGGTGAGTGTCACTAACGTTGGCTCCACTTTCTTCTTCCACGTTAGAGTTCACGTTAACTTAGTTAACGTGACTCTTAACGTGGGCTATGATGGCTTCGAGGACGTTATTGGCGGTTACTTTTCTCATTAACGTTGCAAACTAGCTCCTATTCCACGTTAGTGGTCACGTTAGTTAGATTAACGTGGCTGCTAACGTGGTTCTCTCTTGCTTCCTTTGTCCTGATCAAAGTTCTAATCCTCATCATGAGACATGCATCATCCAATTTGTCATTTAATTCATGCAAAATTCTCATGAAATCATGCAAAGTGCATCATGCTTGCTTGAATCAAGATGTAAGTGAAATTTTACCCAGAACTTGCTTATTTCCTAAGAAAATGCATGAAACTACCCTAAAACAGTAAAGAAAAGGTCAGTGAAACTGGCCAAAATGCCCTGACATCAGTTCCCGAATAGACATCCAATTTGAACCTAGAGGTCCTCAAGAATGGCCTCCCAAGTAGGATAGATGATGTCCTTTCGGATTCACTAGGTGGCATCTCAAGGATATGAAAATCAATTGGAAATACCAAACCCATTATGTTTACCAACACATCTTCCGCAATATCCGTCACAGTTATTATGCTCTTGTCCGCCAAGACAAACCTAGCCGCCGACCGCTTCAACAATGGGAGCTTCAATATATGATAGACGAAGAAAGGCATAATGCTAATGTATGCACCGAGATCGCACATACAATCAATGAATTGAACCCCATCTATGGTACAAGAGACTAAGCAAGGAACCGGATCACCACACTTTTTCGGTATTGCACCCATCAAAGCTGAAATAGAACTCCCCAATGGGATGGTTTCTAACTCATGGATTCTATCTTTGTTCATACACAAATCCTTAAGAAACTTTTCATATTTAGGTACTTGATGGATAGCATCAAAGAGAGGGATAGTTACCTCAACTTTCTTGAACATCTCCACCATTTTGGGGTCAAGTTCTACACGCTTCTTAGTCTTCCTTGCCAATGTAGGAAATGGAATTGGTTGAGCCACTTTCTCCAAGACTTCCTTATCTTTGGGGGCTTCACTCCTTGATTGGGGGGCTTCATCTTCAACTACCTCATGTGCTTCATCCTTCTCTTTAATTTCTTTTATCTCAACCAGATCCTCCTCTTGAGTGACTATCATTGGGCTAGGTGCCTTTGGACTCCTCTCTTTTAATTGAGTTCCAGACCTCAGGGTAATGGCATTGATGCCACCCTTGGGGTTGGGTAAAGGTTGAGAGGGTATGGCACTAGAACTTGAAGCTTGAGGGGTGGAGGTAGAAGGCGGCTCCATGCGAGCAATGAGGGCTTGGAGGGTAGAAGTGAGTCTGGTAAGGCTTGAGGTAGTGTGTTTTGGATTTCTTTTTGCCCTTGGAGTATGGACCGTAGTGTCTCTTCTTGATTGGAGGAAGGGGAATGATAGGTGATTTGAGGGGCTTGTGATTAGTTGGGTTGAGGTGGTTGCTATGAGGTGGTAGGTAGGTTTGGTAGTTTCTTCCTTAGTTTGGTTGTTGATGTGGAGGATTTTGAGAGTATCGGTTTTGTGAATTGTTGTTGTTCCATCTTTGGTTTCCTCACAAAATATTTTTGCCTTTCTGAGTTTACTTTTATTAATTTATGACTTTAGTTTAGTCTTTTTTTTGTTAGATTGACAAAGAAAAAGTATGACTTCCAATCAAATTTAGAAAAAAAAAAGTTGATTTTGTTTTTTGCGGTGGTTAAATATGTGTATTTGCTGCACCATTAGTTGAAAATGATAATGTAATAGTGATAATGGTGAATTAGGTATTTGTATATATATATATTTTTGTTGTACTTTATGTGATATTTGTTGCACCATTAAAAGTTGTACTTAATGTGATATTTGTTGCCTTTTACTTTGTGGATAATCATAATACTGCATTATTTATAACATAAAAAAGGCTGAGATTCTTATATAAGTAATTAAGTGTTATATTTTTTTATTTAGATACAACTCAAGTTAATTATTGTGTTTATAGTTTTGTTTTTTATGTAATGGAAGAAAAAATTGAACAAGTTAATTATTTTTATATGGTTAACCAACGAAATACAATTGTAATTATTTGTATTTAAACTCAAATTTTTTCAAGCTTTTTTTTTTAGACCTCATTCATTTTGTATTGATGAGTGAATTTTATGCCGGTATAGAATTTATCAATAAATCCAATCGTAGTATAGTCTAAACCGACACGCAATTCCACATCAAACAATCTAAAATAAATAACCGAGAGTATGAATCCCGAGTCGTTCTCCCTAGGAGTGCTCCACGATGCACATTGTTGGTTAGAGAGTGTATTGGTGTTTGGAGTTTCATATAAGAAAAGAACGAGCTAGTAGTGTAAATGAAAATCAAACGATATAAAAGCCTTGGCTAGAAGTGAGAATTGGACTTCCTATCATCATTATTTCTATCAATTGTAATCACAATTAGTTATTGCTTCACTTAGTTAACCTATAGTGTAAAGGAAAGTCAAGTGAAAGTAATCAATTTGGATTCACAAGTCCTAGCCTAACCCTAGGAAAGTCTAGCTTTAGTGACATGCAAATCAATTAGCAAGTTCTAATTGATAATTAACAAAAGACATTAATAATTCAAGTGTCTCCAATGTCTTAACTTCTAAGCTAAGTAAGAAAAGTCTACTCCATAGTTAAAGTTGGCATTTGCTCAAACACTTGGAGAGCAATGATGAGAGACATTGTAAAATTGAAAGTAAACTTGAAATCAAAGATGTCCACTACAAGAGATTAACAACAATCAAATAATTGAAGGCTAAGAACTTTAATTACCTCAATGTATCAATGGAAATAGAAGTAATAACATCCAAAAGCTAAGACCCACTGATGACATGTCAACATGTCATGTTTTTCTATGCTTTTTCATACAAGAAATTAATGATTAGTGCTTAAATATTGCATTCTTTGGTGCTTAAATGGTATATTTCTTTGATCTTTTGATTTGATAAACTTTGTAGGAAATAAGAAGAAAAAGAAGCAAAAAGAGCATAAAATAAGCTAAAAAGAAGAAAAGAGGAATTTTGGGCACATTTTGAAGTTGGAGCACACTTTGGAGCCTTAGGCCACGCTTTTAAAAGCGTGGCCCATGACCAAATCAAGGAAGCTTCATCAGCACAGCCACCCAGGAGCTCAACGTTTGCGCCAACGTTTGCCTCAAACGTGAGGTCAAACGTTGGCTAAGGAATACCTTGGGAAATGTTGCTCCCCACAGCCTGAAGGGGTATACTTCCAACAAGAATAACTTGAGCTACAGAACTCCAAATGAGGTGATTCAAAAAGCAATGGAAAGTAGGAATCGAGAGCTTTCCAAGAATATATGGCACTGCATGGTGGACACTAAAATTGAGGGAGAAAACTGCCCCGAAATGTGCATAAATGAACATGGTGGCAACCTGTAGTGAGGCCAACAGACCTCTACACCTTCGACGGAGTATAACTCGAGCTGTGGAGCTCCAAATGATGCGCTTCCAATGGAATTGGAAAGTAGACATTCAGGGCTTTCCAAAAATATATAATATTATGGGGTGGACAATGCATTTGAGCCTCCAAAACCTGACGTTTTCGTCCACGTTTAAGGCAAACGTCGCCTCAAACGTTGCACACCAAAGCCAGCGATGCTGTCCCCTTCAATGGAGCATAACTTGAGTTGTAGATGTCCAATTGAGATGATTCTAGTTGCGTTGGAAAGCTGACATTCAGAGCTTTCCAACCATATATAATAGTATATAGTGGGCATGAAATTAGCAACGTTGACAAGAGGACAAAGAAGCGTCCCAAGACTTGAACTTCAAAAACACACCCTGGAGGACTTAACGTTTGAGCTCACGTTTGACCTCAAACGTGAACTCAAACGTGAGTGACAGCAAACCCCCATTCTGCATCATGCCATTACAAGACGTTTGAGTCAACGTTTGCCTCAAACGTTGACTCAAACGTGAATGATCCCAATTCCATCTAGGCCATCCAGATTCATTCTTCCTCAAATCCAAAGCAAGCTAAGCCCATTACCATCACTCAAAGGCACACAGAGAAGCTAGATTAGGAATTTTATTCAATTGTAATTTGTTTTTAATTTCAATTTTATTTTCATTTTCATTTGTAAAAAGCCTATATAAAGGCATCAATTCCATCTCATTAGGAGGCGGATTGAGAGAGAGCATTGGAGGCTGGCTCCACAAGGGAGCATTAGGATTAAAGAGCTCTCTCTTTTAGTTTTTTCCTTTTTGTTTTGAATCTTGGGTTGAAGAATTGAGGAAATTCTGTCTCAATCTCACCTTGAGATCTCTCTGTCTCACTTTACTGCAACTTTTGGAAATTGAATTTGGTTTTGCTTCTTCTACTGCTTGATCTTTACTTTTCTTGCAATTGAATTCTAAATTTGGATCAAGGAAGGGATTGAGATCTAGACTTGTTTTCTAGTCTCATTGAGCTCCTGAGATCTTCAACCTCTCATTTAGATTTTGCAATTGAGCGAAGCTGCTTTCTGTTTTGACTTTTCAAGTGATTTTCTAAATCTGTTTGAATCTGCTGCATCTTTTACTTCTCTGCTTGATTGCTATTTACACTTTCCTGTTGAATTTTACATTTCCAGCACCCACTCCCCTTTATATTTCATGCAATTTACATTTCTTGTCATTTAAGATTCTTGCAATTTACATTTCTTGTCATTTAAGATTTTGCCAATTTACATTCCTTGCCCTTTACGTTTATGCTCATTTACTTTCTGCAACTTTTAATTCACTGCCATTTACTTTCTGTTGGCTACATTCCATCAAATTTCACTTCAATGTTAGCTTGACTAAACTAATCACCCACTAAAGTTGCTTGATCCATCAATCCCTGTGGGATCGACCTCACTCACGTGAGTTTTACTACTTGATGCGACCCGGTATACTTGCCGGTTAGTTTTGGATGTTTTGGAAAATTCAGTTTTCCATAAATTTTCCCATCAAGTTTTTGACGCCGTTGCCGGGGATTGATTTAGATCAACAATGATTAAGTGGGTGAGAAGTCTAGATCAAGCATTTTCTTTATTTTTGTTTTCTGTTTTAAATTGAAACCAAGGTGTTTGAGTTATTGCCTCACTAAGAAATTCTTTCTCTATGACATGAATTTCAAATTTCATTGATGTTTACAAAATACAAATGGAGTTCAACTCATCTTATGGTCAAACAAAATTTTATGGGATATCACCCACCATCACCAAGCTCTAATGGTGGTTGGGAATATCACCAAGAAACTTCAAATTCTGGGCACTCCAATTCATGGAGCTATGCTTCAGAACCACAAGATGAGAAAGAAAATCATATGGGATATTTTCCTCCACCACAAAATGATGCAAGTCATGATTCTAATGGTGGCTGGGAAGGGAATTCTAGTGCTCCATATGATATTCATCCAAAGATATCATCACTTGACCATACTTCAACAGAAAGCTCCTTTCAAAACTCACCACCCACACAAACTTCCATGAACCACTCAAGGCTCTCAAAGCTTGAGTCCATGTTCAAAAAATATGAGGAGGAGACAATGAAAGTCTGGAAAGAACAAGAAAACTCCCTCAAAAACATGAAAGTGCAGCTAGCTCAATTGGTGAGTGCAATGAAGAAGGAGGAAAAACAAGAGGAAGAGGCTACTGCATCAAGTGAACTCTCAATGAAGAATGAGGTGGTTGAAAGTGAAACTATACTTGAGGTGATAAAGGAACATGAACATTCACAACCCTCACAAACTTCCCTTGAATCTGTGATCGAAAAATATGAAGAGGAGATGAAGAAATCTTGGGAAGAACAACAAACCTCTTCCATGAAAGAGCTATTAAAGCAAATGTTGAGTGTAAAAGAGGAAGTGGAAGAGCAAGAAAGTGAGGAAGACACTTGGTGCACGAAATTGTGATCTCCAGGCTCGAACTATTCCTGGCATGTGAGCAACTTGGTACGCGTAATCATGATTACACATTCATAATTTGTCACAACTTCGATACAACTAACCAGCAAGTGCACTGGGTCGTCCAAGTAATACCTTACGTGAGTAAGGGTCGAATCCCACGGAGATTGTTGGTATGAAGCAAGCTATGGTCACCTTGTAAATCTCAGTCAGGCGGATATAAAATAATCATGGAGTTTTCGAATAATAAATAATAGAATAGGGATAGAGGTACTTATGTAAATCATTGGTAGGAATTTCAGATAAGCGAATGGAGATGCTTTTCGTTCCTCTGAACCTCTGTTTTCCTGCTATCTTCATCCAATCAGTCTTACTCCTTTCCATGGCTGGCTTTATGTGATACATCACCACTGTCAATGGCTACTTTCGGTCATCTCACGGGAAAATGATCCAATGCCCTGTCACGGCACGGCTAATCGTCTGGAGGCATCACCCTTGTCAATGGCTTCATCTTATCCTCTCAGTGAATAATATGCTCACGCACCCTGTCACGACACGGCTATTCATCTGTCGGTTCTCGATCATGCTGGAATAGGATTTACTATCCTTTTGCGTCTGTCACTAACGCCCTGCAATCGCGAGTTAGGAGCTCGTCACAATCATTCAATCATTGAAACCTACTCGGAATACCACAGACAAGGTTTAGACTTTCTGGATTCTCTTGAATGCCACCATCATTCTAGCTTACGCCACGAAGATTCCGGTTAGGAGATCTAAGAGATATTCATTCTAGCTTATTTCATGTAGAACGGAAGTGTTTGTCAGGCACGTGTTCATAGGGGAGATGGTGATGAGCGTCACACATAATCATCACCTTCATCACGTTCTTGGGTGCGAATGGATATCTTAGAAGTGAAATAAGATGAATTGAATAGAAAACAGTAGTACTTGCATTAATCTTTGAGGAACAGCAGAGCTCCACACCTTAATCTATGGAGTGTAGAAACTCTACCGTTAAAAAATATAAGTGAAGGTCCAGGCATGGCCGAGAGGCCAGCCCCTCTGATCTAAGAACCAGGCGTCCAAAGATGAACAATGGATTAAAACTGAGACCAAAGATGGTCAAAAAGATGTCTAATACAATAGTAAGAGATCCTATTTATAATACACTAGTCACTAGGGTTTACATGAGTGAGTAATTGATGCATAAATCCACTTCCTGGGCCCACTTGGTGTGTGTTTGGGCTGAGCTTAAGTGTAGCACGTGCAGAGGCCATTTGTGGAGTTGAACGCCAGTTTCTGTGCCAGTTTGGGCGTTTAACTCTGGTTTTGGATCCTTTTCTGGCGCTGGACGCCAGATTTGGGCAGAAGGCTGGCGTTGAACGCCAGTTTACGTCGTCTATTCTTGGCCAAAGTATGGACTATTATATATTGCTGGAAAGCCCTGGATGTCTACTTTCCAACGCAATTGGAAGCGCGCCATTTTGAGTTCTGTAGCTCCAGAAAATCCACTTTGAGTGCAGGGAGGTTAGAATCCAACAGCATCAGCAGTCCTTCTTCAACCTCTGAATCTGATTTCTGCTCAAGTCCCTCAATTTCAGCCAGAAAATACCTGAAATCACAGAAAAATACACAAACTCATAGTAAAGTCCAAAAATGTGAATTTAACATAAAAACTTATGAAAACATCCCTAAAAGTAACTAGATCCTACTAAAAACATACTAAAAACAATGCCAAAAAGCGTATAAATTATCCGCTCATCACAACACCAAACTTAAATTGTTGCTTGTCCCCAAGCAACTAAAAATCAAATAGGATAAAAAGAAGAGAATATAATATAAATTCCAAACTATCAATGAAACATAGCTCCAATCAAATGAGCGGGACTTATAGCTTTTTGCCTCTTGAATAGTTTTGGCATCTCACTTTATCCATTGAGGTTCAGAATGATTGGCATCTATAGGAACTTCAGATTTCGAATAGTGTTATTGACTCTCCTAGTTCAGTATGATGATTCTTGAACACAGCTTCTTTATGAGTCTTGGCCGTGGCCCTAAGCACTTTGTTTTCCAGTATTACCACTGGATACATAAATGCCACAGACACATAATTGGGTGAACCTTTTCAGATTGTGACTCAGCTTTGCTAAAGTCCCCAATTAGAGGTGTCCAAGGTTCTTAAGCACACTCTTTTTTTTTGCTTTGGACCTTGACTTTAACCGCTCAGTCTCAAGTTTTCACTTGACACCTACACGCCACAGGCACATGGTTAGGGACAGCTTGGGTTAGCCGCTTAGACCAGGATTTTATTCCTTTAGGCCCTCCTATCCACTGATGCTCAAAGCCTTGGGATCCTTTTTATTTGCCCTTGCCTTTTGGTTTTAAGGGTTATTGGCTTTTTCTGCTTGCTTTTTCTTTTTCTTTCTATTTTTTTTTCGCCTATTTTTTTCTCTTTCTCTTTTTTTTTTTTTTCTGCAAGCTTTGTTTTTTGCTACTTTTTCTTGCTTCAAGAATCATTTTTATGATTTTTCAGATTATCAAATAACATGTCTCCTAGTCATCATTCTTTCAAGAGCCAACATATTTAACATTCTTAAACAACAACTTCAAAAGACATATGCACTGTTCAAGCATACATTCAAAAAACAAGAAGCATTGTCACCACATCAATATAATTAAGCTAAGTTCAAGGATAAATTCGAAACTCATGTACTTCTTGTTCTTTTGAATTAAAACATTTTTCATTTAAGAGAGGTGATGGATTCATAGGACATTCATATCTTTAAGACAAAGTTACTAACTACTAATGATCATGTAGTGAAGACACAAACATAGATAGGCACATAACATAGAAAACGAAAAACAGAAGAAAGAAGAACAAGGAATGAATCCACCTTAGTGATGGTGGCGTTTCCTTCTTGAGGAACCAATGATGTCCTTGAGCTCTTCTATGTCTCTTCCTTGTCTTTGTTGCTCCTCCCTCATTGCTTTTTGATCTTCTCTTATTTCATGAAGCATGATGGAGTGTTCTTGATGTTCCACCCTTAGTTGTCCCATATTGGAACTCAATTCTCCTAGGGAGGTGTTGATTTGCTCCCAATAATTTTGTGGAGGAAAGTGCATTTGAGGCATCTTCGGGATCTCATGGAAATGAGCTTCTTGCGCCTCTTGAGCTCCATGATTGGGCTCTCTTGCTTGCTCCATCTTTTTCTTAGTGATGGGCTTGTCCTCTTTAATGAGGATATCTCCCTCTATGTCAATCCCAGCTGAATTGCATAGGTGGCAAATGAGGTGAGGAAAGGCTAACCTTGCCATGGTGGAGGACTTGTCAGCCACCTTGTAGAGTTCTTGAGGTATAATCTCATGAACTTCCACCTCTTCTCCAATCATGATGCTATGGATCATGATGGCCCGGTCTATAGTAACTTCAAACCGGTTGCTAGTGGGAATGATTGAGCATTGAATAAACTCCAACCATCCTCTAGCTATAGGCTTGAGGTCCAATCTTCTTAGTTGAACCGGCTTGCCTTTGGAGTCAATCTTCCATTGAGCTCCTTCTACACATATGTCCATAAGGACTTGGTCCAACCTTTGATCGAAGTTGACTCTCCTTGTGTAGGGGCGTGCGTTCTCTTCCATGTATGGCAAGTTGAACGCCAACCTCACATTTTCCGGACTAAAATCTAAGTATTTCCCCCGAACCATTGTAACATAGTTATTTGGATCCGGGTTCTTACTTTGATCATGGTTCTTCGTGATCCATGCATTGGCATAGAATTCTTGAACCATTAGGATGCCGACTTGTTGGATGGGATTTGTTAGAACTTCCCAACCTCTTCTTTGAATTTCATGTCGGATCTCCGGATACTCATTTCTTTTGAGTTTAAAAGGGACCTCAGGGATCACCTTCTTCTTGGCCACAACATCATAGAAGTGGTCTTGATGGGCTTTGGAGATGAACATTTCCATCTCCCATGACTCGGATGTGGAAGCTTTTGTCTTCCCTTTCCCTCTTCTAGAGGATTCTCCGGTCTTAGATGCCATCAATGGTAATGGAAAAACAAAAAAGCTATGCTTTTACCACACCAAACTTAGAATATTGCTCGCCCTCGAGCAATAAACAAAAGAATAGAAGAAGAAGAAGAAGAAATATGGAGAGGGAGAGGGAGATGTGGTTTCGGCCAAGAGGAGTGTAGAGGGGTGTGTTGTGTGAATTTGATGAAGAATGGAGGTCTTTATATAGGGAAGGGAGGGGGGTTAAGGTTCGGCCATATGGGTGGGTTTGGGTGGGAAATTGGTTTTGAATTTTGAAGGTAGGTGGAGTTTATGAGGTAGGTTTATGGGGAAAAGGAGATGGATGTGAGTGGTGAAGGTTTAGTGGGGAAGAGAGATTGAGGTGATTGGTGAGGGGTTTTTAGGGAAGAGTGTTTGTGGGGTTGTGTGAAAGAGAGTGGTGAGAAGAAGTGAGTGGAGGTAGGTGGGGATCCTGTGGGGTCCACAGATCCTGAGTGGATCCTGTGGGGTCCACAGATCCTGAGTGGATCCTGTGGGATCCACAAATCCTGAGGTGTTCAAGGATTTACATCCCTGCACCCATTAGGCATGTAAAAATGCCTTTGTACCCAACTCTGGGCGTTCAGCGCCAGGTTGGTGGCCATTTTGGGCATTCAACGCCCATTTGTGTGCCATTTCTGGCGTTGAACGCCAGAACCATGCCTGTTCTGGTGTTCAGCGCCCAGAAGCTGCCCATTTTGGGAGTTCAGCGCCAGAACCATGCTCTGTTCTGGCGCTGAACGCCAGACAGATGCTCCTCCAGGGCGTGATTTTTCTTCTGCTGTTTTTTATTCCGTTTTCAATTTTTATATTTTTTTTGTGACTCCACATGATCATGAACCTAAGAAAACAATAAAAATAAGAATTAGATAAACATTGGGTTGCCTCCCAACAAGCGCTTCTTTAATGTCAATAGCTTGACAGTGGGCTCTCATGGAGCCTCACAGATGTGCAGAGCTTTGTTGAGACTCTCCAACACCAAACTTAGAGTTTGGATATGGGAGTTCAACACCAAACTTAGAGTTTAGTTGTGGCCTCCCAACACCAAACTTAGAGTTTGACTGTGGGGGCTCTGGTTGACTCTACTTTGAGAGAAGCTTTTCATGCTTCCTCTTCATGGTTGCAGAGGGAGATCCTTGAGTTTTAAACACAAGGGAGTCCTCATTCCATTGAAGGACTATTTTACCTCTGTCAACATCAATCACAGCTCTTGCTGTGGCCAGGAAAGGTCTTCCTAGGATGATGGATTCATCCTCTTCCTTTCCAGTATCCAGGACTATGAAATCAGTAGGTATGTAAAGGCCCTCAACCTTTACTAATACATCTTCTACTTGTCCATAAGCCTGTTTTCTTGAGCTGTCTGCCATCTCTAGTGAGATTTTAGCAGCTTGCACCCCATAGATTCCCAGTTTCTCTATTACAGAGAGGGGCATGAGGTTTATTCCTGAACCAAGGTCACACAGAGCCTTAAAGATCATGGTGCCTATGGTACAGGGTATTATGAACTTTCCAGGATCCTGTCTCTTCTGAGGCAATGTCAGTTGATCCAGATCACTTAGTTCATTGATGAACAAGGGAGGTTCAACTTCCCAAGTATCAATGCCAAATAATTTGGCATTCAGCTTCATGATTGCACCAAGAAACTTGGCAGTTTGCTCTTCAGTAACATCCTCATTCTCTTCTGAAGAGGAATACTCATCAGAGCTCATGAAGGGTATAAGGAGGTTCAATGGAATCTCTATGGTCTCTAGATGAGCCTCAGAGTCCTTTGGTTCCCCAGAGGGAAGCTCCTTATTGATCACTGGACGTCCTTGGAGGTCTTCCTCCTTGGGATTCACGTCCTCTCCTCTCCTCACAGGTTCGGCCATGGCGCTTATGTCAATGGCCTTGCATTCTCCTTTTGGGTTCTCTTCTGTATTGCTTGGGAGAATACTAGAAGGGATTTCAGTGATCCTTTTACTCAGCTGGCCCACTTGTGCTTCCAGATTTCTAATGGAAGACCTTGTTTCATTCATGAAACTTACAGTGGCCTTAGATAGATCAGAGACTAGATTTGCTAAATTAGAAGCATTTTGTTCAGAGTTCTCTCTCTGTTGCTGAGTTGATGGTGGAAAAGGCTTGCTATTGCTAAACCTGTTTCTTCCACCATTATTAAAGCCTTGTTGGGGCTTTTGATCCTTCCATGAGAAATTTGGATGATTTCTCCATGTTGAGTTATAGGTGTTTTCATAAGGTTCACCTAAGTAATTTACCTCTGCTATTGCAGGGTTCTCAGGATCATAGGCTTCTTCTTCAGAAGATGCCTCTTGAGTACTGTTGGATGCAGCTTGCATTCCATGCAGACTCTGAGAAATCATATTGACTTGCTGAGTCAATATTTTGTTCTGAGCCAATATGGCATTCAGAGTATCAACTTCAAGAACTCCCTTCTTCATAGGCATCCCATTACTCACAGGATTCCTTTCAGAAGTGTACATGAACTGGTTATTAGCAACCATGTCAATGAGTTCTTGAGCTTCTGCAGGTGTTTTCTTTAGGTGAATGGATCCACCTGCAGAAGTATCCAATGACATATTAGATAACTCAGACAGACCATCATAGAATATATCCAAGATGGTCCATTCTGAAAGCATGTCAGAGGGACACTTTTTGGTCAACTGTTTGTATCTTTCCCAAGCTTCATAGAGGGATTCACCTTCTTTCTGCCTGAAGGTTTGAACATCAGTTCTAAGCTTGCTCAGCTTTTGAGGAGGAAAGTACTTGGCTAAGAAAACCGTGACCAGCTTATCCCAAGAGTTCAGGCTGTCTTTAGGTTGAGAATCCAACCATAATCTAGCTCTGTCTCTTACAGCAAAAGGGAAAAGCATGAGCCTGTAGACTTCAGGATCTACTCCATTAGTCTTAACAGTATCACATATCTGCAAGAATTCAGTTAAGAACTGAAAAGGATCTTCAGATGGAAGTCCATGAAACTTGCAGTTCTGCTGCATCAGAGAAACTAATTGAGGTTTCAGCTCAAAGTTGTTTGCTCCAATGGCAGGAATGGAGATGCTTCTTCCATGTAAATTGGAATTAGGTGCAGTAAAGTCACCAAGCATTCTCCTTGCATTGTTGTTGGGTTCGGCTGCCATCTCCTTTACCTGTTCGAAATTTTCAATTAAGTTGTCCCTGGATTGTTGTAATTTAGCTTCTCTTAATTTTCTCTTCAGAGTCCTTTCAGGTTCTGGATCATCTTCAACAAGAATGCCTTTTTCTCTGTCCCTGCTCATAAGAAAGAGAAGAGAACAAGAAAAGAAGAGGAATCCTCTATGTCACAGTAAAGAGGTTCCTTATTGTTAGTAGAAGAAAAGAAGAAGAAATTCGAACACAGATAGAAGAGGGGGTTCGAATTTGGTGATGATGTGAGGAAGAGATGTTAGTTAATGAATGAATAAATAGAATAAGATGAGAGAGAAGGAGGGAATTTTCGAAATTAATATTTGAAAAGGAGTTAGTGATTTTTGAAAATGGTTTTTGAAAAAATGTTAGTAATTTTCGAAAATTAAGATTTAAAAATTAAAATAATTAATAAATTAAAAAGAAATTTTGAAAAAAGGGGAAGATATTTTCAAAAATGAGAGAGAGAGAGTTAGTTAGGTGGTTTTGAAAAAGTTAAGAAACAAACAAAAAGTTAGTTAGTTAGTTGAAACAAATTTTGAAAAGATAAGAAATTAGGAAGTTAGAAAAGATATTTTGAAAAGATATTTTTGAAAAAGATAAGATGAGAAGATATTTTTGAAAAGATATGATAGAAATTAGTTTTTGAAAAAAAGATTTGATTTTTAAAATCACAATTAATGACTTGATTCACAAGAAATCACAAGATATGATTCTAGCACTTAAAGTTTGAATCTTTCTTAACAAGTAAGTAACAAACTTCAAATTTTTGAATCAAAACATTAATTGATTATGTTATTTTCGAAAATTTGATATAAAGATAAGAAAAAGATTTTTGAAAACTATTTTTGGAATTTTTGAAAATAACTAAGAATTTTGAAAAAGATTTGATTTTGAAAAAGATTTTGAAAAAGATAAGATTTTCAAATTGAAAATTTGGTTTGACTCATGAGAAACAATTTGATTTTTAAAAATTTTTGAAAAAGTCAACTCAAATTTTCGAATTTGATGAGAGAAAAAGAGAAAGATATTTTTTTGAATTTTTTTATTTTTTATGAAAAACATGAAAATTATGCAATGCATGAAATTTTTAGATCAAAACAATGAATGCATGCAAGAATGCTATGAATGTCAAGATGAACACCAAGAACACTTTGAATGTCATGATGAACATCAAGAACATATTTTTGAAAAATTTTTAATGCACAGAAAACATGCAAGACACCAAACTTAGAATTCTTTAATGCTTAGACACTAAGAATTCAAGAATGCATATGATAAACATGAAAAGACACAAAACAAAAAATCATCAAGATCAAACAAGAAGACTTACCAAGAACAACTTGAAGATCATGAAGAACACTATGAATGCATGATATTTTCGAAAAATGCTAGATGCATATGCAAGTGACACCAAACTTATGATATGACTCAAAACTCAAACAAGAAACAGAAAAATATTTTTGATTTTTATGATTTTCTAATTTTTTTGGATTTTTTTCGAAAATTATATGAAAAAGAAAAAATAAGGATTCCAAAATTTTTAATATGAATTCCAGGAATCTTGCATTCTTAGTCTAAAGCTTCAGTCCAGGAATTAGACATGGCTCACTAGCCAGCCAAGCTTTCAATGAAAGCTCCAGTCCAAAACACTAGACATGGCCAATGGCCAGCCAAGCTTTAGCATTTAACACCAGAGTATATTGATCTTGATAACAAATTGCTGCTCATCATTTATCAAGTATGTAACTTACCTCTGATGGTTTGGATGCCTCAGTCCAAAAGAATTTAGACATGGCTTTACAGCCAGCCAGGCTTCACATGCTTCATGAAACACTAGAATTCATTCTTAAAAATCTTGAATAAAATTTTTGAAAACATTTTTATTTTTTTCGAAAACAGATGAGAGATTTTTGAAAATATTTTTTTTTTTTGAAAAATTTTTTGAAAACAAAACGAAAAGAAAATTACCTAATCTGAGCAACAAGATGAACCGTCAGTTGTCCATACTCGAACAATCCCCGGCAACGGCGCCAAAAACTTGGTGCACGAAATTGTGATCTCCAGGCTCGAACTATTCCTGGCATGTGAGCAACTTGGTACGCGTAATCGTGATTACACATTCATAATTTGTCACAACTTCGATACAACTAACCAGCAAGTGCACTGGGTCGTCCAAGTAATACCTTACGTGAGTAAGGGTCGAATCCCACGGAGATTGTTGGTATGAAGCAAGCTATGGTCACCTTGTAAATCTCAGTCAGGCGGATATAAAATAATCATGGAGTTTTCGAATAATAAATAATAGAATAGGGATAGAGGTACTTATGTAAATCATTGGTAGGAATTTCAGATAAGCGAATGGAGATGCTTTTCGTTCCTCTGAACCTCTGTTTTCCTGCTATCTTCATCCAATCAGTCTTACTCCTTTCCATGGCTGGCTTTATGTGATACATCACCACTGTCAATGGCTACTTTCGGTCATCTCACGGGAAAATGATCCAATGCCCTGTCACGGCACGGCTAATCGTCTGGAGGCATCACCCTTGTCAATGGCTTCATCTTATCCTCTCAGTGAATAATATGTTCACGCACCCTGTCACGGCACGGCTATTCATCTGTCGGTTCTCGATCATGCTGGAATAGGATTTACTATCCTTTTGCGTCTGTCACTAACGCCCTGCAATCGCGAGTTAGGAGCTCGTCACAGTCATTCAATCATTGAATCCTACTCGGAATACTGATGAGTATTTTGGTGAAAAATAAATTTCTCCCAAAACACACAAATCTAACCGGCAAGTGTACCGGGTCGTATCAAGTAATAAAAACTCACGGGAGTGAGGTCGATCCCACAAGGATTGAAGGATTGAGCAATTTTAGCTTAGTGGTTAATTTAGTCAAGCGAATCAAGATTTGGTTGAGTGTTTTGTGATTTGCAAAAATTAAATTGCATGGAAGTAAAGAGAACAGGGAATTAAATTGCTGAATCTTAAAGAGCAAGAAATTAAATAGCAGAAACTTAAAATGCAAGAAATGTAAATAGCGGAATCTTAAAATGCAAGAAATGTAAACGGCTGGAATTGTAAAGGGAATTGGGGCTTGGATTTAAACAAGGAAAAGTTAAATTGCATTAAATAGAAGAGTAAAAGGGAATTGGGATTGAATCGGATCCGAAACAGAAAAGTAAATGAACATATAAAGCAGTAAACAGAGAATTGAAATGGGAAATCAGATCTCAGGACCCAGAGACTAGAAAGCCAAGTCTAGATCTCAATGCCTTCCTAGATCCAACAAGAAATTGTAATTGATATTCAAAGAAAGTGGATGAAGAGCAATTAACAGAAATTGAAATCCAATCAAACAGTAAATAAAGTAGTGAGATCCAAGGTTGAGATTGAAACAGAATTTCTTCAATTCTCCAACCCAAAATCCAAGACAATTGCAATTGAAATTGAAAGCAATAAAATGGAGAGGAAGAGAAGTGAATTCTCCTTCCCCAAGACAAAGAAATTAAAGATCACTCAATATCCAAAGCTCTCCGAAAACTATTATGAAAACTCCAAAAGAAAGCTCCTCCAAAAACTTGAATTCTATCCTATTTATACACTTTCTTCCAATGATCTTCAAGCCTTGAGTTGGGCCTTTGCTCTTGGTGGAATTGGGTTGAAAGAGGCCTTGGTTGATTGTTCTTGAAGTTTGGAGAAGAACCAAAGTGAACCAATTGAACCGGGTTTGAGTTTTTCAAAAGTTGGACCAAAAGTTTGAGCAAAAGTTAGGGGTCTAACTTTTGCTCCAACTTTTCATATCAGCTAACACCACTTTGCTGATATGAACGTTGGTGCCAACGTTAGGGGTCTAACTTTGGCCCTAACGTTGGCCTTACCTTGTGTACTTGTGGCGCCAACGTTAGCCACCAAGTTAGGGGGCTAACGTTGGCGCAAACTTTTGCTCCTCCTTGTGATTTTCATGTGCCAACGTTAGCCACCAAGTTAGGGGGCTAACGTTGGCGCAAACTTTTGGTGCCCAGGGAGGTTTTCTTCATGCCAACGTTAGCCTCAAAGTTAGGGGGCTAACGTTGGCGCAAACTTTTGGTGCCCAGGGGTGAATTTCATGTGCCAACGTTAGCCTCAAAGTTAGGGGGCTAACGTTGGCGCAAACTTTTGGTACCCAGGGAGTGATGTTCAAGTTCCAACGTTAGCCTCCAAGTTAGGGGGCTAACGTTGGGGCTAACTTTTCAACCAAAAGTTTGTGCAAAAGTTTGATGCTAACTTTAGGTCCAGCTTTTTGCTTCCTGGTTCAATTTCACTTATTCCATTGTCTTCTCTTTACTCCTAGCTATTCCTTCTTACTTCAACCTTTCTCCAAGCTTTCTTCACCTATAATTAATCAACCAAACTCATCAAAGCTATGCTCATAATCATGAGATATTCATTCTATCATAATATGCAACAATTTTAGCATAAAACCTCATGAAATGGCATGAATTTATACATGGTTGATTCAATCAAGGGAAACATGAAAATCTACTCAATTAGCTTGCTTATGGTTCAAGAAAGTGCATAATTCTAATGAAAACAAAAGGAAACGACTGGTTAAAATAGGCTAGGATGACTTGTCATCACAACACCAAACTTAAAGCTTGCTTGTCCCGAAGCAAGAAGAGATTTATTGAGAAGAAAGAATGAGATGGAAGAGGATGTTCATGCTAGCAGAGTATTATTGATAGTTCATGGGATTTTGTGTGGATATGTAAATACTCACTTCTTACTGACTCCTAGGCCTAGAAAGTCTCCTTCAAGCTTCAAGTAACATACTGATATGACCTCTCATTATTCCTTTATCCTTGGCTATTACTTTGTTTATAAGCTTTATTTGAGTGTCATGTGTAGCAAGTTCATTTCTTTTCTGTATACTTGACACATTATTCACCATGGACACTTGGCTCACATTCCCTTTTAAACATTGATGCCCAGCACCTCTTTGGGTTACTAAATGCCTTGTAGTTAGGTTGCTCTTGATAGTGGACTTTCAGCTGATGATCCCGGATTAGTTAACCCAAGTCACCGAGTGTTGATGCACTCCTAAGAGCTTACTAATCCAAGCAGATCCTAGTACAAAGACATCACAGGCATATATTTTAAAGTTCAAGCTATTGGTGTCCAGCTTTGTTTCTTTTTGTTTCCTTTTGTTCTGCCACTTTTTGGCTATCTTTTTTTCTTTCCTTCTTTTTGTTTTTCTTTCTAACCAAAGAATTTTTTATTTAATTGAGATTCATAGACAGTAGGCTACTCTTTACTTAGAAGGAGATATCCTGGCTCTTTATTCACTAAAAGTGAGCTATTATACAATCACACACATACCACCACTTACTTTTATTCTACTTCTATCTAACAGAGACCATCTTACTTCATATTCAAGCATTTCTTTTCTTGAATTTAAAGATGCAGGGGACAACACATGCTTCTTGTCAAGTGAAAATAAACACACAAGCACACACATAAACTAGCCTACTTATTTTAAAAGAAACAAACATAATGCAAAGACTTTTAATTAAAAAGAACTACTTAAAAATGCAAAGACAACTTAGAACAGATAGAATGCATGCTTTTTTCTTTGTAGTGATGAACAAGGAGCAAGTCCACCTTTCATTTGTCATGCCTTTTCTTTCTCCTTTCATACACTTGGCTGCTAGTGTTCCCACCATCCTTGTTTGGTGCCTGTTGACCTTGCCAAAAGCCAGCCTTATTCATAGCCTCCTCCACTCTATCTTCAAGTCTCATAGCCCTGCTTACTTCTACCTCACTTCTCTTTTTGAAGAATTCATCAAAAGTTGGGAAAGCAGGATCCATGTTGTGCAAATGTTCTCCAATATAGTTCAGTTTGATTTGGCTATTGATGTTGTAATCGGCTTGCACTTCATACCTTGCATCTTGGAGTGTTGTGAACTCTTTGAGAGCCCTCAAATTTTCAGCTTACATTTGTTCCAACTTCCCAAAAGATTCATGAGATTGAAAGGCATGTTCTTCTTGCATCACAAGGAATCTTGACTCGAATTCACTTTGTTTGTTCATTATTCTTAGCTCCCTTTCTTCTTGTGCTTGTTGGTTTTTCATGTACAAAGAATGGTATTCCTCTTGCCTTTCTTGGATTCTCGTGTACTGTTGTGACAATCTTCCTATTGCTTCTTGCATTTGAGTCATATCCATATTGCCATGTGGGAAAAAGTGTGGCTGTTCCTCCTCCTCTTGTGGCTCTTCTTCTATGTGTGGCTCATCTTCTTCCATTGGTTCTTCTCTTTCCCTTCCTCCATGTGGTCTTCGGCCTTGATGTGCTTCAAGAGGCATCATCATTCGTTCAATGGTTATGGGCATGCCTTGGCTTAACCACATTGGATTCTCCTCTTCCATTGGAACCTTAGCCTTTGCACACAACCTCCAAATGGTACTCGGATAGTACAACCAAGATCCGGCCGAATTCTTTTCAGCCAGCTTTTGAATGTCTTTTGCAAGAATTTCATGAACTCTTATCTCTCCTCCCACAATGATGCAATGCAGCATCACGGCTCTCTCCCTGTTAACTTCTGAGGTGTTCACTGTGCCCAGAATTGATCTTTTCATCAACTCATACCATCCTTTTGCTTCCGGAGTGAGGTTACATCTCTTCAGGAACTTATATCTGTTCTTGTTATCTCCTTCCCACTCTGAGTTCTCAAAACAAATGTCTCTCGCAATCTCCTCATAATCCTGATCCTCATTCAATCTTTGTTGGTATCCCGGTTCATCAAAGCGGACTGACTTTAGTTTCAAGACTTTCTTGATTGCATCCGGGCTAAAGTCTACTTCCACCCCCCGCACATAGCTCTTGTACGTTGGGGGCTCACGCATGTCAAGCCTTGGGACATTTGCATAGAACTCTCTTATGATATTGGCATTGATTCGGGTGGCTGGTGATGCAAGTTCCTCCCACCTCCTCTTCCGAATTTTGTCCTTCATTTCTTGATATCCATCATCCGGCAACAAGAATGGAATTTCAGGATAGATTCTTTTCTCGTTCATCCATTGAATTTGCATTTGATGAAACCAAGACTTGAATCTCCGTTGGTCATATTCATGTGTGTCTTCCTCCACTATGGGATCTTTTCCTTTTCTTCGTTTGGTTCTTGAGGAGGAGGCCATGGTCACTTGGTTGGTTGAGAAGGAGTGTGAAGAATGTTGGAGAGTTTGATGTGTGTTTGGAGCAAAAAGAAATTGAGACCGAACTTGCTATGACAAGAAATAATGAAGAGAAGTTTAAGTGGTTGGAGTTTAAAGTAAGAGAAATGTTGCACAAAGCTTGTTATGTTGAGGAGTGATGAAGGGAGTGAAGTTTCCAAGGTTGGAGTGGTTCGGTCATGTGCATGGCTTGAAGGTGGTATGCTTTTAAATGAGCAATGAAGGGTTGGGATGCAATTAGACTTATGGAGATCAAAGGTATGCATGTAAGGATGAATGAAGACAAAGTTTGCTCCTTCCCTTGCCTTTGCCGTGATCATTCTCAAGGAGTGGCAGATTTCTTTTTCGAGGCATGTGATGGGATTTTGTCTTCATGCTATGCTTTCCTTTGTCTTGTCTTTTTCTTTGAAGATTCTTTGACCTCCTAGTCACCACAACAAGACAACATACATTAGTCTTATCCAACCGTAGCAAGAGTGTTCTTTTTATTAATACTATGTGAACCATCAATTCTTATATCATTTGAACCGTGACACTCTCCCTTGAAGACACCAAACTTAATGTTTGGTCATATATAAAGAAAATGAGTATCTTCCTCCAATTAGTGAGATTCAAATGTTAAATGTTCATAAGAATTTTTTTCATCATACTTTCTTTTTCTCTCTTTTTTTTTTCATGAAGGATCAATTGTATCCCTAAATCGGTACATCAAGGTTTGATGAACACCAAACTTGTTTCTTGTCAAAGGGTACATCACAATTAATGCCTTCATTACCGGAAAAGAATTTTTTTTTTCATTTATAAGATTTTGAAAAACAACAATTGTATGATTATTGATGCATGAGTTTCTACTTTTCATGAAGCTATGTGGACACCAAACTTAGTGTTCGGCTATATGCTTTGTCAAGATACTCCAAACATGCAAAATGGAATTATTTGTAACATTGGTTTAGTATGCTTGAAGGCACACCAAACTTAGCATATGTTTCAAAATAGTGCATGCAGTCAATGGATATGTTCATGAAAAGAGAAAAGAATTCATGCTCAATTGATCACAACTTATTGAATTTAAAATGACATGAATCTTAAAGCATGGGTTGCCTCCCATGGAGCGCTCTTTTATTGTCATTAGCTTGACATTGGAGCTTTCTTTTATGGTGGTTGGTGCTTGTAGGGCCTCAATTTGTCTCCTCTGACCGTGATCCTCTTCTTTGTTCTCTGGTGTTCAATTTCAGCATGCTCTAATGATAGTATGTTGCTGACAGTGTAATAATCCTCGGTTTGTTGATTTGCCCCCAGCTGTTGATATATCAGTTGCACTTTGTCACCTTTGGAAAGCCCCTCTGTTGGAATCTTTCTGTTCTTCCAATCCCTTTTTGCTTTGTTTCTGCGTTTCATCTTTCCTTTTGTTGTTCTTTCTTTTCTGGCCGTAGGTTTTCCTTGGGGACCTCTCTTCTCAGTGGCCAATACTCTAATATCCTCTTGGGCTTTTTCATCAGTATGCGCAATCCTTAGCATTGGGATGTTGCTGTGGCTTTCCTGGTCATTTTTCATATAGTCTTTCTTCTCCTTGCTAAATTGTGCCTCTGGTAATACCTTCAGAGTGACACTCTGGTCATGCATCCTGAGAGTTAATTCCCCTTCCTCTACGTCTATGATAGCTCTAGCAGTGGCCAAGAATGGCCTTCCCAGTATAACAGAGTCACCATCATCATCGTTTGATTCTAGAACCACAAAATCAGCAGGGTATATAAAACTGTCCACCTTGACCAAAAGATTTTCAATTACACCCCTAGGGTATACCATTGACTTGTCTACCAGCTCCAGAGACATTTGTACTGGTTTGACTTCCTCTATATGCATCTTTTTCACCAAGGAAGATGGTATTAAGTTAATACTTGCTCCGAGATCGCACATTGCTTTAGTGACGGTCAATTCCCCAATGGTGCAAGGCAACAGGAAGCTCCCTGGGTCCTCAAGCTTGGGAGGAAGCCCCTTTTGAATCAAGGCCCTGCATTCCTCAGTAATCATTATGGTTTCTTTCTCATCCCAGCTTCTTTTCTTGTTGACAAGCTCCTTCAAGAATTTGGCATACAGAGGCATTTGCTCAAGTGCTTCAGCCAAGGGGATATTAATTTCTAGCTTCTTGAAAATCTCAAGGAATTTGTGAAAATGCTGGTCTTTAACCTCTTTGTTAAACCTCTGGGGATATGGCAGTGGAGGTGTGATGCTCTTTCCTATTTGCTGCTGTCCCTGAGCTACTTCTGTTGAGCTATGTGGCTGGTTGTCCTTCTCTTTAAGTTTCTCAGTGCTTTTGTTTGGCATCACAACTTGCTCCTTAGCCTCATCTGCCTTTGTTTGCTTCTCATCCTCCGTTGGTTCTTTGATGTTCTCTGCTTGCTTCCTTGTAGTGCCATTGTTGCTTATCAATGTTCTCCCACTCCTTAATTGTATTGCCTTGCATTCCTCCTTGGGATTTGGAATTGTGTCACTGGGCAGTGAGTTTGAAGGTCTCTCAACAGATACTTGCTTGGAGAGTTGCCCCATCTGTCTCTCTAGGCTCTTCAGGGAGGCTTCCTGATTCTTGGTTACCATTTCCTGGTGTTTCAATATTTTGTCTATCATGGCCTCCAAGTGAGTGATTCTTTGGGCTTCAGGTGATACTTGAGGTGGGTTATGAGATGTGGGTGGTGGATGGTAGGCATTTTGGTTGGTGGGTTGGTTATTAGATTGGTATTGGTTGAGGTTGGGGTAGTTGTTTTGAGGTTTTCTGTAGGGGTTTTGGTTAGTTTGCTGCTGGTTGTGGTTTTGGTTGCTTCTTGGGTTGTGTTGGTTTGAGTTCCTCTGCCATGGTTGTTGGTTTTGGGTATGGTTATCTCCCCATCTGAGGTTTGGGTGGTTTTTCCAGGATGGATTGTATGTATCACCATACACTTCATTTGGTCCTTGGTTGTGCATATACTGTACTTGCTCTTGTTGTTGTTCTTCTTGAGTTTCTTCACTCTGTCCCCATGTGGTTGATGGTTGGCTAGTGTTAACTGCTGCAACTTGGAGACTATCAATCCTCTTGGCCATTTGCTCAAATTGTTGTTGTATTTGCTGCTGCATCATCTTGTTTTGAGCTAGGATTGAATCCACTCCTTCTAGCTCCATTACTCCTCTCCTTTGTGATGGTTGGCGGCCTCTTTGATGAGCAAAGAAATATTGGTTGTTGGACACCATATCAATGAGTTCTTGAGCCTCCTCTGCAGTTTTCATGAGTTGCAAGGAACCTCCAGCTGAATGATCCAAAGCTTCCTGGGATTTCAGTGTTAAGCCTTCATAGAAGTTCTGAAGCTTTTCCCACTCATTAAACATGGCAGGGGGACATTTCCTGATCAGAGCCTTGTACCTCTCCCATGCCTCATAGATAGGTTCGGCCTCCATTTGTGTAAATGTTTGAACCTTAGCCTTTAACCTTATAATCCTCTGAGGAGGATAAAATTTGGCAAGAAACTTGGTTACCAAATCATCCCAGTTGTTGATGCTGTCCCTTGGAAAAGATTCCAACCATTGAGTGGCCTTGTCCCTGAGGGAAAATGGGAATAGCATCAGCTTGTAACTGTCAGGGGGCACTCCATTAGTTTTGACAGTGTTGCATATCCTCAAGAAAGTGGATAAATGTTGGTGTGGGTCCTCAAGTGGTCCTCCACCAAAAGAGCAATTGTTCTGAACCAAGGTGATGAGTTGTGGTTTGAGTTCAAAATTGTTAGCATTGACATTTGGAGCCAAGATGATGCTCCCACAATGTCTAGGATTTGCAAAGGTATAGGAAGCCAAAACTCTCCTCTGGGGTGGGTTGTCATTGTTGTTGTCTTCTCCACCTGGTGGATTGGTTAAATATTCCTCCATCTCTTGGAATTCTTCGTCTGATTCCTCTTCTCCAACAATGTTTTTCCCTCTTTCAGCTCTTCTTAACCTCCTGAGAGTTCTTTCGTCTTGTTCATGAAAATTGGGTATGGTTCTTCTTGTACCTGACATACAAGCAGAGCATGAGAAATGCACAAAATCAGTGACACTTCAATTTACTGCCAGATTGAAGTGTTAGTTAGTTTAAGCAAAGAATCAAACAGTTAGTGGGTTAATCAAAATTAAAGAAAAAGTGCTTTATCTAGATCACCACCTCACTTAATCATTGTCAATCTAATCAATCCCCGGCAACGGCACCAAAAACTTGATGAGTATTTTGGTGAAAAATAAATTTCTCCCAAAACACACAAATCTAACCGGCAAGTGTACCGGGTCGTATCAAGTAATAAAAACTCACGGGAGTGAGGTCGATCCCACAAGGATTGAAGGATTGAGCAATTTTAGCTTAGTGGTTAATTTAGTCAAGCGAATCAAGATTTGGTTGAGTGTTTTGTGATTTGCAAAAATTAAATTGCATGGAAGTAAAGAGAACAGGGAATTAAACTGCTGAATCTTAAAGAGCAAGAAATTAAATAGCAGAAACTTAAAATGCAAGAAATGTAAATAGCGGAATCTTAAAATGCAAGAAATGTAAACGGCTGGAATTGTAAAGGGAATTGGGGCTTGGATTTAAACAAGGAAAAGTTAAATTGCATTAAACAGAAGAGTAAAAGGGAATTGGGATTGAATCGGATCCGAAACAGAAAAGTAAATGAACATATAAAGCAGTAAACAGAGAATTGAAATGGGAAATCAGATCTCAGGACCCAGAGACTAGAAAGCCAAGTCTAGATCTCAATGCCTTCCTAGATCCAACAAGAAATTGTAATTGAAATTCAAAGAAAGTGGATGAAGAGCAATTAACAGAAATTGAAATCCAATCAAACAGTAAATAAAGCAGTGAGATCCAAGGTTGAGATTGAAACAGAATTTCTTCAATTCTCCAACCCAAAATCCAAGACAATTGCAATTGAAATTGAAAGCAATAAAATGGAGAGGAAGAGAAGTGAATTCTCCTTCCCCAAGACAAAGAAATTAAAGATCACTCAATATCCAAAGCTCTCCGAAAACTATTATGAAAACTCCAAAAGAAAGCTCCTCCAAAAACTTGAATTCTATCCTATTTATACACTTTCTTCCAATGATCTTCAAGCCTTGAGTTGGGCCTTTGCTCTTGGTGGAATTGGGCTGAAAGAGGCCTTGGTTGATTGTTCTTGAAGTTTGGAGAAGAACCAAAGTGAACCAATTGAACCGGGTTTGAGTTTTTCAAAAGTTGGACCAAAAGTTTGAGCAAAAGTTAGGGGTCTAACTTTTGCTCCAACTTTTCATATCAGCTAACACCACTTTGCTGATATGAACGTTGGTGCCAACGTTAGGGGTCTAACTTTGGCCCTAACGTTGGCCTTACCTTGTGTACTTGTGGCGCCAACGTTAGCCACCAAGTTAGGGGGCTAACGTTGGCGCAAACTTTTGCTCCTCCTTGTGATTTTCATGTGCCAACGTTAGCCACCAAGTTAGGGGGCTAACGTTGGCGCAAACTTTTGGTGCCCAGGGAGGTTTTCTTCATGCCAACGTTAGCCTCAAAGTTAGGGGGCTAACGTTGGCGCAAACTTTTGGTGCCCAGGGGTGAATTTCATGTGCCAACGTTAGCCTCAAAGTTAGGGGGCTAACGTTGGCGCAAACTTTGGTACCCAGGGAGTGATGTTCAAGTTCCAACGTTAGCCTCCAAGTTAGGGGGCTAACGTTGGGGCTAACTTTTCAACCAAAAGTTTGTGCAAAAGTTTGATGCTAACTTTAGGTCCAGCTTTTTGCTTCCTGGTTCAATTTCACTTATTCCATTGTCTTCTCTTTACTCCTAGCTATTCCTTCTTACTTCAACCTTTCTCCAAGCTTTCTTCACCTATAATTAATCAACCAAACTCATCAAAGCTATGCTCATAATCATGAGATATTCATTCTATCATAATATCCAACAATTTTAGCATAAAACCTCATGAAATGGCATGAATTTATACATGGTTGATTCAATCAAGGGAAACATGAAAATCTACTCAATTAGCTTGCTTATGGTTCAAGAAAGTGCATAATTCTAATGAAAACAAAAGGAAACGACTGGTTAAAATAGGCTAGGATGACTTGTCATCAAATACCACAGACAAGGTTTAGACTTTCCGGATTCTCTTGAATGCCGCCATCATTCTAGCTTACGCCACGAAGATTCCGGTTAGGAGATCTAAGAGATATTCACTCTAGCTTATTTCATGTAGAACGGAAGAGTTTGTCAGGCACGTGTTCATAGGGGAGATGGTGATGAGCGTCACACATAATCATCACCTTCATCACGTTCTTGGGTGCGAATGGATATCTTAAAAGCGAAATAAGATGAATTGAATAGAAAACAGTAGTACTTGCATTAATCTTTGAGGAACAGCAGAGCTCCACACCTTAATCTATGGAGTGTAGAAACTAGGCCAGCCCCTCTGATCTAAGAACCAGGCGTCCAAAGATGAACAATGGATTAAAACTGAGACCAAAGATGGTCAAAAAGACGTCTAATACAATAGTAAGAGGTCCTATTTATAATACACTAGTCACTAGGGTTTACATGAGTGAGTAATTGATGCATAAATCCACTTCCTGGGCCCACTTGGTGTGTGTTTGGGCTGAGCTTAAGTGTAGCACGTGCAGAGGCCATTTGTGGAGTTGAACGCCAGTTTCTGTGCCAGTTTGGGCGTTCAACTCTGGTTTTGGATCCTTTTCTGGCGCTGGACGCCAGATTTGGGCAGAAGGCTGGTGTTGAACGCCATTTTACGTCATCTATTCTTGGCCAAAGTATGGACTATTATATATTGCTGGAAAGCCCTGGATGTCTACTTTCCAACGCAATTGGAAGCGCGCCATTTCGAGTTATGTAGCTCCAGAAAATCCACTTTGAGTGCAGGGAGGTCAGAATCCAACAGTATCAGCAGTCCTTCTTCAACCTCTGAATCTGATTTCTGCTCAAGTCCCTCAATTTCAGCCAGAAAATACCTGAAATCACAGAAAAACACACAAACTCATAGTAAAGTCCAGAAATGTGAATTTAACATAAAAACTTATGAAAACATCCCTAAAAGTAACTAGATCCTACTAAAAACATACTAAAAACAATGCCAAAAAGCGTATAACTTATCCGCTCATCAACACTCAAGAAAAATCACATTCAACTGAAACAGAGAAGTGCAAAAATGAAGAGCTCATGGAACCACCAATACAAGAGACTCTTGATGAAATGAAGACTCCAACAATCACACAACTACTAAGACTTGGATTCAAAGAAGTGAAGGCAATTAACAAAAGCACCAAGAAGAGGATTGTGACCAAGCTACCAAGGACAACATTCAAGAGGAGGTCAACCACAAGCAATCCAACCCCTGGACCAATAGCAAGCAAGCTCAATCAAGCCATGTACAAAAGAAAGCTTGCTGAGAGGAAACCAAGACAGGGGGCAGTAGCTGAAACTTCTCCTCCTTTGAAGTCATTTCTCTTAAGAAATTGGAAGAAGAGGAAGAAAGTAAAGAACAGGTAGACAGTAGGTACATTTCTTTTCCTTGCTTGGTTTAAATTTCAATAAATTGGCATATGGTTACATTCTAAGTTTGGTGTTGCCCTGCAACAAACTGTTTTCCATCTTCATGGATGATTGCATCAATTTTACATGAAAGTGACACACCAAGATTCTAAGTTTGGTGTGCCACCTATTTTTTTATGCAAATCAATCCAGTAACATCACTTGTCTGCATAATCATATTGCCTTTTACAGTGTTATTTTTTTTCTTAGTTGGATAATTTTTGTTTTCTCTTTGTCTCATTTATTTACTTGTTTTTAATGCTTTCCTTCATTAACTGTTTTTGTTAATACATCACCAAGACATCCTTATTCATAACAGACTCTTCATTTGGTGATTATATTTAACATATAACAGTTTCTTTTGTTTAGTTTTAGTTCAAATAAATTGACATATGGTTGCATTCTAAGTTTGGTGTTGCTATGCAACAAAATTTAGTTCCAATTCTTACAAGATACTTGCATTAATTCCAAGTGAAAGTGTCACACTAAGTTTGGTGTGCCACTTATCTTTTATGCAATGTATTGTGCACACCTTCTTATCTATGCAATCACAAAGTCTCTATCTCTTATGCCTTGATTGTTATCTTTTGCTTGCTTGAAACACATGTACTACTAACTTTTCATTGTGTAAGACACTCATGATCCATCTTAGCCCCATAGCCATGGTTCTAATTGTTGCTTGAGGATGAGTAAGCATTCTGAGTTTGGCAAGGGAAGGAGGAAGAATAGAGGAAAAAGGACAACAATAATGAAGATAAACTACAAGGTTGTAGAGTTCCTTTTCTCCTCATTTATTTCCAGCACTTAAAATGCATGATTGTCTTCATCTTTTCTGTTTACATGTGTGTATGAATAAAGCATAGCCTGCATCTTGATTTGTAACATGTTGCCATGCCATTATGACTATCAACTTGAGTTTTGTGAATTCAAAAGCAATAAAGTATCATGATCATAAACAAACAAGGAATTAAAGAAGAATTTAGCATGTGCATAAAAGTATTGGAAAGCTAGTATGTTTGATTGTTGCTTAATTGCATTAGATTTTATTTAATTGAAGTTTTCATCTAGCACGTTTTGTGAAATCTTTTGAAAATCATGAAAACCTTGAAAGAAAAAGCAAAAAAGGGCAAGAAAAGAAAAAGGGAAAGAATGAGAAAGCTGAAGGCTCTGAGTACCAATGGCAATTTATTTGCTAAGTACTTGTGGTATTTATGTATCAAGCCAAATGCTTGAAAACAAAATACTTAGAAGTCAAGGTTAGGCTCAAAGTGCAAAAGCACTCCCTCAAAGCTCAAGGCTCTGAGCATCAATGATTAGAGAGTCAAGAAAAGAAAAGAAAAATGTGTTTAATGAAGTCCTCTAATCAAATGCTTGTGGTGCTTATGTATCAAGTGGTAATACTTGAAAACAAAGCATTTAGAAGTCGTAGCTTTGTTATTAACTCATGGGGCAAAGCACCCAAAAGGAGAAGCTAATAAGAAAAATCAAAAGCTTGTTTCAAGGAAGAAATATAAGAGAAAGATTTCATAAATTGAGCTAGATGGAAGCATCAATCATTTACATCTCTTTTGTGATTGTAGCATGCTTAGAAAACTAGCTTACCATGAAAATTGAGTTGCTACTCTTCTTACCTTGGATTGTCAATCTTTAATGCATGATTTTTTTCTTGCTTGGGGACAAGCAAGGTTTAAGTTTGGTGTTGTGATGACATGTCATCATGTCATGTTTTTCTATGCTTTTTCATACAAGAAATTAATGATTAGTGCTTAAATATTGCATTCTTTGGTGCTTAAATGGTATATTTCTTTGATCTTTTGATTTGATAAACTTTGTAGGAAATAAGAAGAAAAAGAAGCAAAAAGAGCACAAAATAAGCTAAAAAGAAGAAAAGAGGAATTTTGCGCACATTTTGAAGTTGGAGCACACTTTGGAGCCTTAGGCCACGCTTTTAAAAGCGTGGCCCATGACCAAATCAAGGAAGCTTCATCAGCACAGCCACCCAGGAGCTCAACGTTTGCGCCAACGTTTGCCTCAAACGTGAGGTCAAACGTTGGCTAAGGAATACCTTGGGAAATGTTGCTCCCCACAGCCTGAAGGGGTATACTTCCAACAAGAATAACTTGAGCTACAGAGCTCCAAATGAGGTGATTCAAAAAGCAATGGAAAGTAGGAATCGAGAGCTTTCCAAGCATATATGGCACTGCATGGTGGACACTAAAATTGAGGGAGAAAACTGCCCCAAAATGTGCATAAATGAACATGGTGGCAACCTGCAGTGAGGCCAACTGACCTCTACACCTTCGACGGAGTATAACTCGAGCTGTGGAGCTCCAAATGATGCGCTTCCAATGGAATTGAAAAGTAGACATTCAGGGCTTTCCAAAAATATATAATAGTATGGGGTGGACAATGCATTTGAGCCTCCAAAACCTGACGTTTTCGTCCATGTTTGAGGCAAACGTCGCCTCAAACGTTGCACACCAAAGCCAGCGACCCTGTCCCCTTCAATGGAGCATAACTTGAGTTGTAGATGTCCAATTGAGGTGATTCTAGTTGCGTTGGAAAGCTGACATTCAGAGCTTTCCAACCATATATAATAGTCTATAGTGGGTATGAAATTAGCAACGTTGACAAGAGGACAAAGAAGCGTCCCAAGACTTGAACTTCAAAAACACACCCTGGAGGACTTAACGTTTGAGCTCACGTTTGACCTCAAACGTGAGTGACAGCAAACCCCCATTCTGCATCATGCCATTACAAGATGTTTGAGTCAACGTTTGCCTCAAACGTTGACTCAAACGTGAATGATCCCAATTCCATCAAGGCCATCCAGATTCATTCTTCCTCAAATCCAAAGCAAGCTAAGCCCATTACCATCACTCAAAGGCACACAGAGAAGCTAGATTAGGAATTTTATTCAATTGTAATTTGTTTTTAATTTCAATTTCATTTTCATTTTCATTTGTAAAAAGCCTATATAAAGGCATCAATTCCATCTCATTAGGAGGCGGATTGAGAGAGAGCATTGGAGGCTAGCTCCACAAGGGAGCATTAGGATTAAAGAGCTCTCTCTTTTAGTTTTTTCCTTTTTGTTTTGAATCTTGGGTTGAAGAATTGAGGAAATTCTGTCTCAATCTCACCTTGAGATCTCTCTGTCTCACTTTACTGCAACTTTTGGAAATTGAATTTGGTTTTGCTTCTTCTACTGCTTGATCTTTACTTTTCTTGCAATTGAATTCTAAATTTGGATCAAGGAAGGGATTGAGATCTAGACTTGTTTTCTAGTCTCATTGAGCTCCTGAGATCTTCAACCTCTCATTTAGATTTTGCAATTGAGCGAAGCTGCTTTCTGTTTTGACTTTTCAAGTGATTTTCTAAATCTGTTTGAATCTGCTGCATCTTTTACTTCTCTGCTTGATTGCTATTTACACTTTCCTGTTGAATTTTATATTTCCAGCACCCACTCCCCTTTATATTTCATGCAATTTACATTTCTTGTCATTTAAGATTCTTGCAATTTACATTTCTTGTCATTTAAGATTTTGCCAATTTACATTCCTTGCCCTTTACGTTTATGCTCATTTACTTTCTGCAACTTTTAATTCACTGCCATTTACTTTTTGTTGGCTACATTCCATCAAATTTCACTTCAATGTTAGCTTGACTAAACTAATCACCCACTAAAGTTGCTTGATCCATCAATCCTTGTGGGATCGACCTCACTCACGTGAGTTTTACTACTTGATGCGACCCAGTATACTTGCCGGTTAGTTTTGGATGTTTTGGAAAATTCAGTTTTCCAAAAATTTTCCCATCACCCACAAGTAACTTGAACAACAAGAACTAAATTGAGAATAGGAGAATCTAGATCTACAACTTGAAGCAATATAGAAGTGAATTGACAATAGATCTCACCAATGAATACAAGAGAATTTCAAATTTGAGAAGCTAAACCCTTGAGAGAAGCTAGAGAGAAGTTAGAGTTTCTCTCTCTACAAAATATAACTTCCAACTAAAAATATCTAAAAAATGAGTCAAATGATGAGAACCCCTTCATCCCTTGGTCTTCTTATGGGTTTTGGCACCAGAATTAGTTCCAATTGGGTCCCACAGCTTCTCTGAATTTGCTGGGCATGTTTTCCTCTTAAAAATCACGTGCGGACACCGACGCGTACGCGTATAGCACGCGTGCGCGTCCCTAGGGTTTTCACAATCCACGCGCAAGCGCCAAGCACGTGTGCGCATCCATGAGGTTCTGGCTAAGCCATGCGAATGCGCCGGCTTCTAACTTTGGCTTCCTCGCGCCGATCCAGTGGCGTGCATCCACGCGTACGCGCAAGGTACGTGTGCGCGTCGCTGCTCAAGCTCCAAAACTTCATTTTCCATGCTCCTTCAATACATGCATGCTTTCCTTCTCTCTTCTAAGCCATCCTTACCCTATAACTTCTGAAATCACTTAACAAACGGATCACGGCATCAAATGGTAATAGGAGAGGATTCAAATATGGCCTATTTAGTATAAAAGAAGCATGTTTTCATCCATGGAGCAAAATCGGGAAGGAAACACGAAACCATGCATTTTCTATGAATAAGTGTAAGAACATTGATAAAAACCCTCAAAATCAATACAAGATAAATCCTAAAAATGGGGTTTATTATGTATCAAATATCAAATATTGGTATTATATATATAATGAATTAGTTATGGCAGTTTGTGAAATAACATGAATTTAGTGTAGGACATTAATTTTTCATGATTTGTTGTTATAAAAGCTGGGGCAATTTTCTTAAATAAATAAAATGGGTTTCAAAATTAACTGATTACACATTTTGGTAAACGAAGAAGCAATTGCATTTTTTCATGAATCTATAGAAACCACTACTGCCAGCTGATAAACCCCATTTGTAGGGTTTATCTTGAATTGAATTTAGAGGGTTTTATCATCTTTTCTCACATTTATTCAATGAAATAGCATGATTTGTGCTTAAGAGTAAAAAAATACTTTTTAGGACTTAGAATAGCTAAATTTAATTCACCTTGATTCCATTAGATATCTTGATATGTTTGTTAAATGATTTCAGATTTATGAGGCAAAGATTGGATCAAGGGAATGAAGAAAAAGCATGTAAAAATGGAGAACTCATGAAGAAATGAAGGAATCGCAAAAAGCTGTCAAGCCGACCTCTTTGCACTTAATTGACCATAACTTCAGCTGCAGAGGTCCAAATGATGCGGTTCTAGTTGCGTTGAAAAGCTAACATCCGGGGCTTCAAAATGATATAAGATTTGCCATAGTTTCACTATGCATAAAGGCGCGTATGCGCAGTGGTACGCGTACACGCCGATGGTTGCATATGATTCACTTAATGCAACTCGTGGCCAGCGATTTCTGGTGCATTTTGGGCCCAATCCAACTCATTTCTGATGCTATTTAACCCAAGAATTGAAGAGGGATGAGACATCTAGTTAGTTAGTGAGTTTTATTTTAGTTTTATCATGCTTTATTTAGTTTCTAGAGAGAGAAGCTCTCTCTTCTCTCTAGAATTAGGAGTAGGTTAGATCTAGATTAGGAATTTTTAGATCTAGGTTAATTTCATGCTTTGATTTACTTTTCCTTTTGTAATTCTTCTTCTTCTACATCTCTTCTCTCTAGTTTAGCATTTAATTCTTGTAATTCTTTACTTGTATGTTGATGCACTTTTGTTCTTTTATTTCTCTTTAATGCAATTTATGATTCATGTTCCTTTATTGTTCATTTGATTTGTTGTTGTTTAATTCCTTGCAATTGAGTAGTGTAGATTTACTTTCCTTGAAATTTTATTATGCTTTCTTTTTATGCCTTCCAAGTGTTTGATGAAATGCTTGGAAGGATGTTAGAGTAGATTTTAGTACTCTTGGCTTGGGAAGGTAACTTAGGAACTCTTGAGTTACTAATGTCCAAGTGATTGACGATTGGAAACCATTAACTCTAGATCTCACTAATTGAGTTGGTGGAGAACTAGGACTTATGGACTTGGATTGATATAGCTCACTTGACTTTCCTTTACTATTAGTTAGAGGATGACCTAGTGGGATTGATCCTTGCCAATTCTCATGTTGTGGTTAGTGATAGGGATAGAGATCCTTGACCACCAAACCTTGCCAAGACCTTTGTAGCTATTAGTTTACTTCTTTGCCATTTATCTTTCATGCCTCTTATCAAAACCCCAAAACATAACTCATAACCAATAATAAGACACTTTATTGTAATTCCTAGGGAGAACAACCCGAGGTTCAATACTTCGGTTTATAAATTTAGGAGTTTGTACTAGTGACAAACAATCTTTTGTATGAAAGGATTATTGTTTGGTTTAGAAACTATACTTGCAATGAGAATTCATTGTAAATTCTAAACCATCCAAAATCCCAATCATCAAAATGGCACCGTTGTCAGGGAATTACAATGGTGTTATGTTATTGGTTATTGTATATATGTGAATATTGTGAATAGGTTTGTCTTTTGCTTGTTTACTAGACTTTGTTAGTTTTATTTTGTTTTTCCACTATGAATTCTCACTTTGGCTATGAGTTTGGTCTCAATTGTGTTGTATGAAATGTGAACTTCAATGACCGCATGCATCAAGGATGGAACCAACAAAGATGGGAGGAGCCTCAAGGAATTGATCACTCCTATTGGCAACAACTTCCGGACACTTATAGGTATAATTCACATCCTAGTGCATGCCAATTTAATGGCTTTGGTGACTCTTTTTGTGACAATCAAGTACCACCACTATATGCTTATGAACCCTATCCTCAACATGACTATCAACCATACTCAAAAGCCTATTTTTACCAAGCACCCTCTTGTGACCCACATCCATTGTATGACCAACCACCCATGCCATTTCCTTGTGACCATTATGACCAAGAACCTTTAGAACCACCATAATTCCATTATGATTATTACCAAGAATCACCTCAATGCACACCATCTCCTTACCCTTACCAAGAAGAACTGCCTTCCTACTATGAGCCCTTTCTCCAAAATAATGAACCTTCCCATTCACCCCAAGCCCCAATAGACGACTCTCTCACATTGCTACTTCAAGGCCAAGCGAATATGCAAAGGAACACGCTAGAATTTGTGGCTACCTTGACCAAGGTAGTAAGCACATTAGCTTCCCAATGCTTGAGCACTCAAAGCACTCCCATGGTCACATGTGGAGAATCAATTGAAAAGCATAGCATGAAGGAGAGATTGGAAACTCTGGTGGAAAATGAGGGATGTTATTTTGTATTAGAGCAATTAGAGGAGCCTATGATCATTGAAGAAGAGGAAGAAGTGGTTAAAGACTTAGGAGATGCGGAACCTCCTTGGGAGCCTAGAGTTGAAGAGAACCTCTCCAAGAAGATTGAATTTGATGTTGAGGAAGAGAGTGCACAACCTCCAAAATAATTTTTGAATGAAGACTTAAAAGGAATGAAGCAAGAAGTAAGTTCCCTTGGTGATCAAGATCATGCATCCAACTTTTTTGGTGGTGAATCCTTTGAATTTGAAGAACCTTCTCCCAATGAGATAGAAAGTGATGTGGAGGTAGATTTCTCTCAACCTTCCATTTATGATTTGAGTGATGAAGAAGAGTTAGAAGAAATTGATGAACAAAGGATTGAAGTTGAAGAAATTTGTGAAGAGGTGGAGGTAACCAAGGAAGAACACAAGAGAGTAAAGCTTGCTAGCACATTGGAGATACCTCTCCCCAAGCCATCACCATCTATTCCTTCATTCAAGTGGGTAAATTCCTTATACTCAAGCTTTATTATTCCCCTTGAATATAGTTTGCTTGAGACAGATGGTCAGCTTAGACATATTTGTGGCTTTAAGAGCAAAAGGGAGATGGTTAGTGGTTGGAAACATCATTCTAAGCTCATGATGGTTGCACGTTCAAGGTTGAATAGTAATGGTTAGTGTAGAATCCAATTGCAAGGGTCTAGGAAGTTGTTTGGGGGATTCTTTGAGAATTCGAAGGTCATGCCACCCAATTGGAATCATGATGATCAATTTGAAGATGGGTGTCAAAACAAATTGTGGGATTTCGGATCGCACAAGGAGAATCAATTTTGGGAGCCCATGGCTTGTGAAGAGCTCCATCAAGGCTTGGAGGCATTACCTTTGGAGAATAGAGCTTATTGGAGAAACAAGCATTGGTGGGAGTTCCAAGATGAATTTAAGCACAAGCCACCTTGAAAGGAACTCCCCATAAGTCCAACTTAAGGATAATAAACAAAAGTGCTAGGTGGGAGACACCACACCATGGTAAATTCTTTTCATTTTTCTCTTTTGTACATATTGGTAAAAGTGGTTTAAATTCAAGTTTTTACTAGTTAGTTGAGTATATTTGGTAGTTTGGTATGTTAAATAAGGTTTTAGGGTGTTTTGGTAGCTGTTTGGAGGTTTGGAAGGCTTGGTTTGGTGCAAGAACTTAGAAAAATTTTGAAAAATAGAGCACCAACCCGCGCTTACGCGCGTACATGGCACGTACGCGTGGATGCGAAAATCCCACCCCCAGCCGAAAACCCGAGAGTTAGGCCTGCACTGTGCAAACATTGGGCCTAAGGCACAAACCAACCCGCGCGTACACGCACCTGGCGCGTACGCGTCCATGATCCCAAATGCGCAATGCACACGTACGCAGGCTGTACGCGCGCACGCCGATAGTGCCACCTGCCCTCCTGGTACATTTTTCAGAGAGTTGGGCCAACCTTACGCTGACACTGTACCCTGCGCCCAACCTAACCCACGCGTGCGCGCGCCTGGCGCGTACGCACCCTTCAGCCAATCTGCGCATCGGCGCGTAAGCGTGCATGACGCGTCCGCGCCGGTAAAAAAAAAGAGTTTTTTTCTCATCTTCCATTTTCTTTTGTCCATTGCATTTGTATACTTTTATTTTTTTGCATATTCATTTTTTTTATAGCCTATTTTTACTTTATTTTTTTCCGAGTTTCTTATTTTAATAATGGTGTTGCATTTTTCTACACAATCGTTAAGACTTTCTTGCATTATTTTGATGCCTCTTGACTTGTTTGATATTGTTGGGTGATGAAACTTTTAAATCAATGCAATCTTGTATGACTCTTGAGTCTTTGTGCATTGATATGCCCTCATATTGTCTTTCATGATCCACATTTTTTTCTTAATTGAACTCGATGCTCAATATGCTCTTCATACTTTGATTTTCATCTTGCATCAACTATTAATATGCCTTAGCTTACATTGTTTTCTCACTCACATGTTGTAGCTACCATGTAGTAGAGAACCATACTCTCACCTGACATTAGCCCCCGCCTACGTTCTACTTGTTATGATATCTTTGTTGTAGGCCTAATTGTTGTTCTTCTTTCCTCCCCTTTTAGGTTGGCCATCAAGAAGGGAGAAATGAATAGCTTTAAATGGAGCAACAAACAAGTCATCCGCACAACCTTTTGAAGGAGCTCATCAGTTGTAACAACCCATCCACCTTGCTCTTCTTTGCATGCACCGAGGACGGTGTAATCTTCAAGTGTGGGGAGGTCATCCGACCGATCTCCATGGGTAACAATTCCTTTCTCAACACCAATTCTTAGTTTTCTTTGTTAGATTAGTTATTGCATTGCATGATAGGTTGCATGTTAGTTAGAATTTGTACATATTTCTACTACTTCTTTCTTATTAGGACTACTCGGTTATGGTGAAGATTTCTTTTTCAAGAAATTATTTTTAGGGCAACCTACCAATTTAAAAATAGTTTTTGTTGAACTTGCTTGAAAGAATTTATTTTGGAACATGATTTTTTAGCTAAGAACACAAGCTTGTGAGATTTGAGCCTAATGGCGTGGTTACATCTTATAACCACTTATTTTTTCTTCTTGTGTGCATTATTCTCTTTCTATCATTGTGATCTTTGATTTGTTTGATTCTTTATGTCCATTATTTTGTGTAGATATGCATTTATATGATTGAGGCCATCATTTTATTTAGCTCACTTACCCAAAAAGCCTTACCTTTTATCATCCATTGTTAGCAACTTTGAGCCTACGCTTAACCCACTTGTTCTTTAATTTAGCACATTACAAGCCTTAAAGAGGAAAACAATAAATGTCCTTTATTTGGATCTTTGATTAGCTTAGGCTAGTGAGTGTGAGTATCATTCAAGTGTGGGAAAACTTAGGACATTGGTTGGGATAAAAGGGTATTTTTGTTTTGTATTTCTATATTTGGGAATTGGGTCCATACTCATGTGTTAATTAAATATAAAATCATATGCATTGATACTTTTGTATATATTTTATTGCAAAGCAAAAAGAAAAGAAAAAAATGAGAAAAAAACAAAAAGAATATATATATATATATTTATATATATATATATATATATATATATGTAGATATCAAAAGAAAAAAAAAGAAAAAAAAATAGAAAAAAAGAAAAAGAAAAGAAAAGTAATAAAAAGGGGACAAAATGCGCCAAGTGAAGCTCAATAATAATCAATGCATATGTGTTGTGATCAAGGAAAAAATGCATGAGTATGTGAAAAAGTGAAGAATGGGTAGTTAGGTTTGTTTAGAATTGTATAGGTTGCTATATAGGTTAGGTGGGAAGTTTAAGGTAATCAAAGATTCAAATTTCAAGTCCACTTGACCAAATATGCTTCCTTATCTTGACCCTAGCCCCATTACAACCTATGAAAAGTCCTTATCGTAGTTGCATGCATGCATGAAATAATTGTTGATTGTTAGATGAAAAACAAATCTTGGAAAGCATGATTAGGGGAGAATTGAGAGAATCGACCCTATACACTTAAGCGACTAGAGTGCAAACACTTCCGGTGAGGGTTCGATGCTCAATTCCTTGATTCCCGGCCTTCATGAGTGTTCTTCTTGCAAGTCTATTTGAACTTCATTTTTATACTTGAATTGGTAGGATTCATGAATCATCATATAACCTTAGCCCTACCCGTTTATACATGCTCTTGGAGGATTGATTTATTTTTAACCAAGTAGGTAGAGTCATTTTGCATTTAGTTGCATTCATATAGATAGATGCATATAGTTTCCTTGCATTGAATAAATGTCATACCCCTTGCTTCATTCTTGGTTTAAGCATGAGGACATGCTTGGTTTCAGTGTGGGAAGGTTGATAAACCCCATTTGTAGGATTTATCTTGTGTTGAATTTAGAGGGTTTTATCATCTTTTCCCACATTTATCCAATAAAATAGCATGGTTTTTGTTATTCTCCTTTAATTGTGCTTAAGAGTGAAAACATGCTTTTTAGGACTTAGAATAGCTAAATTTAATTCACCTTGATTCCATTAGATGCCTTGATATGTTTGTTAAGTGATTTCAGATTTAGGAGGCAAAGATTGGATCAAGGGAATGAAGAAAAAGCATGTAAAAATGGAGAACTCATGAAGAAATGAAGGAATCGCAAAAGCTGTCAAGCCGACCTCTTTACACTTAATCGACCATAACTTGAGCTACAGAGGTCCAAATGATGCGATTTCAGTTGCGTTGGAAAGCTAACATCCGAGACTTCGAAATGATATAAAATTTGTCATAGTTTCACTGCGTATAAGGGCGCGCACGCACACGGTATGCATACGCGCTGATAGTTGCATATTATTCACTTAATGCGACTCGTGGCCAGTGATTTCTGGTGCATTTTAGGCCCAATCCAACTTATTTCTGATGCTATTTAACCCAAGGATTGAAGAGAGATGATACATCTAGTTAGTTAGTGAGTTTTATTTTAGTTTTATCATGCTTTAGTTAGTTTCTAGAGAGAAAAGCTCTCTCTTCTCTCTAGAATTAGGAGTAGGTTAGATCTAGATTAGGAATTCTTAGATCTAGGTTAATTTCATACTTTGATTTACTTTTCCTTTTGTAATTCTTCTTTTTCTACATCTCTTCTCTCTAGTTTAGCATTTAATTCTTGTAATTCTTTACTTTTATGTTGATGCACTTTTGTTCTTTTATTTCTCTTTAATGCAATTTATGATTCATGTTCCTTTATTGTTCATTTAATTTGTTGTTGTTTAATTCCTTGCAATTGAGTAGTGTAGATTTACTTTCCTTGCAATTTTATTATGCTTTCCTTTTATTCCTTCCAAGTGTTTGATGAAATGCTTAGAAGGATGTTAGAGTAGATTTTAGTGATCTTGGCTTGGGAAGGTAACTTAGGAACTCTTGAGTTACTAATGTCCAAGTGATTGACGATTGGAAGCCATTAACTCTAGATCTCACTAATTGAATTGGTGGAGAACTAGGACTTATGGACTTAGATTGATATAGCTCACTTGACTTTCCTTTACTATTAGTTTGAGGATGACTTAGTGGGATTGATCCTTACCAATTCTCATGTTGTGGTTAGTGATAGGGATAGAGATTCTTGACCACCAAACCTTGCCAAGACCTTTGTAGCTATTAGTTTACTTCCTTGCCATTTATCTTTCATGACTCTTATCAAAACCCCAAAACGTAACTCATAACCAATAACAAGACACTTTATTGTAATTCTTAGGGAGAACGACCCGAGGTTCAATACTTCGATTTATAAATTTAGGAATTTGTACTAGTGACAAACAATCTTTTGTATGAAAGGATTATTGTTTGGTTTAGAAACTATACTTGCAACGTGAATTCATTTGTAAATTCTAAACCGTCCAAAATCCCAATCATCACCAGCAGTGGATTAGGGTATAATGTAAACTGCTACTGGCAGCTGCGAATTACGTGCACTAGGAGTTAAAGAGAAACCGCTATAGGCAGCAGCAGTTTTTGTAGAGCACGATTTGACCATAAACCGCTACAGACAGTAGCGGTTTATGCATTGGGGGCATTGAACGTAAACCACTAGAGGTAGTAGCGGTTTTCGTGGAGGGAGTGTCTATATAAATCATGGCTTGCAGTCGCGGATTTCATTTGTGTGGCTTGTGGGGTTGGCTAGAGAGAGAAAAGTTGTAGAGAGAAGGAGGAGCACTTGGAGGAGAGTTTTAAGATTTTTTCGAGCGTTGACCTTCAGGTAAAGATCATGGCAGATGAACTGAGCTTGTACCGACTGAACGGTATTGCCTATATTGCCGGTGCCATTACCGATGAAGTTAGATTTATTTTATTTATCTGAGCATTAACATATGTTAGATAGGTTATGGAATGTAGGGTATAGGAGCTAGAATATTAATCTAAACCTTATACTTGAGTGTTAGATCTTACTTAGGATGTGGAATGTAGTGTCGGTATATACTAGGTTAGACGACATTGGAATAATAGGTAAAGATAATTTAATTTTAATTTTAATTATTCTGTTTAAAATATAGCTAAGAAACCAGTATTTAGCCAGAAATTGATTTAGGTTGAGAACGTGTTTATTTTTTATGTTCCCTTGGAAATCGGGATTTGAAGTTTATAACCGGTTTTTGAAGTATGTAACGAATCAAAGATTTAACAGTTTGAATGTATAAGTGAATAATAATTTAATTAATTAATTATTTAGTTGTGTCGTTGTGTGATAATATTTATTTATTTATTCAGTCAAATAAGTTAAGATTTTTCCATGTTGCATGTAAATTTGAACAACGTTGTGCATGTCTTTCGTGCATGGTGCAGTCAAGTAGGTGTATATACAGTGTGAGGCGGCAACAAAATATGCCAATGCATGAAAGAATCATACCTTATTTAGAGAGGGCTGGTTTATACCACTTGGCCAGGCTAAACAGTCGTTGGTTCTGGTTGGATGAGGCTATGGTTAATGCGTTCATTGAGAGGTGGCGTCCCGAGACACATATTTTTCATATGCCTTTTGGAGAGTGCACAGTGACACTGCAAGATGTGGTGTTTCAGCTTGGGTTGCCTATTGATGGGAGGGCTGTTAGTGGTTTCCTTGCAGAGTTTGAAACTTTCATGGAGGGTGGCCGACCAGCCTGGAAATGGTTTTAGGAGTTATTCAAAGAGCTGCCTCCACCGAATAAGGTCAAGCAGATGACCGTCCACTTCACATGGTTTCATGAGAGGTTTCGGGTGTTGCCAGAAGATGTGACCGAGGATACTGTTCGCATATATGCACGTGCCTACATCATGTTGTTGTTATCCACAAAGTTATTTGGGGACAAGAGTGCGAATCGGGTTCATATTCAGTGGTTGCCCTTTATGGCGAATTTTGATGACATGGGGAGTTATAGTTGGGGATCTGCTGCATTGGCATGGTTGTATCGATGCATGTGTCGGGTAGCGAATAGAAATATTACGAACTTGGTGGGTCCTCTTCAGCTACTACAGAGTTGGATATTCTGCTGGTTTCCCTCATTGTGGCCCTCTGGGTTTAATGATTTTTCATTTCTGTTAGCATCCAGGTATTATTTATTTGGTAGGATTTTGTAAAATCTTATATGTGGTTTGACGCATTCAGTTTGTAACGGTTGTTATTACTCAGGTGGGCTGCCTACTTACCTCCTAACGATGGGGAAGAGCAGAAGGTTATCAGATATCGCCTTGCATTAGATCGATTAACTGCTCAAGATGTAAGTATCATGGTTGTGGTTGGTTATATGGTTGTGGTTCATGTTACTGCTTATATGTACATTGTTTTATGTCTTATGAGGATGTCCAATTTTCAAATTGTATTGGAGCCTTACTCCTCACTCGACGTACTTGCTGTGGTTCACCCTGAGATTCTTACGGCGAAGCATTCTCGGTTATGGAGAGTGAAGACCAGCTTGATATACTTTTCTATGATCGAGTGGCATCAAGTTGATAGGGTAGTGGCACAGCTTGGAGGGGTTTAGCATGTTCCCGAGAGGGCTTTAAACATTGACTGGCTGCATGCTAAGGATGGGAGAGGCGGGGATAAGTGATTCCCCCATTACTATCAGGTGTGGCATTTACACTGGGAGAACAGGGGTGATTTCGTGCTTGCTATCAACAGAATGCCTGATCTAGGCCCCTCTGCTGAGTTCTTTGATTGGTGGCACCGTAAGGCGCATAGGGTTCTTTCTCCGATTGCGGCATTCGCAGATCTGAGGAACGTGGAGATACTGGCCGAGGCCTTTCAGAGAGGGTCGTCACAGGCACCATGGAGATCACAGCTGCCAGACATGCCGGACAACAGGCGTGTTGAGAGACACCATCGTATTGGTACTAGGACATCGGTCGAGAGTGGCGATGGCTAGATGATATGATGCAGGAGGATGATGCAGGTGGGGATGGCGCATGTATTACAGAGCACCGTGTCCGTCAGGCTAGTGCGCGACATAGGGGGCTGGGTGGAGGTTCCCAGATTGGTGGTACACCTGGTGGCGACAGAGCGTCTGGGCCAGGGGCCGGGACGTTCAAGACTTGATATAGCTCTCAGGCATTCCATGACAGCGCACAGATGTTTGCTGACATTGGAACCACTACCATGACCATGGACATAGATGATCAGATGGGTAGTTCACAGCTCTATGACGACGAACAGACCCAGGCACAGGTTGATGCACCTGCTTACCCTCCTCAGATGCCAGATATTCAGCCTGATGCCGCAGCTTACCATCCACAGATGCCAGATGTCCAGGCACCAGAGTACCAGGTACTGGGCTATCAGGGACAGTACGTGGTGGATTTGAACGAGCCTGCAGGTAGCCCGTACGACACTTGATTCACCATAGGTGGTACACCCGAGTCAGAATTTGGACCTACCCATCCGGCTGACGATGTAGCACAGCGGCCCACCCGACCTGCTAGAGTGAGGCATCGTGCTCGATGTGGCACCGATTCTCATTTAGACCGTGCCTGCAAAAGCCACATCGTTTCGGCCTATTGGGATCAGCTTCATCCATGTTGTTGCAGATCCGTGTGGATTGTGGTCGACCCTCTCTAGCGCGTCTCATGTTCGGGTCAGGGATGACAGTCGGTTTGTCATATGGCGGCCAAAGCCCCTCTAGAATACAAGGTGCAAAGGCCATCTAATACACCTTGAATACCTCAGCCATGCTGTAAACTTCATCAACGAATGTGGCCCAATCCAGTCGTGACTGAGCACAGCATGCGATTGCATGGCAACAGGGGTAGTGCAGGGCCTGAAAATGGCCACAATTGCACGTACTCTCTAAGCAAAACTCGGTACATTCCCAATGAAAAGTTACCCATAGGTGTAGTCTCCGCGACAGTATACTCGGACTAATGCCTATCGAATAGTGTCACCGTGAAACACCTTGAATCCCTCAAGTTCCACTCAATGGCTTTAGAAAAGTGCCTGGCGAAATCGGTGTCCAGACCCCAGTTGTGCCTCTGTTAACTGACCCCGAACAACAAACAGCTCTACAAGCCTTAAGCACGTTGATTTGACCAACAACATCACTGGTAGATTCCTGGTTCCCTTCAAAACAGAGTTGACACACTCAGATATATCGGTCGTCATGTGACCATATCGCCTGCCTCCATCCTTGTGTTGTGTCCACTTCTCATACTCCATCCTATTTGCCCAATCACACATAGCCGGATTCTCTATTCTCATGATATTAAACCAATACTCAAACTCGGCCTCCGTCTTAGCATAAGCAGCATTCACCAGCCACCTCCTAGCATCCTGCCCTTTGAAGCTGAAAGCAAAATTGGCTGCAACATGCCGAATACAAAATGTCTTATACGCATCAGGAGGTTGCCATCCACTATAAGGTGTCTCTAGTGCTGCCTTGATGCCGTTGTGCCTGTCAAAAATCACTAGAATGCCCATTTATGGCGTCACATGTCTTCTGAGGTTGGTCAGAAAGTATGACCAAGACTCTGTATTTTCTCCCTCCACAAGTGCAAAAGCAATAGGCAGGATGTTCGAGTTTCCATCTTGAGCAATTGCTAACAACAAGGTCCCTCTGTACTTAACATAAAAGTGAGTACCATCGATGCTGAATAGAGGTTTACAGTGTCAGAATGCCTCAATACAGGAAGGAAATGTCCAGAATAGACGGTGAAAGTAGACAGTCGATTCATCAACCTGATCACCCACTCTAACCGGAGAGGTCTTCAAAGAGCTATCATACCATCCATGGTGGACGTCACCCCAAGGATCCAACGGGCCAACTCGCCATAAGACTCCTCCCAGTCCCCGTAGATCTATTCTATTGCCTTCTGCTTCACCATCCAAACCTTCCTATAACTAGGCCTGAAACCATAGGTGGACTCAGTTGCTTCCTGCAACACCTTAATTGTAACCGACACATCCGCTCTGACCAACAGAAAGATCCTCGCACAGATGACATGATAATCAAGTTGTTTGTGGTCGCTCGATATGAATGTGGCCAAACACATGTGCGGTCCGTTGTACCTCCTAACTTCCCACGTGCTGTTCCGTTGCCGCAGTGCGATACGGATCATCCACGTGCACCCTTTTCCAAACTCCTTGCACTTCCCTTGGTATTTGAGATGGTCCGATTCTATCACCCTGTACTCAACTCCACGCTAGATGCTGTAATCCTTCACACTCAGCACGGCTTCATCCTTACTCTGGAAAGATTGGCTAAGACGAAATTCTGTCAGACTGGTTACATCATGCAGACCCTGACCCACATAGGTCTCCCCCATCTCTCGTTGTTTGCCAATGGCTTCCAAGTTCAACGCTGACAAGTGTGGAGGATATTGCTGTGTGTCGGAACCTGATGCTCCTTAGGGTGTATGTGTGGTGCTCGGAATATCATCCTCACTGTCCCCAATAATGTCGATCGGCTCATCCGCTGAATCATCGTCCGCATGGCATTTTCAACATGATCTGGTCCAACCTCATAGTCAAAATCGGGGACACCACGAGGCACACTAGCAATACCAATCGCAACACATGGAGGATCGTGGATCGGACTGGAAGGTGCAACCACCGGCATTGACGTGGAGGCACTACCCATCGTCGTCGACTGAGGATTTGGCGCAGATGCCCCAGAGCTGTCGATGCCATCTTCCAACTTCGCAAACAACTCGGGTATTCTGACCTCTGGAAAACTCTGCCGACAGTGAAACAAGACCTGCAAGTCTTCATTGGACCCTATCACAAACGTTTCATACTTCACACCGGCAGACACAATGGCAATGGAAATCTTGTAGAACAATTTTTTAATCCACTTTGTCCCGCACACACCAAGCTTCTGTGATATGCTCTATTTTATCTCTGCCAACGTACTCGACAACCGAATTAATACACTAAGAGGTTCCCTATCTGTAAATTTAACTCCGTGCCTTTTACTTTTTTTATTTTCCCAGAGCAATGCACCAAAGCCATAAAACACTCTTCCCCATCTATTTGTGAGAAATGATACTCTTCTCACCCCAATAATGCTTTGGAGGGGGTATTTATAGGCAACCAGCCTTGACGCACCCTCCACGTAAACCGCTACTGCCTCTAGCGGTTTACGTTCAATGCCCCAATTGTAGCGGTTTATGGTCAAATCATGCTCTACAGAAACCGCTGCTGCCTATAGTGGTTTCTGTTCAACTCCCAGTGCACGTAAACCGCCACTACAAAAAAAATCACTTTTAGCGGCCATTTATTTTGCTTTTAGCGGCAATAAAAATAGCCGCTAATACATTTATCGGTAATTAGACATTAGCCGTCTTATGCTTTGCCGCTAAAAGGTTTTAGCGGCAATTATAACATTTGCCAGTAAAGACCTTTTTAATGGCCGCAAAAAATATGTAACTTTTAGTGGCCATTTTCTTGGCAATTTATATGGCCACTGAAAGTAATTCTAAAATTGCAATGTTACTCACTTTTAGCGGCAATTACTATTGCCGCAAAAATCCATTTTACCGGCAATTTATATGGCCACTAAAAATAATTCTAAAATTATAATATTATTTACTTTTAGTTGCGATTACTATTGCCGCTAAAATCTTAAAGACTTTTTTTAGTTATATTATACCCATTTTCTTAGAAGCAACGAACTATCTTTTTTTTTTCTAGAATCTCAATTATTTTTGCCAACAATTATTATTATTATGCATAATATAAATATTCTGAAATTAATTACCACAAAATAAGATATTTCATTAAATTCAAAATATTGATACATAAATTTCTCTTGAAAAATAATAAATCATGTTACAAATCTAAACAACAAAAATACTACAAGCCTATAACTATGTAAATACAAGTGGATGAACTATAATGTTGACATATATAGCCACTCTCGCGTACCTTCACCACTTCACTTTATTGGGTGATGGTCCCTGTCTTTTTACTCTTCTGATTATTTTGTAATTTCACCAACAACAAATGTCATGATACTATAAATACAATTTAGCTTAACCATGAGTAATAATACTTGCCAAAGTTGTGGTCCAATAATCATACTTTGCTAATATGATAAAAGGTATAAGGCAATAAAAAACTTCACCCTCAATTAAAGTCAACATGCACATGGTTGGAATAAGTAGTAAGCATATTTACATTTGTACCTTGATCTATGCTAAAGTTCACTAGCTACAACAAAACTAAACATGAAAATCAAATCAAACTAGAATTTACGAAGTAGCACCACTTATTCTAATTTCTAATCAAATCAGGGAAATTAATATGGAAATAACATGGGGAACAAGTTTTGTTCTGATACACTATTATATTGAAATGCCGCTCCTTTTTAATAAATTCAGCAGTAGTTTGTCTATAACTATGCAACATTGTCATGTCCTAAATAAAACTCATCTTTTATTTTTAAAAGAAATAACAGGACCACCAACATGCAACCTCAGTCACTAAAAAAGCTAATATTGTGATACAATAATGGTGGAGCAAATCAGACAGATCAATATCACCTGAAAGGCATAAAACATATATAATGACTAAGCCCAGGTGAACTAATTTGGGACTGTATCTTTGAAAACTCTTATTCTATCTTCCTTCTAAAATATATAGCAACTTTTCAAATTGATGCAAAAAAGAAGGGAATACAAATATAGCAACCTTTCATTAAGGACACACTCAGGTCTAGGGGTGCACAAGACCCGGTCCAACCCGAAGATCCAGACCGGGCCCGATGACTTCAGGGCTAATTTGGTCCGGCTTTGTTATGGCCCGGTCAGACCCGAGGTTTCAATAGATGGCCCCGGTTATTTATTAAATCGGGTTCGGGCCAAGTCTTGGGTCACCCGGCCCCGGCCCGTTGGACCCATGTAGTTGTTTGCTACTTAATATTTTGTTGTTATTGGTTGGTATGACACTATAAATTATTATTATTATGTTAATCTTGTGTTGGTTGTTAACTTTGTTTTAATTGTCTTTTGAACTTTGAATGTTTAATGTGTAATTGATATAATTATTATTATTATGAAACTTTAAATTATTATTATTAGATTATAAATTATTATTACGTGAATGTTGCAATGTTGTGGAATAATTATTTTCCAAAATTTAGAGGTTCAAAAGATGTAGAATCTAATTTTTGGTGATGTCATGATAAAGTTGATCAAGACCTGGGCTTTACCCGGTCTAGACCCGACTTAAGTGTGGCTCGAAAGTAACACAATTTCATCGGGTCTAGGGTCGGATAAGGGTCTCATAAATAGACCCGGTCATTAGTTAGGGTCAAATTCGGGTCACAGCGAACCCGGCTTCACCCGGCCTCATGTGCACCCCTACTCAGGTCTGTCTGATTTCTCCTTATGCATCAAAAACAAAAAGTTAAATAAGATCACACATTTGAACCAAAAGCTCCAGCTCAAAATAAAACCTAAATAAATAAAGTTTACATTTCTCATTGTCCAGAGGCCCAGATGTCATGCAATTTCTTTTTTTATATATATAATTTGAAATCCTATCATTTTTTGTATGAGATTTAGAAGGAAATAATTTATCATTTGGACTTTAGAAGTAAATATATTAAAAAAACCTTTCATCCAATAATATATACCGCTCTCTTGCATCAACAATCCAATAACACAAATGTTTATAATTGGTTTCAAATTGCTACTACATGTGTGCTCATTGTCATCTTTCATAATAATTATGCAACATCCATGATTTATTTATTTCTCTAAGTTAGATCTGATTTCTTCTTTCCCATCTTTTAATTGTTTTGCAATCATATTTTTATTAAAGCTAACAAAGGTAATCCACACAGCTATAGCAACTCAATATTTTAATAGCAAAGATCTTAAACACGACAAGATAACATTTAACACAAATTTTAGGCCCAAAAAGTGATAAAGAAAAATAACATTGAAAAGGCCTATGGAGAGTAGAAGTCTAAAATTTATGTGCATCAATCATCATAATGGAAATAAAGGTTGCCACATATAAATCCAAGGCTTTATATAGCCTTGCCACAAATAATACATAATGACAAGAACTACTGTAGGCCCTACTTCGCTAAAGAGAATTTGCATCACAAAATCAGTGTTGTTACTTTCTGGTTCTCAATTCACTAAAAGGGATATTGAGCAATCACTCTAACTATTACAACTATAACCTATTGATGAGCGGATAATTTATACCCTTTTTGGCATTGTTTTTAGTATGTTTTAGTTACTTTTTATTATATTTTTATTAGTTTTTATGCAAAAATCACATTTCTGGACTTTACTATGAATTTGTGTGCTTTTCTGTAATTCCAGGTATTTTCTGGCTGAAATTGAGGGACCTGAGCAAAAATCTGATTCAGAGGCTGAGAAAGGACTGTAGATGTTGTTAGATTCAGACCCTCCTCCTGCACTCGAAATGGATTTTCTAGAGCTAAAAAAGCCCAACTGGTGTGCTCTCAATTGTGTTTGAAAGTAGACATCTTTGCCTTTCCAGCAATATATAATAGTCCATACTTTGCCCGAGATTTGATGGCCCAAACTGGCGTTAAACGCCAGCTAGATACCCTTTTCTGGCGTAAAACGCCAGAACTGGCACACTTCTTGGCGTTATACACCCATTTTGGCACCCAGGGTGGCGTTTAACTCCAATTTGAGGCATATGCACGTGAAAGCTTCAATGCTCAGCCCAAGCACACACTAAGTGGGCCCCGAAAGTGAATTTCTGCACTATCTGCACTTAGTTACTCATTTTCTGTAAACCTAAGTTACTAGTTTTAGTATAAAAACTACTTTTAGAGATTCATTTTGTAACTCATGACATTTTACATCTCATATTGTATTTTCTACGACATGAGTCTCTAAACTCCATAGGTGGGGATGAGGAGCTCTGCTGTGTCTCAATGGATTAATGCAATTACTATTGTTTTCTATTCAATCAGGCTTGATTTTGTTATAAGATACTCACTCGTACTTCAATATAGAGAATATGATGATCCGTGACACTCATCATCATTCTCAAATTTATGAACGCGTGCTTGACAACCACTCCCGTTCTACCTAAGCTCAACGTAGTCATTGGGCGACAGTTTGAGTGCGTATCTCTTGGGTCTCTAATCCACGGACCGAGTCCATAAGATTAGAACCTTCGTGGTAGAGGCTAGAACCAATTGGCAACATTCCTGAGATCCAGAAAGTCTAAACCTTGTCTGTGGTATTCCGAGTAGGATCTGGAACGGGATGACTATGACGAGCTTCAAACTCACGAATATTGGGCGCAGTGACAGTGTGCAAAAGGATAGAGAGATCCTATTCCGACACAAGTGAGAACCGGTAGATGATTATCCGTGCGGTAGCTGTACCTGGTATTTTTCATCCGAGACGAGAGATCCGACAGTTGATTAGCCGTACAGAAACCGTGCCTAGTATTTTCATCCGAGAGGACGGATGGTAGCCATTGACAACAGTTATCCACCAACATACAGCTTGCCATTGAAGGAAGCCATGCGTGTTTGGAGAAGAAGACAGTAGGAAAGTAGAAATTCAGACGACAGAGCATCTCTGGAACCTCAACCTGTTCCTCATTACTGAATCACAAGTAACATTCAATTCATGTTATTTACTTTTCATAAATAAAAATCATTTTAATCACTAATCTCCTAACTAAGATTTACAAGATAACCATAGCTTGCTTCAAGCCGACAATCTCTGTGGGATCGACCCTTACTCACATAAGGTATTACTTAGACGACCCAGTGTACTTGCTGGTTAGTTGTGCGGAGTTGCAAAGGTGTGATTGCAATTCCGTGCACCAAGTTTTTGGCACCGTTGCCGGGGATTGTTCGAGTTTGGACAACTGACGGTTCATCTTGTTACTTAGATTAGGAAAAATTTATCTTTTTGCTTTAGAGTCACTAAAATTGAGTCTTCTATTATTGTTTTTTTTGTTAAAACTTTAAAATTATTGTTCTCTTTTTCTAGATTTTTTTTGAAAATTTTTAATAAATAGATAAAAACCAATAAATTAATAATTGAGTCTTCTGTTTGAGTTTAGTTTCATGTTTTAAGTTTGGTGTCAATTGCATGTTTTTAGTTTCCTTCAATTTTTCGAATTGCATGTTTTTATATTTCTTCATATTTTTTAATTACATGTTCCTTGTTCTTTCTTGATCTTCAAGTTGTTCTTGTTTATTTTCCTTGTTTGATCTTTAGTTTTTCTTGTTTTGTGTCTTTCCTTGTTTTTCTTGTGCATTTTCAAATTATTAGTGTCCAAAGTATAAAAATTTTTTAAGTTTGGTGTCCTTTGTGTTTTTATTTTCCTAAAGATTTCCAAAATTTGTTATTGGTGTTCATCTTGACATTTAAAGTGTTCTTGGTGTTCATCTTGACATTCAAAGTTTTCTTGTTTGTTTTCTTTGTTTTGATCTGAAAATTCTAAGTTTTGTGTCTTTTACTTGTTTTTCTCTTTCCTCATTAAATTCAAAAAAAAATATTTTTTCTCTTTATTTTAATTGAATTTTCAAAATTTACATTAAAAAAAATCAGATTTTTTTTTTAAATTTTCATCTTTTCTTATCTTAGTTTTAAATTTCATAATTCAAATCTTTTTCAAAAATCATCTTTTTCAAAATCTTATCTTATCTTATTTCAAATTCAAATTTCAAATTTCAATTAAATTCCAAAATTCAAAATCCAAATTTCAAAATTTAAATTTAAAATTTCAAAAATCAAACATTTTCAAAATTTAAATTTTTTTTCAAATCTTTATCTTATATTGTTGACTTTTTCAAAATTCAAAATTTAAAATTTAATTTTCAAATTTAAAATTAAAATTTCAAAACTTTTTAATTTAAAAACTTATCTTCTCTTAAAATTCCTTATCTTCTCTTACCTAACTTATCTTATCTTTTCTAATCTCAAATTTTAAAATCACATCTTTTTCAAATATTTTCTTTTATTTATTTTCTTACAAGTATCTTTAATTTTAAGACATATCTTTTTCAAAACTTCCTAACCACTTTCTCTCTCTTTATTTTTCGAAAATCCTCACCCATAATTTTTCAAATCTTTTTAATTAATTAATTAATTTAGTTTTCTAATTTATTTAATTTCTTTTTCTTTCCTTAATTTTCGAAACTTGCATCAAATTTTTTTACTTTATTTTAATTTATTTAATTTCAAAAAAAAAAGGGAATAAAATTTTTATTTACAATCCACATCATCTCCCTTTCTCCATCATGGACCTAAGTGGAAATGAACAGTCCAGAAGGACTCTGGGGTCATATGCTAACCCCACTACTGCTTCATATGGGAGTAGTATCTGTATACCCCCCATCAGAGCCAGCAATTTCGAGCTAAACCCTCAGCTCATTATGATGGTGCAGCAAAACTGCCAGTATTCCGGTCTTCCACAAGAAGAACCTACTCAGTTTCTGACACAGTTCTTACAAATCGCTGACACAATACGTGATAAGGAAGTAGATCAGGATGTTTACAGATCATTACTATTTCCATTTGCTGTAAAAGATCAAGCTAAGAGGTGGTTAAATAACCAACCCACAGCAAGCATAAGAACATGGAAACAGTTATCAGACAAATTCCTGAATCAATATTTCCCTCTAAAAAGGATGACTCAGCTAAGGCTGGACATCCAAGGCTTTAAACAAGAGGATAATGAATCCCTTTATAATGCCTGGGAGAGGTACAGAGAGATACTAAGAAAATGCCCCTCTGAAATATTTTCAGAATGCGTACAGTTAGACATCTTTTACTATGGGCTTACAGAAAAGGCCCAGATGTCTCTAGACCACTCAACTGGTGGATCTATACATATGAAAAAGACAATTGAAGAGGCTCAAGAGCTCATTAATACAGTTACCAGAAATCAGCACCTGTACTCAAGTGGTGAGACCTCCATGAAGGAAGAGGCTGAGGCAATATCCACTGAACTTAGTCCTCCAGAACAAATTGCTGAACTTAATCAGCAACTATTTTCTATAACAAAACAGTTAGCAGAATTTAAAGAGATGCTACTAGAAACCAAAGATGCTAAGCAGTTATCTAAACAGATAACAGAAGAATGCCAAGCTGTTCATTTAAGAAGTGAAAAGACATTAAATGTCTCAACTCAAAGCAGCAGGAAGCCAAGAAAAGAACATCTGACCGAGGATGACCAAACCACTGCCAAAAATCCCTCTGAGGACAGTAGGAGTCCAAAGAGAAATGATTCTGGTGTTCAAACGCCAGAAAAGGGCCAGAAGTTGGTGTTAAACGCCCAGTGGATGGCCAATTCTGGCGTTCAAATGCCAGAAAAGGGTGGCAATCTGGCGTTGAATGCCCAAAAAGTACCCAGTTCTGGCGTTCAAACGCCAATAAGTGATCAGACACCTGCAAGTGCTGATAACAACCCCCTTAAGCAGGCTTCTCCAACCACTTATGTAGGAAATAAACCTGTAACAACTAAGGTTGAAGAATATAAAGCCAAGATGCCTTATCCTCAGAAACTCCACCAAGTAGAACAGGATAAAGAATTTGCCCGCTTTTCAGACTATCTCAGGACTCTTGAAATAAAGATTCCATTTGCAGAGGCACTTGAGCAAATACCCTCTTATGCTAAGTTCATGAAAGAGATCTTAAGTCATAAGAATGATTGGAGAGAGACTGAAAAAGTTTTTCTCATTGAAGAATGCAGTGCAGTCATTTTAAAAAGCTTACCCGAGAAGCTTAAAGATCCCGAAAGCTTTATGATACCATGCACATTAGAAGATGCTTATACCAAGACAGCTTTATGTGATCTTGGGGCAAGTATCAACCTGATACCTGCATCCACTATCAGAAAGCTTGGTTTGACTGAAGAAGTCAAACCAACCCGAATATATCTCCAACTTGCTGATGGCTCCATTAAAATTCTATCAGGCGTAATTGAGGACATGATTGTCAAGGTTGGGCCATTTGCCTTTCCCACTGACTTTGTAGTGCTGGAAATAGAGGAGCACAAGAGTGCAACTCTCATTCTAGGAAGACCTTTCGTAGAAACTGGACGAACCCTCATTAATGTCCAAAAAGGGCAGATAACCCTAAGAGTCAATGAGGATGAGTTTAAGTTGAATGCTATCAAAGCTATATATGCAGCATTCAGACACATCAAAAGACTGCATGAGCACTGATATTATTGATTCCCTGGTGGAAGAGGTCAATATGACTGAGAGTTTTGAATCAGAGCTAGAGGACATTTTTAAAGATGTTCAGTCTGATCTGGAGGAACCAAAGAACATAGAAGAACCTCAGAAAACTCCTCAGGAAGAGGAGAAGCCTCCTAAACCCGAGCTCAATCCACTACTACCATCCCTGAAATATGCATTTCTGGGAGAAGATGACACTTTTTCGATAATCATAAGCTCTGCTTTAGAACCACAAGAAGAGAAAGCACTAATCTAGGTGCTGAGAACTCACAAGACAGCTCTTGGGTGGTCCATAAGTGATCTCAAGGGCATTAGCCCAGCCAGATGCATGCACAAGATCCTATTGGAGGATGATGTTAAGCCAGTGGTTCAACCACAGAGGCAGCTGAATCCAGCCATGAAGGAGGTGGTGCAGAAAGAGGTCACTAAGTTACTAGAGGCTGGGATTATTTATCCTATTTCTAATAGCCCCTGGGTGAGCCTTGTCCAAGTTGTCCCTAAGAAAGGAGGTATGACAGTGGTTCATAATGAAAGGAATGAACTGGTTCCCACAAGAACAGTTATAGGGTGGCGTATGTGTATTGACTACAGAAGGCTCAATACAGCCACCAGAAAGGATCATTTTCCTTTACCATTCATAGACCAGATGCTAGAGAGACTAGTAGGTCATGAATACTACTGCTTTTTGGATGGCTATTCAAGTTACAACCAAATTGCAGTAGATTCTCAGGACCAAAAGAAGACAGCATTCACATGTCCATCTGGAGTATTTGCCTACAGAAGGATGCCATTTGGTCTGTGCAATGCACCTGTAACCTTTCAGAGGTGCATGCTATCTATCTTCTCTTATATGTTAGAGAAATTTCTGGAGGTCTTCATGGATGACTTCTCAGTATTTGGAGACTCATTCAGCTCCTGTCTTGACCATCTAGCACTTGTTCTAAAAAGGTGCCAAGAGACTAACCTGGTTTTAAACTGGGAGAAATGTCACTTTATGGTGACAGAAGGAATTGTCCTTGGGCACAAAATTTCGAACAAGGGAATAGAGGTGGATCAAGCTAAGGTAGAGGTAATTGAGAAATTACCACCACCTGCCAATGTTAAGGCAATCAGAAGCTTTCTAGGGCATGCAGGATTCTATAGGAGGTTTATAAAGAATTTTTCAAAAATTGTAAAACCTCTGAGAAATCTGCTAGCTACTGATACACTATTTGTCTTTGACACAGAGTGTCTGCAGGTGTTTGAGACTCTAAAAGCTAAGCTGGTCACAGCACCAGTCATTTCTGCACCAGATTAGACATTTCCATTTGAACTAATGTGTGATGCCAGTGACCATGCCATTGGTGCAGTATTGGGACAAAGACATGACAAGCTTCTGCATGTCATTTATTATGCTAGTCATGTTTTAAATGACGCGCAGAAGAATTACACAACCACAGAAAAGGAGTTGCTTACAGTGGTTTATGCCATTGACAAGTTCAAATCTTCTTTAGTAGGATCAAAAGTGATTGTGTACACTGATCATGCTGCTCTAAAGTATCTCCTCACAAAGCAGGATTCAAAACCCAGACTCATAAGATGGGTGTTGCTTCTGCAAGAGTTTAATATAGAAATAAGAGACAGAAAAGGGACAGAGAACCAAGTAGCTGATCACTTGTCCCGGATAGAACCAGTAGCAAGAGCATCCCTCCCTCCTACTGAGATCTCTGAAACCTTTCCGGATGAGCAACTCTTTGCCATTCAGGAAGTATCGTGGTTTGCAGACATTGCAAACTATAAAGCTATGAGATTCATACCCAAAGAGTACAGTAAGCAGCAAACGAAAAAATTGATTTCTAATGCAAAGTAATACCTGTGGGATGAACTATATCTCTTTAAGAGATGTGTAGATGGAATAATCCATAGATGTGTGCCTAGAGAAGAGGCACAGAAGATCCTATGGCATTGCCATGGATCACAATATGGAGGACATTTTGGAGATGAGCGAACAGCCACAAAGGTTCTCCAATATGGCTTCTACTGGCCTACTCTCTATAGAGACTCTCGAGAGTTTGTACGTAACTATGACAGTTGCCAAAGGAGCTGGTAATCTGCCTCATGGTTATGCCATGCCTCAGCAAGGGATCTTAGAGATTGAGTTGTTTGATGTATGGGGTATTGACTTCATGGGGCCTTTTCCACCATCATATTCAAACGCATATATTCTGGTGGAAGTAAACTATGTACCTAAATGGGTAGAGGCAATTGCAACACCCACTAATGATACTAAGACAGTGATAAAGTTCCTCCAGAAGCATATCTTCAGCAAGTTCGATGTTCCTAGGGTACTAATCAGTGATGAAGACACTCATTTCTGCAATAAAAAGCTTGACTCTGCTCTGGTCCGATATGGAATTAACCACAAAGTGGCAAATCCATATCATCCACAGACAAATAGGCAGGCTGAAGTCTCAAATAGAGAACTAAAACAAATCTTGGAACGGACTGTAAGTACCAGTAGAAGGGATTGGGCAAGAAGTCTGGATGACGCTCTGTGGGCATACAGAACCGCATTCAAGATTCCTATAGGGACCTCTCCATACCAGCTTGGGTATGGAAAAGCCTATCATCTGCCAGTAGAATTGGAACACAAGGCCTACTGGGCAACCAGGTTCCTAAACCTTAATACTAAGGTAGCTGGAGAGAAAAGATTACTCCAGTTGAATGAGCTGGAGGAGTTCAAACTCAATGCTTTCGAAAATGCTAAAATTTACAAGGAGAAAGCAAAAAAGTGGCATGACAGAAAGCTGTCATCTAGAGTCTTTGAACTAGGACAGAAGGTTCTGCTGTTTAACTCTAGGCTCAGATTGTTCCCTGAAAAATTGAAATTCCGGTGGAAGAGACCATATGTGATTACAAGTGTGTCACCATATGGATATGTAGAGCTTCAGGATATTGACTTTGACAAAAAGTTCATTGTTAATGGACAGAGAGTCAAGCATTATCTTGAAGGCCATTTGAGCAAGAATGCTCAAGACTGAGACTAGATTAAAGCTCAGTAAAGTCCATCTAAAGACATTAAAGAAGTGCTTATTGGGAGGCAACCCAACATTATTTAATTATATTTATTTTTTATAGACATTTGTTTTCCATTGCCATGTTATATTTTCTTTAGGTTGATGATCATGTGGAGTCATAAAAACAACTGCAAAATTAAAGCGGAATCAAAAACAGCATCAAAAATAGCACAACCTGGAGGATAAGTTTACTGGCGTTTAAACGCCAGTAAGGATAGCAGAATGGGCGTTTAACGCCCATGCAAGCAGCATTCTGGGCATTAAACGCCAGAATGGGCAGCATTCTGGGTGTTTTAACGCCAGAAATGGCAACATTCTAGGCGTTCAGAAAAATGCCCAATAAAAAAAGATTCCTGGCGTTTAACGCCAGCCAGGGTATTGATGAGTATTTTGGTGGAAAATAAATTTCTCCCAAAACACACGAATCTAACCGGCAAGTGCACCGGGTCGCATCAAGTAATAAAACTCACGGGAGTGAGGTCGATCCCACAGGGATTGATGGATCAAGCAATTTTAGTGGGTGATTAGTTTAGTCAAGCTAACATTGATGTGAATTGTGTGAAATTGTAACCAACAGGAAGTAAAGGACAATGAATTTAAAGTTGCAGAAAGTAAATTGCATTGAAACTTAAATTGCAAGAAAAGTAAATTGGCAAAATCTTAAATGACAAGAAAAGTAAATTGCATGAAAAGTAAAGGGGCTGGGGTGCTGGAAATTAAATAGAGCAGTATATCAGAATTCAAAACTCTTGCAGCAAGCTTAAATTGCAGGAAAGTAAATTGGGAGCAATGTAAACAGAGAAGCAAAATTGCAGAGAAGGGAATTGTAGCAGAAAAGTAAATCAGCGAGAAAACTCAAATCAATTGTGAAATCTAGAAAGACAAATGAAGATCTCTGGAGATCCAAGAGACTAGAAAACAAGTCTAGATCTCAAGCCCTTCCTTGATTCAACAGCAGGCAGATTGAAGAAGAAATGAAAATGAAAGCAGTAGGAGAACTTTGATTTAAATTGCAATTTACTGAAATTATGGAGCAAGGCAAAACAAAGAGAAATCTCAAAGGGAGAATGAAACAGAATTCCTTCAATTCTCCACCCAAGATTTAAAACAAAGATGAAAATTAAAGAGAGAGTTCTCTAATCCTAATGCTCCCTAGTGGAGCCAGCCTCCTCACAAATATGAAAATGATGCCTTATATAGGCTTTACAAAATGGAAATGAAAATGAAATTAAAACAAATTACAATTAAATGAAATTCCTATTTTATCTATTTCTTGTGCCTTTGAGTGATGATCATGGGCCTTTGCTCTTGGTGGAATTGGGTTGAAAGAGGCCTTGGTTGATTGCTCTTGAAGTTTGGAGAAGAACCGAAGTGAACCAATTTAACCGGTTTGAGGTTAGCAAAAGTTGGACCAAAAGTTTGAGCCAAAGTTAGGGGTCAACTTTGGCTCCAACTTTTCATAGCAGCAAACACATTTATCTGGTATGCACGTTGGTGCCAACGTTAGGGGTCTAACTTTGACCCTAACGTTGGCCTTGTCTAGTGTGCTTATGGTGCCAACGTTGGTGCCAACGTTAGGGGTCTAACTTTGACCATAACGTTTGCCTCCCTTATGCATGTTCATAGTGCCAACTTTGTCCTCTTGTCATGTTGCTAATTTTATGCCCAATATAGACTATCATATATGGTTGGAAAGCTCTGAATGTCAGCTTTCTAACCCACTTGGAATCACTTCAATTGGACATCTACAACTCAAGTTATGATCATTTGAAGAGGGCATGGTCGCTGGCTTTGGTGTGCAGCGTTTGAGGTAACGTTAGCCTCAAACGTTGGCGAAAACGCCAGTTCTGGAGGCTCAAATGTATTGTCCACCCCATACTATTATACATTGTTGGAAATCCCTGGATGTCTACTTTCCAATGCCGTTGGGAGCACATTATTTGGAGCTCTACAGCTCGAGTTATACTCCATCGAAGGTGCAGAGGTCAAGTGGCCTCACTGCATGTTGCCACCATGTTCATTTATGCACATTGCGGGGCAGTTTTCTCCCTCAATTTTAGTGTCCACCATGCAGTGCCATATATGCTTGGAAAGATCTTGATTCCTACTTTCCAATGCTTCTTGAATCACCTCATTTGGAGCTCTGTAGCTCAAGTTATTCTTGTTGGAAGTATACCCCTTCAAGCTGTTGTGGTGTGTGGCGCCAACGTTAGCCTCAAAGTTAGGGGGCTAACGTTGGCGCAAACGTTGGCCCCTCTCCCTTATGTTTTCATGTGCCAACGTTAGCCCCCAAGTTAGGGGTCTAACGTTGGCGCAAACGTTGGTGCCCAGGGAAGAAGTTTCTCTTGCCAACGTTAGCCTCCAAGTTAGGGGGCTAACGTTGGCTCAAACGTGGGGAGCCCAGGGAGTAATCTTCATGCCTAACGTTAGCCTCCAAGTTAGGGGGCTAACGTTGGGGCTAACTTCATGCCTCCTGGTTCAATTTCACTTATTCCATTGTCCTCTCTTCACTTCTAGCCATTCCTCTTTGCTTCAACCTTTCTCCAAGCTTTCTTCACCTATCATTAATCAACCAAACTCATCAAAGCTATGCTCAAAATCATGAGATATTCATTCTTTCAAAATATGTGACAATTTTAGCATAAAACCTCATGAAATAGCATGAATTCATACATGGTTGATTAACTCAAAGGAAACATGAAAATCTACCCAATTGGCTTGCTTATGGCTCAAGAAAGTGCATAATTCAATTGAAAACAAAAGAAAAAGGCTAGTTAAAATAGGCTAAGATGACTTGTCATCACAACACCAAACTTAAAGCTTGCTTGTCCCCAAGCAAGAAAAGAATCATGCAATAAAGATTGACAATCCAAGGTAAGAAGAATAGCAACTCAATGTTCATGGTAAGCTAGTTTTCTTAGCATGCTACAATCACAAAAGAAATGTAAATGATTGATGCTTACATCTAGCTCAATTTATGAAATCTTTTTCTTGTATTTCTTCCTTGAAACAAGCTTTTGATTTTCTTATTAGCTTCTCCTTTTGGGTGCTTTGCCCCATGAGTTGATAACAAAGCTACGACTTCTAAATGCTTTGTTTTCAAGTATTACCACTTGATACATAAGCACCACAAGCATTTGATTAGAGGACTTCATTAAGCTCATTTTTCTTTTCTTTTCTTGACTCTCTAATCATTGATGCTCAGAGCCTTGAGCTTTGAGGGAGTGCTTTTGCACTTTGAGCCTAACCTTGACTTCTAAGTGTTTTGTTTTCAAGCATTTGGCTCGATACATAAACACCACAAGCACTTAACAAATAAATTGCCATTGGTACTCAGAGCCTTCAGCTTTCTCATTCTTTCCCTTTTTCTTTTCTTGCTCTATTTTGCTTTTTCTTTCAAGGTTTTCATGATTTTCAAAGGATTTCACAAAATGTACTAGATGAAGACTTCAATTAAATAAAATCCAATGCAATTGAGCAACAATTAATCATACTAGCTTTCCAAGACTTGTATGCACATGCTAAACTCTTCTTTAGTTCCTTGTTTGTTTATGATCATGATGCTTTACTGCTTTTGAATTCACAAAACTCAAGTTGGTAATCACAATGGCACAGCACCATGTTGCAAATTAAAAATCAACTATGCCTTTTCATACACACATGCATACAGAGAAGGTAAAGACAATCATGCAGTTTATAGTGCTTGAAACAAATGAGAGGAAAAGGAACTTTACAACCTTGTAGTTCATCTTCTCTATTGTTGTCATTTTTCTCCCATTCTCTTCCTTCCCATATCAAACTCAGAATGCTTGCTTATCCTCAAGCAACTATTAGAACCGTGGCTATGGGGCTAAGATGGATCATAAATGTCTTACACAAGGAATGTTAGTAGTACATGTGTTTCAAGCAAGCAAAATTAAAGATAATAATCAAGGCACAAGATACAGAGACATTGTGATTGCATACTTAAGAAGGTGAGCATAATACTTTGCATAGAAGATAAGTGGCACACCAAACTTAGTGTGACACTTTCACTTTGGAATCAATGCAAGTATTCAGTCAAGATTTGAAGCAAATTGTGTTGCATAGCAACACCAAACTTAGAATGCAATCCTATGTCCATTTATTTGAACTAAAACTAAACAAAAGAAACTGTTATATGTTAAATACAATCACCAAATGAAGAGTCTGTTATGAATAAGGATGTCTTGGTGATGTATTAACAAAAACAGTTAATGAAGGAAAGCATTAAAAACAAGTAAATAAATGAAACAAAGAGAAAACAAAAATTATCCAACTAAGAAGAAAAATAACACTGTAAAAGGCAATATGATTATGCAGACAAGTGATGTTGCTGGATTGATTTGCATAGAAAAATAGGTGGCACACCAAACTTAGAATCTTGGTGTGTCACTTTCATGTAAAATTGATGCAATCATCCATGAAGATGGAAAACAGTTTGTTGCAGGGCAACACCAAACTTAGAATGTAACCATATGCCAATTTATTGAAATTTAAACAAAGCAAGGAAAAGAAATGTACCTACTGTCTACCTGTTCTTTACTTTCTTCCTCTTCTTCCAATTTGTTAAGAGAAATGACTTCAAAGGAGGAGAAGATTCAGCTATTACCCCTTGTCTTGGTCTCTCCTCAGCAAGCTTTCTTTTGTACATGGCTTGATTGAGCTTGCTTGCTATTGGTCCAGGGGTTGGATTGCTTGTGGTTGACCTCCTCTTGAATGTTGTCCTTGGTAGTTTGGTCCCACTCCTCTTTTCGGTGCTTTTGTCAATTGCCTTCACTTCTTTGAATCCATGTTTTGGTGGTTGTGTGATTGTTGAAGTTTTGTATTCATCCAGAGCCTTTTGTATTGGTGGTTCCATGAACTCCTCCTTTATGTACTTCTCTGCCTCACTTGAGTTTGGAATGACTTCTTCACTTTCTTGCTCCTCCACTTCCTCTTTTACACCCATCAATTGGCCTTCATTTTTCTTGCTCAGTGGTTCTAAGCTCCTCCTTATTTTCTCTACTTCTCCATTCATATTTTTGAAGATAGCCTCTTGCCTTTTTTCGAATATTTGTGCTTCTTTCGCATATTTTTCGAGCTTGGACTCAAGCTCTGAAAGCCTTGAGTGGTTCATGGAAGTTTGTGGAGGTTGTGAGTGTTCAGGTTCTTTTGTCACCTCAAGTGTAGTTTCATTTTCAACCTCCTCATTCTTTATTGAAAGTTCACTTGATGCAGTAGCCTCCTCATCTTGTCTTTCCACTTCCTCACTCACAAATTGGTCTTCATCTTCACTGTTTGATGGTTCTAAGTCCCCCCTTGATTGCTCTGAGGACTCATTCATCTTCTTGAATACGAATTCTTTCCAAGATGGGGATTTTGTGTGTATTTCCACTAGTTTTCTCTGTATTTCAATGGCTTCAAGGTATTCCTCATCTGTAAATCCAAGGGCTGAAGGTTGAGAGTAATTCTGGTGACGTGAATGTGTTGTGGTGAAGTTGTGTTGAGGGGTGTGGAATGAGTTGTGTGATTGATGGGATGACTGGTATGGACTTTGGAGGAAACTTTGTGTTGAGGCATAGTGATGACTGGGACGTGAGGGTGGATGCTCTTTCATTCTATGGTGATACTCCCATCTACCATGAGGATAATAATTTGAATTATTTTGTAGTGGTGGTTGGTATCCCATATGATTTTCTTTCTCATCTTGTGGTTCTGAAGCATGGCTCCATGAATTGGAGAGCCCAGAATTTGAAGTTTCTTGGTGATATTCCCACCCATCATTAGAGATTGGTGATGGTGGGTGATATCCCATAGAATTTGTTTGATCATAAGATGGGTTGAACTCCATTTGAGTTTTGTAAAACACACAACCAAGAAAAATTGAAATTACTCATATCAGAGATGAGAATTTCTTAGTGAGGCAAAAACTCAAACACCTTGGTTTCACTTTGAAACAGAAAACAAAAATAAAGAAAATGCTTGATCTAGACTTCTCACCCACATAATCATTGTTGATCTAATCAATCCCCGGCAACGGCGCCAAAAACTTGATGAGTATTTTGGTGGAAAATAAATTTCTCCCAAAACACACGAATCTAACCGGCAAGTGCACCGGGTCGCATCAAGTAATAAAACTCACGGGAGTGAGGTCGATCCCACAGGGATTGATGGATCAAGCAATTTTAGTGGGTGATTAGTTTAGTCAAGCTAACATTGATGTGAATTGTGTGAAATTGTAACCAACGGGAAGTAAAGGACAATGAATTTAAAGTTGCAGAAAGTAAATTGCATTGAAACTTAAATTGCAAGAAAAGTAAATTGGCAAAATCTTAAATGACAAGAAAAGTAAATTGCATGAAAAGTAAAGGGGCTGGGGTGCTGGAAATTAAATAGAGCAATATATCAGAATTCAAAACTCTTGCAGCAAGCTTAAATTGCAGGAAAGTAAATTGGGAGCAATGTAAACAGAGAAGCAAAATTGCAGAGAAGGGAATTGTAGCAGAAAAGTAAATCAGCGAGAAAACTCAAATCAATTGTGAAATCTAGAAAGACAAATGAAGATCTCAGGAGATCCAAGAGACTAGAAAACAAGTCTAGATCTCAAGCCCTTCCTTGATTCAACAGCAGGCAGATTGAAGAAGAAATGAAAATGAAAGCAGTAGGAGAACTTTGATTTAAATTGCAATTTACTGAAATTATGGAGCAAGGAAAAACAAAGAGAAATCTCAAAGGGAGAATGAAACAGAATTCCTTCAATTCTCCACCCAAGATTTAAAACAAAGATGAAAATTAAAGAGAGAGTTCTCTAATCCTAATGCTCCCTAGTGGAGCCAGCCTCCTCACAAATATGAAAATGATGCCTTATATAGGCTTTACAAAATGGAAATGAAAATGAAATTAAAACAAATTACAATTAAATGAAATTCCTATTTTATCTATTTCTTGTGCCTTTGAGTGATGATCATGGGCCTTTGCTCTTGGTGGAATTGGGTTGAAAGAGGCCTTGGTTGATTGCTCTTGAAGTTTGGAGAAGAACCGAAGTGAACCAATTGAACCGGTTTTGAGGTTAGCAAAAGTTGGACCAAAAGTTTGAGCCAAAGTTAGGGGTCTAACTTTGGCTCCAACTTTTCATAGCAGCAAACACATTTATCTGGTATGCACGTTGGTGCCAACGTTAGGGGTCTAACTTTGACCCTAACGTTGGCCTCCCTTATGCATGTTCATAGTGCCAACTTTGTCCTCTTGTCATATTGCTAATTTTATGCCCAATATAGACTATCATATATGGTTGGAAAGCTCTGAATGTCAGCTTTCTAACCCACTTGGAATCACTTCAATTGGACATCTACAACTCAAGTTATGATCATTTGAAGAGGGCATGGTCGCTGGCTTTGGTGTGCAGCGTTTGAGGTAACGTTAGCCTCAAACGTTGGCGAAAACGCCTGTTCTGGAGGCTCAAATATATTGTCCACCCCATACTATTATACATTGTTGGAAAGCCCTGGATGTCTACTTTCCAATGCCGTTGGGAGCACATTATTTGGAGCTCTACAGCTCGAGTTATACTCCATCGAAGGTGCAGAGGTCAAGTGGCCTCACTGCATGTTGCCACCATGTTCATTTATGCACATTGCGGGGCAGTTTTCTCCCTCAATTTTAGTGTCCACCATGCAGTGCCATATATTCTTGGAAAGCTCTTGATTCCTACTTTCCAATGCTTCTTGAATCACCTCATTTGGAGCTCTGTAGCTCAAGTTATTCTTGTTGGAAGTATACCCCTTCAAGCTGTTGTGGTGTGTGGCGCCAACGTTAGCCTCAAAGTTAGGGGGCTAACGTTGGCGCAAACGTTGGCCCCTCTCCCTTATGTTTTGATGTGCCAACGTTAGCCCCCAAGTTAGGGGTCTAACGTTGGCGTAAACGTTGGTGCCCAGGGAAGAAGTTTCTCTTGCCAACGTTAGCCTCCAAGTTAGGGGGCTAACGTTGGCTCAAACGTGGGGAGCCCAGGGAGTAATCTTCATGCCTAACGTTAGCCTCCAAGTTAGGGGGCTAACGTTGGGGCTAACTTCATGCCTCCTGGTTCAATTTCACTTATTCCATTGTCCTCTCTTCACTTCTAGCCATTCCTCTTTGCTTCAACCTTTCTCCAAGCTTTCTTCACCTATCATTAATCAACCAAACTCATCAAAGCTATGCTCAAAATCATGAGATATTCATTCTTTCAAAATATGTGATAATTTTAGCATAAAACCTCATGAAATAGCATGAATTCATACATGGTTGATTAACTCAAAGGAAACATGAAAATCTACCCAATTGGCTTGCTTATGGCTCAAGAAAGTGCATAATTCAATTGAAAACAAAAGAAAAAGGCTAGTTAAAATAGGCTAAGATGACTTGTCATCAGGTATCTGGCAGGGCGTTAAACTCCCAAAGAGGCAGTCAAGTGGGCGTTAAACGCCAGAATGGATGGCATTCTGGGCGTTTAACGCCAGGATGACACAAGGGAGATAATTTTGTTTCCAATTCGATTTTTTTTTCAATTTTTCATGTTTTAATTCATACTTTTTTTGCATCAAACATATTTTAAACATTCATCTTTCAATTTCTATTTTCAAAAATTAATAATCTTTCCAATTCTTTTTAATTCTTTTTCAATTCTTTTCAATTTCTTCCAAAATGTTTTCAAAACTTACGTATCTTTTCAAATTCTTTTTCAACTCTTTTTAATTTTTCTTGTATACAGTAATGAGTTTTCATAGTTAATTGCATCATTCTTCTTCTACTCCCTTCTATCTTATTTTGCTCGAGGACGAGCAAAGCTTTTAAATTTGGTGTGGAAAAGCTCAGCTTTTTGCTTTCCATAACCATTAATGGAACCTAAGGCCGGAGAAACCTCTAGGAAGAGGAGCAACAAAGGCAAGGAAGAGACATAGAGGAGCTCAAGAACTCCATTGGTTCTTCAAGAGGAAGAAGAAGCCACCATCACTAAGGTAGACCCGTTCTTTAATCTCCTTGTTTATTTTCTTTTCTGTTTTCGGTTTTTATGCTATGTTTTGACTATGTTTGTGTCTTCATTACATGATCATTAGTGTTTAGCGTCTATGTCTTAAAGCTATGAATGTTCCATGAATCTTTCACCTTTCTTAAAAGAAAAAATGTTTTTATTTGCAAAAGAACAAGAAGTGCATAATTTCGAATTCTATCTTGAAAATTATTTTAATTATTTTGATGTGGTGAGAATACTTCTTGTTTTCTGAAAGAATGCTTGAACAGTGCATATTTTTTATAGTGAAGTTTATGAATGTTAAAATTGTTGGCTCTTGAAAGAATAATGAAAAAAAGAGAAATGTTATTGATAATCTGAAAAATCATAAAATTGATTCTTGAAGCAAGAAAAAGCAGTAAAAAATACAAAGCTTGCGAAAAAAAAAAGCAAGCAGAAAAAGCCAATAGCTCTTTAAACTAAAAGGCAGGGGTAAAAAGGATCCAAGGCTTTGAGCATTAATGGATAGGAAGGCCCAAAAGAATAAAATCCTGGCCTAAGCGGCTAAATCAAGCTGTCCCTAACCATGTGCTTCTGTCATGAAGGTCCAAGTGAAAAGCTTGAGACTGAGTGATTAAAGTTGTGGTCCAAAGCAAAAAGAGTATGCTTAAGAGTATGCTTGACAACCACTTCCGTTCTACCTGAGCTCAATGTAGTCATTGGGCAACATCTTGAGTGTGTATCTCTTGGGTCTCTAATCCACGGACCAAGTCTGTGAGATTAGAACCTTCGTGGTAGAGGCTAGAACCAATTGGCAGCATTCCTGAGATCCAGAAAGTCTAAACTTTGTCTGTGGACTGTGGTATTCCGAGTAGGATCTGGAACGGGATGACTGTGACGAGCTTCAAACTCACGAATGTTGGGTGCCGTGACAGTGTGCAAAAGGATAGAGAGATCCTATTCCAACACAAGTGAGGACCAACAGATGATTAGCCGTGCGGTAGTTGTACCTGGTATTTTTCATCCGAGACGAGAGATCTGACAGTTGATTAGCCGTACAGAAACCGTGCCTAGTATTTTTCATCCGAGAGGATGGATGGTAGCCATTGACAACGGTGATCCACCAACATACAGCTTGCCATTGAAGGAAGCCATGCGTGTTTGGATAAGAAGACAGTAGGAAAGCAGAGATTCAAACGACAGAGCATCTCCGGAACCTCAACCTGTTCCTCATTGATGACAAGTCATCTTAGCCTATTTTCACTAGTCTTTTTCTTTTGTTTTTAATCGGTTTTATGCACTTTCTTAAGCCATAAGCAAGCCAATTGGGTAGATTTCCATGTTTTCTTTGATTCAATCAACCATGGAAGAATTAATGCACTTTCATGAGATTTTGTGCTATAATTGTCATATATTATGAAAGAAACACAATCTCATGATTTGGGGCATAGCTTTGATTGTTTTCATTGATTGATGATAGGTGGAAAGAGTTTTGAAGAAGGTTGAAGAAAGACGGAATGGCTAGGAGCAAGAGAGAACAAAAAGCTTGAGCCAAAGTTTGCCTCAAACTTTAGCTCAAACTTTTGGAAGAGTTGAAAACACCCCAGAGGAAAAAAGCTTGAGTCAAAGTTTGCCTCAAACTTTAGCTCAAACTTTTGGAAGAGTTGAAAACACCTTGGGGGAAAAAGCTTGAGCCAACGTTTGTCTCAAACTTTTTGGCAAACGTTGGCATCACAAAACCAACACCCTGGAGGAGAAAAGCTTGCGCCAACGTTTGCCTCAAGCTTTTTGGCAAACATTGGCGCCACACTTGCACACCCTGGAGGAGAAAAGCTTGCGCCAACGTTTGCCTCAAACTTTTTGGCAAACGTTGGCGCCACACATATACACAAGGGGACCAACGTTTGGCCTAAAGTTTGACCTCAAACTTTAGCCCAAACATTGGTAGCAGCAAATAAGGGCAGCTGGTATAAAAAGTTTGAGTAAAAGTTTGACTCAAACTTTTACTCAAGCTTTTATGATTCTTGGCCCGGTTCACAATGGGTTTCTCTCCAACTCCAAGAGCAATCAACAGAGGCTTTTATCAACCCAATTCCATCAAGTTCAAAGGCCCAATTCAAGGCTTGAAGACCATTTGAAGAAAGTGTATAAATAGCTTAGGATTTAAGTTTTAGAGGAGCTTTTCCTTTTACTTTTGCTGAGTAGTTTTTGGAGAGCTTTTGGTTTTGAGTTGTTTGGAGTTTCTGAGTTTTGGAGTAGGAGAATTGAATTCTCTTCCTCTTAGTTTTCTTGTTTTCAATTTCAATTACATTTGTCTTGGATCTTGGGTTGGAGAATTGAAGGAATTCTGTTTCAATCTCATCCTGAGATCTCTCTGTTTTCTTTACTGCATAATTGAATTTAAATTTCTGTTCATTGTCTCTTCTTCTACCCATTCTGCTATTTACTTTTCTCTATTTCTTGCAATTGAATTCTACATTTGGATCTAGGAAGGCATTGAGATCTAGACTCAGTTATCTAGTCTCTTGGGTCCTGAGATCTGGAGTTTGCATTTTAAATTCTCTGTTTAAAGCTTTTCAAGTTCATTTACATTTCCGTTTTAGATCCGGTTCAATTCAAGTCACCTTCTACTTGTCTGATTAATGCAATTTACTTTTCCTTGTTTAAATTCTGCAAATCCACTTCCCAATTCCCTTTACAATTCAAGCCATTTACATTTCTTGCACTTTAAGATTCTGTAATTTACATTTCTTGCGTTCTAAGTTTCTGTCATTTAATTTCTTGCTCTTTAAGATTCAGCACATTTACCTTCTCTGCTCTTTAATTTACTGCAATTGTCCCTCTCCCTTTTAATTTCATGCAATTTAGCTTCTGTCGAATACAAACCACTCAAATCAACTCTTGATTCGCTTGACTAAATCAACCACTAAACCAAAATTGCTCAATCCTTCAATCCTTGTGGGATTGACCTCACTCCCGTGAGTTTTATTACTTGATGCGACCCGGTGCACTTGCCGGTGAGTTTTGTGTGTTAGGAATTCGTTTTCTGAAAATACACATCAAGTTTTTAGCGCCATTGCCGGGGATTGAAATAGATTGACAATGATTAAGTGAAGTGAAGATCTAGATCTAGCACTTTTTCTTTTTTATTTCTTTAATTTTTGACTGACACACTAACTGTTTGAATTTTTGCCTGAGCTAATTGAAACCTCACTTTAGCAATAGAGTGAAGTTCTCTTGGTTTAACTTGCTGAGTATGATTCTCATAGCTTGATAAATCAACGAGAGAAGTGATTTTCGATCATTAATCTCTCAAGTTTACCAACTGTTTGACACATTGCGTTAACTAACCCTTTAATCATATCCTGGCATAAATATACTCTATCTTCATTTGAACTGTATGTGATTGTGCAGACCATGGAAGGGAACTGAATGAATGCCAGTAATCATGGGAGCGATGACCCCACCTTAGGTGATAATACAACCCATAAATTGAAGCACCCACCCATCACCATGGATGATGTTGCTCAATGGTTCGAAGCTTTCCCACAAGGAAACATCATTGGATGGGAAGAACTAATGAGTGAACTCCTAGCCAAGCTGAAACCACCTCAGGGAATTGTTAAACCAGAGGCAGAAATGCACCCATTCACACAAGAGAAGGAAATTGAAGGTGTCCATGCAATCATGGCCCAAAGCGAGCAGATGCATCAACAGCTTAAGCAACAATTGGAGCTGATGAACAGAAAAATAGATGAACTGCAACTTGCTGTGGCAAATGCACAGAACTCACCTCAAAATCCCCATTGTTGGAATCAACCTGAAAAAGGTTCTGGAGTAATTAACTATGAGAAATAAAGTCATGAGCGATCACACTCTCCAGACAGCTCCTCAAGCATGTTCCAACATAGGACTCAGAATGATGTGTACACCCCACCATGGAGAACTCAATCCAACTGGAGGGGGGTTGAAAACCAAAATCAAAGGCCAAGGGACTTCAACTGCAACAACCCCAACTTCAAAAATCAACATAAAAACCACCCCCACAACAACAATCATCACACATCACCCCAATACACACATTTCCAACCCCGTCTTACCTCACCACTCGCCCAAAATGACTTTCATCAATCACCACAGTTGACACAGCCACAACCAATTCTAAACTTTCAAAGACTCTACGCTCTAGAAATGATGATGGAAAGGTTCATGAAAGTTCAAGAAATGACAACAATAAAGCAGGAGGAAATAAGGAGAAATCAAGAGATGATAAGCAAGAATCAAGAGATGATAAGCAGGAACCGAGAAGCCTCACTCAGAAGAGTTGAAAGGCAAATGGAACAACTGGTTCAAAACCTTGTTGAATTGGGCGAGAGAAAGGCAAATATATCCCCAAGGGCCATTGAAGACAACCCAAAGAACAGCGAAAAAGCTGCTGGATTGAAATGGAAAACAATTCTAAAAGAAAATGAGAGAGTTACGGGAAAAGAATTACTCATCCAAGAAAAGCTTCACAGAGAAATTTCACAAGAAGAAACAGAGGAAAGGAAACTCAGGATGAGAGGAGAAAACCAAAGGCAACAGAAGCCTCAGCTTCCATGATCAAAGAATGGAGGATGTCAAGCTAATGACAATAAAGAAGTGCTTGTTGGGAGGCAACCCAACCTGAGGTAGTTTTCTTTTCATAGCTATTTTAATAAAACGGTTAATTAGCTTTACCTATATTGCAAGAAGCTAAGTTTGGTGTTGCACACCAAAACAATATAAGGGAGAGTGAAGGATTCTAAGTTTGGTGTTCTACCAAAATCTCATTTAAAACATATTCTCACCTTCTGCATAATGCTAGCTTCAAGCAGCTAGATAAACTAGTTAACTATTTTGCTATTCTTTAGTTTTCAGTTTTGTCACTTTTGAAAAAGAAAAAGAGTTTTACACATGGTTAATCTGATGCACAAGAACCATTGGCAAGGTACTAAGTTTGGTGTTCCCACACCAAAGTAAGTACAAAGGCCCACAAATAAATCATGCATGCTAACCATTGTTTCTAAGTGCTTGGGGAACAAGCAATTTTCAAATATCACTGCAGAGTACCATACAAACTTTTGGAAAGATGTAGCATCATCAATCAAAGAGATGAAAGAGGAATGTGAAGACCAGCAATGATGATGAGGAAGAGGACAGCAAGTAAACTCCAAAAGGTTGTATTATTCATTATCAGATATTGCTATAATTGAAAGTTATACTATACCCCTATCTGTCCTTCTGTCTAGTATAGTTTTTCTGCAATTCAATAATCAAGATGCTTGATCATTTACAACACTATACTCTCCAAAACTTGTTTGCACTCAATATTTCAAAAATGCATCACATGAAAGTTCTTAGAAAAGAAGGATTGAGGAATTAAACAATTTTGAGGCAAGCAAAAGATTAGGAGAAGTGGTGGTTCTGGTTGTGTGATTATGCATTGAGGTTACATGCTTATGAAAACTTGCATGGGAGCTCATAGGCGGGACATAGAGTTCAAAGAAGTGTTGTGGAGATTCTCAAACATTTATTGATCCAAGAAGCAGCAAACAAAACAAAAGAAAATAAAGAAAATACAAAAACAAAAAAGAACATGGCCCAAGGCTCTGAGCATCAATTACTAGGCAGAAAAGAAGAAAGAAACAAGAACTCAAAGAGTTGTTATCCTAGTAAATGCTTGTGGTCGAATTGTGTCAAAGAGAGAGGCTTGAGTAAGTAAATCCTTAGGGGTGCTTTAACACCTAATACCTTAAAACCAACTGGTTTAGGAGTATTGATTGAAAGCTTATCTAAAGAGCCGCTTTGAGACATGACACTTAGAGTCAAGGCCAAAGCACAGCAACTATAAGCTGCTTCAAGGTGATTACCTATAGAGAGATCTCCATGATATCATTTGGATGAAAGTCCTAAGACCTAAGACCCCCAATATGTAAGGACTAGTAAGCACTGAAGCCCTTGCATGAGCATATAATTTAGAGTTCACCCCACTGTCACTTAATCACTTCACTCACAGGATAGTACATGTAATTTTTCAAATCCATTCTGATTGGAAGAACCTTTGAGCATAATTCTTTTCTTGCTTGGGGACAAGCAAGCTTTAAGTTTGGTGTTGTGATGACAAGTCATCTTAGCCTATTTTCACTAGTCTTTTTCTTTTGTTTTCAATCGATTTTATGCACTTTCTTAAGCCATAAGCAAGCCAATTGGGTAGATTTCCATGTTTCCTTTGATTCAATCAACCATGGATGAATTAATGCACTTTCATGAGATTTTATGCTATAATTGTCATATATTATGAAAGAAACACAATCTCATGATTTGGGGCATAGCTTTGATTGTTTTGATTAATTGATGATAGGTGAAAAGAGTTTTGAAGAAGGTTGAAGAAAGACGGAATGGCTAGGAGCAAGAGAGAACAAAAAGCTTGAGCCAAAGTTTGCCTCAAACTTTAGCTCAAACTTTTGGAAGAGTTGAAAACACCCCAGAGGAAAAAAGCTTGAGCCAAAGTTTGCCTCAAACTTTAGCTCAAACTTTTGGAAGAGTTGAAAACACCCTGGGGGAAAAAGCTTGAGCCAACGTTTGCCTCAAACTTTTTGGCAAACGTTGGCATCACAAAACCAACACCCTGGAGGAGAAAAGCTTGCGCCAACGTTTGCCTCAAGCTTTTTGGCAAACGTTGGCGCCACACATATACACAAGGGGACCAACGTTTGGCCTAAAGTTTGACCTCAAACTTTAGCCCAAACGTTGGTAACAGCAAATGAGGGCAGCTGGTATAAAAAGTTTGAGTAAAAGTTTGCCTCAAATTTTTACTCAAGCTTTTATGATTCTTGGCCCGGTTCACAATGGGTTTCTCTCCAACTCCAAGAGCAATCAACAGAGGCTTTTATCAACCCAATTCCATCAAGTTCAAAGGCCCAATTCAAGTCTTGAAGACCATTTGAAGAAAGTGTATAAATAGTTTAGGATTTAAGTTTTAGAGGAGCTTTTCCTTTTACTTTTGCTGAGTAGTTTTTGGAGAGCTTTTGGTTTTGAGTTGTTTGGAGTTTCTGAGTTTCGGAGTAGGAGAATTGAATTCTCTTCCTCTTAGTTTTCTTGTTTTCAATTTCAATTACATTTGTCTTGGATCTTGGGTTGGAGAATTGAAGGAATTCTGTTTCAATCTCATCCTGAGATCTCTCTGTTTTCTTTACTGCATAATTGAATTTAAATTTATGTTCGTTGTCTCTTCTTCTACCCATTCTGCTATTTACTTTTCTCTATTTCTTGCAATTGAATTCTACATTTGGATCTAGGAAGGCATTGAGATCTAGACTCGGTTATCTAGTCTCTTGAGTCCTGAGATCTGGAGTTTGCATTTTAAATTCTCTGTTTAAAGCTTTTCAAGTTCATTTACATTTCCGTTTTAGATCCGGTTCAATTCAAGTCACCTTCTACTTGTCTGATTAATGCAATTTACTTTTCCTTGTTTAAATTCTACAAATCCACTTCCCAATTCCCTTTACAATTCAAGCCATTTACATTTCTTGCACTTTAAGATTCTGCCATTTACATTTCTTGCGTTCTAAGTTTCTGACATTTAATTTCTTGCTCTTTAAGATTCAGCACATTTACCTTCTCTGCTCTTTAATTTACTGCAATTGTCCCTCTCCCTTTTAATTTCATGCAATTTAGCTTCTGTCGAATACAAACCACTCAAATCAACTCTTGATTCGCTTGACTAAATCAACCACTAAACCAAAATTGCTCAATCCTTCAATCCCTGTGGGATCGACCTCACTCCCATGAGTTTTATTACTTGATGCGACCCGGTGCACTTGCCGGTGAGTTTTGTGTGTTAGGAATTCGTTTACCGAAAATACACATCACTCATTACTGAATCACAAGTAACATTCAATTCATGTTATTTACTTTTCATAAACAAAAATCATTTTAATCACTAATCTCCTGACTAAGATTTACAAGATAACCATAACTTGCTTCAAGCCGAAAATCTCCGTGGGATCGACCTTTACTCACGTAAGGTATTACTTGGATGACCCAGTGCACTTGCTAGTTAGTTGTGCGGAGTTGCACAGGTGTGATTGCAATTTCGTACACCACCTATATAAAAATTTCCTCTTTCTATATATTTTTGGAAAACAAAGTTGAAAACTATGGACAAACACTAATCAGTAGCACAGTAACAAAGCTGCACAAAAGAACCCTAGAAGAATTCGATTTTGTTCATGCTCATGGAGCACACACACATTTATGCAAGCATCTCAAGTACAAATGGAAAATTGGAGTAGAAGCTCAAGCTCACCATATCTCAAGGTGCACAGAATCTTCTTTGAATATAGCACTAATCTAATCACATGAAAGGTGACTCGGATTTACTGCATAACAAGCTAAAAATGGGCCAAATAAAATAAAACAGTATATCCCAACCATGGCGATAAATATAATTAAGCAATAATATATAATATAAAAAGAATCTTGAGTAATAATGCTTACCTTGTGCAAAGTAAGAAAGCTTTAAAGGTTTTTTAATTTGTGTTTAAATTGTCTCACAAGACTTATTTAGACAGGAATAGAGTAGAACCTGAAAAACTTCGTACAAGGCTTCAATTTGCTTCCTATACCAGTTGATAAGGAGTCCAATTCTGTTGCAAAACATTATTACTTCTTTTCAATTAACATACTATTGCTTATTAATTTAGCATACTATGTTCTAAAGCTGTTAAGAACTTAAGAAAATTGTTTGATTATTCTACCTAATTATGAATATCATTGGACAGTAAAAGCAAATTTGGATTAAGAAAATATAAACTCATAACAGATGTGATGCATGAAAATAATAACTTTGAAAAAGGAACAACAAAGTCACTTTACATAATGCTCATCACCATAACATAATGAAATAAATGATGATTTTAACTTTTAAGTGCAAGAGATCAAAATGGAAGTTAACTTACACTTGCAGTGTTTAGAGAGTTCATTAAGAAGCCTCTCAGCATCCTCAAAGAAGAGAGTGACAACTTCAACAATAAATTCAGGGTTGCACTCATCTTGAAGTTGTTGAAGCTGATTAAACTGGTCATATAAGAATCTCTTAATTTACAAACATAATAAATAAACACAAAAATCACTCAACTACCCTTAATTTATTATAGCAGATTTGATTAATTAGATTAGTTAAGCAAGTTACTTACCTCTTGAAATAAGGAGGAAGTGTATTGGATAGGACATGTAATGAGCATTATAGCGAGCAACATAAAATTGCCACCTGAGAAATAAAAATTCTGAATAGGATATCAGCTAAAAAATATGACTCAGATTTCATAGTGATACATTACTTAGAATCAAAATAATTTCTGTGGTGTACAGAAACATCCAAGGGCCATTTTTCTGAAAAAAGTGATACCTTATACATAAATTCATGATTCTAAAGCACATATTGTAGCATGATTCTTACCATTTGTTATAAAGTGGTTGATGAGCGGATAATTTATACGCTTTTTGGCATTGTTTTTACATAGTTTTTAGTATGATTTAGTTAGTTTTTAATATATTTTTATTAATTTTTAAATAAAAATCACATTTCTGGATTTTACTATGACTTTGTGTATTTTTCTGTGATTTCAGGTAATTTCTGGCTGAAATTGAGGGACCTGAGCAAAAATCTGATTCTGAGGCTGAAAAAGGACTGCAGATGCTGTTGGATTCTGACCTCCCTGCACTCAAAGTGGATTTTCTGGAGTTACAGAAACCCAAATGGCGCGCTCCCAATTGCGTTGGAACGTAGACATCCAGGGCTTTCCAGCAATATATAATAGTCGATACTTTGCCCAAGTTTAGATGATGCAAACTGGCATTTAACGCCAGCTTTCTGCCCTATTCTGGCGTTAAACGCCAGAAACAAGTTGCAAAGCAGAGTTAAATGCCAGAAACAAGTTACAAACTGGCGTTCAACTCCAAGGAAGACCTCTACACGTGAAAGCTTCAATGCTCAGCCCAAGCACACACCAAGTGGGCCCGGAAGTGGATTTCTGCATCATGATTATGTGACGCTCATCACCATTCTCACCTATGAACGCATGCCTGACAAACACTTCCCTTCTACATGAAAACAAGCTTGAATGCATATCTCTTAGCCTCCTGATCTACGATCAGAGTCTTCGTGGTATAGACTAGAATTATTGGCGGCCATTCTTGAGATCCGAAAAGTCTAAACCTTGTCTGTGGTATTCCGAGTAGGATCTGGGAAGGGATGGCTGTGACGAGTTTCAAACTCGCGAGTGCTGGGCATAGTGACAGACGCAAAAGGATTACTGGACCCTATTCCAGCATGATCGAGAACCGACAGATGATTAGCCATGCGGTGACAGCGCATTTGGACCATTTTCACTGAGAGGACGGGATGTAGCCATTGATAACGGTGATGCCCAACATACAGTTGCCATGGAAAGGAGTATGAATGATTGGATGAAAGCAGTGGGAAAGCAGAGGTTCAGAAGGAACAAAAGCAACTCCATACGCTTATCTGAAATTCTCACCAATGAATTACATAAGTATCTCTATCCTATTTTATATTTTATTTATATTTTAACTATCAATTCACCATAACCGTTTGAATCTGCCTGATTGAGATTTGCAAGATGACCATAGCTTACTTCAAGCCGACAATCTCCGTGGGATCGACCCTTACTCACGTAAGGTTTACTACTTGGACGACCCAGTACACTTGTTGGTTAGTTGTGCGAAGTTGTGAAAAAGAACTAAGATTATGAACGTGCGTATTAAGTTTTTGGCACCGTTACCAAGGAATGAACGATCACGATTTCGTGCACCAAGTTTTTGGCGTCGTTGTCGGGGATTGTTCGAGTTTGGACAACTGACGGTTCATCTTGTTGCTCAGATTAGGTAATTTTATTTTAATTTTAAGCTTTTGATTTTATTATTTTTTTATTTTCGAAAAATTTTCAAAAAAAATATTTTTATAAAATAAATAAATTATTCTATGGCTTCAAGAATGAATTCTAGTGTTTCATGATGATCTGTTGAAGTCTGGCTGGCTGTAAAGCCATGTCTAATCCTTTGGACCGAGGTTTCAACTATCATTAGAGAAGAGCTTCTTTGTCTTTCTCAGCAATTTAGCTTTTGTATGTAATGATCTGCTAAAGCTTGGCTGGCCATTGGCCATGTCTAGTGTTTTGGACCGAAGCTTTCACTGAAAGCTTGGCTGGCTAGTAAGCCATGTCTAATTCCTGGACTGGAGCTTTAGACTAACATTGCATGATTCCTGGAATTCTCATTAAAAATTTTGAAATCCTTATTTTTCTTTTCCAATTAATTTTCGAAATCCAAAAAAAAATTAATAAAATCATAAAAACCAAAATTTGATGTTTCTTGCTTGAGTCTAGTGTCAATTTTTAAGTTTGGTGTCAATTGCATCTTTTTAATTTTTCATTAAAATTTTTGAAAACTAATGCATTTGTTCTTCATGATCTTTAAGTTGTTCTTGATGAATTAATTTGTTTGATCTTTGCATTTTTATGTTTTATGTCTTTTCTTGTTTTTCATATGCAGTTTCAATTTGTTAGTGTCTAAAGTTTGAAAATTTCTGAGTTTGGTGTCTTGCATGTTTTTCTTTTCTTAAAAATTTTCAAAAATAAGTTCTTGGTGTTCATCTTGACATTCAAAGTGTTCTTGGTGTTCATCTTGACATTCAAAGTGTTCTTGCATGCATCTTGTGTTTTAATTCATAATTTTCATGTTTTGAGTCTTTTGGTTATTTTTCTCTTTCTTCATTAAAAATTTAAAAATAAAAAAAAATATCTTTCCCTTATTCTCTCATAAATTTTTGAAAATTTGGTTTGATTTAGTCAAAAAGTTTTTAAATTTAATTGTTTCTTTTGAGTCAAATCAAATTTTCAATTTAAAAATTCTATCTTTTTCAAATCTTTTTCAAAAATTAAATCTTTTTTATTTTTTCTTTCATAATTTCAAAATTTTCAAAATTTATTTTCAAAATCTTTTTCTTATTTCTATTTCATATTTTCGAAATTAATGCTAACAATTAATGTGATTGATTCAAAAATTTTAAGTTTGTTACTTGCCTAGTAAGAAAGGTTCAATCTTTAAATTTTAAAATCATATCTTTTTGTTTCTTGTTAGTCAAGTAATCAACTTTAATTTTCAAAATCAAATCTTTTTCAAAATAAATTTCAATCACATCTTTTTCAAAATCAATTTCAAAATCTTTTCTAACCTCTTATCTTTTCAAAATTGATTTTCAAATCTTTTTCAAATTAATCCTATCTTTTTGTTTGATTCTTATCTTTTTCAAAACTACCTAACTAATTTTCTATCTCTAATTTTCGAAAATCACTAACCTCTTTTTCAAAATTTCTTTTCATTAACTAATTATTATAAATTTTAGTTTTAATTTTATTCCTTTTCGTATTTTCGAATTATAACTAATATTTAAAATAAAAATAAAAATATTTTTATTTTATTTTATTTTATTTTTGAATTCTTCTCCCTCTCATCTGCTTCTATTTATTTATTTATCTACTAACACCCCTCTTTCACTCAAAAATTCAAACCCACTCTTCTCCTCTGTGTTCGAGTTCTTATCTTTTCCTTCTTCTATTCTTCTCTTCTTATACTCATATAAGGAATCTCTATACTGTGACATAGAGAATTTTATATTTTCTTTTTTGTTCTCTTCTTTTTCATATGAGCAAGAACAAGGATAAGAACATTCTTATTGAAGCTGATCCTGAACCTGAAAGGACTCTGAAGAGGAAGCTAAGGGAAGCTAAAGCACAACTCTCTGGAAAAAATCTGACAGAAATTTTCGAAAAAGAAGGAGACATGGTCGAACCCAACAACAATGCAAGGAAGATGCTTGGTGACTTCACTGCACCAAATTCCAACTTACATGGAAGAAGCATCTCAATCCCTGCCATTGGAGCAAACAATTTTGAGCTAAAGCCTCAATTAGTTTCTCTGATGCAACCGAATTGCAAGTTTCATAGACTTCCATCAGAAGATCCTTTTCAGTTCTTAATTGAATTCTTGCAGATCTGTGATACTGTTAAGACCAATGGGGTTGATCCTGAGGTCTACAGGCTTATGCTTTTTCCGTTTGCTGTAAGAGACAGAGCTAGAATATGGTTGGACTCTCAACCTAAAGATAGCCTGAACTCTTGGGATAAGCTGATCACGGCTTTCTTAGCCAAGTTCTTTCCTCCTCAAAAGCTTAGCAAGCTTAGAGTGGATGTTCAAACCTTCAAATAGAAAGAAGGTGATTCCCTCTATAAAGCTTGGGAGAGATACAAGCAACTGACCAAAAAGTGTCCTTCTGACATGCTTTCAGAATGGACCATCCTGGATATATTCTATGATGGTCTGTCTAAATTATCAAAGATGTCACTGGACCATTCTACAGGTGGATCCATTCACCTAAAGAAAACGCCTGCAGAAGCTCAGGAACTCATTGACATGGTTGCAAATAATCAGTTCATGTACACTTCTGAAAGGAATCCTGTGAGTAATGGGATGCCTCAGAAGAAGGGAGTTCTTGAAATTGATACTCTGAATGCCATATTGGCTCAGAATAAAATATTGACTCAGCAAGTCAATATGATTTCTCAGAGTTTGAATGGATTGCAAAATGCATCCAACAGTACTAAGGAAGCATCTTCTGAAGAAGAAGCCTATGATCCTGAGAACCTTGCAATGGCAGAGGTGAACTACATGGGTGAAGCCTATGGAAACACCTATAATCCCTCATGTAGAAATCATCTAAATTTCTCATGGAAGAATGAACAAAAGCCTCAACAGGACTTTAATAATGGTGGAAGAAACAGGTTTAGCAATAGCAAGTCTTTTCCATCATCCTCTCAGCAACAGACAGAGAATTCTGAGCAGAATCCATCTAGCTTAGCAAATATAGTCTCTGATCTATCTAAGGCCACTCTGAGTTTCATGAATGAAACAAGGTCCTCTATTAGAAATTTGGAGGCACAAGTGGGCCAGCTGAGTAAAAGAGTCACTGAAACTCCTCTTAGTACTCTCCCAAGCAATACAGAAGAGAATCCAAAAAGAGAGTGCAAGGCTATAACCTTATTTGGTGTGGCCAAACCCAGAGAGGAGGAGAAGGACGTGAATCCTAGTGAGGAAGACCTCTTGGGACGTTCACTGACCAATAAAGAGTTTCCCTTTGAGGAACCAAAGAAATCTGAGGCTCATCTAAAGACCATAGAGATTCCATTGAACCTCCTTTTACCATTCATGAGCTCTGATGACTATTCTTCCTCTGAAAAGGATGAAGACATCATTGAAGAGTAGGTTGCTAAATATCTAGGAGCCATCATGAAGTTGAATACCAGTTTATTTGGTAATGAGACTTGGGAGGATGAACCCCCCTTGTTCACCAATGAACTAAGTGCATTGATAAGGCAGACATTGCCTTAGAAGAAACCGGATCCCGAAAAGTTCTTCATACCTTGTACCATACGCACCATGACCTTTAAGAAGGCTCTGTGTGACCTTGGGTCAGGGATAAATCTCATGCCACTCTCTGTAATAGAGAAACTGGAAATCTATGAGGTACAAACTGCAAGAATCTCACTAGAGATGGCAGACAAATCAATGAAACAGGCTTATGGATTAGTAGAGGACTTGTTAGTAAAGGTTGAAGGCCTTTACATCCCTGCTGATTTCATAATCCTAGACACTGGGAAGGATGAGGATGAATCCATCATCCTTGGAAGACCCTTCCTAGCCACAGCAAAAGCTGTGATTGATGTGGACAGAGGAGAGTTGGTCCTTCAACTGAATGAGGACTACCTTGTATTTAAGACTCAAGGTTCTCCTTCTGTAACCATGGAGAGGAAGCATGAAAAGCTTCTCTCACTGCAGAGTCAACCAAAGTCCCCACAGTCAAACTCTAAGTTTGGTGTTGGGAGGCCACAACCAAACTCTAAGTTTGGTGTTGAACCCCCACATTCAAACTCTAAAGTTTGGTGTTGGGAGGTCCCAACAATGCTCTGAACATCTGTGAGGCTCCATGAGAACTCACTGTCAAGCTATTAACATTAAAGAAGCGCTTGTTGGGAGACAACCCAATGTCATTTAATTATATTTATTTATTTTCCATTGCTATTTTATGTTTTATTTAGGTTGATGATCATGTGAAGTCACAAAAACTACTAAAAAATCAAAAACAGAATGAAAAACAGCATTAAAAATAGCTCACCCTGGAGGAAGAGCTTACTGGCGTTTAAACGCCAGTAAGAAGCATCAAACTGGCGTTTAACGCCAGAAAGAAGCATCAAGCTGGCGTTAAACGCCAGAAACAAGCAGCAAGCTGGCGTTTAAACGCCAGACATGCATTCTAAGGGCATTTGCACGCCTAAATGGAGCAGGGATGCTAAGTCCTTGACCCCTCTGGATCTGTGGACCCCATAGGATCCCCACCTATCCCACCTGTTCTTCTCTCCTATTCACACCTTTTCATAACTCTCTTGCCCAAATACCCTTCACCAATCACCTCCATACCTCTTCCCCAAATACCCTTAACCACTCAAATCTATCCACTCTTCCCCATAAACCCTACCTACCTCCAAAATTCAAATTTTTTTCCCTCCCAAACCCAACCCTAATGGCCGAAACCTACCCTTTTCCCCACCCCTATATAAACCCCTCAACACTACTCTATTTTCACACATTATAACCACCACTTCTCCCCCTTGGCCGAATACACCTTCTCCCTTCATTTCCTCCATTTTCTTCTCCTTCTACTACTTCCTTTCTTCTTTTGCTTGGGGACGAGCAAACCTTTTAAGTTTGGTATGGTAAAAGCATTACTTTTTGTTTTTCCATAACCATCAATGGCAACTAAGGCCAGAGAAACCTCAAGAAAGAGGAAAGAGAAGGCAATTGCTTCCACCTCTAAGTCATAGAAGATGGAGAGATTCATCTCAAAGGTCCATCAAAACCACTTCTATGAAGTTGTGGCCAAGAAAAAGGTGATCCCTGAGATCCCTTTTAAGCTCAGAAAGAGCGAGTATTCGGAGATCCGAAGAGATTAAGAAGAGGATGGAAAGTTCTCTCTAATCCTATTCAACAAGTCGGAATCTTAATGGTTCAAGAGTTCTATGCAAACGCATGGATCACTAGAAACCATGATCAAAGTATGAACCCAAACCCAAAGAACTGGCTTACAATGGTTCGGAGAAAATACTTAAATTTCAGTCCGAAAAATGTAAGGTTGGCGTTCAACTTGCCAATGATGCAAGAAAACGCACGCCCCTACACTAGAAGGGTCAACTTTGATCAAAGGTTGGACCAAGTCCTCACGGACATATGTGTGGAAGGAGCTCAATGAAAAGTTGATTCAAGAGGCAAGCCGATTCAATTGAGAAGACCGGACCTTAAGTCTGTAGCTAGAGGATGGTTGGAGTTCATCCAACGCTCAATTATTCCTACTAGCAACCGGTCTGAAGTTACTGTAGACCGGTCCATCATGATCCATAGTATCATGATTGGGGAGGAAGTGAAAGTTCATGAGATTATACCTCAAGAATTCTACAAGGTGGCTGACAAGTCCTCCACTTTGGCAAGGTTAGCCTTTCGTCACCTCATTTTCACCTCTGCAATTCAGCTGAAATTGACATAGAGGAAGACATCTTCATTGATGAGGATAAGCCCATCACTAAAAAAAAGATGGAGCAAACAAGAGATCATCGATCTCAACAAGAGCATGAGAAAATTCCTCACCATGAAATCCCTGAGATGCCTCAAGGGATGCACTTCCCTCCACAAAACTATTGGGAGCAAATCAACACTTCCCTAGGAGATTAAGTTCTAACATTGGACAACTAAGGATGGAGCACCAAGAGCACTCCATCATTCTCCATGAGATTAGAGAAGATCAAAGAGCTATGAGGGAGGAGCAAAAAAGGCAAGGAAGAGACATAGAGGAGCTCAAGAATACCATTTGTTCTTCAAGAAGAGGAAGACGCCACCCTCACTAAGGTGGACCCGTTCCTTAATCTCCTTGTTCTTATTTTCCTGTTTTTCGGTTTTTGAGCCTTAGGTTTTATTTATGTTTGTGTCTCTACTATATGATCATTAGTGTTTAAGTGTCCATGTCTTAAAGTTATGAATGTCCTATGAATCCATCACCCCTTTTAAATGAAAAATATTTTAATTACAAAAGAACAAGAAGTACATGATTTCGAATTCATCTTTGAAATTAGTTTAATTATTTTGATGTGGTGACAATGCTTTTTGTTTTCTAAATGAATGCTTAAACAGTGCATATGTCTTTTGAATTTGTTGTTTATGAATGTTAAAATTGTTGGCTCTTGAAAGAATGATGAAAAAGGAGAAATGTTATTTGATGATCTGAAAAATCATAAAAATGATTCTTGAAGCAAAAAAAAGCAGTGAATAGAGAAAAGGTTGCGAAAAAAAAGAGAAAAAAAAAGAAGACGAAAAAAATATAATAATAAAGAAAAAGAAAAAGCAAGCAGAAAAAGCCAATAGCCCTTAAAACCAAAAGGCAAGGGTAATAAAAAGGATCCAAGACTTTGAGCATCAATAGATAGGAGGGCCCAAAAGGAATAAAATCCTGGCCTAAGCGGCTAAACCAGGCTGTCCCTAACCATGTGCTTGTGGCGTGAAGGTGTCAAGTGAAAACCTGAGACTGAGTGGTTAAAGTCGAGGTCCAAAGCAAAAAGAATAGTGTGCTTAAGAACCCTGGACACCTCTAATTGGGGACTCCAGCAAAGCTAAGTCACAATCTGAAAAGGTTCACCCAGTTATGTGTCTGTGGCATCTATGTATCCGGTAGTAATACTGGAAAATAAAGTGCTTAAGGCCACGGCCAAGACTCATAAAGTAGCTGTGTTCAAGAATCAACATACTGAACTAGGAGAATCAATAACACTATCTGAATTCTGAGTTCCTATAGATACCAATCATTCTGAACTTCAAGGGATAAAGTGAGATGCCAAAACAGTTCAGAGGCAAAAAGCTACTAGTCTCACTCATCTAATTGGAGCTAAGTTTCATTGATATTTAGAATTTATAGTATATTTTCTTCTTTTTATCCTATTTGATTTTCAATTTCTTGGGGACAAGCAACAATTTAAGTTTGGTGTTGTGATGAGCGGATAATTTATACGCTTTTTGGCATTGTTTTTACATAGTTTTTAGTATGATTTAGTTAGTTTTTAATATCTTTTTATTAGTTTTTAAATAAAAATTACATTTCTGGACTTTACTATGAGTTTGTGTATTTTTCTGTGATTTCAGGTAATTTCTGGCTGAAATTGAGGGACCTGAGCAAAAATCTGATTCTGAGGCTAAAAAAGGACTACAGATGCTATTGGATTCTGACCTCCCTGCACTCAAAGTGGATTTTCTGGAGCTACAGAAACCCAAATGACGCGCTCTCAATTGCGTTGGAAAGTAAACATCCAGGACTTTCCAGAAATATATAATAGTCCATACTTTGCCCAAGTTTAGATGACGCAAACTGGCGTTTAATGCCAGCTTTCTGCCCTATTCTGGCGTTAAACGCCAGAAACAAGTTGCAAAGCAGAGTTAAACGCCAGAAACAAGTTACAAACTGGCGTTCAACTCCAAGGAAGACCTATGCACGTGAAAGCTTCAATGCTCACCCCAAGCACACACCAAGTGGGCCCAGAAGTGGATTTCTGCATCATTTACTCATTTCTGTAAACCCTAGTAACTAGTTTAGTATAAATAGGATTTTTTACTATTGTATTGACTTCTCTGAATAGTCTTTGAATAATTTTATGCTCTGAGATCATGTTTAGGGGGCTGGCCATTCGGCCATGCCTAGATCACTTTCACTTATATATTTTTAACGGTAGAGTTTCTACACACCATAGATTAAGGTATGGAGCTCTGCTGTTCCTCATGAATTAATGCAAAGTACTATTGTTTTTTTATTCAACTCAAGCCTATTTCTTCTCTAAGATATTCATTCATACACAAGAACATGATGACTGTGATGATTATGTGACGCTCATCACCATTCTCCCCTATGAACGCGTGCCTGACAAACACTTCCATTCTATATGAAAACAAGCTTGAATGCATATTTCTTAGCCTTCTGATCTACAATCAGAGTCTTCATGGTATAGGCTAGAATTATTGGCGGCCATTCTTGAGATCCGGAAAGTCTAAACCTTATCTGTGGTATTCCGAGTAGGATCTGGGAAGGAATGGCTGTGATGAGCTTCAAACTCGTGAGTGCTGGGCGTAGTGACAGACGCAAAAGGATCACTGGACCCTATTCCAGCATGATCGAGAACCGACAGATGATTAGCCATACGGTGATGCCCAACATACAGCTTACCATGGAAAGGAATATGAATGATTGGATGAAAACAGTAGAAAAGCAGAAGTTCAGAAGGAACAAAAGCAACTCCATACACTTATCTAAAATTCTCACCAATGAATTACATAAGTATCTCTATCCTATTTTATATTTTACTTATATTTTAACTATCAATTCACCATAACCATTTGAATCCGCCCGACTGAGATTTGCAAGATGACCATAGCTTGCTTCAAGCCGACAATCTCCGTGGGATCGACCCTTACTCACATAAGGTTTATTACTTGGACGACCCAGTGCACTTGCTGGTTAGTTGTGCGAAGTTGTGAAAAAGAACTAAGATAATGAACGTACGTATTAAGTTTTTGGCGCCGTTACCAAGGAATGAACAATCACAATTTCGTGCACCAGTGGTGTCTCCCATAAAAGGCATAAACCTGTAACAAAAAAGAATTCATCAAAATCCACATGTTGAAATGGCCTTTGGTGTTAAAAATCACAATGCTAAGAACTTTGGTTGTTCTTATGGAACTCACAAACATCAACAGGCCCATCTACATAGCCTTGAGCTAGCAATGAATGAAACGGAGTTCCCTCCGGCCCTTCGCGATACATAACATGGAACTATTCATTATCCTGGAGTAACCCACGGAATCTACATTAGCAAGTATTAAATTACTAAAGACAAACCAATGTGTTAAGGTTATCTTGTATTAATTTTGCTCTCTTGTATTAATTTTTTCGTTGTTCATCCCAGAACTGCCTCTATGGAAGGTGGTATACGCAAAAGCTGTAGAAAGGTTTTTGTCATCATTAAAAGAATATTCTTGAGGTATTTCATCTCTTAGCTGGCTTCTAGGAGAACTATGTGATTCACTTGAACGCTGCCTTGCTACATTTTCATGACTTGAAAGTTCCGCAGCTGCTCTTGCAGCCATGCTTGCACGCTCCGCAGATTCTGCTGCTGCCTGTGCAGCAGAGGCAGCATCCTTAAATTCCATATTCCAATTCTGCTTTACAGTAGGAAAAGCACTACTGTTTTCAGAATATGAATCTCTATAATGCATTTCTTGATTTCCAGTTCCTATCAGAAAGCACAACAAATATTTAGGTAATAGACAAAATACAAGGCCTGAAATATACCCACAGTTATTGCCTTAAACATATACTTGAAGGCATAATTTTGGGATCAGACATGCCTGATGGTCTTGACTGATTTCCAGTGTCCTTTCTAGTAGCATCACTTGTATTCTGTGCATCCGAACCTGTTGGTCTATCATACACTGGTTTAAATTGTGAGGAAGCCTGTTCGTTAGGAGGACCCTTTTCATCACGAACAGCTGCTGGAACATGGACTTGAGAAGGTTCTGCATAAGTTGCCTTCTCAAAAGTTTTTGGCCCAGCCTTAACATATAAATAATAGTAAAAGAAAAGTCAATAACAACCTTTACTCCATTTGGTGGAGTTAGCTAAAATAATTAAATACTGTCAAAACAATAAAATATAACAAACTCAAATTTTATATAATAAATTAAAGAAAATAAATAGCATACCAACAAGTCTTGAGAAGGCTTTATATCATTTTCTCCAAATGACTTGGGTTCCCATTTGATATTATGTTCTTCATTAATTGCAGATAATATTTTTATTTTGGTTGGACCATCGGGTGCTTTGGCAGACAATTTCTCAACCAACTGAAACAAAACCATTTTATTAGAGGGATAAAAAAAAGGCTGAGAAAATTTGATCCTATCAAACTTCGGACAGGTAGAAAAACTTGCCAAGCGATTTACACCATAGTCAGGGCGTAATTCAACAGCTGCCGATGCAAATTCTTTCCCATACTTCACTGTAAGATGCTTCCGCACATCTACAAGCTCAGGTAAGTCTGCACATCTTGGACATGCAAATATTACACTTGAAATTTCTTCCTTTAAATCGATGGGACAGTTTTTGGAAAAGAAGAAAAAACAAATCAACACCAAAAGTTTTGCAAATCGTACCAAATATTACTAAACGAACCTTAAATGCGACACTAGAATGCTGCATAATTAGTTGAACATGATTTTTTATCCAAGGGCCTCTGCTAGTATATGAAAGCAACATTGTTGTCAAAAAGGTTATAATTTGTGCAATGGCATAATATTAATATCTTTTAATATATAATGATAAAAGATCATTGATAATAGGACTGAGATAGTTAGAACACATTTTGGCCCAAGGGTTTACCTTATACTAGGATACCATAACCTCTTGTTTACTTAATTGCATTTACTAATCTTTATTCGAATAATTTCCTACATCTACAATTGGAGCTTAGCTTGACTAGAACCACCTAAACAATCATCTATTACTCTTTAGCACATAATAGAATTAGATTCTCCTATTTCTGATCACTATTTTTCTTGAAAAAGCATAACAAAATAATGATACAGGAAAACTTTATCATATTTCCCAGATGAAGAATGATATGAAGTCCTTGGAAGATCAACTAGAATAGATATATTAAGTGACATGGCCTTAATGATGTAGACTTTCCCGCATTAAATAAATGAAAAACTTAGAAATTTAGATAAAGTATAACAGAAAATATTATTTTAGAGGTTTCAAATACTTTAGTGACTCGATCATTGGCAAGCGTGCAGCAATAAGTTCACAGTATATCTCAATAAGATCATATGATGCCATTGTCTTCTCTTCCCTGACAACATGTTCAACCTAAGCACAAAACAAAAGACACATCAAGGAAAGCAAAAGATAGAAAATAAAAAGGTAAAATTTCCTGAATTATATCACGCTACATTTCTGTTGTATCAGCATGTATAGCCTCCAGTAATTTCAGCAAACAGGTAATGTGGAAGGATCAAATATCATTAACAAGAAAGGACAAGACTCCATGATCAGTTTTACTGTTATCCAGTGATTCTTTTTCTAGTACATATAGAAGTAACATTTTATTTGAACTGATCACTTAATAAACTTTTGAATCTGATGCTTTGATTCTGTTTCAGAGCAACTAAACTGTGAAATGCAAGTCTCAGTTTATGTATGTATATATATAGCTAGCAATAGTAGGCTACATGTTCAAAGAACACTAAATGGATTAAGGAGCTTGCTGCTGTAACAACATTTCAGCTCTGTTTCGTTCATAATTCATAAGTAGTGAATCCAATATCTCAATACCATTATCTCCATCTCTCCCCTTATTTACTTTAATCTAAATAAATTTCTTCTTTTTATCAAACTAGAAAAAATCCTAACTGTGCTATCTTACACCAAATTTAACAAATAGAGAAAAACAACAGCAGCAACAACAATAGTAAAAAATAAAAAAGATTATCATTTATCATAATCAATTGATAGAGAAACAAAAGAGAAGTTTCTACACACTCCCCGCGCCTACTCACTACTACTGAGTCCAAACACAACTCCCCTTACATTGTCCGAGTCACGACTCACTCACCATGAACCAAAAGCTTGAAACATGCCACTCAATTCAAACAACCGGAGAATCAAAATCTGCATATATCATTTAACACTAATCTAAAACTAATCTTGAATTAACAACACTCTGTCCTTCGTTGCTAAAGTAATCTGGAATTCAAAAAACGGGCTAAAACATAAAATCTGAGAGAAATCAACAGAAGCAGAGTATACATAAAAGAATTTACAGAAGCTCGGCAATGAAAGTACACATGTACCGAGAATCTCCATCACTAAAAAAAATTAACCTAAAAACAGAATAGAGAGAGAAAAGAGAAAAACGGAAGAAGCAGAGGCAGGAAAGAGGGAACTGAATCAGTGAACCGTCCTTGGGTGAGAGGAAGTGAATGGAAGACTATGGAGGATAAGGAAGCGAACCCACTGGGGAACAGGAGCTGAATGGAACACCTACTCCACGACACGAGCCAGCAACGCCGTATACTCCTCCAGCACCTCAGCGACGATCGCCACCAGTATCATCTCTCTAAATTCGGGCCGAGTCGATTTCGAATCCAGAATATTCAAAGATATTAAAATCACGCTCGCGTCTCGTCTCCTCTCTTGTGTCACGATTTAAAAAAGAAAAAAGAAAAACCTAAGAAACAGAGGTAACGGCAACGTAAACGGAAACGGCAATAGCTTACCTCAAACGGCGGAGGAGGTGTTGTCGGCAACACAATGCACCTTGAGAGAGCACCTTCCGGCGGGAACGGGAAGAGATAGCGGAAGGGGAATGGAGAGGCACTCGTCGATGTGGAGGTTGCGGAGATTGAAAAGTGGGAGGGGAGGAGGTGGAGGAAGATGTCAGAGGAGGCGGAGGCGCCGACTTGGAGGGTGGAGATGACCTAAGGCGGCGATGGCAGCGACGGCGGTGACGACGGTGACAGTTAGGGTTTCGGCGATGTGATCTCCCTTTTCTCTTTGAATCTGTTTCTCGCCCTCACTCCCTTTGATTCGGTAGTGAACTTAGTGAAACACTGGAACTTATTATTAAGAAAAAATTATTTTAGTAAAATAATACTGGCTATAGTAGTATGCCACTAAAAATTTTTCACCTAAAACTAATTTTTCTTTTATGTATAGTAGTAACAATAATCATGGCTATTATAATATATAATATTAATGGCAAATATATAATAGCCACAAAAATATAATTTAAATTAAAGAACTAGTGGCCATTATATTATTGCTGCTAAAAGTTTGTCGCTAAAATTAAGTATTCTTGTAGTGCACGGCTACCAGTAGCTGTTTACATTATACCCTAATCTGTTCCTGTCAGTAGCGATTTCTATGGATTCATGAAAAAAAATAGAATTACGTCTTCCTTTACCAAAATGTGTAATCAAGTAATTTTGTTGCCCATTTTATTTATTTAAAAAAATTGTCCTAAAAGTTGGGCATTTATAATTTTCAACCTCTTATGAATATATATAAAAAATCACAGTACATTTTATATTTTGAAATATCTGTATAAAGTGAATTAACTTAAATAGCGTGTAATAAAAAATTGACAGTAAAATTGTCTCAAATTTTTTTAAAAGATTTTATTGTTATTTTGCGATTTTAATTCATTTATTTTTATATATAAACATTAATATTTATCAACTTTGTAAATTTTTTATATGAAAGTTGTGAAGCATTTTAGGTAATTATTTTGTAAAAAAGGATAATTTAAATTCAAATAATAATATTTATTAAAATATATTGCACTTTCATTAAAAAGTTATCAATTAAACATGTATTATCTACCTTAAATTAAAAGTCACTAAAAAAATATTTCAAAAAGTAATAGAAAATAAATTTCTTTTACTGGACTAATAATCTTATATTTATTATCATCTAAATATGAATATAGTGTCCATTTATGAAATATTAATAAATATTATTCACGTCCAGTAAAAAGTATGTCCAATTAATATTATCAAATAAAATATAACTACATTATTTTATCAGTAAATTAGAGCACTTTTTTTTAATTAGATGCAATTTTAAATTTGTAATAACTAGAGTACTTTTTTTTAATTTTTAAGTTATCAATAGTTGACACATTTACATAATTGTCTATTAATATATAAAGAAAATAATTTTAATGGTTAATTTTAATTATACTAATAGTAATTTTATTTACTTATTTTCTTATATATTTAGTTAAAATGTATTTTTAAAGTTACTAAAATAAAAAAAAGTATAAAAAAAGATGTAAATTAATGTTAACTAAAGTATTAAAAAACACTATTAAAAAAATTTTATATATTGACTTTTTTTAATCAGATTGAAGATTAATATAACATAAAAAAATTAATTAATTAATTAATTTATATATTAAATAAATTAATTCTTCTCACAAATATGCATTAATTTTTTTTGTAAACAAATAATTTATTTATCTACTTAATCTACTAAAATTGGATTTTTTTCCAACTAATGAAAGTGAGGTGTCGATCTCTCGTGACTCCGTTTTTCCTCCAAAATGAACTTTTCTATTCTCTATTCTAAATTATTTTATAAAAATATCTTTATTATAATTAATATTTAATGAATAATACATAACCATACTAATTTAGAAACATATCTTTATTATAATTATATCAAATCAATATTTAATGCATTATTAAACTACTTATCAATTATTAATTAAAAATACTTTTAATCATTTTAATAAGGGATAAGTACGATTTTGGTCCCTAACGTTAAGGGTCAGAATCGAACTCGTCCCTCTTGTAATTTTGGATTTAAAATCGTCCTTAACGTGTTTTTTTATATTAAAATTGTCCTTTTTTAAAAAAATTTTAATTTTATTCCAAAAATACCCCTTATTTTAATAATAAAAAAAATTACAAAATAAAAAAAAATTAAAAGAACACGTTTGGGGGGGAGAGGAAACGCGTTTTTGGGGAGTGGGGGGCTGAAAGGAAATGCGAAGGGGGGAGGGGAGGGAGAGGGGAAAGGGGAAGGGGGGAGAGGGGACGGCGCCGGCGAAGCTTGGAGCTGCCGTCGCCGTCGCCGGAAGAAAGAAGAAAGGAGAGGGGTTGCGACGGGAGAGAAGAGAAGAGGGGAAAGAGAGAGGGAGCGCCGGGAAGAGGGGGAGGAGGAGGGTGAAGGGAAAAGGGGGAAGGGGACGGTGAGCCACTGCCATTGGAGATCGCGAGCCTCACCGCCTCATGCCTCGCCGCCTCCGCCTCATGCCTCTGCCTCGCCGCCTCTGTCTCTGCCTCGCCGCCTCTGCCTCGCCGCCTCGCCGCCTCTGCTTTTGCTTCTGCTTTTTGTTTTCTGCTTCTGGTGTTATTTGATTTTGTTAAATTTGTGTTTAAATTTTGTTAAATTTGTGCTTCTGGTGTTGTTGATTTTCTGTTTATGTTTCTCTGTGTGGAGGTGGAGATAGAGGTGAGGGGTGGGGGTGGTGGAAGGGAAGACGGGGAGGAGGAGGGGGAAGCAGGGAGGCAGTGAAGGGAAGGGGGAAGCAGGGGAGGCAGTGAGGGGGAGGGGACACGGGGTGAGGGTGAGGGTGAGGGTGAGGGTGGGGGTGGGGGGAAGGGGAAGGCGGGGAGGGGGAGGGGAGGGGGACGGCGGCAGCGTTGGTGGTGGTGGTGGTGTTGGTGGTGGTGATGGTGATGATGATGTTGATAATGGTAGTGGAGTGGCAGTTGGTGGTGGTGGTGGTGAAGGAGGTAATTATGTTGGTAGTGGTGAGGGTATTTTTGTCCAAAAAAAATTAAAAGGACGATTTTAATATAAAAAAACACGTTAAGGACGATTTTAAATCCAAAATTACAAGAGGGACGATTTCGATTCTGACCCTTAACGTCAGGGACCAAAATCGTACTTATCCCTTTTAATAATAATAATAATAATAATAGTAATAATAATAATAATAGTAATAATAATAATAATATATGATAATGATAATTACCCGTGATATCATTTATTAAAAAAAAATATAACATAAAAAAATTATTTATTTAAAATATCATTTATTGTGTATAATTCATAAAAAAATATATTTCACTTTTATTATTGATTAGAAGATAACCTATTTATATTTTGATTAATTTCATTTATTATTATTATTATTATTATTATTATTATTATTATTATTATTATTATTATTATTAATTTACAGAAAGATAAATTAACAACCATATTATTATTTATCAATATATTAATATTGATAATGATTACATAAAAATTATTTAATATTTAATATTTTTATATTATTTATTTTTTATATATTTTGATATATTTATAAATATTTTTTATTATTTTTATATGCTATATGTTCACCTCCACTATTTAAAATTTTTGGATCTGTCACTACTTTTGAGCGTGTTTCTTAATTTATTTTTTATAATTCATTGAATACAATTTATTACAGTAAATTAATTATATCAACTAATTTATTTGATTAGATATTTAAATATCATACGATTTATTATAATTCATATCAATCAAATAATTGTAATTTATTATATCAATTATTTTAATTCATTAATTTATAAGGTACATAATAGCATAGATGATTTGTTACTTATAATGATTAAATACAATAAATACAGATTAATTTAGTTAAAAAAATCATTGTCTTATATGATTTTCTATTTATTTTTTTAATTTATTAAATTCAATTAATTATAATAAATTAATTATATCAACTAATTAATTTAATCAATTATTTCCTAATTTATTTTTTGGAATTTAATAAATCAAATAAAATCAATTATACTAATTATTTGTATCAATTAACTGATTTGATTAATTCTTAAAAATATTTTTATTTAATTTATTTTATTTATTTAAATACATGAATTATAACTGATTAGTTATTTAATTTAATTACGATAAATATCAAATTCTATTCCGAATATAAAAATATAAAATTTTATTCCTTTCATTTTTATTTTACCACTATAAAAGACCATATATGCTAGAAGAAAATATCATTCATTTACCAATTATTCTTTCATTAGGTAGCTTTTACAACATTTCTTTTTCTTCCTATGAGGCGTCATCGCAAGAAGTCAACTATCGTGGACACAAACCACCACACACTCTTCAACTTCCGTGCTCATCATTCAGAGAAATATATGATATGTTATCCATGAAGCATTTATAGACCATGGTGTTATCATGTATGCATAAATAAAAAAAAATTTCGTAATTAAGCTTAAGTCATTTACCTGTTTGTGTGGTATATTATAGTGTGAAATTACTTTTAATTTGTGTTGTGCAATGATATTATGGTTTAATTTAAGCTTTTGTTTTAGAAATGTGTTATGATTTTATCTCATCATTTTCTCTTAGATATCAAGTTGATGTATTTTTATTTATTATTATTGAAACGAATGTGATATAAAATTTGAAAAAAAAAATAAAACTCTCACACTTAATTTATTTTATTGTAGTCTTTTATTTCTTCTATTTCTTTTTATTTTTTCTTATTCATTTTTTTTAAATATCATACAATTTATTATAATTTATATCAATTAATTAATTATAATTCATTATATTAGTTAGTTTAATTCATTAATTTATAATATGCATGATAAAATAGATTATTTGTTACTTATACGTTTATTCTTCTAAAATCTAAATCTGAATAATTATATTTTTAATTTTAGTTATGAACAAAATATTATTAATACTAAATGATAATTAACCACTCATACTTTCTTTTTACCGAAGATATGGAGACTCGAATCCGCAACCTCTTAATTGAGTATGAGGAGACTATGCCATTTGAGCTATTGCTTCTTGGCAACCACTCATACTTTTAATCAAAGTATTTAGATGATTTTTATATTTATTAATATTAATTGTTGATTATTTTTCGTCAATAAATTGTATTATAATTTTATGTTAGTTAATAATTGATTAATGATTAATATTCATGAAGTTATATTATTCTAAATTTTATATTTTACAAATATTTTATTTAAATGTATTTTAAGCATAAAAATGTATTAGCTTTAATAATATCATACTTTTACTTTTTTTAATTATTCTAAATGAATATCTTATCAAATATTAATTAAAGCCATCCTTCCATTTACTTTTACTAATTTATTATCTAACTATCATATAAAATTAAAATCGTATTAATGAATTTAATATTAAAGTTAATTTGGTTTTTTTATTTAGAGTGTTTTTCAACTTTTTAGTCTAATCAACAAAAACTATTCAATTATAAATAGTCACTTCTATCTTATTTTATATTTTTATATTTACTTCAATCCATCTAAGCTATATAATAATTATTTTAATTTTTATATTTTATAATGTAATACATACATTAATAGTAAAATAACATAGTAAATTTTCATGTTTTAATATTAAATATAAAATTAATACGTACAAAAATTTTTAAACTTTTAAATCAATACGAATCATTGTAAATAATACTTATTTATGGTATAAACAAAGAAATACATAATCTTAAGTTTAGCATATAAAAAATTAGGAATATGTTATATGTACAAATGTAATTGCATAGTATTATTTTTTTTAATGGTGTAGACCAACAACTCTAATTTTATTTCACGGTCAATTTAAAAAAAAAGTCGTAATTTTAAAAGTAGTAAAAAAAAATAACAAAATTAATAAAAAATAGTTAACTTATATTATTCTATTAATTTATTTAATATATTAAATTATTTTTATTTATATTAAGATTAATTTTAAATATTTTAAAATAAAAAGTATAATTAATTATAATTTGCATCTTAAATTATGTTGAGTACATGATATTCTATTGTGCTGCTAAAAGTAAAAATGAGATAACAAATATAATTTTATCTCTTAATTCAGTATATTTATTTATATTTTATACTTTTTTTACGATTAATTTTGTACGGTGTTGGTATATTAAATAAAAGTACCTGTTATAATAATAAAAAATAAAATAAAATTTCAATCAATAATTTTATATTCTTTACTTTTTTTTTTCAATTTTATTTTAGATTTTAATTTATTACTAGAAAGTAGTAAAATTCTATTGATATTGAAATAAAGTTGCAAAAAGGTTCATAGGGTAGAATAAGTAAAATAATGTGATACCCACGTTACAACATCTAAATGAAACAACCTAAGATCTAAAATGTTTATCTTTCTCTTTCTCGCCGTCTATTATATTATCGATTCTATTATATAAAAATCGATTTTTTACATTTAATGATAGAGTCAACGTAGCATGTTTTTGAGAGTGTTTCTTAATTTATTTTGTTTAACTCATTAAATATAATTCATTATAATACATTAATTATATCAACTAATTGATTTGATTAGATATTTAAGTATCACACAATTTAAAATTATGTATATTGATTTGATTTTTATGATATATAAATTTAAGGAATAAATTAAAATAATATAACTTATTACTTATTTAATTTGAATACAACAAATACAAAATTAATTTAGTCAAAAGTTTATTATTTTCTAATCTTCTATATATAAAAATGACAAAACAAAATTGTAAAAATAATCTTTTTATCGTTTTTGCTATTTTAATTTTATTTTCTTAGCTTTTTTATGTGTAATTTTATTTTACATTAACTTTGTGTATTTAATAACAAAATATACTCATATTAATTCTATTATATAATAATATATTTTTCTCCTATGTTAATAAAAGAATTTCAATAGTTATCAACTACATCTAATAGAATGACTGAGAAGTGAGAACTACGACAAGTTAAACCCAGATTCAAATTGCTGAAACGAAGGAAAGAAAACAGTGGATATATGATTAGAGAAAAATATATAATAACGAGAAATATATTAAAACTGGATTTTTCCTCCAACTAATAAAAGTGAGGTGTCAATTTCTCATGAATTCATTTTTTCTCTAAAATGAAATCACTATTTTCTCTTCAAAATTTATTTTAGAAAAATATCTTTATTATAATTATATTACAATTAACATTTAATGAAAAATGCATGATTATACTAATTTAGAAAAATATCTTTATTATAATTAAATAAAATCAATATTTAATACATTATCAACTAATAAAAGTGAAGTATCAATTCCTCATGAATTCATTTTCTCTCCAAAATGAAAGCACTATTCTCTCTTCTAAATTTATTTTAGAAAAATATCTTTATTATAATTATATTACAATATTACAATTATATTACAAGTAGCATTTAATGAATAATGCATAATTATAGTAATTTAGAAAAATAAAATAAAGTCCAGTAATTTATCTTTCGACTACACACGTATGTAGAATAACTTTTAAGAAGGAGTCACGTATAGTAAATAAGGTCGATGATTATAAAACTGTATACTAACATTGATATAATATTATTTCAAGTATATGTTTTGCAGGTATCAAAGAAAAGTGTTGAGTTATTTTTTAGTGGGTTTAAATTATTTATTGTTTATTAGAGAATTTTGTGTATTAGAATTCTTTAATAATTTATTATTTATTTTGAGCTGATTTTGATATGTTCTTACTTGACAATAAAACAACATATAACAAATTGTTGGTGGGTCTAAGTATTACTAAGTTATTTATGGTCACATTGAGTATATATGTTTGATTTATTGAAAAAAGTAAATTACTAAAACTAATTAATAACTATTTTAGAGTTAATACATTTAATACTAGATTAAGAAAAAATAAACAATACATAATATATTATATTTTTATTAATCAAATTATTATAATTCAAATTAATTTTAACAAAAAAATTTAAAATTATAATTTTAATCTTATCACATACATGACATGGGCTATTACACTTGTAAATATAATAAAACAGATTATATATATGATTCGAGTGCGGGTTCTACACTAGTTTCTTTAATAAAGAAATCGATCCGATTTCTTCACCCTATGATTTAAAAAAGAGTTGCCTTACAATTGTGTCTAACACCACCAACTTCTATAATCATGCACAACACACACAATTTACATATCTAAAAAAATAGTCAATATCTACATATATTAAAAAAAAAGGAAAAAGAAGAAAAAAACGAAAGAGGAATGCTAGGGACCAGTAATTTTTGGGATTTATAGTCATTAATAAAGCTTTTAATAGTGTAAGATTAATATGAGATTTCATCTAATGACTCACTTTTTTTTAATAGTTACATGCTGGCCAGAATTTGATAAAATTGCTGACCCTAGACTTTTCCAAATAGAAAGGTATATATTAAAAGTTAAAAGTTATGCGCCCGTGTGGAGCCTAGCATACAAACAAAAGGCAGGAAAGGGCAGGAATGCCCCCAAAGCCCCAAACTCACCACTTATATCATTCCTCCTCCGTATGACATCACCCATGACGTCAGTCCCGACAAGACCCCAAAACAATCCAACAACTACAATCCTATCCACGTGGCACCATCTTCCCCGTCACTTTCCCTTCACACGCCCTACAACATCCATATATCCCCAAAACAAAAGAAATAAATAAATAAACAAAACACACCATCAATTCCTAACATTTTCAAGGAAAAAAAAAATAGAAAGAAAAAAACTCAACTTCAGTCTTCAGTCTTCATCTTTGGGAGAAACATAGAATAAGAAAACTCCCAAGTCTTTATATTATTCTGCATCGTGTTATATGGAGTCAGAGCGAGACAAATACAGCATGATAAATTTTGAGGAGACCGAGTTGCGACTCGGTTTGCCGGGTGGGTCGAACGATGGCGAGTCATCACTTAGGAGCACTTGTACTACAACTGGAAAGAGGGGTTTCTCGGAGACTACTCCGTCTACTGTGGATCTAAAGCTGAATCTGAATCTTTCTTCTTCTTCTTGTTCTTCTTCTCTTAACAATGAATCCGTTTCAGCTTCTTCTGTCAACGTTGACAAGAACAAAGAGAAGAATGGTGGTGCTGCTGCTCCTACTTCTACACCTCCTGTTACTCGTTCTACCGACCCGGCGAAACCACCTGCCAAGTGAGTTTTTCATATACCCTCTTTATTATTTTGTTGGTTACTTGATCTGAATAGGAGGATTGGTAATAACTAATAAGTACTCTAAAATCTTTAATTTTATTTTTGGGGTTGATTTTCACAATTTTTTCTTTCTTATTTTTTTTGGGGTTTTGTCTCGTTAAATCTTTCCCTTTTTTTGTATAATTTTTTAATAAAATCCAGGTAATAATATATACTACTGGATATTTGCTTGACTTTGTTAGGTTTAAATTCTTCGGAAAAATGATAAAAGTAAAAGATAAAAATTTAATGGTTTAGTTTTGTTGGATGTTAATTACATTTATATTCGTTGAAGATTAGGTGGGGGAAAAATTAGATAAAAGGAAACCGGAGGAGAAAAAATTTAGGCAAAAGGAAACCGGAGGAGTTTGTTTTCTGATTTATTTCGTATCTATAGGGAGATTTCATTTCTGATTCCTGTTTTGTTCATGAGATCAAAATAGTTCATGATTTATACAGCATCTAATCTAGGTTTCCTTTTTATCGTAATAATATTATAATTCAACAGCTAAAAGAATTTGATATTTTGTTCAATCTGCCTAGGACATGTGTTGAATAATGATTATTCAACTTATGCTAGTTTAGAGAGTTGATGGATTTAGGAAAAAGAACAGAAGAAATTAAAACCCATAGATCCATTGTACTTTCAACCGGAAAAAATAACAGAAATTATAGGTGCAATAACAGGTTAAAGTTTTGTTTGTGGTTGAAGCTAAACATTGAGTATTATTTATATTACTTGTTCCATAATTTTTCGCAGAATTAATCCTCACATCAACATACTTTAATATATGTGTTTGAAATTGTTAAGAAAGGAAAAAAAAAGAAAGAAGAGATTTGTAAAGGAACGGTTTAAAATTCTGAATTTGTTTCAGGAAAAAAGTTTGCAATATTTTTTACTTTTATATTAGTTTTAACAATGATCAGTAGTAATCTTGACTTGAGGGTTAATTTTGATTTGTGGTATGTGATCATGCCTTTACACAACAAATATTAATGCTAAAATTCCACTTAATTAAGGATAATAATGGGTTGTGTTCTTGGGTGAATTGGCTGGGGTATAGCTCGTTTCTTGGTGACTTCCTTCAAGCCTTTCTTTGAAACGGGTTATACCTTGGCACCTTGTGAACAAGGAGGTGGGCACCTGCAAAAAAGTACTCCGATGTTCAAGTCAGTACGCGAATAAGCTTTATTTTTAGGTAACTCTTAGATCAAGTCAATACGCGAATAAGCTTTATTTTTAGGTAACTCTTAGATCGGGAAAAGTGAATATCAGCCTTTCTCCTGATTACTTACTTTGATAATGAGAGTATGTAGTTAGAGGTTATTTTCTATCGTTTCGGAATTATAGTGATAATGTATATAGGTATATCATAAGGTTCTGATTTGTTGTTATGATTTTAATAGCCGACCTATAACATATATGCCGAGTTTTTATAGCCAATTTATAACGGTTATATCATATCTCCCAAGTTGAGTCTCGTGATATTTTAATAAAGCAGGTTGAGGTTGCTAGAATTTATTTTTTAAAGCCCTGAAAGTGAAATCTAGAACAATACTACTAATGCAAGCACATGTGCAATTAATAGATAGACATTAATAGAAGATGTCCATTATATTTAGAAATTAGGTGAAGTCAACCGGTTTGAAGAGCGGGAAAGAAAAGAAAATGTCATCCAGATTATGAGCAAGAAAAAAAGGGTATGAACTATGAAGTATGGTGGTGGTGGGATAAGGCCTAAGTGTTAGGGGTAAGCATGATTTAGTTGAATTTCTTTTTCTTCCTTTTTTTTCCTTTAGTGGTAGCGTGTGGCATGGTTTGTTGTCGGGTAGACAAAGGAAAAGGACAAGACAGAAGGAATCTTGCTTTATTCATCAACCCAACCATTTGAATAAGTGAATCCAGCAAGACAAAAAATTAAAAAGAAAAAAAAGAGAAAAAGAAGAAAGTAAAAAAGCATATGCATCTATTGTCCACGCTCCCCAGTCCCCCCGGTCGTGTCACCTAACATATTTCTTCACCCCACTTCCCTCATCCCTATCTCTAATAATTCTGCTACACTCCAGGCTTGCCTTTTTATTTGGATATATTTGCAAATAAGCTTTATACTATTTATTTAATAATTTCGTGGAATCTTCCAAATAATTTATTCTTTGAAGAAAGTAGAGATTAATTTGTTTAATTTAATAAAAATAATTAAAGGCTAATTTAATAATTAAAAATTTTTAAGAAAAAAAATTGACTAATCTAATAATTAGCATTTATTCGGTCTTACTTTTATCAATTTGTATTATTGTTATATGAGTAAAAATGTGTATAAGATAATCTTCTTAACAGAAAATGTTTTTTATTCATAAAAAGTCAAACAATACTTATAAGAAAAAACATAAAATTTAGATTAAAAAAGAAGATAAATATCAAGTATCATGAACTATAAAGAATGTCTATAAGATAATTGATAAATGATAATAGATAAAAAGCATAACTTGAAATTAAAAGAAAAAATGTTTAAGAGGAACAACACAAAAATCATCATTATTTATCATTAGATAGTCGCGAGACAACTTTTCTTTTTATTTGGCAAAGCAGCTTCAACTTAATTAACATAATAAGCACTGATTAAAAGCAATGTATCGATTAATGTTGCATGGTGTAGGGCACAAGTAGTAGGTTGGCCTCCAGTTAGGTCCTTCAGGAAGAACATAGTAAGCGGGCAGAAGAGCAACAAGGAAGAAGTGGAAAAGCCCGCCACCACCACCGTAGGTCAAACTGCAACCGCGACCTCCGCGGCAACAAGCGGCAACGGAGGGGCGTACGTGAAGGTGAGCGTGGACGGAGCACCATACTTGAGGAAAGTGGACCTGAAGCAGTACAAGAGCTACAGAGAGCTGTCAGATGCGCTGGCAAAGATGTTCAGTGGCACCATGATAGAGCCAGCTGTCAGTGGGCCCCATCACGAGTTCAAAGGAAATGGCCTCTTCAGCTTCAATGGATCTGACTATGTCCCCACTTATGAAGACAAAGACGCTGATTGGATGCTCGTCGGTGACGTTCCCTGGGAGTGAGTAGCCCTCTCTCTCTTATAAAAAATCTAAAATTTATTTATTTTAAAATAATTATAAAAATTAATTATTAAATTAAAATTATGTATATAAAATATATATTAAAATAATAAATATATTAAAAAAAAGTGAAATAATGTGTGCCAATGAGATATAATTCAAATAGCATAGTCTTTTCATATTCACTTAGGATAATATTAAAATTAATTTTTAATTAGTCATTATTAGTTCTTTTTCATTGTAAAATTATTTTTAATTTTTTTAGAGTTAGAATTCAAAATTTAAAATTTGAATTTTAGATTAAAAAAATAGCTTAAAAAAATTAGTTGATATTGACAAAAAAAAATGATTTTTTAGTTAATAATGGATAATAATCACTAATTAGGACCGTTTATTTTTACAGAATGTTCGTAGAATCATGCAAGCGCCTTCGCATAGTGAAAGGTTCTGAGGCAACTGGGCTTGGAGGTTAGTTAGTACTTAGTACCAAATTATTAAACCTCCTTCAACAAATTGTTTTAAAACCATATAAAAATGTTTAACTAATTAAATGTCCCTATTTCTACTAATTTCAGTTCCAAGAGCAGCAGCGGAAGAGCAGTGCAAGATCAGAAGCTGAAATCATTTTCTTGTTCTTCTAACCAACTACGTACATTGCAATCTACTCGGTTGTTCGTCATCGACAACTCAAGGAAGCACCAAATTGGCTCGAACAAGGTCGAGTCTGATAATATGTTTAATTATTATTGTTGTTGTGTGTCTGTGTATTTTAATATGTTTTTTAATATGTTTTTTTTGTAACTTGCTTAGTTATTTGTGTATTATATATGAAATGAGAAAAATGGTTAGAAATTTGTTAGGGACAAGAAAATAATACTATAATGTGTTTATATGATGATCGCGTTTTTGTTTCCAAGGAAACGGAAAAGGTAAGCTTGTTTGATTTGAAAAGATATTCTTAAAATTTTATGGAAAGGTAAAATAATAAAAATAAATATAAAATAAAAATAAAAAAATGAAAATACAAACTTATTAAATCCTAAAATGTGTTATATTTTAGGTTTTGTTTGGATATAGAAAAGAAAATAAAAAATAATAAAAAAGAAAATAAAAAGAGAGAAAATAGAAAGAAAAGTAGAATTATTTGTGTGTTATTTGGATCAAGAGAAAATAAATAAAAAGAAAATAATTTTTTTTTTGTTTAGATAAAAAGAAAAAAAATTATAATGATATAAAATTATATTAATATTTTTATAATAAAATAATGTATAAATATTTTTATTTATGTTTTATTGTATTTTATAAATATTATAAAATATTATAATTTAATATATTTGATTTAAATTATGTATCAAATACATATATGTTTAGATGTGAATTTATATTATAATAATATATTAAAATTATTAAAATAAATTTATATTGATAATTATTAATAATAATAAAATTATAGATAATATTATAAATATACAAAAAATAATATTTTTTTATTTTCTTGATTGTAATAAATAGAAAATTTTTTAGTGAGATTTTCACTAATTTTTTTTTTAATATCCAAACAAAAAGAATAAAATTTTTTATTTATTTTATTTATTTTTTTTTCTTTTATTTTTTCTTAAACCAAACATAATGTTAATGTGCTTGCCTAACAATAATAAATAATGTAAATGTTTCGGGCCACCTAAAGTTGTCGTTGTCTCTTCCAAATTTAAAATTGTACGTAACCACACAATTATACAGCGTAAAAATATTGTATGTTTGCTCTAAAATATGAAGGCAGCAAGATTCCATAGTAGTAAGGGGCCACGTGGCATTGTCTGTGGAATTATTTGGGGCGCTGGTTGGACATACGTTAGATCCAGGAACAAAGTGATAAGGTGGGATCCTGGCCATGTGCTCCAATGTCACTAGCTTATATTGAGGGTTCCATTAATTTATTCACTTGTTCCACCTTTATTGTTGTGTCTATATATTTTGGGAAGTTCTATGGTGCTGACATTAAAATTTATTCTCACTTAATGAAATAAGGTGTCATTTTTTTTGTATTATGCTTGTTCTATAAAAGTATCTGTCTCAATAAAATGGTCACAGTTGATTCTAATACAGGCATAATCGGGATTTACAGATGATAGTATTTATTCTTTAGATAATGTTAGGAATACAAAAAAGACAGCCAGAATTTGCCTTATTTTTTATTTAGCATCCGTTAATTATCGCAATAATTAATAAATAATAAATAATATAAGTCATGACTATTTTTAATTGATTTTCTTTGGTTATCAAATATTTCCATTGTCCTTTGATGTACTTAACGATAAACTTAAAATTAGCCATAAACACATTAATGATTCGTTAAAAGAAATGTATTTGATAATGCTTTATATTATTTTAGTTTATCTCTTTGTAGACCTGACTTTGGATTATGATGAGATTTTCATGTAATTTAGGAATGGATTGTGTAGTAAAATTGTTAATCAGTTTAGTTTGGATTTGAGCAATAAAAAAATAATAGACCTCTATTACTAATAGGAAAAAAAAAAAAAGAAAGTTTATGGCCAGTAAAAAAAATCCAAAGAAAAAAGTTTATGACCAAGAAATTTTTCGGATCATGTCATAAACTCATAATACTTAACCTTAAACAAAAATGTTGCCTTCCTTAAAAGATTAAATTAGAAGTTACACTAAATATAACAAAAGATATATCTTGTTATAGGAAAAAATATATATATGCTTACACACGCATCATGGTATATCGCTATCATTTTTATTAATTGTGTTTTGTAGAAGTTAGATCTTTTACTTTCATATAACACAAAAGAAAAAAAATATTGTGTTCCTATTGGTATACTTATGTCGATGTTGATTTTTTTTTGTGACTTTATGTCGATGTTGATTATTTTTCTTAGTCTTTGTTTTGTCGATTTTTAACAAATTGATGGTGGTTCGATTCTAATAGTTTGGGAGCAAAATCTACTCCTCTTTTACATGTACCAGTTTTTCTATAAGTGTATCAAAGATCCTCGAATTAGGTGGGCATTAAAAAGGGAATTGAGTTCGAAAAGTGTAAAAGACTGAAAAGCATAAAATAAAAATTTCGAAAGGAAAACTTGACTGAAAATTAAAATGATTTGCATTGAATTTTAAATAAAGCAATTAAAATGCCTTCGACTGGATCAAAGGACTCTTGACATGAAAATTAAAGGTACTGAAATGTAAATTGGGCAAGTAAGTAAAGGAGACTTTGAATGTAAATCTGACAATGAAATTAAAATATGCTTTGAAGAAAAATTGAACAAGAAAAGTAAAGTTGCAGGAATTGTAAAATTGAAAAGTAAAGGCAATGGAAGGAACCCTAAAGAAATTGAATTCGAATGCAGACTCAGAAATTCGCTGGGGATGTGAGTGTGCTTGAGTGTATTTCTGGAGAAAAGTTCCAACCCCGATTTCCTAAAACCTACTAATATTTATAACTCACTTCTATAACCAACCATTAATTGCATGATGCTGCCTTGTGCGCGATTTTCTGGATAACCGTTCCCACTCCTTTGTCCGTGAGCATTACCAACACATTCCTAACTCAGAGAAAGCATTCGAAATTCCCACTCATGTAACCGTTTGATTTTTCGTTCAAAAAATCGCTTGATTCTCCATTTCGAATAACTGTTCAATTTATCAAAGTGTCAAAATCGAGTCCGTGTCAAATATTTTTCACTTAAAACTTGCACGTGCATCTCTCGGCCTCTGCTTCCCTTCCAACACTTTATCAACATCTTGAATCAGCTTTAATCTTTCGAAAACAAATATTTCAATTAACACTCTTAAATATATTTTTGATATAAAATCGTCAAAGTTTCCTAATTTAAAATATAAAAATAGATTTTGAGGATAATATTTCTATCCATTTATAAAATAAATTTGACATAATTAGTTAAAATTTATAATCAAACTGGTTCGATATTATTAGAGAATGTTATAGATTTAATGTTAACATGTCAAATAAGATTGATTTGTATAATAACTAATTGGAGTAATTATTTTTATAATTTTAAAGATAAAAATTATTTATATGTGTTCTTTTAAAATAAACTATTTTGACTATAATCCACTAATAAATTAAATTACATCACTGTCTTTTGAAAAATGATAAAACAAAAATATCGACTAAAAAATAAAAGGCTAAAATATTAATTATAAGAATAATTGCATAATGATAACCTAGCTACTATATACATCTCTCTTAATATTAATGGATACTCACACTTGGATACCTAATAAATGGTGTTTCTAATAGTGACCTTCAGTGTATTGTGATATGTGGAGTTCAAAATTGTTCATAATTTATTAATAATAACAAAATATGAGAAAGATTCTTTTTTCTTACGTGTTTGTTATACAATTTTAAAATTTGATATTTAATTAATAAAAAAATTTAAATAGTTAATATTTAATTTAAAATATAAAAATAAATAAATTTTAAATATTACAAAAAAAAATTCAACATTAAATATCAGACACTAAAAAATTGATTTTTTTTATTATTTGGTCTTGTACTCCTAAAAAGGTTCACACATTCTTAAGTTTCCTTTTTCTTATTTTAGTAACAAAGGTCTATTTTTAATTAATTAATTTATTTGTTGCTCAAACTCAATCTAAATTGACTAACAAATTTACTGTGTATAGTGCACACCCACTCCTAATTTTAAATCGTGCGAAAGCCCCCGCTAGAATCCAAGACCAGGTCCACAAAAAAAATTTAAAATAATATAAAGCATTATAAAATATATTTCTTTAATGCACTGTTTGGTTTAAAGAAAATTGAGTGGAAAGAAAACGTAAGGATGAAAAATGGATGGATTGTGTGCATATTGGGGATCGGCTAAAGTATGGTTTCGGTTTCTTCTATATAATATATAATATTTCTGGACACTTAGGCTAGTGGACTATAGGATATAATTGAATTTGATTATTGATAATTGTGATGTATGATGATTTTGATGATTGTGATGATTATGGTGAATGATGATGTTGAATTATGAAGTTGGATGGTATAATGATGATTGTGTAGATTGATAATGAATTATGGTGTTTGTTGATGTTGAGATAGGATAAGTGATGCTTATGAGTAGTGAGATTATATTAAAGTTGTTGATATTGGAATTTTGATGTAGAAAGTGTGGAATTGTTGAGTTTATGGTGGATGAATTGATTGAGGTAGGTGTTGGATTGATTGAGTTATAATGGAAAGGTAAAGTATAGTAGTTGGTAGTACTTTATGGTGAAATTGAATAGGCTTTGAATTGGTTTGGTTGTGAATTTTGAAGGTTTGAGAACCTAGTAAACTTTTGGTAAAAACCAGTTTTTGGTGAACTTTGACGGATCGTATCTTGAGATACGATTTTTGAAATTGATTGAATTTTATATCAAATTAAAGATAATTCAAAGAGCTTTAAAACGGTATATATTTTGTGAAAATCAAAATTTTGTAGAAAAAGATTGATCATTGGAAGTTGGTGTTAAAAATCTGAATTCTGTGATTGTGCAGAATTTGTGATTTCTGGTTTGTGTGCGCACGCTCACTGTTGTGCGCATACTCTGAACAGGGGATATGTTTTGACTTGTGTGTATGCATACCCTTGTGCAATATCCTGTGAGATTTTGAAAATGTGCATATGTACATTCTGGTGCGCACGCACACACAGGGATATGCCTACTGTTGGGAGCGCTAGCACACTCTGGTGCGCACACACACCTTGCGAAATTTGCAAGCTGTGCATGCGCACGCACACGTTGGAAAGTGCATTCTATTGAGGGCGTTTGCACGTATCTATGCGTGCATTTAAAATGAAAACTTTTATCTTCTGTGCGTACGCACACCTCTATGCGTATGCACACTTTGTGAAATTTCTTCTGGGAGTGCGTACACACAACCCTATGCGTACGCACACTGCCCTATTTTTCAAAGAAAACCTTGTTTTTAGTTGTTTCACCTTTTTGGCAAGCTTGTAAAATTCTGTAACGCTTATCTACGATGCCTTAACTTGTTTTTAGGCTTTGGAACATAGAGAATACTATAAGTGGGTTTAACTAGATACTTTCTGGTAAAAGGTTAGAAGACGGAGACTTAGATTTCTGGAGTACTGAGGATGGATTAGTCGACTGACATTGGATTAGTCGAGTGAGATGACAGAGTACAGTAATGATATTTAAGGTATTGAGTTGTGGAGTTACGGATTGATGGTGTTTGAGACGAGTGTAGGACTCGAAGTGGAAATATGACTTTACTGAGTACTGAAAATGATTTATGAAAGCCACTGATATATTGTTTTATGATGAGACTGTTGAGTCGCTACGCACCTCGGTTAAGGGCTATGGCAGTCTCCCGCTTGTCGAGGTCGCAGGGCCAGCGTAAGGACAGTTGGTTTTTCCCGCTTACGTTGAGATGTGAGGGCTGGAGTGGTATCCCGCTCGCATTACCTTCTCTGCTGCATGAGTATGCAGAGCCTATATCTTTGGCATAGTAGACTCCCTGCTGCATGAGTGTGCGGATCCTATATCTCTGGCTTGGCAAAATTCTCTGCTGCATGAGTGTGCAGAGCCTATAGCTCTGGGCGTGGAAAGAAGGCTACATCCGGTAGGATGTATCGGGTTGGCATTTATGGACCGACAAGTGATATCACGAGCCAATAGAAAAGGCATTCATCATATGCATCTTCTACCTGTTTGTGTGCTTTGCTTAATATCTGTTATGCCTAAATGAATCACATGTTTACTTGCTAACTGTTCTAATTGGGGTACATGTTCTTTACTTGTGCTTTACTTGTCTGCATTACTTGTGTTTTCTACTGGGATTGAGGAGGTTCGGTAGGCGGTGGTGATGGGGTCGCACGGAGGCTTGGTTGGCAAAGGATGTGGGATACAATGGTGTGATTAGTACTAGTTAGAAATTCCTTAAGTGTAGATAACCCTATTTATTGTTTATGGTTTAAGTTATTTATTTTGCTAAGCTTGGATAACTATTTGGTATGAAGCTCTAGGATTGCCTCTAGCATTCCGGGGTCTTACATCTTACATTGCTGGACACTGTTACCATACTGAGAACCTTTGGTTCACATTTCATACTTTGTTGTTTTTTAGATGCAGTGCGTAACCCACCTCGGTGAGTTGCTTGATGGTGACAGAGCGGAGGGCCTTTATCATGTTTTGAAATCTTTTGCTTATTTTGAATTAGTTCTCTCACTTTTGTACTTATTTTTTCCCTAGAGGCTTATGATGAGTCGATATTTGATGGTATATTTTGACTCAAACTGGATGGGTTCTAGCACATGAACTCACACTTAAGCACCAAAATAGCATACTTTTGTGTTTTGTCCCTAATTTGATCCTAAATGTAAAAACATGCAGTTTTGTGCTTTAATAGAGCAATTTAATCCCACTTTTATGTCATTCGATGCCGCGATATAGTTTGTGAGTGATTTCAGGCCTTGGAGGCAAGAATGGAAGGATAAAAGTGGAAGAAAGCATGTACGAGGGAGAAAATATGAAGAAAACAAGGAAAAGCATACATAGCGAAGTGTGTGTGCGCACAGCCTTGCGTGCGCGCGCACAAGCGAGAAAATCCATGTGTGCATACGCACGCACCTGTGCATACGCACAGGTCAATTTTCAGCCGAGTGTGCTGACGCACACGTCTGTACGTCTGCACAGGTCCCTGCACGTGATTTCATTAATGAAACGCGTGCCTTGCGATTTCTGGGTGCTTTTGGGCCATTTTGGAAGGTTGAAAGGCTGAAATGGAAGGCTATATAAGGGGGATTCAACACACATTAACACACAAGCTTTTTATTAGGTTTTAGGGTAGTTTTTCTTAGTATTAGGAAGCTTCCATAGGAGTAGGAGTAGGAGTAGAGTAGCTTTGCTCTCTTAGGGTTTAATTTTCATTTCCATTGTAGCATTTTATAGAAGCTTTTCTCTTGGATTTTGCATCTCTAATTGTAAGTACTCCTTAATTCCTCTTTAATTACATTGTCTTTACTTTCATTTCCTTTGGTTCAAGCACTTTGTTTATAATTGCAATTTTGAGTTCTTGAAGTTTTGATTGATGAATCTCTTATTTCATGCTTTCTTTATGCTTGTTGGATGTTTATTGTTGATTTTGTGCATAGTTGGTTATTGCTTTCCATTTTCCTTTACAATTTCCCATGTTTTATTTTTATGCACGCAAGGTGTTTGTGAAAATGCCAACTTTAAGTTTTGAGTAGATTTTCCCACCTTGGCTTGAGGTTTGAGTTCCTATGATACTAGAGTCATAATGTCCGACATTTAGTGGTAATTCTTGGGTAGTTAGTTGACTCTTGTTTCCATTGACGCTAGCTTTTTATCAACTAGTTTGGTAAGTTAGCTAGGACTTATGGATTAAGGTTAATTATGCTTGCTTGACTTTCTCCTCAATGGTTGGGGTTGACTAGGCGAGATTGATTCATGATAATTACCATAGTTGTGGTTATGGCAATGATAGGATTCCTTGGACTCTCATTCCCAAGTCAAGGCTTCTTTTATGCATTTTCACTAGTTTGATCTCATTTCCCTTTAATTGCGTTAATCCCAATTTTGAGCATTCCTTAGTTCTTTTATTGCTTAAGTTCTTTTAATCTTTCAATTCTAGCTTGAAAACCCCCTTTTCTTCACAACTAAAAGAGAAACACTTCCAATTGCATCCTAGGGAGAACGACCCGAGGTTGAAAGACTCTCGGTTATATTTTGTTTTGAATTGGAATATTTGATTTGAGCATTACTTGATGGCTTGGAACTATACTTACAACGCCAATCTTATTTTGAGATCAAATTCCTAGTCGACGGAAATGTTCAGTTATCAAATTTGGCGCCGTTGCCGGGGATGCAATTGAGTGCTATCTTTAGGTTGTTGTGAATATGTCCATAGTATAAATATCTTACTTTTTGGTTATTTGGTTATTTTTGTTAATATTTAGGTGTTTGTTTTTCTTGTTTACCTATGCCTTTTGTTTTTATTTTCTGTTTTCTTTATGAGATATCACCCTTGTTGCTTGGAGCTTGATTGTGAGTATTTTGTAGGGTACGATGAGTTCAAGTTGGGATGGCTCCATGGAGTAGAAGAATCACTTAAGGGGGGAACCAATTGCGAATGAGCAACACTCATGGCAAACACCTCTTTCGTACTACAACAAGCCAAATCCTCCCCTATATGAGTACCAAATCCAAACATATGAGAGATACCCCATACACAACCCTTAACCACCAAACCTTCAAGCACCACCCTATACACCTCCATGGAATCAAAATGTCTATACACCTTGTTACTAACCATATGAACCACACCATTATACACCACCTCAATACCTTCATCCACATGACACACCTTCCAACTATACAACATTTTTTCCAACCTTTGGACCTTCTTTTCCACCTCAACATGAAGTTTTCCAACCCTTGACCCAAGAACAACAAGACCTTCAAGCATTCTTCCAAGAGCAAGAAGGGTTCCGAAGGACACAAGGGGAGTTCGTTGCTACCATAGCCGAAGCGGTGAACCGCTTGGCCTCACTACACTCAATCACTCAAGCCACCCCCTTGAGGAAGGGGGAGGAGCAACTAAGAAGTGTAGTAAGGAGGGAAACATGGAGTCTCAATTTGAAAAAGTGGAATTGAAGCTTGAGTCACAAGTAGAGGAAGGTAGAACTAGTGAACCAGAAGAGTTAAATGGAGAATTCGGGGAGTTTGATCAAGAAGTGGATTGCATCATCAATGATTTTTTGTCCACCTAGGTCAACCCCCTTAATGATCTTGAGGAGCCTTCCACTCTTGAGTTTGAGAGAGAAGGGGAAGAGCTAGAAAAGAGTGGTGAGGAAGAAGTGATCACCCATAAAGTGGAAGCAAGAGTGCAAGAGCTTGACAGGATAACTCCACCCCAAGGACAAACTGAGTGGGTAACAATATCCTCGATGAGCTTCATAGGCCCGCATCAAATTGCTCTTTTGGAAACAAATTACCAACTTAAGGTACTTCTTGGAGTGTTAAATGGTGAAGGATTGAATGTTGGTTGGTAATGGAGTTCAAGGAACAAGTGGTGCATGGTTCAATTTGGAGGAGTCCAAGATTCAAGAGGGTGCTTCAAAGGTGCTTGGGAAGGTTTTTCATCCAAGGACACAAGTGAAAATCAACAAGAGGGTGATAGAGAAACCAAAGTGTGGGATCCGGGCATACATGTCTATAATCAACAATTTTAGATCCCAAATTCTTGCTTGAGGGTGCTTAGGAGCTTAATGTCCTTTGTTTGGGATCCTGGAGGATTCTTGAAGAACAAACATGGGTGGCAACTCAAGGATGAGTGGAAGCATAAGCCACCATGACACAAGCTTCACTCAATAGTCCAACTTGAGGACTTAAAACCAAAGTGCTAGGTGGGAGACACCCCACTATGGTAATATCCTTTCAACCCTTCTTTCTTTTAGTTTTGTTTATTGAATTTTGTCTCTTTGATTAGCCTAGTTTGATTGCTTTCTAGGTTCAATTTAGTTATATTTCATGTTTGATCATGTGTTTTTAAAGAATGATGTATTTTGGGCTTGAAAAAGTTTGATTGATATCATGGTTGGTGCCTTAGAGGCTTTAAAAATGTTGCAGAAACAGAGTTCTGTGCGTGCGCACAGCCTCGTGCAGATGCACACTTCCCCTGTTTTTCACTTCCTGTACGGACGCACAGCAGTGTGCGCCCGCATACACGTTGTAGCACCCTCTGTTCGCAGCGCTCGCACCTTCCATGCATGAGCACCCCACCACATTTTCATTTTGCGCGTGCGCATGACTCTCTGTGCGTACGCTAACATGATCATTTCAAAAAAAAAAGGGAGAACACTTGTGCGAGCGCATACCTGTGTGCACCCGCACAGACCATGGAAATCTCTCTGGTCGCAGTGCATGCACGGGTTGTGCATGTGAACCCAATCCCTTTCCTCCTTCTGTACGAGCGCACACCTTCTTGTGCGTCCGCACAGGCTGCGATGCACCTTCTGTTCGCAGCGCCCGCATGTCTCTGTGCGTGCGCATACCCCCCTCTCTTTGTCCCGTGCATCCGCACACGACCTTGTGCGTCTGCACAGGTCTCTTCTCTCTTCTCTATTTCTTTCTCTCTTGTTCTTTTGTTTCTTTCTTTTATTTCTTCTTTGTTCTCTTCTCTGGCAAAACTCCGTCACCATGAACCTCGCAGTGGCTAACACAAGTGCCACTGTTGCCTATCCCTTTCTTTTCCATCTTTCGTCTTTTCAATTTTGTTGTTTTAATCTTTCTCTTTATGCTTAGTTACTTTCTTAAATTTTGTTTTCTTTATTTGATTTTAGTTATTTAGCTTAATTTTTGCTTAAGTGCTTGTTTGTTGCATTGCAAGTATTCAAAATTTTCACTTATGGGTTGTTGATGCTTGTACTTTTGGCTTGACTTTGTTGAATTTGTGCACCGCATTCCATGTATTTGACATAACGCCTACATGAACTTTTTTTTAATGCATGTGTTGTCGCGACCATATGTGTTGGACCTTGTTTGGCATTCTAATTAAGAATTGTGCACCATTGAATGGTTATATTTTCAATAATGTACTTATTGTTTAATGCTTTGAGTTGCTAGCACCAAATTGACTTAGAATTGACTTTTTGTCTCTTAATTGGTGCAATTTTTAACAAGTACATATTGAATTTAGTGAATTGATTGGAATTGCTTGTTCATCATGGTCTTTAAGTCAATATAATCACATCATACGGTATTTACTCCTTGTTAATGCTTTCCATTTGTTTGAGTTGACTTGACTTGATTCTTATCAAGACTTGTCACTTTTTTTAGCAAGCACCTTCCCGTGTGATTAGTTGATTATTCTTAAGGATGAATAGGTAGTTTCCTTCATAATTGCATTGGTTATTGTGGTTGTGCTATTTTATATCAATTTTTCTCTTTCACTTGCACAACCTCAATATCCAATAATCCTACATTCAATTCACTCTTGTTGGTAGTTGCCTAAGTTTGCTTATCCTTAATTAATGATCATCTCTTAGTTGCATCTTAGGCCATTTAATTGAGGGACTCATTCTTACTCTTTGATTGCGTGGATGCCACTTTAACCGACCGTTGTGTGTATTCCACACCACTGTGCAACTTCCTCAATTAGATGTTTAATAGCTCTCTCCTTTACCTTTTTATGCTACTTGCCTAAGATTTCTAATTACACTTTATTCATTCTTTTCGAGGATGAGACATAAAGCAAGGAGCCGGGAGAGGAGAAGGACACCGAGAATGGAGACGCCAAGAGTGCATTGGACATTGGCGACTACCACACAACCCGAGCCCCCGCATCCACCAACCGAAGGTGGAGTTCTTGAGAGACATTCTTCCCGGATTGTGTTCGTGCACGGAGGACCGTGCAACGCTTAAGTGTGGCGGAAGATTCGTCATTTTGGGGCGTAAACTTTCTTTTCCGAACACTTTGCACTTTACTTTTGTTTCTTTTTATTATTATGTTTCTTGTAGATATTTGTAGTGTTTTTGATTGTTGCATTGCATTTTCTTCATAGTTTATAACTATGGCATTTTGCATCTTTTGCATGGTATATATCTTATAGATAGAAGTTGTGATTGGATGATGTGAATAGCATATACCTAGTTATCTTGATCCTAATTGTTCATGTTAATTTTTGCAAAGTTGAAAATTAGGGAAAGAACTAGGAAATTTTGAAAATTTTGCATCCATCACAACATACATACATATAGGAAATAAATTTGGTGAAAAATAACAATGGTTTCCAAGAATTTTGTTTCAAGGGCATTCTACTGAATTGATGGAGAAATTGTTTTCAAACTTGCTTGAATGATTTCTTTATGGAACATAGAAGAGTGAAGAATAATTACCTTGTGAGTTTTGGGCTTGTATTGGGTGGTTACAATTTCTAACCACTAATTTTGTTCATCGTGTGATATCTCTTCTATGATTGTGATCTTGGTTTTGATTGATTCTTTATTTCCGATGATTGATGTTTTGAATTGCATTGAGCATGATTGAGGCAATCGTTGAATTAAACTTATTTACCCATATAGCCTTACCCTTGCATCTACCATTGTTAACCCCTTTTGAGCTTTATTTACCCCATTGTTCTTGATACTAGCTCATCACAACCTTAAGAGGAAAACCATGATTTACCTTGGATTGTATCCTTGATTAGCTTAGGTTGAGGAGTGTGTTTCATTTAAGTGTGGGGGAATTTTGGGAAACATTGGTAGTGAATGAAATTATTTGATTTCGAGTATTCCATGAAAAAAAAAATTTGGAAAATGGGTGCATTCATGTATGAGCTATTGAACCATATGCATTGTCTTTTACAAAAAAAAAAAAAATAAATAAAAAATCATAAAAATGGGGGCAAAAGTGATACTTAAACTAATCAAGGATTCAATTGCATTTAGTCCACTTAGCCATATCTATCCCACCTTGACCCTAACCCCACTACAACCATATGAAGTCCTCATGATAATTGCATTCATGCATCAATTACTTGTCGATTGTTAGATGAAAAGCAATTCCTTGAAAGCATGACTAGGAAGAGATTTGAGTGATTTGACCCTAGACACCGAGTGATTAGAGTGTATACACACCTAGTGAGGGTTCGATCACTCAATTCTATGTTTCCACCCTTCTTATCATGCATTCTTGCAAGTTACTTCATTTTGATGAGTGGAATCAATTCTTTAGATTTTGGTTGCAATAGATTGTTTCCTTGCTTTGCCCTAATTGTCTATACTTGCTTGAGAATTTGTTTGTTTGTTTTCACCAATTTTATATAGATACTATAGATAGATAGGTAGGCATAGATAGTATATATATATTTGCATGCATATAGGTAGTTGCATTTAATAAGTTGAACCCCTCTTGATTATTTTTCTTGTTGGTTTAGCATGAGGACATGCTATTGTTTAAGTGTGGGGGAATTGATGAGTCCATATTTGATGGTATATTTTGACCCAAACTGGATGGATTCTAGTACATGAACTCACACTTAAGCACCAAAATAGCATACTTTTGTGTTTTGTCCCTAATTTGATCCTAAATGTGAAAACATGCAGTTTTGTGCTTTAATAGAGCAATTTAATCCCATTTTTATGTCATTCGATTCCGTGATATGGTTTGTGAGTGATTTCAGGCCTTGGAGGCAAGAATAGAAGGATAAAAGTGGAAGAAAGCATGTACGAGGGAGAAAACATGAAGAAAACAAGGAAAAGCACACACAGTGAAGTGTGCATGCGCACAGCCTTGCGTGCGCGCGCACAAGCGTGAAAATCCATGTGTGCATGCGCCCTGAACTGGAGTTAAATGCCCAAACTGGCATCCAGGCTGGCGTTTAACTCTAGAAAAGGCCTATGCACGTGTAAAGCTCAATGCTCAGCCCAAGCACACACCAAGTGGGTCCCGGAAGTGGATTTCTGCACTCTCTGCACTTAGTTACTCAATTTCTGTAATCCTTAGTAACTAGTTTAGCATAAATACTAGTCTTTCCTATTGATTTAGGGATCTTTGGACTTTTATCATCTTTTATCAACTTCATGCTTGGCTGGCCTCACGGCCATGCCTAGGCTATTTTCTCTTATGTATTTTTGATAAACCCCGATTTCGTGGTTTATCTTGTGCTTATTTTAGGGGATTTTATCACCTTTTCCCACATTTATTCAATGAAATAGCATGGTTTTGTAATTCTTACTTTAATTATGCTTAAGTGTAAAAACATACTTTTTAGGCCCTTAAATTGGTGATTTTAACTCACTTTAATTCCATTCGATGCCTTGAGGTGTTTGTTGAGTGATTTCAGGTTCATAAGGCAAGTATTGGATGGAAGAAATGAGAGAAAAAGCATACAAAGTGGAGAATGCATGAGAAAACAAGAATTGGGAATGCATCGATGGGTGCACAAGCTTACAAGGTGCGCACGCACAGAATTGACTTCGCATAGAGACGTGCACGCGTGCATGACGCGTACGCACGGATGAAGAAACATCCAATCGACGCACACGCGCACATGGCGCGTACGTGCCGATACTCGCACGTGACCCATTTATAGGCAAGACGCTGGGGGCAATTTCTGAGCCGCCCAGGCCCAAATCCAATTTGTTTCTGAGTGTATTTCATGCAGAATTGAAGTCCAAGCAAAGGGGGAGCAATTAGTTAGTCAACATGAGCCTTTAGTTAGTTTTCTAGAGAGAGAAGCTCCCTTTTCTCTCTAGAATTAGGTTAGGATTAGGTTAAATTATTTGGGATCTTGAATTAATTACTTGATTTCATCTTGTGTCTTTAACAATTTCTCATTTCTACCTCTTGATTTTCTTAGTTATAATGTTAATTTCTCATTTTACTCTCTTTTATGTTGATGAACATTGTTAGATCTAATTTCCTTTTAATGCAATTTCATGTTTCTATGTTTCTTTTATGTTGATCCTGCTTGCTATTATTGATTTCTCGCTTATGATAGTTATGGGTTTCCTTAATTTTAGTATTTTGTGATGTATACTTTTATTGAACATTAGGTGTTTGATATAATACTTCCTATAATTTTTGAGTAGTTCTCTTGACCCTTGGCCTAGGCTAAGGGGATTGAGTGATCTTGAGTCCTTGGGCTTCATTGAATTGGTAATTCCAGAACCCTTGGGGATCAATTTGATAACCATTGACTCTACCCTACTACTAAGTTGATTAGTATCTAGGTTGAAACTTATGGATTGATGTTGATCAAGCCATTTGACGTACTCCAAGCCTAGGAGTAGACATTACATACTTAAGGCTTTAGTGAGTAGACTTAATGAGCTCGGTTCTTCTTAATTATCAATATTTGAATTGTTGACAAGGATAGTGATCTCAATTACCTAAGTCTTAGCCAAGAGTTCTTTATTGTGCTTTCTTTAATTTCTTGCTTGATTTACCTTTTCTTGTTCCTCTTATAAACCAAAACCCCTCTGCCCCTCTATAGCCAATAATTGACCACTTCATTGCAATCCCTTGTGAGACGACCCGGAGTCTAAATACTTCGGTTATTTCTTATTTGGGGTTTGTTATTTGTGACAACAAAATTTTTGATGGGGAGGATTGTTTGTTGGTGTAGAACTATACTTGCAACGAGAATTCATTCATCTGAGGAAATTCTATACCATCAAAGAAAACTTCGCTCATCAAAATGGCGCCGTTTCCGGGGATTGCAATGGTGCTATGTTATTGGCTATTATATATATTGTGAATAGCTTGATTTTTGGTTTGCTTGTTGGTTTTTTGCTAGTTGTAGGACTTAGTTTTCTTTATTTCTTGTTAGCTTTTGTTTTTATTTTCTCTTTCACTATGAATTCTCATCACTTTGGCTATAAGTATGGTTCAAACTATGTTGTAGGAAATGGAAGCATCAATGAGGATGTGCATCAAGGATTTGGAAATCAAAGATGGGAGGAACCCCAAGCTTATGGACAACCTTCTTTACAATAACCTTCTCCGAACTCTTATGGGTATTATCCTAATCCTAATGCATACCAATCCAATGTGTGTGATGACCCTTACTGTGATTGTCAACCACAACCACCACATGCATATGAACCCCCTCCTCAACATAGTCCCCCACCATACTCACAAGCCCCATACCACCATCCACCTCCATACGATCCCAACCCACATCTACCATACCAACTACCATATCAACCATACCTAGAACCACCACAATTCCTACACCAACATTCCCAAGAACCACAAAGTCCACACCCACCACCTCAAGAATTTCACCAATATGAACCACCTTCCAATTACAACAACCTTCCCTCAAACAATGAACCCTCTCTTCCACCAACCACCTTCCGATGAAACCCTCATGTTAGAACTGAGAAATCTTGAATCTCATATCTTAAGGCGACAAGAGGAGGATGAAAATGAGTTAAAGGAGTTAAGAGCAAGAATGGCCATCATGGTAGAAGCTGTGAGTCACCTAACATCCCACCTAAGCTCATGCATCCTAAGTACCCCCATTGTTGAATATGGAGAAACAATCAAGGAGCCTAGTGAGGGAATGAACTTGAAGCTCCATGGTGAGGAAGAGGAGTTAAAGCAAGAAGTGCAACAAGAGGAGAGGGTAGAGATTAGTAAACAAAAGGAAGTAGTGGGTGGTTTAGGATATGTTGAGCACATAAAGGAATCTCAAGTTGAAGAGCCTTCTTCCACGAAGTTTGGAAGAGATGCTAAAGAGGAGAGTGATGTTGCGGAAGTGGACAGAGAGTTGGAGATTGATCAAGAAGTGGATTCCATCATTAGTGATTTTTTGCTCACATTGATCAATCCCCTTGACGATCTTGTTGAGCCTTCTCCTAGTGGACTAGAAAGCAATGTTGAGGAGGATGTACAACCTCTAAGGCCTATTGTGAGAGAAGAATTAGAAGAAGTGTTCCAAGCAACAAGCTCCTTTATATATGATAATTCCGTATCAACATATGACCCTTTCGAGTTTGAAGAGTCCTGCCCCAATATGCTTTTGACTTAATGATGAAGTAGACTTCACTAGACCTCCTATCTATGATGAGAGTGATGGGAAAGAGATAGAAAAAATTGGTGAATAAGAAAGTGAACTTGAGGAGGCTTGGCAAGAGGAGGAAATTGAGAAACCTTGCCAAGTGTTGGAAGCCTCTAGTAAAGGATGGACGGGAGTGGAGCGTGCTTTGTCAAGATCATTGGGAACTCCTCCACCTAGGTTATCATCCAATCCTTCATTTGAGTGGGTAAAACTTCTAACTCTTAGCTTTATTATTCCACTTGAATTTGGTTTGTTTGAGACGGATAGCTAACTTAGGGCATTTTGTGGAATTAAGCAAAAGAGGAGGATTTTTAGTAGTTGGCGTTGTAAATCTAGACTCATTATGGTTGAAGCTTCAAAGAGCATGGATTGGTGTAGTGCTCAATTAAATGGGTTTAGGAGGGTAGTTTAGTGCTTTCATGAGAATTCAGCTTTCTTGTCACCCGGACAGAATCAAGGCGATCAATTCAAAGATGGGTGTGAAGATAAGATATGGGACCCTGGATCACAACATGAAAATCAATTTTGGGAGCTCATATCTTGGAAAGAACCTCACCCAAGCTTGGTGAAGATGGTTGGAATTTCTGACGACCGACTGAAGGACAAGCACTCTTGGAGGTTCAAGGACGGATACAAGCATAAACCACCTTGACAAGGGGCCTCCCAAATGTCCAACTTAAGGACTTAAACTAAAAGTGCTTGGTGGGAGACACCCCACCATGGTAAACTCTTTTTATTCTCTTGTAGATATAATGAATGAATGAATTGGGTTCCATTGTATATATCTTCCTTACCCCCTTAGTATATTTTTCCTTGTTTACTAAGTTGTTTATACACTCTATGCCTGAATTAGGGATAATTCTTTGAATTTGAGTTTTTGCTTGGGTTGCAAGTTTCCTCAATTTGTTTGAAAAATCCCCAAAAATTCAAAAATATGTTTGATTTTGCATTTTAGCTGGTTTTAGAGTCCTAGAGGAGATTGGGAGGATTATGAGCTATTCTTGGTGTTTCAAAAAAAAAAAAAAAAGAAGAAGAGAGAGAAGCCACGCGCAAGCACGCAATGCGCGTGCGCGTCGGCTGTGCATTTCGCACTTTCCGGGCCAAGAACCAGAGAGTTGTACCACTTTTGGGCCAACTCTGGGCCTTAAGCCACGCGGATGCGTACATGACGCGTTTGTGCCCCTTTGCGTTTCCCTACCTACGCGTAGGCACACCTGGCGCCTCCGCACTCTATCATCGCCCAACTCATCTACGCGCAAGTGCACAGTGCGCGTGCGCGCCGATGCGTTTTTGCATCACCCAGGCCAAAGACCCAAGAGTTATGCCAACTCTGGGCCACTTTTGTGCCTCTGGCCCAACCCACCCGCGTGGACACGCATTGTACGCATCCGCAGCCGTGCCTGCATCACCCATCTGCGCGCAAGCGTATTTGACGCTTCTGCCCACCTTCTTATTTTCCCACCCACGCGGACGCGCACGGTGTGCGCACACGTGGATTCAAATTAATTAACCCTATCCACGTGAGGACCACAGCGCAATTGCGCAACCCTCACTCCCTCCTTCTCCCCAACGTTCCCTCTCCTCCTCTCTTCCTCCATAACCACCCTTCGAGCTCCTCGACCCCCAACATCCTCCAGTCCGGCGACCACATTCCGCCGCCGTTAACCGCTGCGTCACCTTCTCTTCCTTCCCTCCCTCTTTCTTTCTCCTTTCCTCCATTTCTCACTCACCCCAACTCCACTTCCGCTGCCACCGCGACCCCCATTGTCGCCGGCAAGCCTTCACCGCGACCATCAACCTTCGTCCGGTCACACTTTCCCTCCATCTTCCTCTCTCCATCAACCTTCTGTTCTGTTCATTCTTTGCTCCCCAGATCTCTGTCATTCCCCTGTTTTATTTCATTTCGTTTACTACAGCTAGTTAGTTAATTTTTATTAAGTTAGTTTAGTTAGAAATGCATGTTAGTTGATTAGGTGGTTAGAGAATCTGAGTTGGATAGTGATTTAGGTTTGTTTTGAATAATGATTATGTTTGAAGTGTTGATGTTTCATTAATTTTTCTTGGCTTGTTGTTGTTGAGTGTTGCTCTGCTGGCTGCTTGGACCAAGTTATATAACCTGTAATGATTTAGGTTTTGTTTTGTTTACTGCTGCTATTCAGAATGGATTTATTTTTCCTCTGAAAGTTGCCCTGGATGAACTTGTTTATGGTGCTGTTTTGGAATGATTGAACTTCTATCTGAAATTGAGTTATCTGTTGCTGGATGCTTTGCCTTTGTACTCAATTGGTTTCTTGCTGCTGCGTAATGTTTTTGTTGCTTGATTCTTGCTGAGGACTGTTATGAATTAGATTTGAGTGCTGCTGAAGTTTTATTTCATTACTGGATTTAGTTATAAGTAATTTCTTGAATTCATGCTACTTATGGAATGGTTATTGATATCAATGAGTAGAATGCTGCCTAAGTCCATTACTTTTGTTCCTTGTTGCTGTTTTGGTGTTGTATGTTGGCTTAAATGTTTATTTCATATGAATTCGCATGTGATTGTTGTGTGTTTATTGTCAAACATTCATATGAAACTAGATTCAATTGATTGAATTTGGGAAATAGCCAATTTACAGCTGAAATGCTGCTGATTTTTTCGTAACCTTGTTTCATTAAATGACATTATTTTGTTGATGCAACGAAATTCTATTAGACAAATTTCTGTGTCTAAAAGAATCCTGTTTGCTAAATGGGTTTGGAAATTTCCTCTTGAACTTGTTTGCAAGTTTTGGTCATGCTTGTAACATTCTTTGCTTGTTTATAATGCTGATTTACTTCTATGCATTGAATAGTTGAGTGAATTTTTAGATTGACCATATCTTGAAATTCTTTTGAGATTTTGAGCCTCTTTTGCATAACTCACAAGACTGAAAGTTTTAAATCCATGTGGCTGAATTGAGTCATTCTATTCCTACCTAATTCACATTAAGTCACATAGATCATGAGATTTATATGAGATTTTCCATCCTTGTTTCAACTTGTGACTTTTATGCCTTATTGAATTTGGTGTTGAATGTTTCTCGATTAATTTGTTTCTCAATATTTTGATTTTACCGACACCAATTAAGGCGGACCTAGTGACCTTTACATTGATTGTTGACTTACTTTTAATAAATTGCTTCTTTTGCAATCTCATATTTCATCATCAATGACTAAATGTCCCTCATGATTGTGAGTATGCTTATTCTCCATACTTTGTGCTTTTCTTTTGAATTGAGCCAAGAACCGTCGTACCACTAATCTTTGATCCACTTTTCTAACTTCTAACTTGATTAACCAGCTAACTTCGCTTTTGGTTTTCAACTTAACTCTTTAGATCATTCTTTTGGGTATGACATTTCTTGAGCTTAATACACAAAGCATTGTGCAATTGTGGTTTGAATTTTTGGTTTGTGACTTGGTTTGAATTCTGAATTTTGTTACTTGTATTCCAAGAATTCTCTTTTCTTCACTCACTTCATGACTATGTCTTACCTTGAGTGCTATATATCTACTTGGCTAGTTGCTTATATCATATCACATCCATTTTCAGGATGTCAGATAAAGGAAAAGCCATAGCTACTACCTCAAAGAAGAGGAAGCGCTCCAAAGTCTCTACCCCTTCTCCTTATGCCAACTATGCTAAGAATCCGCTGAATGACGTGGATAAAGAGAATTAATTGTTACCATCCACCGACCCAACTAAGTTTTCTAATCTCTACTGTGAGCTTCGCTTCCCCAAATATCGGAAGACGAATCTGAACATTGAAAAGAAGCTGGTCCTTCCCAACGACGTGAGACGCGCCATCAATGCTCGTATTCTAGAATTGGGATTGGGTTTTGTTGATAGGAATTTGGAAAGGATTAACACTTCGTGGGTGAAGGAGTTCTTCTGTAACTTCTTTCGTGCCACTCTTGATTCAGTCCACCTACGGGGTAGGGAGATCTTGTTTACTGAGGTAGCTATTGGGAGGCATTGCTTTGCCGACCTCGTACTGATGATTCATGCACCTATCAGCAGGCAGAGATAGCTATCCACTGCATGACCTTTGATTATGAGGCACTGAAGCGCGTGATTGCCACACCGGATGCCCCTTGGGTGATGGATTCTGGCAACAAGAAGCCCAATGGGATACTATTCACTTATCTATCAAGAGAGGCTAGGACTTGGCAGCAGATATTCGCCCATTATGTCCTGCCCACCACTCACTTTTCAGAGATTCCGATGGATATGCTGGTACTGATTGGCATCGTCATGTAGGGGAAAGAGGTAGACTTCCCCCGGTTGATCAGGCAGAGTATGTGGCGAGCACAAATCCGTGGCCTACTACCATTTCCTACATTGGTCACTAACGGATCTGATTTCTATTGGTGAAGAACTTTCACAAATATTATCGTGTTGTAAGTATAGTTTCTAAACCAACAGAGAATCCTTTCGTATAAAAGTTTTGGTTGTCATTTAAGCAAACCCAATAAAATTTATAACCGAAGTATTTAAACCTCGGGTCGTATCTCAAGGAATTACAGGGAAGTACGATTTATTATTGGTTATGGAAAACAATATTTTTGGGTTTTTGAAAAAGGTTTGAATGAGAAAAAATAGATTACAGGAATTAATAAATCAATAGCTAATAAAACTCTTGGCACGATATGAAAATTAAAAGTCCTATCCTAGTTATCCTTATCAATGGTGATGAGAATTATATTTTGCTCCCCACTAAGTCAACCTCTGACTATGAAGGTAAGTCAAGTGGATAAATCAATTTTACACCTAAAGTCCTAGTCAACTCTTAAGGAAAGACTAGAGTTATAGGAATTTAAATCAATCAGCAAAGATAACAATTATTAATCACGATGAGTTTGACAACTCAAGAGTTACCAATTAATCAACCAAAGCCAAAAGGAAAAAATCTAAATTATTTAGATAGATAACGGAAAGCAATCATAATTCTGAAATACCTCAAATTACATTAATAAAAGAAAATCAATCCAAACATAAAGAGTTCATAAACTAAATTGAGAAAATAAATAAAAGGAATATTACACTTGGAATTTGAGAAGAAGAAATCCTAATTCCTTTAAGAGAAATTCTAATCCTAAATTGAAATCCTAATCCTAAATTCTAAGAGAGAGGAAAGAACCTCTCTCTCTAAAAACTACATCTAAATTATGAAAAGTGAATAATGGAAGACATCTTAATGGATGGATGCGTTCACCCATTTTATAGCCTCTAATCTATGTTTTCTGGGCCGAAAACTGGGTCAAAAACAACCCAGAAATCGCTCCCAGCGATTTCTGGTATGTACAGGTCGCGGGAAAGTGACACAGAAGCGTCGTCCACGCGTTCGCGCGGATTGGGTTTTCGCCAGGTCACGTGTCCGCGTGATCCACGCGTTCGCGTCACCTGGCTTTGGAGCAGCTATGGCAAATTATATATCATTACGAAGCCCCAAACATTATCTTTCCAATGCAACTGGAACCATCTCATTTGGACCTCCGTAGCTTAAGTTATGATCGATTTAGTGCGAGAGGATCAGGCTGAAAGCTTTGCAGTTCCTTCAATTTCTTGTATTCCTTCCACTTTTGCATGCTTCCTTTCCATCCTCTGAGCCATTCCTACCCTATAAACTCTGAAAACACTTAACACACATATCAAGGCATCGAATAGTAATAGGAGAGGATTAATAATTAGCAATTTAAAGGCCAAAAAAGCATGTTTTCAATCATAGCACAAAATCAGGAAGAAAAACGTAAAACATGCGAGTTGTATGAATAAGTGTATGAAAGATTGATAAAATCCACTCAACTGAGCACAAGATAAACCATAAAATAGTGGTTTATCAGTCACCAGCATGATCGAGCTAGCCGATGTCCCTTGGAGGGACGATGACGTGACACCACCACCCCCAGATGACGACGACAAGGAGGCTACTATTCCGTGGGGTGGGTGGGTGCACGAGAAGCCTCCACCCAGACGCTGTTCTTGAGCTAGAGCAGTGGTGGAGGCAGCTCAACCTTCATCTTCCACACCAGCAGCAGGACCCTCCTCTTCTTCAGCAGCCGCAGCACCTTTGCCACCACCACCAGCACCTGAGCTGACATACCTGCTAGTACAGCGCCTGTTTCGCTTCATGGAGCGTAGCGAGCATTGTATCATGCAACGTCTCGATCACATAGACCAGGTGTTTGTATCGCAGGGCATTGAGCTACCTCCTCTCCCAGACTCTCCCACCTCCGATGAGCAGGATCAGGAGGAGGAGCATGTTGAGGAGCCGACTCAGCAGGAGGCACCCCCAGAGACATAGGCCACCACAGAGGTTCAGCAGCCCCCCTGAGGACTCACAACCAGTACCATAGCCTGAGCCTGAGCCACAGACCGGCACGCTTATTGACCCCAGCCCGTGCTTCAGCAGTAGCATCGAAGACGATGCTTCATCCTAAAGTGTGGGGAGGTCACCGTTCGTGATCGGTGGATAGCATTTGTGTGGTGAACTTTCAGACATTGATCTTCTAGTTTCTGCTACTTTATTTCATTTTGCACTTTATCTTTGAGAGCACTTTGAGACTATTGTATATATTTTTTATCTTGGGATTACTTTATCTTAGTCATCGCATTTTGCACCTTAGATTGTATACATTCTATATTTTGGTTGGATTCTTATCATATAGTTGTTTTAGCATTTTTGGTTGTGAATTGGAAAAACATTGTGAATTATTGAAACCTAGTTGATCTCCTTTGCGTATGAAATTTGCTTTGATTGGAAAAGGGGAAAACTAAGAAATTTTTTTTAGTTTCCCGAATCACAACCTTGCATTAGAATAAGCTTAGTCAATATGATGAAAATTTCCAAGAAATCCATTTATAGGGCACCACCCCAATTGGTTGAAATTTTTTTTAGGACTTGCTTGAATTATACACTTTGTGGATCATGTTTTGAGCAAAGAACACAAGCATGTGAGTTTTGAGCCTAATTGTGTGGTTACATTATATGACCACTTATTTTCATTCTTGTGTGCATTAGTCTCTTCCTATGAGTGTAATCTTTGATTTGTTTGATTCTTTATGTCCATTATTTTGTGTATACATGCATTTATATGATTGAGGCCATTGTTCAATTAGTTCACTTACCCAAATAGCCTATCCTTTTATCTTCCATTGTTAGCCAATTTGAGCCTATGCTTAACCCACTTATTCTTAATTGAAGCACATTACAAGCCTAAGTGAAAAATAATAAATGTTCCTTGTTTGGATCTTTGATTAGCTTAGGCTAGTGAGAGTGTTCATTACTAGATTTTAGGAAAGTTGGGTACATTGGGTAGAGATAAAAGTGTATTTTTGTAGTTGTGTTGGAAATCATGGGAATTGGGTACACACTCATATATTAATCATGTGTAAACCATATGCATTGATACTCTTGTACATATTCTAGTTCAAAAAAAAAAAAAAAAGAATTGCAATAAAAAGGGGACAAAAATGCCCCAAGGTGAAGTTCAATAATAATCAATGTATATGTGTGGTGATCAAAAGAGAATGCATGAGTGTGTAGGAAAGTGAAGAATGGATAGCTAGGATTGTTTAAAATTGTATAGGTTGTCATAGGTTAGGTGGGAAGTTTAAGTTAATCAAAGATTCAAATCTCAAGCTCACTTGACCATATGCATCCTACCTTGACCCTAGTCCCATTACCACCTATGGGAAAGTCCTCATGATATTTGTATGCATGCATAAAGTAATTGTTGATTGTTAGAAGAGAAACAAATCTCAGAAAGCATGTTTAGGGGAGAATTGAGTGAATCAACACCATACACTTGAATGCCTAGAGCGGATACACATCCGGCGAGGGTTCGATCGCTCGATTACATGTTTCCACCCATGATTATCTTTTCTTGCAAGTTTGTAACATCTTTCAATGATTCAATTCAATTGTGGGTTGAGTTGATTTGTATTGCCTTAGCCCTTGTGTTTGTATATGTATTCTTGGAAATTGATTTATTTTGATCAACTGGATGCATTCATGTAGATAGATTGCATATAGATAGATGACATTTAGTTAGTTTGCATTGAATAAATGTGATACCCCTTTGCTTCTTTCTTGATTTTAGCATGAGGACATGCTTAGTTTAAGTGTGGGGAGATTTGATAAACCCCGATTTCGTGGTTTATCTTGTGCTTATTTTAGGGGATTTTATCACCTTTTCCCACATTTATTCAATGAAATAGCATGGTTTTGTAATTCTCCCTTTAATTATGCTTAAGTGTAAAAACATGCTTTTTAGGCCCTTAAATTGGTGATTTTAACTCACTTTAATTCCATTTGATGTCTTGATGTGTTTGTTGAGTGATTTCAGGATCATAAGGCAAGTATTGGATGGAAGAAATGAGAGGAAAAGCATACAAAGTGGAGAATGCATGAGGAAACAAGAATTAGAAATGCATCGATGGGCGCACAAGCGTACAAGGCGCGCGCACGCAGAATTGACTTCGCATAGAGACGCGCACGCGTACATGACGCGTACGTGCGGATGAAGAAACAGCCAATCGACCCGCATGCGCACATGGCGCGTACGCGCCGATACTCGCACGTGACCCATTTAAAGGCAAAACGCTGGGGCGATTTCTGAGCCGCCGAGGCCCAAATCCAACTTGTTTCTGAGTGTATTTCATGCAAAAATGAAGTCCAAGCAAAGGGAGAGTAATTAGTTAGTCAACACGAGCCTTTAGTTAGTTTTCTAGAGAGAGAGGCTCCCTCTTCTCTCTAGAATTAGGTTAGGATTAGGTTAAATTGTTTGGGATCTTGAATTAATTACTTGATTTCATCTTGTGTCTTTTACAATTTCTCATTTCTACTTCTTGATTTTCTTAGTTATAATGTTTATTTCTCATTTTACTCTCTTTTATGTTGATGAACATTGTTAGATCTAATTTTCTTTTAATGTAATTTCATGTTTCTATGTTTCTTTTATGTTGATCTTGCTTGCTATTATTGATTTCTCGCTTATGATAGTTATGGGTTTTCTTAATTTTAGCATTTTGTGATGTTTACTTTTATTGCACATTAGGTGTTTGATATAATGCTTCCTATAATTTTTGAGTAGTTCTCTTGACCCTTGGCCTAGGCTAAGGGGATTGAGTGATCTTGAGTCCTTGGGCTTCATTAAATCGGTAATTCCAGAACCCTTGGGGATCAATTTGATAACCATTGACTCTACCCTACTACTAAGTTGATTAGTATCTAGGTTGGAACTTATGGATTGATGTTGATCAAGCCATTTGACGTACTCCAAGCCTAGGAGTAGACATTACATACTTAAGGCTTTAGTGAGTAGACTTAATGAGCTCGGTTCCTCTTAATTATCAATATTTGAATTGTTGACAAGGATAATGATCTCAATTACCTAAGTCTTAGCCAATAGTTCTTTATCGTGCTTTCTTTAATTACTTGCTTGATTTACCTTTTCTTGTTCCTCTTATAAACCAAAACCCCTCTGCCCCTCTATAGCCAATAATTGACCACTTTATTGCAATCCCTTGTGAGACGATCCGGAGTCTAAATACTTCGGTTATTTCTTATTTGGGGTTTGTTATTTGTGACAACCAAATTTTTGATGGGGAGGATTGTTTGTTGGTGTAGAACTATACTTGCAACGAGAATTTATTCATCTGAGGAAATTCTATACCATCAAAGAAAACTTCGCTCATCAAAATGGCGCCGTTACCCGGCTAATCAACTGTCGGATCTCTTGTCTCGGATGAAAAATACCAGGCACAGCTACCGCACAGCTAATCATCTGTCGGTTCTCACTTGTGTCGGAATAGGATCTCTCTATCCTTTTGCACACTGTCACTGCGCCCAACATTCGTGAGTTTGAAGCTCGTCACAGTCATCCCGTCCCAGATCCTTCTCGGAATATCACAGACAAGGTTTAGACTTTTCGGATCTCAAGAATGCTGCCAATTGGTTCTAGCCTCTAGCACGAAGGTTCTAATCTTATGGATTCGAATGCTCTGTTGTCAGGACAGGCAAGTCAAATCCATGGATCAGAGACATAAGATATTATACTCCAGCTATCCTCCAATGACTACGTTGAACATCATGTAGACTGCTTGTGGTTGTCAGGCCAAAAACTTGATGAGATATTTTGGTGAAAAATAAATTTCCACCAAAACACACAAATCTAACCGGCAAGTGTACCGGGTCGCATCAAGTAATAATAACTCACATGAGTGAGGTCGATCCCACAGGGATTGAAGGATTGAGCAATTTTAGTTTAGTGGTTGATTTAGTCAAGCGAATCAAGTATTGGTTGAGTGTTTGTGATTAACAGAAACTAAATTACTTTGAATGTAAAAGGGAACGGGAAAATTGCAACAAACTAAAGAGCAGGAAAATAAAGAAACTGAATCTTAAAGAGCATGTAAAATAAAGTGCAGAATCTTAACTTGCAAGGAATATAAATGACTGAAGCTTAAAGTGCAAGAAATGTAAATTGCTTGAATTGTAAAAGGGATTGGGGTGTGGACTTGCAGGAATTAAACAAGAAACAAGTAAATGGCATTAAACATAAAAGAGAAAATTGAAGTGCAGTGAAGTAGATCTTAACAGAAAAGTAAAATGACTTGAGAATTTAAAGAACTAGAAAGCAGTGCTTAAATTGCAGCAAATTAAAAGGGGTTGAGATCTCAGGAGTGGAAGAGACTAGATAACAAGTCTAGATCTCAAATCCTTCCTTGATCCAACAAGAGCAATTGCAAAAGAAGTAAAGAAAAGTAAATTGCAGAAGCAAAGTAGATGAAGAAGCAGTAAACAGAAATTCAAATTCAATTATGCAGAAAGAAAATAAACAAGGGATCTCAAGGTGAGATTGAAACAGAATTTCTTCAATTCTCCACCAAAGATCCAAAGCAAGAAAATTAAAGAGTGTTCAAGCAAGAACCAAGAAGAAGAGAGATCAATTCTCCTTCCAAGTTCTCTGAAATCTAAACTCAAAAACAAAAGCTCAAAAATGAAAAATGAAAGTTCAAAGAAAAATTCAAAATAAAAATTCAGCTCCCTAATTACATCAAACTAACTCCTATTTATACACTTTCTATTCTTGGATATTGGAATTTGGATGGGCTTTTGATTTGGTGAAGATTTGAATTAAATTGGACTTTTGGTTGAATTTTCAGCCCATGGGTAATATGCTTCCAGGGGAGTGCTCAGCTCACAAAGTGAGCTGAGCTTCGATACTTAGTGTGGGGAAGCATTGATAGCGTGCTGCTGTCTTGGGGTGCATCAGGGGAGAGCTCAGCTCACTTTGTGAGCTGAGCATTGGTGCCTTAGTGCCAATTTGTTGTGCTGCCCCTTGGACCGTGTCATGCGCTCCACTCCTTTCCTGGCCGTGTCAAGATGTGCCCCCATGCATCAAGAAGTAGCGCTCAGCTCACTTTGTGAGCTGAGCTTTGGTGTATCCAAGGAAGGGTCCTTGGTTCGAAACCCATGGGAAGCATGCGCTACCCCTTTTCTTGGTTGCCTTGCTTCCTTGCTTCCTCAAGGTGTGGGGTTCGAAGCTTGGGGAGTGCATTTGGCCAATTTTTGTTTATTTTCCATGAGAGTAGCGCCTCCACCCTTTCCCCTTGGTCATGGGTTCAAGTCTTGGAGCATGCATTTGGAAATCATTTTTCTTGAATTTCTCCTCTAGCGCTCTCGATAATGCTCACTTTGTGAGCTGAGCTTGGTTCCTCATTTCCTTATTTCTTGGCCTTGTGTTGTGCTCAGCTCACAAAGTGAGCTGAGCTTTGTGCCTTGGTCCCTTGGAATTGAGTGTAGCGCTCTCTTAGTGCTTGGTGCTCTTGGAATGAGTTCCATGGTTTGTTGCACTACACTTTCTTCTTTGATGGCCACACTTTCTATTCCTTGAACCACGCTCCTTAGGTCACGCTTTTCTTCTTTTCTTCTTTTCTTCACCTACAATTAATCAAAATAACCAATCAAAGTATCACCAAATTCACAAGGTTTACAAATCATCAAACTGCAATTAAATTTGGCCTAAACCTCATGATTTAGCATCAATTATATGGTGGTTGTTTGATTCAAAGAAGTTATGCATTTTCATTCCAAATTGCTTTCTTAGGATGCAAGAAAGTGCATAAAACCAAATGAAAGTAAAGAAAAAGACTATTAAAAAGGGTATATGATGACTTGTCATCACAACACCAAACTTAAAACTTGCTTGTCCCCAAGCAAGCATCAAACATAAGAGAAGATAGAATGAGATAGATAAGTGTATATGTTCTTATTAGGCAGATAGTTGAACTTGGTCTATGGGGCTTTATGCAGATCAAAAGTAGCTCATTTATTACTTGCTGTCAAAACAAACAATGTTCCTTTAAGAGTTCACTAAGATTGCTGCCATGAATCCTCACTTCTTGTTCATTCCCTTGTTAGTTTTTCCTCTTTCTTTTGCATTACAGAGCTTATTTCTTATTGAAGACTTGGTGTCAAATGTTGCAGTGACCTTTGGCCTTATTTTACTCAACATTTCTTCACCACAGACACATGGCTCACTTTTTCCTCCTAGGATCATTGATGCCCAGCATCTCTTTGGATCACTAAATGTTTTGTAGCTAGGTTGCTCTTTATTGTGGACTTTCAGTTGGCAATCCCAAATCAGTTGATCTAAGTTGCCAAGTTTTAAAATACTCCTTAGAACTTACTTGTCCAAGCAGATCCTAGTACACAAACACCACAGGCATATGTCCTAGGGTCCAAGCTATTGGTGTCTAGCCTTATTGTTTGTTTCTTTGCCACTTTCTTTGGCTTTTTCTTCTTTCTCTTTTCTCTGTTTTGATTTATTTTCAAGGGACTTTCAATAATTGAGAGGTCACAGCATCAAACTAGCTTAGGCTTTAAGTAACAAGTCATTTTGCAACATTTATTCTATGAGCTATCACTTAAATCAAACACATATACCACCACTAACTTTTATTCTCACTTCTGCAACATTGAACAATTACTTTTCTAAATCAAACATCTCTCTTTTATTCAAACAGCAAGGGAAACAAAACAAAGTATTCGAGTTGATGGATGATGACAATTATTATGCAGATAGTTTTCAAGCAAAATTTAAGCAGATAGCTTTCTTCAACATGTACTTCCACTTGCAACTACATGATCATTCCAGCCAGACATAAAGGACTCTCTGAATTAAATCATTACACAACAACAAGGATCAAGTATAAATACAACCTGTTGGGTTGCAGCTTTTCATTCTTCCTTCTGTTTGTTCCTTGTAAGTCATAATGCAGATGTTCCCTGATTTGTTGGCTATTTTCCTGCATACTCCTCGAATGTTGCTTGCTTTTCAACTCCTTTAGGTATTCAGCTAATCTGCAAGACTTATTTGTGGGCTCTTGAACTTACTTTGGTGTGTGAACACCAAACTTAGTACCTTGCCAATGTATTAGATTAACCATGTGTGATAGTTTCTTTTTCTCTTTCACAAGTGATAGAACTGGAAACTAAGAAATGCAGTAGAATAGCTAACTAGTTCATCTAGTATGCTTGAAGCCTATATTATGCAGAAAGTGAGAATGTGCTTTTAAGTAGACTTTGGTGGAACACCAAACTTAGAATCCTTCATTCTCCCTTAGATTGTGTTGGTGTGCAACACCAAACTTAGCTTCTTGCATTATAGATGAAGTTAATTAACCTTTTTATTAAAATAACTATGGAAAGAAAATTACCTCAGGTTGGGTTGCCTCCCAACAAGCGCTCTTTTATTGTCACTAGCTTGACATTCTTCATCCTCTGATTATGGAAGTTGAAGTCTCAGTTGCCTTTGGTTTCCTCCTTTTACCGTAGGCTTCTCCTTGTTTTCCATAACTGTCTTCCCTTTCAACTCAGCAGCTTTTTCATTGTTCTTCGAGTCATCTTCAGTGGCTCTTAGGGATATATTTCCTTCTCTCTCACCCAATTTAGCAGGGTTTTGAACCATTTGTTCCATGTACCTTTCAATTCTCTTGAGATATGCCTCTTGGTTTTTTCTTATGTCCTCCTGCTCTATTAATGTCATTTCTTGGATTTTCATAAACCTTTCCATCATCATTTCTAGAACATAGAGTTTTTGAAAGTTTAGGATTGGTTGTGACTGTGTAAATTGTGGTGATTGATGGAAGTCATTTTGGGCAGGTGGTGGGGTAGGATAAGGTTGGGTGTGTGTATATTGGGGTGGTGTGTAGTGATTTTTGTTGGTATGGTGATGTTTTTGCAGGTTTGGGAAGTTGGGGTTATTATAGTTGAAGTCCCTTTGTTCCTGATACTGAGATTCCCTCATTCTTAAATAAGAATGTGGTTTCCATGGTGGAAATTGTGTATTCACTGTGGCTGAATGTAGAGAATCAATTTGTCTGGCTATTGATTCCAATTGCTGCTGTGTTTGCTGGTGTAGCTGCTTGTTTTGATCCATGATTGCTCTCACTCCTTCAAAATTCATTACTCCCTTTTCTGAAATTGCATTCCGTGGCGTCTCAAATGAGTGTTGGTTATTGGCTCTTTTGTCACTGAACTCTGCAGTTCCTTGGATGGTTGCTGTTGCCTTGAGTAGGCCATCTGAGAAGTAATCTACTGCTTTTCTTGTTTCGGAGGTTAATCCTTCATAGAATGCTCGAAAATCTACCTTGTCATTTGATTTCTTGTATCTCTCCCATGCTTTGAACAGTGGTTCTTCCTCTCTTTGTATGAATGGATGTACTCCTTCTTTCATCTTGATGTTTTGTTGGGGTGAGAAAAATTTGGCTAGAAACTTGGCAACCAATTCATCCCAACTAGTTATACTTCCTTGAGGAAAGGTTTCAAGCCATTGTGCCGCTTCATCCTTCAGTGAGAAGGGAAATAACATGAGCTTAATGGTGTCATGGTCTACACCATTGAGATTGATAGCCCCACATGTTTTCAGAAAAATGGATAGGTGCTGTTTAGAGTCCTCCAAGGGATTTCCACCATAGGAACAATTGTTCTCTATTAATGTAATGAGTTGTGGCTTCATGTTGTGATGTTCTTCTTTCTCAGAAATTTCTTCTTCCCTGTGACATATAAATCAATCAATAGAAAACACAGTGATTCTCTTGAAAAATTGGATGTAGCCGGTTGAGACAAAACTTCAAACAGTTAGTAGGTTAGTCAAAAATTAAAGAAAAAGTGCTTGATCTAGATCACCACCTCACTTAATCATTGTCAATCTATTTCAATCCCCGGCAACGGCGCCAAAAACTTGATGAGTATTTTGGTGAAAAATAAATTTCCACCAAAACACACAAATCTAACCGGCAAGTGTACCGGGTCGCATCAAGTAATAATAACTCACATGAGTGAGGTCGATCCCACAGGGATTGAAGGATTGAGCAATTTTAGTTTAGTGGTTGATTTAGTCAAGCGAATCAAGTATTGGTTGAGTGTTTGTGATTAACAGAAACTAAATTACTTTGAATGTAAAAGGGAACGGGAAAATTGCAACAAACTAAAGAGCAGGAAAATAAAGAAACTGAATCTTAAAGAGCATGTAAAATAAAGTGCAGAATCTTAACTTGCAAGGAATATAAATGACTGAAGCTTAAAGTGCAAGAAATGTAAATTGCTTGAATTGTAAAAGGGATTGGGGTGTGGACTTGCAGGAATTAAACAAGAAACAAGTAAATGGCATTAAACATAAAAGAGAAAATTGAAGTGCAGTGAAGTAGATCTTAACAGAAAAGTAAAATGACTTGAGAATTTAAAGAACTAGAAAGCAGTGCTTAAATTGCAGCAAATTAAAAGGGGTTGAGATCTCAGGAGTGGAAGAGACTAGATAACAAGTCTAGATCTCAAATCCTTCCTTGATCCAACAAGAGCAATTGCAAAAGAAGTAAAGAAAAGTAAATTGCAGAAGCAAAGTAGATGAAGAAGCAGTAAACAGAAATTCAAATTCAATTATGCAGAAAGAAAATAAACAAGGGATCTCAAGGTGAGATTGAAACAGAATTTCTTCAATTCTCCACCAAAGATCCAAAGCAAGAAAATTAAAGAGTGTTCAAGCAAGAACCAAGAAGAAGAGAGATCAATTCTCCTTCCAAGTTCTCTGAAATCTAAACTCAAAAACAAAAGCTCAAAAATGAAAAATGAAAGTTCAAAGAAAAATTCAAAATAAAAATTCAGCTCCCTAATTACATCAAACTAACTCCTATTTATACACTTTCTATTCTTGGATATTGGAATTTGGATGGGCTTTTGATTTGGTGAAGATTTGAATTAAATTGGACTTTTGGTTGAATTTTCAGCCCATGGGTAATATGCTTCCAGGGGAGTGCTCAGCTCACAAAGTGAGCTGAGCTTCGATACTTAGTGTGGGGAAGCATTGATAGCGTGCTGCTGTCTTGGGGTGCATCAGGGGAGAGCTCAGCTCACTTTGTGAGCTGAGCATTGGTGCCTTAGTGCCAATTTGTTGTGCTGCCCCTTGGACCGTGTCATGCGCTCCACTCCTTTCCTGGCCGTGTCAAGATGTGCCCCCATGCATCAAGAAGTAGCGCTCAGCTCACTTTGTGAGCTGAGCTTTGGTGTATCCAAGGAAGGGTCCTTGGTTCGAAACCCATGGGAAGCATGCGCTACCCCTTTTCTTGGTTGCCTTGCTTCCTTGCTTCCTCAAGGTGTGGGGTTCGAAGCTTGGGGAGTGCATTTGGCCAATTTTTGTTTATTTTCCATGAGAGTAGCGCCTCCACCCTTTCCCCTTGGTCATGGGTTCAAGTCTTGGAGCATGCATTTGGAAATCATTTTTCTTGAATTTCTCCTCTAGCGCTCTCGATAATGCTCACTTTGTGAGCTGAGCTTGGTTCCTCATTTCCTTATTTCTTGGCCTTGTGTTGTGCTCAGCTCACAAAGTGAGCTGAGCTTTGTGCCTTGGTCCCTTGGAATTGAGTGTAGCGCTCTCTTAGTGCTTGGTGCTCTTGGAATGAGTTCCATGGTTTGTTGCACTACACTTTCTTCTTTGATGGCCACACTTTCTATTCCTTGAACCACGCTCCTTAGGTCACGCTTTTCTTCTTTTCTTCTTTTCTTCACCTACAATTAATCAAAACAACCAATCAAAGTATCACCAAATTCACAAGGTTTACAAATCATCAAACTGCAATTAAATTTGGCCTAAACCTCATGATTTAGCATCAATTATATGGTGGTTGTTTGATTCAAAGAAGTTATGCATTTTCATTCCAAATTGCTTTCTTAGGATGCAAGAAAGTGCATAAAACCAAATGAAAGTAAAGAAAAAGACTATTAAAAAGGGTATATGATGACTTGTCATCACACGCGGATCTTGACTAAGCGAGTAACAAAGATAGTGGGTGATTGTCATGGGTCACTCCTTCATTCTGACTTAACTGAATTAAGTACGAGAGTATATCTTGGAGAATGAGTAAGCATGAATTGAAAGAGAAACAATAGTACTTGCATTAATTCATGAAGAATAGCAGAGCTCCGCACCTTAATCTATGAGGTGTAGAAACTCCACCATTGGAAAATACATAAGAGAAAATAGCCTAAGCATGGCCGTGAGGCCAGCCAAGCATGAAGTTGGTAAAAGATGATAAAAGTCCAAAGATCCCTAAAACAATAGGAAAGACTAGTATTTATACTAAACTAGTTACTAAGGATTATAGAAATTGAGTAACTAAGTGCAGAGAGTGCAGAAATCCAGTTTCGGGGCCCACTTAGTGTGTGCTTGGGCTGAGCATTGAGCTTTACACGTGCATAGGCCTTTTCTAGAGTTAAACGCCAGCTTGGATGCCATTTTGGGCATTTAACTCCAGTTCTGGTGTCAGTTCCGGCATTTTACGCCAGAAAAGGTTCTCTGGCTGGCATTTAAACGCCAGTTTGGGCCATCAAATCTCGGGTAAATTATGGTGAATGATGATGTTGAATTATGAAGTTGGGTGGTATAATGATGATTGTGTGGATTGATAATGAATTATGGTGTTTGTTGATGTTGAGATAGGATAAGTGATGCTTATGAGTAGTGAGATTATGTTAAAGTTGTTGATATTGGAATTTTGATGTAGAAAGTGTGGAATTTGTTGAACCTATGCACAATTACTCAAGAGGGCGGGGTGAATTGAGTATTGCAACAACAATAAATCTTTTTGCGGAAGTTAAAGACAATATATAAAAGTGTTATTGTACTAGTATTTTTCCAAGAGCTTAACTCAATTGCTAAGCATTTATAAGGAGCTTTTACTTTCCAATAGACACCAACTCAAATAAATTGATCAAGCTTTTCACCAATCGGACTTAAGCTATTCCTTAAGTACTTACGAAGCTACTTTTCGATCACAATTTATTTGCTTAAAGGTAAAAGACAATAATATAGAAGAGATGAGTTTGGAGAGAAGCAAACGCTATTTAGAGTGGTTCGGCACAATCCTTGTCCTACGTCCACTTTCTTTCTCAATCGATATTGAGAAGTTCCACTATTGCCAAGCTTCAAGGTGCTCGCGCAAAACCTTTTACAATCCGAGTCCTTAGTTTCTAACACCTCACGGTATATGATCACCACTCGTATACTAACCCACTCCACTTAGAGATACCTTCTCTAAGATTTGCCTTGAGTACTTAGTATACCTCTTTGGTATCCTCACCGACTATAGTGTTTGTAACTCTTGACTCAACCTTGGAGATCACACCCCAATTTACAAAGTGTACAAGAAAACAATTCTCAAAGAATTGTTGAGATGAAATGAGTACTCTCTAGAAGAGTGTATGATTACAAGTTTAGCACTATTGAACCAATTGATATTGCTCTCTCAAATTGTGTATTATAACACCTTAAAAATGTGTAGAATGAAAGAATATGAACAAGATAGTTTGCAAATACTCACATGTATGAAATAAGGCTTTAATCCATCTATTTATAGACTTCCCAAACCTTAGAAACGTTTGGGAGTTAATGGGATGGAGCCGTTTTGTTAAAACTAGCCGTTTTTTATGTTTTTGAATCATTTGCATCGATGCATAACACTTTGCATCGATGCAAATGTGTCTTTGAAGCTGAAATTTGAATTTTCAGCTAGGTTGCATCGATGCAAACATCTTTGCATCGATGCAAAAAGTCGTTGCCTGCTTTGCATCGATGCAAGATGAGTGTGCATCGATGCAAACCTTAAAAAATGGCTTAAAATCACTTCAAACTACTTAGAATTGATCTCAAACTTGTTGGAGTCAATTCCTATGCTTTTGTACCTTTGAAAACAAGTTTTTAAACCATTTGGCTAGCATCGAATTGCAAGATGTGCATCAAAACATTTTGTGAGTGTGTGTTGAGAGATTTAGCAATTGGTTCTTAACAAGAAGTTACCTAAGTCCTAAGACACTATACTTGTCTTCAAATGTTGTGGACTTGAGTTTCTTGTTGTTGTTGTGTTGCTTTCAACTCTTTATTCCTCAACGTTGAATGTTGGTTGATCTTTCAATATGCTTGTTCATTCAAGTTGTTTGTTGGTTTGTCTTTCATGTCGTTTGTTGGTTTGTCATTCATCAAAACCTATGAATACAAACTTCGCATACAAGCAACATGATTTACAATTTCGCCCTTTTTGATAATGACAAACCAATTTTGAGGATATGCATTTATAAATGATTTTTGAAAGCAACAATAATGCACTTTGTTTTATAGAAAACTTTGGAGAAGACTTCTTTCAAAAATTTTGCAGGAGTTCCCCCTAAATATGTGCATTTGTTCCCTTAAAGGGCGTTTTTCAAAGAAAACGATTTAGATATCAAAGTTTTTGCGTAGCGGAAGTCTTTTTTTTTTTTTTTTTTTTTTTTTTTTTTGAAATCATTGTTTCGCAAACTTATTTCTTCTTTTCAAATCCTCAAACTTCTTCTTTTTCAAGAGTTCAAAATTTCAAATATCCTCAAACTTCTCTTCCCCCTTTTGACATTATCAAAAAGAAAGGAGTTTGATATGTGTCATAGAAGCATGCATAAAACAATGAATTTTTTTAAGTTCAATATCTCTATTAATCTCAAGGATGAGATATTCCCCCTTTCAAAAAGAATTTGATTTCCTCTTTTTATATATAAAACAAGCATGCATAATTCCCCCTAAATAAGTGAAATATATTAAAGCATGCACATTAACTTAAAATAGGGGTACCAAGCCTATTTTGAGTTATTCACCAAATAAGCATACAAGCATTAATCATTAAACAAAATTATGAAGAAAATATCAAAGTATTTAAACCATAAAAGAAATCCTTAGCTTACTAGGAGTTAGTTTAACAATTCATATAATCAAATAAACTTCAATTTGTTGATCCTCCATTGTTTATAATCTTCAAATTCTTCAATCTACCTCAAGATTAATCACTCATTCATCAACTCATAAACCTACAAAACAATGGCTAATTGGATATCTCCAATGCTTAAGTTAGTAAGAGATACAAAAATAGCAATATAAATACAATGAATTCAAACAAATTATATTAGATTAGAATCTAAGATACCAAGTTCATTTCGGATGTTAAAAAAACTTTCTTTACATAAAGGTTTAGTGAAGATGTCCGCTAGTTGTTTACTAGTTTCGACAAATTCAATAACCACATCCCCCTTTTCAACATGGTCTCTTATGAAGTGATGTCTAATCTCAATATGCTTGGTTCTTGAATGTTGAACCGGATTCTTGGTTAAATTGATTTCTAAAAACCCATTTTGTTCCTACAATTGTTTGATTACTTGGTTTAGGCACCAATTCCCAAACGTCATTTCGTTTGAATTGGTTAAGCTCCTCTTGCATTGCCATAGCCCAATGTTCATCATCAATTGCGGACTCAATGGTAGATGGTTCAATTTGAGAAACAAAAGCACTATATGCAAATAAATTTCTAAAAGTAGATCGAGTTGTTACCCCTTTCGAAACATCACCAATGATGTTGTCTAGAGGATGATCCTTTGAAGTACGCCAGTCCTTTGGAAGTGCATTTATTTGTGCTTGTGATGGTTCAATTTCTTCAACTTGAACACTATCCTTTGTTGTAGAGGCTTCATTTAAATCTTTTTCTTTGTCTTCACCATTCAAATTTAGTGAATCAAAGTTTTCTACATTTTCATCAAAATCTTTTCTAGCACAACAACGGTTAGTTTCATCAAAAGCGACATGAATACTTTCTTCCATAGTCATGATGCGTTTATTATATACTCTAAAAGCTTTGCTAGTTAAAGAATAGCCTAAGAAGATTCCTTCATCAGCCTTAGCATCAAATTTGCCTAAGTTATCTTTTCCATTATTTAGAATAAAGCATTTACAACCAAAGACGTGAAGGTGGGAAATATTTGGCTTTCTTCCTTTGTACAATTCGTACGGTGTTTTCTTAAGAATAGGTCGAATGATAATCCTATTCATAACATAACACGCGGTACTAACCGCATCCGCCCAAAAGTACTTAGGAATATTAGCCTCATTGAGCATAGTTCTCGCCATTTCTTCTAAATGACGATTTTTCCTTTCAACCACACCATTTTGTTGTGGTGTTCTAGGAGAGGAAAAATTATGCTCAATGCCATTTTCTTCACAAAAAGTTTCAAAAAGATTGTTTTCAAATTCTCCACCATGATCACTTCTAATAGATGATATATGCAAATTCTTTTCATTTTGAATAACTTTGGCTAATCTTTTGAATGCTCGAAATGCATCACTCTTGTTTGCTAGAAACAAGGTCCATGTAAATCGAGAGTAATCATCAACAATCACTAAAGCATAGTAATTGCCACCAAAGCTCATAGTCCTGGAAGGACCAAATAAATCCATGTGTAAAAGTTGTAATGGCCTTGTTGTCGAAACAATGTTTTTAGATTTAAAAGAGGCCTTTACTTGTTTTCCCTTTTGACATGCGTCGCAAAGGATGTCTTTTTCAAAACGTAGCTTTGGTAAGCCAATTACTAACTCTTTAGAGACCAACTTGCTAAGATGGTCCATGTTAGCATGAGCTACTCTACGATGCCATAACCAAGTTTCATCATTTTTACTAACAAGGCATTTCACATCATTTGAGGAAACTTCATCTATATTAATCATGTATACATTGTCAACACGGTGTCCAATTAGCACAATTTCATTAGTGTCTTGCCTTTTTATCAAACAACATTTTGAGTCAAAGGTAACTAAGTTTCCTTTGTCACAAAGTTGGCTAACACTAATGAGATTATGTTTGAGACCTTTGACAAGTATAACATTATCTATGGAGGTAGAAGAATTTTTACCAACTTTTCCAACGCCGATTACTTTGCCGGTGTTGTTGTCTCCATAGATCACATTTCCTCCGTTTGTAGGCTCTATTGCGGTGAACTTTGATTCATCGCCGGTCATGTGTTTGGAGCATCCACTATCAACATACCAATTTGTATCCTTAGCTCCAACACGTACCTACAAAACAATTAAAATTGGGATTTAGGTACCCAAGTGAATTTGGGTCCTTGATGGTTAGTATGAGCATAATGCTCATAAGGTGCCCATCTCGTATCTTGACTATGAAAGTTTATATGTTTAATTCTTGTAAAGCATACGGGTGCTATATGACCTACTTTATTGCAATAATGACATATGACATTTGGATTATGCATCCTATGCATGTTTCTAAATGGTTGCCTAGATTGTTTCCTAAATGCAACATCTTTTGATCTATATGCATTGTGATTATAATTTCTAAATGAAGCATGTTGAGGAGGATGTTTAAAGGCTTCATTCCTTTTAGGCATGCTTGCCTTTTGGGCTTGCGGTTGCCTAATAGGAGTTTTAGTATTTTTAAAATTTCCTTTTTCAAAACCTAAACCTTCCTTATTATGAACATGCTTTTGATTTTTCAACATTTTATCTAAGTTCTTTGAAGATTCATTGAACTTAGCTAAAGTGTTCTTAAGATTTGTAATTTCATTTTCATGCATTTTACAAGATTTGTATGGATCACTACTTGTGCTACACTTATCTTTTCCAAGATTGATATTCTCATTTTTCAACATCTCATTTTGTTTTAAAAGATCCATATTCTTTTTCTTTAGGAGAGAATAATCTTGGGTAAGTTTTGTGTACACCTCAAGTAAGGCATCATATTCATCTTGTAAATTAAAAGAAGTGGAGTTGTCATTACTAACCTTTTCTTCGCTTGCCATTAAGCAAAGATTTGCAACCTCGTCGTCATCGGAGTCGGATTCATCCTCGTTCTCCCATGATATGTATGCTTTCTCCTTCTTCTTAAATTTCTTGTTTTTGTCCTCCTTTTGAAGTTTTGGACAATTGGGTTTAATGTGTCCAACTTCTCCACACTCATAGCATTTTGGTACCTTTGTTTTGCTCTTGAAGTTTTTCTTCATTGCAAACTTATTGAATCTTTTTAATAAGAGTGCAAATTCTTCATCTCCTTCTTCTTCATTATCATCACTCTCTTCTTGTAGTGATGTTGTTTTAAGGGCGAGACTTTTCTTCTTGCTTTCTTCACCTTTTTGTCTATTTAGCATAGTCATCTCATAGGTGAGAAGATTACCTCGTAGTTGATCAAATGTAAGTTGATCATAGAGCCTTCCTTCCACAATGGCGTTCACTTTGGAGTTCCATTTTGGTGTAAGGCTTGTAAGCACCTTGGTCACAATTTGTTTATCATTGTATTTTGTGCCAAGCATGCTTAGGTTGTTGAAGATCTTGGAGAGTCTTTCAAGAGCTTCTTCAATGCTCTCTTCATCTTTCATTTTAAAATTTTCCCATTCATGAACCAACATAAATACCTTTGATTCTTTAACGTGGTCGGTTCCTTCGTAAGTGATTTGGAGTTTATCCCAAATCTCTTTAGCGGTTTCACATGTAGAGATCTTCATATAGTCATGCTCGTTAAGTGCACAATGGATGAAGTTGATGGCTTTATCATTCATTGCCACTTTCTTCCAGTCATCGTCACTATATTCATTTTCTCCTTTCGGTACTTGCTTTAAGACGGAGACTTCTCCTTCTTTAGCGCTTGTTGTCTTTGTTGGAATGTGATTTCCATTCTCAATCACTTTCCAAATTCTCACATCTTGAGAACGGATCCAAATTCTCATCTTATTTTTCCAATAAGAGTAATTTGTTCCGCTAAAAAGAGGAGGTCTAGCGGTTGAGTTACCTTCACTAGTGTTGTTGTTGTTAAAGCTTGTGCTTGCCATGATCTTTTCCCTTAAACGGTTAAGTCTTTCAAAGGGTTAAGCTCTGATGCCACTTGTTGAACCTATGCACAATTACTCAAGAGGGGGGGGTGAATTGAGTATTGCAACAACAATAAATCTTTTTGCGGAAGTTAAAGACAATATATAAAAGTGTTATTGTACTAGTATTTTTCCAAGAGCTTAACTCAATTGCTAAGCATTTATAAGGAGCTTTTACTTTCCAATAGACACCAACTCAAATAAATTGATCAAGCTTTTCACCAATCGGACTTAAGCTATTCCTTAAGTACTTACGAAGCTACTTTTCGATCACAATTTATTTGCTTAAAGGTAAAAGACAATAATATAGAAGAGATGAGTTTGGAGAGAAGCAAACGCTATTTAGAGTGGTTCGGCACAATCCTTGTCCTACGTCCACTTTCTTTCTCAATCGATATTGAGAAGTTCCACTATTGCCAAGCTTCAAGGTGCTCGCGCAAAACCTTTTACAATCCGAGTCCTTAGTTTCTAACACCTCACGGTATATGATCACCACTCGTATACTAACCCACTCCACTTAGAGATACCTTCTCTAAGATTTGCCTTGAGTACTTAGTATACCTCTTTGGTATCCTCACCGACTATAGTGTTTGTAACTCTTGACTCAACCTTGGAGATCACACCCCAATTTACAAAGTGTACAAGAAAATAATTCTCAAAGAATTGTTGAGATGAAATGAGTACTCTCTAGAAGAGTGTATGATTACAAGTTTAGCACTATTGAACCAATTGATATTGCTCTCTCAAATTGTGTATTATAACACCTTAAAAATGTGTAGAATGAAAGAATATGAACAAGATAGTTTGCAAATACTCACATGTATGAAATAAGGCTTTAATCCATCTATTTATAGACTTCCCAAACCTTAGAAACGTTTGGGAGTTAATGGGATGGAGCCGTTTTGTTAAAACTAGCCGTTTTTTATGTTTTTGAATCATTTGCATCGATGCATAACACTTTGCATCGATGCAAATGTGTCTTTGAAGCTGAAATTTGAATTTTCAGCTAGGTTGCATCGATGCAAACATCTTTGCATCGATGCAAAAAGTCGTTGCCTGCTTTGCATCGATGCAAGATGAGTGTGCATCGATGCAAACCTTAAAAAATGGCTTAAAATCACTTCAAACTACTTAGAATTGATCTCAAACTTGTTGGAGTCAATTCCTATGCTTTTGTACCTTTGAAAACAAGTTTTTAAACCATTTGGCTAGCATCGAATTGCAAGATGTGCATCAAAACATTTTGTGAGTGTGTGTTGAGAGATTTAGCAATTGGTTCTTAACAAGAAGTTACCTAAGTCCTAAGACACTATACTTGTCTTCAAATGTTGTGGACTTGAGTTTCTTGTTGTTGTTGTGTTGCTTTCAACTCTTTATTCCTCAACGTTGAATGTTGGTTGATCTTTCAATATGCTTGTTCATTCAAGTTGTTTGTTGGTTTGTCTTTCATGTCGTTTGTTGGTTTGTCATTCATCAAAACCTATGAATACAAACTTCGCATACAAGCAACATGATTTACAGAATTGTTGAGTTTTTGGTGGATGAATTGATTGAGGTAGGTGTTGGATTGATTGAGTTATAATGGAAAGGTAAAGTATAGTAGTTGGTAGTGCTTTATGGTGAAATTGAATAGGCTTTGAATTGGTTTGGTTGTGAATTTTGAAGGTTTGAGAACCTAGTAAATTTTTGGTAAAAACCAGTTTTTGGTGAACTTTGACGGATCGTATCTTGAGATACGATTTTTGAAATTGATTGAATTTTATATCAAATTAAAGATAATTCAAAGAGCTTTAAAACGGTATATATTTTGTCAAAATCAAAATTTTGTAGAAAAAAATTGATCGTTGGAAGTTGGTGTCAGAAATCTGAATTCTGTGATGTTGCAGAATTTGTGATTTCTGTTTTGTGTGCGCACGCTCACTGTTGTGCGCGTACTCTGAACAGGGGATATGTTTTGACTTGTGTGTATGCATACCCTTGTGATACCTTGTGATATTTTGAAAATGTGCGTATGCACATTCTGGTGCGCACGCACACACAGGGATATGCCTACTGTTGGGAGCGCTAGCACACTCTGGTGTGCACACACACCTTACGAAATTTGCAAGTTGTGCATGCGCACACACACGTTGGAAAGTGCATTTTGTTGAGGGCGTTTGCACGTATTTATGCGTGCATTTAAAATGAAAACTTTTATCTTCTATGTATATGCACACCTCTATGCGTATGCACACTTTGTGAAAATTCTTCTGGGAGTGCGTACACACAACCCTATGTGTACGCACACTGCCCTATTTTTCAAAGAAAACCTTGTTTTTAATTGTTTCACCTTTTCGGCAAGCTTGTAAACTTCCGTAATGCTTATCTACAATGCCTTAACTTGTTTTTAGGCTTTCGAAATTAGAGAATACTATAAGTGGGTTTAACTAGATACTTTCTGGTAAAAGGTTAGAAGATGGAGACTTAGATTTCTGGAGTACTGAGGATGGATTAGTCGACTGACATTGGATTAGTCGAGTGAGATGGCAGAGTACAGTAATGATATTTAAGGTATTGAGTTGTGGAGTTACGGATTGATGGTGTTTGAGACGAGTGTAGGACTCGAAGTGGAAATATGACTTTACTAAGTACTGAAAATGATTTATGAAAGCCACTGATATATTGTTTTATGATGAGACTGTTGAGTCGCTACGCACCTCGGGCAAGGGCTATGGCAGTCTCCTGCTTGTCAAGGTCGCAGGGCCGACGTAAGGACAGTTGGTTTTTCCCGCTTACGTTGAGATGTGAGGGCTGGAGTGGTATCCCGCTCGCATAACGTTCTCTGCTGCATGAGTATGTAGAGCCTATATCTCTAGCATAGTAGACTCCCCACTGCATGAGTGTGCGGATCCTATATCTCTGGCTTGGCAAATTTCTCTGCTGCATGAGTGTGCAGAGCCTATATCTCTGGGCGTGGCAGAAAGGCTACATCCGGGAGGATGTGTCGGGTTGGAATTTATGGACCGACAAGTGATATCACGAGCCAATAGGAAAGGCATTCATCATATGCATCTTCTACCTGTTTGTGTACTTTGCTTAATATCTGTTATGCCTAAATGAATCACATGTTTACTTGCTAACTGTTCTAATTGCGGTACATGTACCTTACTTGTGCTTTACTTGTCTGCATTATTTGTGTTTTCTACTGGGATTGATGAGGTTCGGTAGGTAGTGGTGATGGGGTCGCACGGAGGCTAGGTTGGCGAAGGATGTGGGATACAGCGGTGTGATTAGTACTAGTTAGAAATTCCTTAAGTGTAGATAACCCTATTTATTGTTTATGGTTTAAGTTATTTATTTTGCTAAGCTTGGATAACTGTTTGGTATGAAGCTCTAGGATTGCCTCTAGCATTTCGGGGTCTTACATCTTACATTACTGGGCACTGTTACCATACTGAGAACCTTTGGTTCTCATTTCATACTTTGTTGTTTTTTAGATGCAGAGAGTAACCCACCTCGATGAGTTGCTTGATGGTGACAGAGCGGAGGACCTTTATCATGTTTTGGAGTCTTTTGGTTATTTTGAATTAGTTCTCTCACTTTTGTACTTATTTTTTCCCTAGAGGCTTACTTTGAGAGAGATATGGTATAAGCTGTTTTTCTTTCAAAAACTCTGTATGTCAGTATTTGACTAGTCGGCCTAAACTCCGCAGGTTTAGGCTAGTATCTTATGATTATTATACTCTTATATATCTATACATATCTTGTTATCTTGTATTTGTATCTTGTCTTTTACGCTTGTAGCTATCTGGTGCATGAAATTGTGATCACACTTTTCACAACTCCAGTACAACTAACCAGCAAGTGCACTAGGTCGTCCGAGTAAGGGTCGATCCCACGGAGATTGCCGGCTTGAAGCAAGCTATGGTCATCCTGTAAATCTTAGTCAGACAGATTCAATTGGTTATGAGTTTTGATAATTGAAAGATAAATAAAACGTAAATTAAAATAAAGATACTAATGTAATTCATTGGTGGGAATTTCAAATAAGCTTTTGGAGATGTTTTGTTGCTTCTGAACCTCTGCTTTCCTATTGTCTTCATCCAATCATGCGTGCTCCCTTCCATGGCAAGCTGTATGTTGGTGGTTAACTGTTGTCAATGGCTACCATCCGTCCTCTCAGTGAAAATGGTCCAGGTACGGTTTCTGTACGGCTAATCAATTGTCGGATCTCTCGTCTCGGATGAAAAATACCAGGCACAGCTACCGCACGGCTAATCATCTGTCGGTTCTCACTTGTGTCGGAAAAGGATCTCTCTATCCCTTTGCACATTGTCACTGCGCCCAACATTCGTGAGTTTGAAGCTCGTCACAGTCATCCTGTCCCAGATCCTACTCGGAATACCATAGACATGGTTTAAACTTTCCGGATCTCAGGAATGCTGCCAATTGGTTCTAGCCTCTACCACAAAAGTTCTAATCTTACGGATTCGAATGCTCTGTTGTCAGGACAGGCAAGTCAAATCTGTGGATCAGAGACATAAGAGATTATACTCCAGCTGTCGTCCAATGACTACGTTGAACATCATGTAGACCGCTTATGGTTGTCAGGCACGCGAATCTTGACTAAGCGAGTAACGAAGATAGTGGGTGATTGTCACGGGTCACCCCTTCATTCTGACTTAATTGAATTAAGTACGGGAGTATATCTTGGAGAAGAAGTAAGCGTGAATTGAAAGAGAAACAATAGTACTTGCATTAATTCATGAAGAACATCAGAGCTCCACACCTTAATCTATGAGGTGTAGAAACTCCACCGTTGAAAAATACATGAGCGAAAATAGCCTAGGCATGGCCATGAGGTCAGCCAAGCATGAAGTTGATAAAAGATGATAAAAGTCCAAAGATCCCTAAAACAATATGACAAGGACACCGAGGATGGAGACGCCAAGAATGCGTTGGACATTGGCGACTACCACACAACTCGAGCCCCCGCATTCACCAACTGAAGGTGGAGCTCTTGAGAGACATTCTCCCCGGATTGTGTTCGTGCACGGAGGACCGTGCAGCACTTAAGTGTGGGGGAGGATTCGTCATTTTGGGGTGTAAACTTTCTTTTTCGAACACTTTGCACTTTACTTTTGTTTCTTTTTATTATTATGTTTCTTATAGATATTTGTAGTGTTTTTGATTGTTGTATTGCATTTTCTTCATAGTTTATAACTATTGCATTTTGCATCTTTTGCATGGTATATACCTTATAGATAGAAGTTGTGATTGGATGATGTGAATAGCATATACCTAGTTATCTTGATTCTAATTGTTCATGTTAATTTTTGCAAAGTTAAAAATTAGGGAAAGAACTAGAAAATTTTGAAAATTTTGCATCCATCACAACATACATACATACATATAGGAAATAAATTTGGTGAAAAAACAACAATGATTTCCCAGAATTTTGTTTCAAAGGAATTCTATTGAATTGATGGAGAAATTGTTTTCAAACTTGCTTGAATGATTTCTTTATGGAACATAGAAGAGTGAAGAATAATTACCTTGTGAGTTTTGGGCTTGTATTGGGTGGTTACAATTTCTAACCACTAATTTTGTTCATCGTGTGATATCTCTTCTATGATTGTGATCTTGGTTTTTCTTGATTCTTTATTTTTGATGATTGATGTTTTGAATTGCATTGAGCATGATTGAGGCCATCGTTGAATTAAGCTTATTTACCTATATAGCCTTACCCTTGCATCTACCATTGTTAACCCCTTTTGAGCTTTATTTACCCCATTGTTCTTGATACTAGCTCATCACAACCTTAAGCGGAAAACCATGATTTACCTTGGATTGTATCCTTGATTAGCTTAGGTTAAGGAGTGTGTTTCATTTAAGTGTGGGGGAATTTTGGAAAACATTGGTAGTGAATGAAATTATTTGATTTCGGGTATTCCATGAAAAACAAAATTTTGGAAAATGGGTGCATTCATGTATGAGCTATTGAACCATATGCATTGTCTTTTACAAAAAAAAAAAAAAATCAAAAATCATAAAAAGGGGGCAAAAGTTACCCCAAAGAGAAAAGAAATGAATAAGGAATGCATATGTGATTTAAGTGAAAGACTATACATGAATGTGTGAAAGAAAGTAAGAATGGGAAGTTAGGTTGCATATATTAGTGATTTGATTGATATATGTTTAAAGTGATACTTAAACTAATCAAGGATTCAATTGCATTTAGTCCACTTAGCCATATCTATCCCACCTTGACCCTAACCCCATCACAACCATATGAAGTCCTCATGATAATTGCATTCATGCATCAATTACTTGTCGATTGTTAGATGAAAAGCAATTCCTTGAAAGCATGATTAGGAAGAGATTTGAGTGATTTGACCCTAGACACCGAGTGATTAGAGTGTATACACACCTAGTGAGGGTTCGATCACTCAATTCTATGTTTCCACCCTTCTTATCATGCATTTTTGCAAGTTACTTCATTTCGATGAGTGGAATCAATTCTTTAGATTTTGGTTGCAATGGATTGTTTCCTTGCTTTGCCCTAATTGTCTATACTTGCTTGAGAATTTGTTTGTTTGTTTTCACCAATTTCATATAGATACTATAGATAGATAGGTAGGCATAGATAGTATATATATACTTGCATGCATATAGGTAGTTGCATTTAATAAGTTGAACCCCTCTTGTTTGTTTTTCTTGTTGGTTTAGCATGAGGACATGCTATTGTTTAAGTGTGGGAGAATTGATGAGTCCATATTTGATGGTATATTTTGACTCAAACTGGATGGATTCTAGCATATGAACTCACACTTAAGCACCAAAATAGCATACTTTTGTGTTTTGTCCCTAATTTGATCCTAAATGTGAAAACATGCAGTTTTGTGCTTTAATAGAGCAATTTAATCCCACTTTTATATCATTTGATGCCGTGATATGGTTTGTGAGTGATTTCAGGCCTTGGAGGCAAGAATGAAAGGATAAAAGTGGAAGAAAGCATGTACGAGGGAGAAAACATGAAGAAAACAAGGAAAAGCACACCTAGCAAAGTGTGCGTGCGCACAACCTTGCTTGCGCGCGCACAAGCGAGAAAATCCATATGTGCGTGCGCACAGCCCTGCGTGCGCACGCACAAGAGGAAATTTCCATGTGTGCGTACGCACATGTCAATTTTCAGCCGAGTGTGCGGACACACACGTCTGTGCGTCTGCACAGGTCCCTGCACGTGATTTCATTAATGAAACGCGTGCCTTGCGATTTCTGGGTGCTTTTGGGCCATTTTGGAAGGTTGGAAGGCTGAAATGGAAGGCTATATAAGGGGATTCAACACACATTAACACACAAGCTTTTTATTAGGTTTTAGGGTAGTTTTTCTTAGTATTAGGAAGCTTCCATAGGAGTAGGAGTAGGAGTAGAGTAGCTTTGCTCTCTTAGTGGTTAATTTTCATTTCCATTGTAGCATTTTATAGAAGCTTTTCTCTTGGATTTTGCATCTCTAATTGTAAGTACTCCTTAATTCCTCTTTAATTACATTGTCTTTACTTTCATTTCCTTTGGTTCAAGCACTTTGTTTATAGTTGCAATTTTGAGTTCTTGAAGTTTTGATTGATGAATCTCTTATTTCATGCTTTCTTTGTGCATAGTTGGTTATTGCTTTCCATTTTCCTTTACAATTTCCCATGATTTATTTTTATGCAGACAAGGTGTTTGTGAAAATGTCAACTTTAAGTTTTGAGTAGATTTTCCCACCTTGGCTTGAGGTTTGAGTTCCTATGATACTAGAGTCATAATGTCTGACATTTAGTGGTAATTCTTGGGTAGTTAGTTGACTCTTGTTTCCATTGACGCTAGCTTTTTATCAACTAGTTTGGTAAGTTAGCTAGGACTTATGGATTAAAGTTAATTATGCTTGCTTGAGTTACTCCTCGATGGTTGGGGTTGACTAGGCGAGATTGACTCATGATAATTATCATAGTTGTGGTTATGGCAATGATAGGATTCCTTGGACTCTCATTCCCAAGTCAAGGCTTCTTTTATGTATTTTCACTAGTTTTGATCTCATTTCCGTTTAATTACATTAATCCCAATTTTGAGCATTCCTTAGTTCTTTTATTGCTTAATTTCTTTTAATCTTTCAATTCTAGCTTGAAAACCACCCTTTTCTTCACAACCGAAAGAGAAACACTTCTAATTGCATCCTAGGGAGAACGACCCGAGGTTGAAAGACTCTCGATTATATTTTATTTTGAATTGGAATATCTGATTTGAGCATTACTTGTTGGCTTGGAACTATACTTACAACGCCAATCTTATTTTGAGATCAAATTCCTAGTCGATGGAAATGTTCAGTTATCAGCTTACTTTGAGAGAGATATGGTATAAGCTATTTTTCTTTCAAAAACTCTGTATGTCAGTATTTGACTAGTCAGCCTAAACTCCGCAGGCTTAGGCTAGCATCTTATGATTATTATACTCTTATATATCTATACATATCTTGTTATCTTGTATTTGTATCTTGTCTTTTACGCTTGTAGCTATCTGGTGCACGGAATTGTGATCACACTTTTCACAACTCTGGTACAACTAACCAGCAAGTGCACTAGGTCGTCCAAGTTATAAAACCTTACACGAGTAAGGGTCGATCCCACGGAAATTGCCGGATTGAAGCAAGCTATGGTCATCCTATAAATCTTAGTCAGGCGGATTCAATTGGTTATGAGTTTTGATAATTGAAAGATAAATAAAACGTAAATTAAAATAAAGATACTTGATATGGTCACCATTAATACAAATCATAACCGACCATCATCATAACTCGCCTTTACCATTATTATTTGGCCCTTATGAATTATAACTCGGCAAAATTAATGACATTATAACTGACGTCTCAAACGGTATGAATAAAGTCGGTTACAAAACCAATTATCAAGAACGGTCAAATAATCATCTAGAATATAACGGACGATTAAATATCTATAAAAGCAAGGTAAAGTATCTTTTCTCATCCACTCTGAATTAACACCATAATTGACTTAAGCATTGGAGTGCCTTTGCAGGTACGCTCCACTTCTTTTTGTATTACTCACACCCTCACATCTACAAGGAGAAAGGAGAATTCGGACTCTGAGGAGTGGACGTCCAATCTTGCAGCGTATAGCTCGGCTGACCTTGAGGAGTTGAAGCCGACCTATTTCCCAGGCAAGATCAATTGGCGCCCACCGTGGGGCCGAGAAAATCATATTTTTTCTTTTGGTCTCATCATTTCCATCTACATCCATGGCTGACGTACCGCCTCCATCACTGTCCGAACTCATGCAAATGGTAGCTGAGCTACAACAAGCTAATCAGCGGATGGCTAACGAGAACCAAATAATGGCTGCTCAAATTGCCGAACTAAATCATGCTCGGATTGAACACAATGATGCTCATCGCCAACAGGCGGAGGACGAGGAACATCAATCCCAACCGACCCATGTTTCAGAAACCGCTCAACATGAAGAGCAGCAGCACGAAGACGAGAAAGAAGAATCCGAGGACCTTGTAGGCCCTTTCACAGAAGAAGTAATGAATTTCGAACTGCCGAAGAGGTTCACTCTGCCGTTGACCCTCACGCCCTACGATGGACTCGGAGACCCAAGGAAGTTCATAAAGAAATTCCGATCAATAATGATCGTCAATGGTGCATCAGATACAGTTTTATGTCGTTGTTTTCCGAATTATTTAGACGGTCCTGCACTTGATTGGTTGTGTGCTTTGCCTGCAGGTTCCATTTCGCGCTTTTATCAGCTGGCGAAGTTATTCGAAGAACATTTCGCCGGATCTGCAATATACTTGCACGATTCCGATTACCTGAACACCATCAAGCAAGGAACGAACGAAAGCCTAAAGGACTATATGACTCGCTTTACCAAGGTCGCAATCAACATACCAGATCTCCATCCCGAAGTCCATCTACATGCAATTAAAAGCGGCCTCCGACCTGGGAAATTCCAGGAAACAATCGCAATAGCAAAACCGAAGACCCTAGCAGAATTTCGAGAGAAAGCAAAAGGACAAATTGACATCGAGGAGCTCAGACAAGCTCGGAAATCTGACAAGTCACACTTCCGCGAAGAAGATAAGAGTTCAACCATTAAGAAAAGTTTTAAACTAACACCCAGATTTGATTCTTATACGCAGTTCAACACCAAGAGGGAGGACATAATCAAGGAGATCTTGAACTCCAAACTAATTAAGCCACCAAGAAAGGCCGGCACATACCAGGATGCAAAGCATGTGGACAAATCAAAGTACTGCGCTTTCCACCAAAAACACGGCCACAACACTGATGATTGTGTGGTCGCCAAAGACCTCTTAGAACGACTAGCAAGACAAGGACACCTAGACAAATACATTAGTGGTCACATCCAAAAGCGCAGCCACAGTTCAACAACAAACGACCTCTCTGAACAAAACCGAGGAAAAGAGAAGGCAGCTTCAAACCAATATGAAAGGCGACGAGGTATAATCAATTGTATTTCAGGAGGATACGCAAGTGGGGGATACTCAAACTCGGCAAGAAAAAGGTCGTTCCGAGCAATATGCTCGGTAGAAGGACCAAAGCAAGATGTAGCAATCAATAACCCACAACCAGAGGTCACTTTCACACAGGCCGACCTCAACTCTAACATACAAAATCTGGATGACCCTGTGGTAATCACACTCCAGCTGGGAGACCTATTAGTGAAAAAAGTCCTCTTGGATCCTGGGAGCAGTGCCGACGTTCTGTTTTACTCCACATTTCAAAAGATGAAGCTCAGCGACAACATGCTACAGACCGCAGGAGGCGACTTGGTCGGCTTCTCAGGAGAACGAGTTCCAATACTCGGATCAGTGTGGTTACAGACCACACTGGGTGAGCAACCCTTTTCAAAAACTAATGATATTCAATATTTAGTAGTGGATTGTTTCAGCCCATATAACCTTATTCTTGGCCGACCTTTTTTGAATAAATTCGGCGCCATTGTATCTACAGTTCATCTCTGTGTGAAGTTTCCAGTGCAGGGCGATCAGGTCGCAACAATCCATGGAGACCATAAGGAGGCGCGACAGTGTTACAACATCAGTTTAAAATTCCAAAACCGTGCAACACAACAAGTCAACAATGTTGACCTCAACCAGAAGGAAGGCATACTGGCCGACCTCGACCCAAGAGCTGATTTCCTCGAGCGCCCGAAACCATCGGACGACTTACAAAAGTATATTTCAACAATGACCCTAACAAATTTACATATGTAGGTACATCAATCAACACGGCTGAGTTACAGGCCATAACATCCTTCCTACAAGAAAACGCCGAGCTTTTTGCCTGGAAACCTGCTGACATGCCCGGCATTGACCCACAAGTCATCAGTCATAAACTAGCAATAAACTCCTCAGTCCGACCAATCCAACAGAGGAAACGAAAACTCGGCGAAGAAAAAAGGAAAGCATCACTGGAGGAAACACAAAAGCTCATCAACGCCGAATTTATCAAAGAAATCAGATTCACTACCTGGCTAGCCAATGTGGTAATGGTAAGGAAACAAAACGGTAAGTGGCGCATGTGCGTCGATTTCACTGATTTAAACAAAGCATGTCCAAAGGATTCTTACCCTCTACCGTCCATAGACTCTTTAGTAGACAACGCATCGGGCTACGCTACTTTAAGTTTTATGGACGCGTATTCAGGGTATAATCAAATACTCATGCACCCCTCCGACCAAGATAAAACGGCTTTCATCACTGATTTCGACAATTATTGCTATAAAGTTATGCCATTTGGATTAAAGAACGCAGGTGCAACTTACCAACGTCTTATGGATAAAGTGTTCGCCAAACAAATCGGCAGGAATATCGAAGTTTATGTCGACGACATGGTCGCCAAGACAAAAACCGGAGATAACCACATCTCAGACCTAACAGAAATATTCGGCCAAATCCGCAGATACAACATGCGCCTCAACCCCGAGAAATGTGCCTTCGCCGTCCAAGGGGGTAAGTTCTTAGGCTTCATGCTGACGAGCAGGGGAATAGAGGCAAACCCAGACAAATGCCGAGCAGTGCTAGACATGGCCAGCCCCAAAACAGTAAAAGAAGTTCAGCGCCTCACAGGACGCCTTGCCGCACTTTCCAGATTTGTTCCCTGTTTAGCTTCAACTTCTGTTCCTTTTTTCCAAACAATAAAAAAGAAAAGTAAATTCGAGTGGAACGACGATTGTGAGAGGGCCTTTTCAAAATTAAAAACAACACTTTCACAACCGCCGATTCTACAAAAACCCCTACAAGGGGAGGATTTATTTCTATATTTATCAGTAACTGATTGGGCAATAAGCTCAGCCCTTGTTACAGAAAGAAGCAAAGTTCAGCATCCAGTGTACTTTGTTAGCAAAACTCTACAGCATGCCGAACTTAATTATCCAAGGATTGAAAAGCTCGCGTTGGCACTCATATTCTCGGCGCGACGTCTCCGACCTTATTTCCAGAGCCACGTTATCCATGTCAGAACAGATCACCCACTAAGACAAGTGCTGTACAAACCAGAAGTTGCAGGACGACTAATTAAATGGGCAGTCGAACTGTCTGAATTCGACATCAGATACCAATCCAGAGGACCAATCAAGTCACAATTCCTAGCAGATTTCATTGCCGAACTTACCATACCATCCAAAGAAGATCATGCAAAACAATGGATTTTATTTGTCGACGGCTCCTCAAATCAAGAAGGCTGTGGTGCAGGAATTCGTCTTGAAGCCAACGACGGATTCATATTGGAACACTCAATACACTTAGCCTTCAAAGCAAGCAACAACCAATCCGAGTATGAAGCACTACTCGCCAGACTCAGACATTGCTCAGATCTTCAAATATCGACGATCAAGGTATATTGTGACTCTTTGTTAGTCGTACAGCAGGTAAATGACCTCTTCCAGGTAAAAGACCCTCTACTTTCTAAATACCTGCTACTAGTAAAGAAACTTTCAAAGAAATTTATCAAATTTGAAATAGAACATATTCCTCGAGAACAAAACCAGAGAGCAGATCTCTTATCTAAGCTCGGCAGTACTCAGTCTACGCTAACCACATTACACCAGTTCACAATAACATCACCCACTGTTACTCTGATAAACGTATTAAGTGTTTCACAGGAAACAGATTGGAGGACGGACTTTATACACTATTTAGAAACAGGTGTTGTGCCAGAAGGGGTCGAAAACAGTAAAAAATTTCGGCGGCAAGCATCCTTCTTCACAATCCTAAATGGAGAACTGTATCGACGAGGTTATACCCGGCCACTACTCAAATGTCTCAACAAATCCGAAGCAGAAACAGCTTTAGCCGAGGCACATGAGGGAATCTGCGGGACACACACAGGAGCTCGGAGCCTAGCATCAAAGGTCCTCCGGGCTGGGTTTTTCTGGCCGACTTTAACACACGACAGCAAACAGAAAATCAGGACATGCAACAATTGCCAAAGACATGCACCCCTGATACACATACCTGCCAAACAGTTACATCACGCAGACATCAGTTGGCCATTCAACCAATGGGGTCTAGATATACTTGGGCCGTTCCCTACGGCACCGGGCCAGGTAAAATATCTTATTGTCGGAATTGATTATTTCTCCAAATGGGTGGAGGCCCAACCTTTAGCAAGAATAACATCACAACAAACAATCACATTTGTTTGGAAGCACATTATTTGCCGTTTCGGCATACCTCAGCATATTACAACTGACAATGGTCGCCAGTTTGCCGATCAAAAATTTCAAGCTTTTTTGCAGAATCTAAAAATAAAACAACACTTCGCCTCTGTGGAACATCCCCAAACGAACGGCCAAGCTGAAGCCGCAAATAAAGTCATCTTACATGCACTAAAGAAGAAACTAGACGAGGCCAAAGGACTCTGGGCCGAATTAATACCTGAAGTACTTTGGGGATACAACACCACCCCACAAACATCAACAAAGGAGACACCATTCAGATTGGTATATGGCTCAGAGGCCATGATACCCCTGGAGATCTCCCAGAACTCTATCCGAACTTACATCAACAATCAGGACGAGACTCGAAAATCCGAGCTCGACGTGATTGAAGAAATAAGAGACATAGCCACATTGAGGCAACGCGCAGCGCAGCAAGCCATAGCTCGACAATACAACAAAGCGGTGAGAAACAGAAACTTCATCACAGGAGATCTAGTTCTCCGCGAAACTGAAACTGCTCGGAAACCACCAACACATGGAAAGCTCGCAGCCAATTGGGATGGTCCATACCGAGTATCCCAAGCACTCGGCCAAGGAGCATACAAATTAGAAACACTAGATGGTAACCTCTTACCTAGTACATGGAATGTATCCTCTTTAAAGAAATTTTATAGTTAAAAAGACAGGGACATGCTTGTACTCTTTTTCCTACTGCCAAGATTTTATCCCAAAGGGTTTTGCTTGGAGAGGTTTTAACGAGGCTAGCCTACCTGCACCTTTGTATGAAACAATTCCGAATATACAAGGGACGAACATATGTCCTATCCTTTCTATCAAATCGATCTTATCAAACTATCAATCCAGCTCGGACAAATGCCAATACTCGTCCAAGCTCCAAACGGCAATTATCAAATTAAACGCCAATAAACTCGAAAATATATCCGAACAATGCAAACAGCTTTTTACAAAAAGCACCAAATTTTCAAACAAGTCAATTTTAAAAGGCTCAAAAACAGGAGCCATACTATTATCCGCTTACAAAAAACAGTCAGATTAAAAGAACAAAAAACAAATTCACAAAGGTCTTTTCATAACAACCTAAACATTATCGGCCTCATCTTCCGCATCCCCATCATCCTCAATCAACTGACTATCTCGAACTATCTTCCCAGGGTCCATGCCAGAAAGATCGGCATCCGGAACCAAAAACTTCACCTGCAACCTTGCCCTTTCAAAACCTTCAACAAACGAGTCCAAAATCTCATCCACCTTTTTCTCCTCCATATCCTTAAGCTGAGCAGTCACCTCAATCAACCGACTTTGCACGTTCACCAGATCGCTTTCCTTCTTCTTCAAATCCTCAACATCCTTAGCATAACTTTCCTTAGTCTCCTTCAGCAACTTCTCGGTCTCAGTCAAACGAGCTTGAAGCTCAGCAGCAAGACTCTTACACTTAATCAACTCTTCCTTCAAAACAGATACCTCACCTTTCTCAGCAGCCACTCCCTTATGTTTCAATTCCTGACTTCGACCCAGACTTGCAAGGCGCAACCCAACAACCTGGAGGGCAAAACAAACTCATAAGAAAACAAAAGGAAAAATAAGGAAAACATCAGTAACTTGTTACCTGCATATATTGCCCAACAGCCACATCCCCGACCTCCTTGGCAAGAGTTACATCGGCCGACGATTGGCAATACTCATCCACAACAGCCATGTAAGGATATTCCTTTCCCCACACTGAAAACGCCTCACTTTCCTCAGAAATCTCGTGCAGCCTTTTTTGATTCCCCATAAAAGCCTGTAACTCTTCAAGAGGAACCCCAAACTCTTTCTCATCAGAATCATCTGATAATTCCACAAGCTCGGACTTCTTCCTTTTCTTCGCGATAACTTTCCTCCGCCCTTGTCGAGGCTGCGAAACCTCGCCAGTACCAACAACCTTCTCAGCATTAGATGACGACACCTCTTTCTCCAAATTTTTATTCTTAAACCGCATCCTTAGCGATGCAGTAGAAACGCCAGGATACTTCCCACCTGAAGAAAACATATCGTGTTAAAATTTTTTCAACAAGAAACACAAACAATAACATAAACCCTAGAAACTCACCTAGATACTCTACAACAGCAACCTTATCCTCTTCCCACTTCAGCAACTCATACATCGATATCAAATTTTTTCGATCAACATTCTCAACCAAAAATTCTATCAGACACTCATTCCTCGGCGATATAACCTCCGGACCGAGTATATTTTGTGGCTCCGAGCACCAAAAGAGGGGAAATTTCTCAGCAAGGTTTTCATCAATAAAAAACGGAAAATCCTCTTCTGAACTCTTAACTTTAAAATACATCTCCTTGAAGTCTTTAAAAGAAGATTTGTACAGTTTAAAAATCCCAAATCCCGGAGTGCTATTGAAATTTACCCAACCTCCTTTCCAAACACCTTTAGCTTGAAATAAGGAAAAGAACAAATCCACAGACGGCACTTCCTCCAGAAACTCCATCAAAACCTCAAAAGATCGAAGGAAAGCCCATCCATTTGGATGAAGCTGTGAGGTAGCACAGTTGAGCTGCTTAAAAACTTGACACTCAAACTCCGTAAAAGGAAGCCTAACCTGCAACTCTTCAAGCACACAGCTATGCATGTAAAAGAACCCAAACCCCCACTCTCGGTGATAAACCCTATCATCCACACTACATGGTAACAACTCCACCTTGACTCCGGAACCTACCCTCACTATTTTATTCACATCCACCTCCCTCACCGCCGCTTCATCAGAAAAAAGTGAAACCCGTGAGTTAACATCTTCCCCTACCCAATCATACGACCAATCCACCCTATCCTTCTTCTCTTTCCCAAACCCCATTAGATCGAAAAGCAGTAGAAGAAGAAACAAAAAAAGGAAAAACAAAGGAGAAAGCACAGAAATGGATCAGAAATAGAAAAAGAGACTCATACCTCTCTTACTCATTCTTCAAAAGAAAGCAAGCATATAACAAACAGCCAACAAAACACCCAGGAAAATCTGAAGAGATTCGAAGAATTAAAGGAACAAAATGTTCCAAATAATCACCTCCCACTCCCAAAGCCACATCAAACAGTGAGCCAAACATTGGGAAACCGCAAAAATTAAATGCAACCATTATTCCTTCTCTTTCATCAGGAAATAACGGACACGACTCACCACATACCCACATTTTAAACCACTAAAACCATCTTTTAATGAAGTAAGTTGATCTGGGGGCTCATCCACTAACCCACACAAGCCGAGTTATAACTCATCAAAAAGTAAAGCTCAACCTGCTTCATTAAAATCTTCCTCAGGCTAAGCTTGGGGGCTGTGATATGGTCACCATTAATACAAATCATAACCGACCATCATCATAACTCGCCTTTACCGTTATTATTTGGCCCTTATGAATTATAACTCGGCAAAATTAATGACATTATAACTGACGTCTCAAACGGTATAAATAAAGTCAGTTACAAAACCAATTATCAAGAACGGTCAAATAATCATCTAGAATATAACGGACGATTAAATATCTATAAAAGCAAGGTAAAGTATCTTTTCTCATCCACTCTGAATTAACACCATAACTGACTTAAGCATTGGAGTGCCTTTGCAGGTACACTCCACCTCTTTTTGTATTACTCACACCCTCACATCTACAAGGAGAAAGGAGAATTCGGACTATGAGGAGTGGACGTCCAATCTTGCAGCGTATAGCTCGGCTGACCTTGAGGAGTTGAAGCCGACCTATTTCCCAGGCAAGATCAATACTTTTGTAACTCATTGGTGGGACTTTCAGATAAGCGTTTGGAGATGCTTTGTTGCTTCTGAACCTCTGCTTTCTTATTGTTGCGTTTTGGTGGTTCACCATTGTCAATGGCTACCATCCGTCCTCTCAGTGAAAATGGTCCAGGTACGATTTCTGTACGGCTAATCAACTGTCGGATCTCTCATCTCGGATGAAAAATACCAGGCACAGCTACCGCACGGCTAATCATCTATCGGTTCTCACTTGTGTCGGAATATGATCTCTCTATCCTTTTGTACACTGTCATTGCGCCCAACATTCGTGAGTTTGAAGCTCGTCACAGTCATCCCATCCCAGATCCTACTCGGAATACCACAGACAAGGTTTAGACTTTTCGGATCTCAAGAATGCTGCCAATTGGTTCTAGCCTCTACCACGAAGGTTCTAATCTTACGGATTCAAATGCTCTGTTGTCAGGACAGGCAAGTCAAATCCGTGGATCAGAGACATAAGAGGTTATACTCCAGCTGTCGTCCAATGACTACATTGAACATCATGTAGACCGCTTGTGGTTATCAGGCACGCGGATCTTGAATAAGCGAGTAACGAAGATAGTGGGTGATTGTCACGGGTCACTCCTTCATTCTGACTTAACTAAATTAAGTACGAGAGTATATCTTGGAGAAGGAGTAAGCATGAATTAAAAGAGAAATGATAGTACTTGCATTAATTCATGAAGAACAGCAGAGCTCCGCACCCTAATCTCTGAGGTGTAGAAACTCCACCGTTGGAAAATACATAAGAGAAAATAGCCTAGGCATGGCTGTGAGGCCAGCCAAGCATGAAGTTGATAAAAGATGATAAAAGTCCAAAGATCCCTAAAACAATAGGAAAGACTAGTATTTATACTAAACTAGTTACTAAGGATTACAGAAATTGAGTAACTAAGTGCAGAGAGTGCAGAAATCCACTTCCAGGACCCACTTGGTTTGTGCTTAGGCTGAGCATTTAGCTTTACACATGCATAGGCCTTTTCTAGAGTTAAACACCAGCTTGGATGCCAGTTTGGGTGTTTAACTCCAGTTCTGGTGCCAGTTCCGGCGTTTTCGCTAGAAAATGGTCTCTGGCTGGCATTTAAACGTCAGTTTGGGCCATCAAATCTCGGGTTAATTATGGTGAATGATGATGTTGAATTATGAAGTTGGGTGGTATAATGATGATTGTGTGGATTGATAATGAATTATGGTGTTTGTTGATGTTGAGATAGGATAAGTGATGCTTGTGAGTAGTGAGATTATGTTAAGGTTGTTGATATTGGAATTTTGATGTAGAAAGTGTGGAATTGTTGAGTTTATGGTGGATGAATTGATTGAGGTAGGTGTTGGATTGATTGAGTTATAATGGAAAGGTAAAGTGTAGTAGTTGGTAGTGCTTTATGGTGAAATTGAATAGGCTTTGAATTGGTTTGGTTGTGAATTTTGAAGGTTTGAGAACCTAGTAAACTTTTGGTAAAAACCAGTTTTTGGTGAACTTTGACGGATCGTATCTTGAGATACGATTTTTGAAATTGATTGAATTTTATATCAAATTTGAGATAATTCAAAGAGCTTAAAATGGTATATATTTTGTGAAAATAAAAATTTTGTAGAAAAAGATTGATCGTTGGAAGTTGGTGTCAGAAATCTGAATTCTGTGATGTTGTAGAATTTGTGATTTTTGGTTTGTGTGCGCACGCTCACTGTTGTGCGCGTACTCTGAACAGGGGATATGTTTTGACTTGTGTGTATGCATACCCTTGTGCAATACCCTGTAAGATTTTGAAAATGTGCGTATGCACATTCTGGTGCGCACGCACACATAGGGATATGCCTACTGTTGGGAGCGCTAGCACACTCTGGTGCGCACACATACCTTGCGAAATTTGCAAGTTGTGCATGTGCACGCACACGTTGGAAAGTGCATTCTGTTGAGGGCGTTTGCACGTATCTATGCGTGCATTTAAAATAAAATTTTTTATCTTCTGTGCGTACGCACACCTCTATGCGTATGCACCCTTTGTGAAAATTCTTCTGGGAGTGCGTATACACAACCCTATGTGTACGCACACTGCCCTATTTTTCAAAGAAAACCTTGTTTTTAATTGTTTCACCTTTTTGGCAAGCTTGTAAACTTCCGTAACGCTTATCTACAATGCCTTAACTTGTTTTTAGGCTTTCGAACATAGAGAATACTATAAGTGGGTTTAACTAGATACTTTTTGGTAAAAGGTTAGAAGACGGAGGCTTAGATTTCTGGAGTACTGAGGACGGATTAGTCAACTGACATTGGATTAGTTGAGTGAGATGGCAGAGTACAGTAATGATGTTTAAGGTATTGAGTTGTGAAATTACGGATTGATGGTGTTTGAGATGAGTCTAGGACTCGAAGTGGAAAGATGACTTCACTGAGTACTGAAAATGATTTATGAAAGCCACTGATATATTGTTTTATGATGAGACTGTTGAGTTGCTATGCGCCTCGGGCAAGGGCTATGGCAGTCTCCCGCTTGTCAAGGTTGCAGGGCCGACGTAAGGACAGTTGGTTTTTCCCGCTTACGTTGAGATGTGAGGGCTGGAGTGGTATCCCGCTCGCATAACCGTCTCTGCTGCATGAGTATGCAGAGCCTATATCTCTGGCATAGTAGACTCCCTGCTGCATGAGTGTGCAGATCCTATATCTCTGGCTTGGCAAAATTCTCTGCTGCATGAGTGTGCAGAGCCTATATCTCTATGGACCGACAAGTGATATCACGAGCCAATAGAAAAGGCATTCATCATCGCATCTTCAACCTGTTTGTGTGCTTTGCTTAATATCTGTTATGCCTAAATGAATCACATGTTTACTTGCTAACTGTTCTAATTGCGGTACATGTACCTTACTTGTGCTTTACTTGTCTGCATTACTTGTGTTTTCTACTGGGATTGAGGAGGTTCGGTAGGCAGTGGTGATGGGGTCGCACAGAGGCTAGGTTGGCAAAGGATGTGGGATACAGTGGTGTGATTAGTACTAGTTAGAAATTCCTTAAGTGTAGATAACCCTATTTATTGTTTATGGTTTAAGTTATTTATTTTTCTAAGCGTGGATAACTGTTTGGTATGAAGCTCTAGGATTGCCTCTAGCATTCCGGGGTCTTACATCTTACATTACTGGACACTGTTACCATACTGAGAACCTTTGGTTCTCATTTCATACTTTGTTATTTTTTAGATGCAGAGCGTAACCCTCCTCGGTGAGTTACTTGATGGTGACAGAGCAGAGGGCCTGATGAGCGGATAATTTATACGCTTTTTGGCATTATTTTTACATAGTTTTTAGTAGGATTTAATTAGTTTTTAGTATATTTTTATTAGTTTTTAAATAAAAATCACATTTCTGGATTTTACTATGAGTTTGTGTGTTTTTCTGTGATTTCAGGTATTTTCTGGCTGAAATTTAGGGACCTGAGCAAAAATCTGATTCAGAGGCTGAAAAAGGATTGCAGATGCCGTTGGATTCTGACCTCCTTGCACTCAAATTGAATTTTCTGGAGCTACAGAAGTCCAAATGGTGCGCTCTCAATTGCGTTGGAAAGTAGACATCCAGGGATTTCCAGAAATATATAATATTCCATACTTTGTCCGAGTTTAGATGATGCAAATTGGCGTTCAATGCCAGTTCTCTGCCCTATTCTAGCGTCAAACGCCAGAAACAGGTTACAAGTTGGAGTTAAACACCCAAAACTGGTTACAACCTGGTGTTTAACTCCAGAAATAGCATAGGCACGTGTAAAGCTCAAGTCTCAGCCCCAGCACACACCAAGTGGGCCTCGAAAGTGGATTTCTACACTATCTATCATAGTGTACTCATTTTCTGTAAACCTAGGTTACTAGTTTAGTATTTAAACAAATTTTAGAGATTTATTTTCTACCTCATGATATTTTCACGTTTTACATTGTATCTCTATGGTATGAGTCTCTAAACCCCATGATTGGGAGTGAGGAGCTCTGCTGTGTCTTGATGAATTAATGCAATAAGTTCAATTTTCAATTCAACACGCTTGTTTCTGTTCTAAGATATTCACTCGTACCTAACCATGAAGAATATGATGATCCGTGACACTCATGATCATTCTCTACCTATGAATGTGTGCCTGACAACCACTTACATTCTATCTGTAATAGCTTGAGTGTATATCTCTTGGGTTCCTGGTTCAGGAGTTTGATTGCCTCTCCTGACAATAGAGCGTTCAACCCCATGAACCCAGAGTCTTCGTGGTAAAAGCTAGAATCAAATTGGTGGCCATGCATGAGATCCGGAACGTCTAAACCTTGTCTGTGGTATTCTGAGTAGGATTTGGGAAGGGATGACTGTGACGAGTTTCAAACTCACAAGTATCGGGTGTAGCGACAGACGCAAAAGGATTAATGGATTTTATTCCAATACAAGTGAGAACCGACAGATGATTAGCCATGTACATGGACCTTTTTCACTGAGAGGACGGGAGGTAGCCATTGATGACGGTGAAACCCAACATACAGCTTGCCATGGAAGGAGCCTTGCGTGCGTGAAGAAGAAGATGGAAGGAAAGCAGTGACTCAGAGTACTATTTAGTTTATGTTTTTTACTCTCCATAAATATAATCACTCTTATCATTGATTTCCTGACTAAGAATTACAAAATAACCATAGCTTGCTTCAAGCCAACAATCTCCGTGGGATCGACCCTTACTCACGTAAGGTATTACTTGGACGACCCAGTGCACTTGCTGGTTAGTGGTACGAGTTGTGAAAAGTGTGATTTACAATTCGTGCACCAAGTTTTTGGCACCGTTGCCGCGAATTGTTCGAGTTTGGACAACTGACGGTTCATTTTGTTTCTTAGATTAGGAAAATTTTGTCTTTTGAGTCAGAGTCTTTTATTTTCTTTTCAAAAATTTTCCAAAAATTTATTATTTTTCTATATTAATCTTTAGAGTTTTCTGTTTGAGGTTAGTTTTATGTTTTAAGTTTGGTGTCAATTGCATGCCTCTATTTTCCTTTAAATTTTCGAATTTATGTTCATTGTTCTTTCTTGATCTTCAAGTTGTTCTTGCTATTTTCCTTGTTTGATCTTTAGTTTTTCTTGTTCTGTGTCTTTCCTTGTTTTTCTTGTGTATTTTCAAATTATCAGTATTCAAAAGGATTTTATACATTAAATACTTTTTTTTAAAACACTTTAAATTTATAGCTCAATTGGCTAGAGCGTTGTGCTTATGTTCTTGGTAATTGAGTATTTCCCTTTTAAAACACTTTCAAAAATAATTTTTCTTTAATTAAATCTTGTGCCAAACTTTTAAGTTTGGTGTTCTCTTGTTATTTTTCTTTATTTTTCGAAAATTTATTTTAGTTTTCCAAAAAGTTTTAAGTTTGGTGTTCTTTTTATGTTCTTGAATCTTTGAATTTTATTCTTTTTGTTCTTGTGAGTCTTCAAGGTGTTCTTGAGTCTTCTTTGTATTTTGATCTTAAAATTTTTGAGTTTGGTGTTCCTTGGTATTTTCCCTCCAAAATTTTCGAAAAACAAGGAGCATTAGGTCTAAAAATTTTAAGTCTTGTGTCTTTTGTGTGTTTTTCTCTGTCTTCATTAAATTCAAAAATATCTTTTCTCTTTGTTTCAATTAATTTTTGAAATTTTCCTTTAAAAATTTAGATTTTTATTTTAAAACTTTCTATTTTATCTTATCTTAGTTTTAAAAATTCAAAATTCAAATCTTTTTCGAAAATCAGATTCAAAAAAATTTTCAAATCTTTTCAATTAATTAGTCAATTCAACAGTCAAACTTCTTTTTATTTTCTTTTTCTTTTAATTTTCGAAATCTATATTTTATCTTCTAATTATTTTACTTTATTTTTTTTAATTTTTCTCGGTTATTTTTAATAAAAAAAACATATAAAAATATATTTTACTTGCAATTCACATCATCTCCCTTTCTCCGTCATGGATCTAAGTGGAAATGAACAGTCCAGAAGGACTCTAGGGTCATATGCTAACCCCACTACTGCTGCATATGGGAGTAGTATCTGTATACCCTCCATCAAACCAGACAGTTTTGAGCTAAATCCTCAACTCATTGTCATGGTGCAGCAAAACTGCTAGTATTTCGGTCTTCCACAGGAAGAACCTACTAAGTTTCTGGCACAATTCTTGCAAATTGCTGACACAGTACGTGACAAGAAGGTTGATCAGGATGTATACAGGCTGTTACTATTTTTGTTTGTTCTAAAAGATCAAGCTAAAAAGGTGGTTAAATAACCAACCCACAGCAAGCATAAGAACATGAAAACAGTTATCAGACAAATTCCTGAATCAATATTTCCCTCCAAAAAGGATGACACAGCTCAGGCTGGACATCCAAGGCTTTAAACAAGAGGATGATGAATCCCTTTATAATGCGTGGGAGAGATACAGAGGGATGCTAAGGAAATGCCCTTCTGAAATGTTTTCAGAGTGGGTGCAATTAGACATCTTCTACTATGGGCTTACAGAAAGAGCTCAGGTATCTCTAGACAACTCAGCTAGTGGATCTATACACATGAGAAAAACTATTGAAGAGGCTCAAGAGCTTATTAATATAGTTGCTAGAAATCAGCATCTGTACATAAGTAGTGGGTCCTCCATAAAAGAAGAAGCCAAAGCAGTATCTACTGAGCTTGGTCCTCCAGAACAAGTTGCTGAACTCAATCAACAATTGTGTTTTCTAACAAAACAGCTAGCAGAATTCAAGGAGATGCTACAAGACACTAAAATTGCTAATAAAAACATGGAAGCATAGTTGAATCAGACAAAACAGCAGTTATCAAAGCAGATAATAGACGAGTGCTAGGCAGTTCAATTAAGAAGTGGGAAAACATTAAATACCTCACTTCAGAGCAGCAGAAAGCCAAAAAAGAACAATTGACAGAGGATGAGAAAAATACTCTCTAAAATCCTTCTGAGGACAGTAAGAGCCCAGAGAGGAATAACTCTGGTGTTCAAACGCCAGAAAAGAATGCAAAGCTGGCGTTAAACGCCCAACCCACGCACAGTTCTGGAGTTCAAACGCCAGGAACAGGCAAGGAGCTGGCGTCAAACGCCCAATGGAAGCTCAGTTCTGGCGTTCAAACGCTAGAAACAGGTAAGAAGTTGGCGTCCAACGCCAATCAAGCTTCCAACCCTGGCATTCAAACACCAATGAGGGATCAGACACACACAAGTGCTGATAACAACCCCTCTAAAAAGGCTTCCTCAACCACCTCTGTAGGAATTAAACCTGCAGCAACCAAGGTTGAGGAATACAAAGCCAAGATGCCTTATCCTCAAAAACTCCGCCAAGAGGAGCAGGATAAGCAATTTGCTCACTTTGCAGACTACCTCAGGACTCTTAAAATAAAGATTCCATTTGCAGAGGCACTTGAGCAAATACCCTCTTATGCCAAGTTCATGAAAGAGATCTTGAGTCATAAGAAGGATTGGAGAGAAACTGAAAGAGTTCTCCTCACTGAGGAATGCAGTGCAGTCATTCTGAAGAGCTTCCCAGAAAATCTTAAAGATCCCGGGAGCTTTATGATACCATGCATATTAGAGGGAGATTGCACCAAGACAGCTTTATGTGATCTTGGGGCAAGCATAAACCTAATACCTGCATCCACTATCAGAAAGCTTAGTTTAATTGAATAAGTCAAACCAACCAGGATATGTCTCCAACTTGTTGATGGCTCCATTAAATACCCGTCAGGCGTGATTGAAGACATGATTGTCAGGGTTGGGCCATTCACCTTTCCCACTGACTTTGTAGTACTGGAAATGGAGGAGCACAAGAGTGCTACTCTCATTCTAGGAAGACCTTTCCTAGCAACTGGACGAACTCTCATTGATGTCCAAAAGGAGGAAGTAACCCTGAGAGTCAATGAGGATGAGTTCAAGTTAAATTCTGTCAAAGCCATGCAACATCCAAACACACCAAAAGACTACATGAAAGTTGATCTTATTGACTCTTTGGTAGAGGAGATCAACATGGCTGAGAGTCTCGAATCAGAGCTAGAAGACATCTTTAAAGATGCTCAGCCTGATTTGGAGGATTCAGAGGAGATAAAAGAGCCTCTGGAAATTCCTCAGGAAGAGGAAACACCTTCAAAACCTGAGCTCAAACCATTACTACCATCCCGGAAATATGCATTTATGGGAGAAGGTGACACTTTTCCGGTGATCATAAGCTCTGCTTTAAATCCACAGGAAGAGGAAGCACTACTTCAAGTGCTAAGGACACACAAGACAGCTCTTGGGTGGTCCATAAGTGACCTTAAGGGCATAAGCCCAGCCAGATGCATGCACAAGATCCTATTAGAGGATGATGCTAAGCCAGTGGTTCAACCACAGAGGTGGCTAAATCCAGCCATGAAGGAGGTGGTGCAGAAAGAGGTCACCAAGTTACTAGAGGCTGGGATTATTTATCGTATTTCTGATAGCCCCTGGGTGAGCCCTGTCCAAGTTGTCCCCAAAAAAGGAGGCATGACAGTGGTTCATAATGAAAAAAACAAACTGGTCCCTACAAGAACAGTTACAGGGTGGCGCATGTGTATTGACTATAGAAGGCTCAATACAGCCACCAGAAAGGATCATTTCCTTTACTATTCATAGACCAGATGCTAGAAAGACTAGCAGGTCATGATTATTACTGCTTTTTGGATGGCTATTCAGGCTACAACCAAATTGCAGTAGATCTCCAAGATCAAGAGAAAACAACATTCACATGTCCATCTGGAGTATTTGCCTACAGAAGGATGCCATTTGGGCTATGCAATGCACCTGCAACCTTTTAGAGATGCATGCTCTCTATTTTTTCTGATATGGTAGAAAAATTTCTAGAAGTCTTCATGGATGACTTCTCAGTATATGGAGACTCATTCGGCTCCTGTCTTGATCACCTGACACTGGTTCTGAAAAGATGCCAAGAGACTAACCTGGTTTTAAACTGGGAAAAATGTCACTTTATGGTGACTGAAGGGATTGTCCTTGGGCACAAGATTTCGAACAAGGGAATAGAGGTGGGTCAAGCTAAGGTAGAGGTAATTGAAAAATTACCACCACCTGCCAATGTTAAGGCAATCAGAAGCTTTCTGGGGCATGCAGGATTCTATAGGAGGTTTATAAAGGATTTTTCAAAAATTGCAAAACCTCTGAGCAACCTGCTAGCTGCTGACACGCCATTTGTGTTTGACACAAAGTGTCTGCAGGCATTTGAAACTCTGAAAGCTAAGCTGGTCACAGCACCAGTTATTTCTGCACCAGACTGGACATTACCATTCGAACTAATGTGTGATGCCAGTGACCATGCCATTGGTGCAGTATTGGGGCAGAGGCATGACAAGCTTCTGCATGTCATTTATTATGCTAGCCGTGTTTTAAATGATGCCCAGAAAAATTACACAACCACAGAAAAAGAATTGCTTGCAGTGGTTTATGCTATTGACAAGTTTAGATCATACTTAGTAGGATCAAAAATGATTGTGTACACTGACCATGCTGCTCTTAAATATCTACTTACAAAGCAGGATTCAAAACCCAGGCTCATAAGATGGGTGTTGCTTCTGTAAGAGTTTGATATAGAAATAAGAGACAGAAAAGGGACAGAAAACCAAGTGGCTGATCATCTGTCCCGGATAGAACCAGTAGAAGGGGCGTCCTCTCCCCCTATTGAGATCTCTGAAACCTTTCTGGATGAGCATTTGTTCGCCATTCAGGAAATACCATGGTTTGCAGACATTACAAACTATAAAGTTACAAGGTTCATACCTAACGAGTACAGCAGGCAACAAAAGAAAAAATTAATTACTGATGCAAAGTACTACTTGTGGGATAAACCTTATCTCTTTAAGAGATGTGCAGACGGAATAATCCATAGGTGTGTGCCTAGAGAAGAAGCACAGAAGATCTTATGGCATTGCCATGGATCACAATATGGAGGCCACTTCGGAGGTGAGCGAACAGCCACCAAGGTCCTCCAATGTGGCTTCTACTGGCCTACTCTCTATAGAGATTCCCGAGAGTTTGTACGTAACTGTGACAGTTGACAGAGAGCTGGTAATCTGTCTCATGGTTACGTCATGCCTCAACAAGGAATCTTGGAGATTGAGTTGTTTGATGTATGGGGTATTGACTTCATGGGGCCTTTCCCACCATCATACTCAAACACTTATATTCTGGTGGCAGTCGACTGTGTATCCAAATGGGTAGAGGCCATTGCCACACCCACTAATGATACTAGGACAGTGCTGAAGTTCCTCCAGAAACATATCTTCAGCAGGTTTGGTGTCCCTAGAGCACTAATCAGTGATAGGGGCACTCACTTCTACAATAAACAGCTTTACTCTGCTATGGTCCGGTACGGAATTAGCCACAAGATGGCAACTCCATATCATCTACAGACAAACGGGCAAGCTGAAGTCTCTAATAGAGAACTAAAAAGAATCCTGGAATGGACTGTAAGTACCCGTAGACAGGATTGGGCGAGAAGCTTGGATGATGCTCTGTGGGCTTACAGAACAGTATTCAAGACTCCTATAGGGACCTCTCCATACCAGCTTGTGTATGGTAAGGCCTGTCATCTGCCCGTGGAATTAGAACATAAGGCCTACTGGGCAACCAAATTCCTAAACTTTGATGCTAGATTAGCTGGAGAAAAAAGATTGCTCCAGCTAAATGAGCTAGAAGAATTCAAACTCACTGCTTTCGAAAATGCTAAGATTTACAAAGAGAAAGCAAAAAGGTGGCATGACAGAAAGCTGTCATCCAGAGTCTTTGAACCAGGACAGAAGGTTCTGCTGTTTAACTCTAGGCTCCGGCTATTCCCCGGGAAACTACAATCCCGGTGGAGGGGAACATATGTGATTACAAGTGTGTCACCATATGGCTATGTGGAACTTCAAGACATTGATTCTAATAAGAAGTTCATTGTTAATGGACAGAGAATCAAGCATTATCTTGAAGGCAATGTTGAGCAAGAGTGCTCAAGGCTGAAGCTAGATTAAAAGCTCAGCAAGGTCCAGCTAGAGACAATAAAGAAGCGCTTGCTGGGAGGTAACCCAACCATTAAAAAAATTTTTCTGCTATTTTATTTTATTCTATTCTTCATTTTATTTATTTTTAAATTATACAAGTTCAATATTAATAATCTTCAAGATAAAGCATCAATTGTATAAGTTCATAGGGATACAGAAGGATTCAGAGCACAAAATAGGGAAAAGGAGTTCACTTGTAAGAAAACTCCAATAAGAGGTATAACTGGGCGTTAAACGCCCAAAAGAAGCATCTACTGGGAGTTTAACGCCAGTAATGATACCTTTCTAGGCGTTAAACGCCAGAATGGGTATACCCATTCTGGGCGTTTAACGCCATACTTGCAGGCGTTGCAGCGTCCTGGGCGTTCAGGAAAAACGCCCAGTGACTAAGGAATTCTGGCGTTTAACGCCAGCCAGAAGCAGCAGCTGGGCGTTAAACGCCCAAAAGAGGCTACAAAGGGGAGTTAAACGCCCTAAACATGCAGCAGTTGGGCGTTTAACGCCAGGATTGTGGAGGGGAGGAAGTTTTTGTTCCCAACTTGATTTTTTTTTTCAAATTTTCATATTTCAATCCATTTTTCTTGAATAAACATGTTCCCATACTTTCATTTTTCAAACTTTTTCTTTCCAAAAAAAATTTTAAAAAAAAAATCTTAATCCAAAAATTAAATCTTTCTCAATTCTTCTTCAACCTCTTCTCAAATCTTTTTCAAAACAAATCTATCTTTTTTAAAATTTCTTTCAAACTCATCAATATCTTTTTCAAATCCTCACAATATTTTTAGAACAAATTTATCTTTTTTTCAAATATCTTTCATATCTTTTCAATTTTAAATTACATCTTTTCCTATCATACTTATCTTTTCCAAATCACATTTTCTATCATATCTTTTTCAAAAAAAAGTTTTCAAAACCCACCCCCTTCCCTTTAAATCCTCGTTCGGCCTTCCCCTCTCTTCCACAATTCGAACTTGGCTCTCCCTCTATCCCTCTCCTTTCTTTTCTTTTGCTTGAGGACAAGCAAACCTCTAAGTTTGGTGTGTTTGTCCGTGATCACTAAGCCAATACCCACCAAGATCATGGCTCCTAAAGGAAAACAAACCAACTCAAGAGGCAAGAAAGAGAATATTCCAAAATCTCTTTGGAATCAAGGGAAGTTCTTAACCAGAGGACATTCAGACCATTACTACAAAATAATGGGTCTAAGGTCAGTGATCCCGAAAGTTAAATTCGATCTGAAAGAAGACGAATATCCGGAGATCCAAGAGCAAATTCGAAACAGGAGCTGGGAAGTCCTAGCTAATCCTGAAACAAAGGTGGGAAGAAACATGGTTCATAAATTCTACTCTAATATGTGGCAAACAGACAGGCAGAGAATAGCTGGAACCGCATTCTATGACTATCAAACTCTGGTCAGAGGGAAGATTGTTCACACCCACCCTGACAAAATAAGGGAGATCTTCAAGCTGCCTCAACTGCAAGATGATCCAGACTCCTTTAATAGGAGAATGATGAGACCAAATCAGAGCTTGGACAAAATCCTAGAAGACATATGCCTCCCTGGAGCCAAATGGACAAGCACCTCATAGACTAAAGAGGCATCTACCTCCCAAAGCAAAGGTTGTTGAATCCTAACTCTGTGATATCCTTTTATCTATTTTAAGAGTATATGAGTATTAAAATTAGAGTCATTTGTCTTTATGTCTTTAGTTTCTTTTATTGCTAAAGTGTTTGCTTTTATGCTTAGTTTATATTATTTCCATTAAATAATAAATAAAGATTAGAGTCTATGCCTTAAATTATGAACATCCTATGAATCCATCACCTTTCTTAAATAAAAAATGTTTTAATTACAAAAGAACAAGAAGTACATGATTTCGAATTCATCCTTGAAACTAGTTTAATTATTTTGATGTGGTGACAATACTTTTTGTTTTCTGAATGAATGCTTGAACAGTGCATATGTCTTTTGATATTGTGGTTTATGAATGTTAAATATGTTGGCTCTTGAAAGAATGATGAAAAAGGAGAAATGTTATTGATAATCTGAAAAATCATAAAAATTGATTCTTGAAGCAAGAAAAAGCAGTGAATGCAAAAGCTTGCAGAAAAAAAAATAGCGAAAAAAAAGAGAGAAAGAAAAAGAAAAAGCAAGCAGAAAAAGCCAAAAGCTCTTAAAACCAAAAGGCAAGAGCAAAAAGCCAGTAACCCTTTAAACCAAAAGGCAAGGGCAATAAAAAGGATCCAAGGCTTTGAGCATCAGTGGATAGGAGGGCCTAAAGGAATAAAATCTTGGCCTAAGCGGCTAAACCAAGCTGTCCCTAACCATGTGCTTGTGGCGTGAAGGTGTCAAGTAAAAACTTGAGACTGAGTGGTTAAAGTCAAGGTCCAAAGCAAAAAGAAGAGTGTGCTTAAGAACCCTGGACATCTCTAATTGGGGACTCTAGCAAAGCTGAGTCACAATTTGAAAAGGTTCACCCAATTATGTGTCTGTGGCATTTATGTATCCGGTGGTAATATGGGAAAACAAAGTGCTTAGGGCCACGCTAAGACTCATAAAGTAGCTGTGTTCAAGAATCAACATACTGAACTAGGAGAATCAATGACACTATCTGAATTCTGAGGTCCTATAGATGCCAATCATTCTGAACTCCAATGGATAAAGTGAGATGCCAAAACTATTCAAGAGGCAAAAAGCTACTAGTCCCGCTCATCTGATTGGAGCTAAGTTTCATTGATATTTTGGGATTTATAGTATATTCTCTTCTTTTTATCCTATTTGATTTTCAGTTGCTTGGGGACAAGCAACAATTTAAGTTTGGTGTTGTGATGAGCGGATAATTTATACGCTTTTTGCCATTGTTTTTACATAGTTTTTAGTAGGATTTAATTAGTTTTTAGTATATTTTATTATTTTTTAAATAAAAATCACATTTCTGGACTTTACTATGAGTTTGTGTGTTTTTCTGTGATTTCAAGTATTTTCTGGCTGAAATTTAGGGACATGAGCAAAAATCTGATTCAGAGGCTGAAAAAGGACTGCAGATGCTGTTGAATTCTGACCTCCCTGCATTCAAAGTAGATTTTCTAGAGCTACAGAAGTCCAAATGGCGCGCTCTTAATTGCGTTGGAAAGTAGACATCCAGGGCTTTCCAGAAATATATAATAGTCCATACTTTGCCCAAGTTTAGATGACGCAAATTGGTGTTCAACGCCAGTTCTCTGCCCTATTCTGGCGTCAAATGCCAGAAACAAGTTACAAGTTAGAGTTAAACGCCCAAAACAGGTTACAACCTGGTGTTTAACTCCAGAAACAGCCTAGGCACGTATAAAGCTCAAGTCTCAGCCCCAGCACACACCAAGTGAGTCCCGGAAGTAGATTTCTGCACTATCTATCATAGTGTACTCATTTTCTGTAAACCTAGGTTACTAGTTTAGTATTTAAATAACTTTTAGAGATTTATTTTCTACCTCATGACATTTTCACGTTTTACATTGTATCTCTACGGTATGAGTCTCTAAACCCCATGATTGGGGGTGAGGAGCTCTGCTGTGTCTTGATGAATTAGTGCAATTACTTCTATTTTCTATTCAACACGCTTGTTTCTGTTCTAAGATATTCACTCGTACCTAACCATGAAGAATGTGATGATCGATGACACTCATGATCATTCTCTACCTATGAACGTGTACCTAACAACCACTTATGTTCTATCTGTAATAGCTTGAGTGTATATCTCTTGGGTTCCTGGTTTAGGAGTTTGATTGCCTCTCCTGACAACAGAGTATTCAACCCCATAAACCCATAGTCTTCGTGGTAAAAGCTAGAATCAAATTGGCGGCCAAGCCTGAGATCCGGAACGTCTAAACCTTGTCTGTGGTATTCTGAGTAGGATCTGGGAAGGGATGACTGTGACGAGCTTCAAACTCACAAGTATTGGGCGTAGTGATAGACGCAAAAGGATTAATGGATTTTATTCCAATACAAGTGAGAACCGACAGATGATTAGCCATGTACATGGACCTTTTTCACTGAGAGGACAGGAGGTAGCCATTGACGACGGTGAAACCCAACATACAGCTTGCCATGGAAGGAGTCTTGCGTGCATGAAGAATAAGATGGAAGGAAAGCAGTGACTCAGAGACAAAGCATCTCGAAATCCTTAATCTGTTCTCCATTACTGCATAACAAGTACTATTTAATTTATGCTTTTTACTCTCCATAAATATAATCACTCTTATCATTGATTTCCTGACTAAGAATTACAAGATAACCATAGCTTGTTTCAAGCCGACAATCTCCGTGGGATCGACCCTTACTGACGTAAGGTATTACTTGGACGACCCAGTGCACATGCTGGTTAGTGGTACGAGTTGTGAAAAGTGTGATTTACAATTCGTGCACCGGGGCCTTTATCATGTTTTGGAGTCTTTTGGTTATTTTGAATTAGTTCTCTCACTTTTGTACTTATTTTTTCCCTATAGGCTTACTTTGAGAGAGATATGATATAAGCTGTTTTTCTTTCAAAAACTCTGTATGTCAGTATTTGACTAGTCGGCCTAAACTCCGCAGGCTGAGGCTAGTATCTTATGATTATTATACTCTTATATATCTATACATATCTTGTTATCTTGTATTTGTATCTTGTCTTTTATGCTTGTAGCTATCCGGTGCACGGAATTGTGATCACACTTTTCACAACTCCAGTACAACTAACCAGCAAGTGCACTGGGTCATCCAAGTAATAAAACCTTACACGAGAGTGTACCCATAACGTGTGTGTGAGTGTGTTGTGTAGGTGATGAACGAAACTCTTGCGCGATCTAAAATTTTCACAAATAAATTCCCGTTGTAAGTATAGCTTCTATACCGACAAGACTTCCTTTCGTACAAAAGTTTGATTGTCACAAGTAACAAAACCCAATAAAATTTATAACCGAAGTATTTAAACCTCGGGTCGTCTCTCAAGAAATTGCAGGGAAGTATGATTTATTATTGGTTATGCAAAAGTATCGTTGGGTTTTTGAAATAAGGAACAAGTAATTTAAATTGCAAGAAAAATAAATTAATAATTAGAAAAACTCTTGGCAAGGTATGAGAACTGGAAATCCCATCCTAGCTATCCTTATCAAGTGTGATGAGAATTGTTCTTGCTGCCACTTAGTTAACCCTTACTAAATAAAGGAAAGTCAAGAACTTGATTCTTCAAGTCCTAGTCAACTCCTGTGGAAAGACTAGCTTTAGAGGGATCTAAATCAATCAGCAACTTCCAATTTTTGATTAACTGCTGAGTTTGATAACTCAAGTGTCACCAATTACTCAACCAAAGCCAAGAGGAGAAAAATCTAAATTATTTATATCATAAATAGAAGAAAGCAATCATAAATCTGAAATACCTCAAATTGCATTAAATAGAATATTCAAATCTAACATGAAGAGTTCATAAGCCAATTTGGCAACATAAGTAATTAACAAGTAAAAAGCATTAGCATAAATAAAAGTAGAAGAGAAACATAAATTAAAGGAACATTGAACCTGGAATGAAGAAATAACCATACTCTAAGAGAAATCCTAATTCTAAAACCTAAGAGAGAGGAGAGAGCCTCTCTCTCTAGAAACTACATCTAAAACCTCAAATTGTGAATATTGAATGTTCGTTGAATGAAAGATTTGATTCCCTCATTCTCCAGCTTCTATTCTGTGTTTCTGGGCTTGGATTTGGGCCGAAAAAGGGTCCAGAAATCGCTGGGGGCGTTTTCTGAAATTTCCTGCACGTGACGTCCGTCACGCGTGTGCGTTATTTGGAGTTTTCCTTGCCACGCGTATGCGTCAGTCACGCGTACGCGTCAGTCACGCGTACGCGTCAGTCACGCGTACGCGTCATTTGTGCTCTGCGCCAGGCACGCGTCCGCGTCGTCTATGCGTGTGCGTCGCTGCCATTTTCTTCATGCTTGTGTGTTCCTTCCATTTTTGCATGTTTCCTTTCTTTCTTCTAAGCGATTCCTGCCCTATGAAGCCTGAAAATACTTAACACACAGATCACGACATCAAATGGTAATAATGGATAATTAAAATTAATATTTTTAAGGCATAGGAAACATGTTTTCACATATATCATGGAATAAGGAAGGAATTGTAAAACCATGCAATTCTTATGAATAAGTGGGTATTGAATTGATAAAAACACTCAATTGAGCACAAGATAAATCATAAAATAGTGGTTTATCAACCTCCCCACACTTAAACATTAACATGTCCTCCTGCTAAACCCAAGAGAAAAGAGTGAAGGTAGAATGGTGGAATCTTATGCAATGCAATCTATTCTAAATGCAAGCTACCTAAATGAATCATGCAATTCTAATTACCATCCACTTATATATATAGAGCTTACATGTGGTTAAATTGATTCATATTTTCAAGGAATATATGCACAGCCAAGGCTAAATTATGTTAAAACACATTCACAATTGAGTTGAGTTAATCAAAAGATTTCACAAACTTGCAAGACAATCAATAATTAAATATGGATATATGGAAATGAGCTATTGAACCCTCATTGGATTTGTGTATACACTCTAGTCACTCAGTGTTTGGGGTTAATCACTCTATTCTTCTCTAGTCATGCTTTCTAAAACTTTGTTCTTCATCTAACCAATCAACAAATATTCAATGTACACATGCAAACATCATGAGGTCTTTTTCAAGGTTGTAATGGGGCTAAGGTAAAGGTGAGGGCATACATATAAGGCTAAGTGAGCTATAAATTGAATCATTGATTAGTCTAAGATCTCACCTAACATATGCATACTTTATACAATTTTAAAATTATGCTTAGCTTCCCATGATTTTCCCACTTTCTTGTCAAATACTCATACATCAAATTATTTTTAATTTATCCTATGTGCATTGATCTTTTTACTAAACTTATTATCGGGGTAATTTTGTCCCTTTATTTATTTATTTACTTAAAAGGTTTCTTTTTAATCTTCAATGCACATAGATTCTTTTAATTATTTAAGCTTCACATGAGCATGCTCCCAAATTCTAATTATTTTATCCATTTAATCCTTTCTTATCAACCCATGTTCCCACAGTTCCCCACACTTAATTGTTACATTATCTCTATCTTAATCTAACCAAAGATTCAATTTGGGATATTTGATTTGTTTTTCTGCTTAAGGCTAGTGATATGGCTATAGAACAGAAGGGGATTAAAAGGCTCAAGGGGGCTAACAAGGGTGACATAAAAAGGTAGGCTTATTTGGGAAAAGTGAGCAAAGAACAAGTAATGGCCTCAATCATATGCAAGAATATAAATACATTGAATATTGGACATATAGAATGAAACAAAGTAAAGTCTACAATTATAGTGAAGAAGGGCGAAACACACAGGAATGAAAACTATGGTTAAATAATGTAACCATGCAATTAAGCTAAAAAACTCACGGGTTGTGTGTTCTTTGGCTCAAGAACCATATATCAATTATGTATATCATGCAAGTAGGAATTAAGAGTTTCCGTTCAACTCAATGTGAATCTTTGAATGGCTCTTATAAAAATAGGTATATATATATGCTGGGTGGATTGTTGTGATTCTAAAAAACTAAAATTTCTTAGTTTACTCTTTTCTTTTCAATTAAACCAAATTATTATATGCTAAAAGGGTAAACTAAACTAAATAATCTATATTTTCTATATCACAACTAATAAGCCAAAAGTGCAAATTAAGCTAAATATCTAAGATATATATACACAGTGCAAAATGTAGAAATAAAGTAGGAATAAATGAAAATATAGTAAAAGAAAATGTGCAAGTACTGAAGGGACAGTAAGATAAAATAAAATAAAAATAAAATAAAAATACAGAAAAAGAAATAAAATAGGATAAAGAGTCTGAAAGTAGTTCACCAAAATAGAATTCGCCAGAGATGGCGACCTCCCCACACTTATATAATAGCATCGTCCTCGATGCTCAATCAGGCTGGGTGTGAAGAAGTGGCATCTCCGGAAGGGTGCTCTGCTGGTGTCTCTATGGTGGCCTGAGGTGCTGCAGTCTGTGTGGGTGTCGGAGGATCTGCCTGCTGAAGCGGGGGCTCTGTTTGTAAAGGGACCTGTGGATCGGCTGGCTGTATCTGCTGGGGCTCCTCATGATGTGGCACAGCCTGCTCGGGTCCTGCCTGTGCAGCCTCTGCTCGTGCATCCTCCTCCTGGTCATCCGCCTCCTCCTCAGATGGCTCTGATGGTGTGTCAGGCTCGAAGGGGATGTCAGCGTAGCCCGACCGGATCATCAACTTCAAATGCTCGTAGCGTCGCTTGCTGCAACGCTTCGACCGCTTATATCGCCACTGGTTGCAGCGCTCCATCTGGTCGAGCCACTCAAAGAGGCGGTGCACTAAGTGGTAAATGGGCTCGGAAGCAGGTGAAGGTGCTGTGGTGGTGGCTGGTGCAGCAGATACTAAAGGGGCAGCAGAAGATGTGGTTGGTACAGGTCCTTGCCCTCCATCACGCACCAGATAAGGGTAATCATGGCATCTGGCACCTCAGTCTCATGAGTGATCAGCATCACATAGTTGCTCAGAATTCGCTGCCATAGCCGAGCCTCATCATTCATGTAGATGATTTTGGTGCCTTTTGGGGTCACTGTTGACTTACCCATAACCCATGGGACAGCAGGATCAATAGCTATAGTGCGCTTCACTGCTTCCCAATCAAACCTCATAAATCTCATATCTTTCTCAGCCTGCTGATAACCATCTGGCTGATCGAATTTGGGCTGGAGTTGGAGGATATCTTCAATTGCTTCCTCAGTAACTAGAATCTGTTTGCCTCTGAGCTGCACTGCATCCAGGGTCATTTTAAAGTAGTTGCAGTAAAATTCTCTGACCTAGGATGCATTAACCTTAGTCAAGTTCCTCTCCAGAAAGAACCAGCCTCTCTGTTTGATTTGGTCTGTGGTGTACTATAGTAATTCGGCTAGAATTCGGAGGGTCTTTGCTAGATATAGGTTCCTTAAAGTTACAAAGACTGGATACTTCAGTTCACAGTATCGGTTTGCAAATTTGACTGGGTCGGTTGTAGGCACTAACTGATCAGCTTTTTCCTGCGGAGTAAAATTCTTCTCCCGCCAGGAATCATCATGCAGTATATTCAGGATAGCCATAGAGGATTCTCCTATTTTTATTTTGTCTGTGCCTGTTTTAGCTTTTCTTTTCCCTTTAGGGTCAGACATCCTGAAAAGCAGAAGTTCCAGGATACAGTTTATTAAACTAAAGCAGAAAAAAAGGTAAGCAAATAGTATTTTTTAGCAAAATAAGCATAGAGGGGCAAAAGAGGAATAGAATAACAATAGAAGCATGAAGTGAGTTAGATAAATGTAGAATTTTGGACTGTATGCAAGCTAAAAGTCAAAGAATTTAAATAAAAATCACAATCCAAGATCTATGGTATGCGGAATGCTTGTTTATCAGGAACAATAATAATCATGCCTTGAAATGGGTTGAAAATAGTTAGTTGACAACTAAGAGAGAAGTTAGAAAGTTAATGCAGTTAAGAGTTAAAAAGTGAAGTTAAAGTGAGTGGAATGGTATTGTAGTTCCTAATTAACAAAAATTGCACAAACTTGAAGAACAAGCAACTCACATTCAAGCAGAGAATGCAGATTAATGATGATAAATCAAATAAATAAAAGAAGTGTAAAATGAATAAAATCATCAATAATGCGATTTGACTAAGAAGGAACCAGAATGAGTAGGAATGCTAGCCCATTTATCCATGAATTGGCCTGGTTGAAACCAATTAGTGCAGAATTCAAAAGTACCAAAGCCAATTTATGAATGGGAGTTAAGTGAAACAATTTTCGGAAAAATCGGACAGCATTCCGGCTATAAATTGGATGTTCCCGGATAATAAACAGCAGCAGAAATTCAGTTCATATGACATTAAAGTAGTGCAGAAAAGAGTAACAAATAGCAAGGCACATGAATTCAGAATAAACAAACTCAATCTACAGTAAGAAATGCAATTTAGGTTGAATAATATCAAATCAGCATTAAATAATAATGAACAGTATATGAACAGTATCAACAGCACAGCAATTTCAAAATTGCAAAATAGATAAAGCAAGTAGCAAGAACGGTGCAATTATCAGACCTAAATCCACTAACCACATCCTAGCTACCTAACCTCCTAAAATCAGCTACGAACATGCATTTCTAACTATCCTAATTTGAACAGAATTTGAAAAGTATGAAAACTAACTAATTGAAATGAGAAAGGAATTGGAGTGCGATGGAACTTGGTGTGCGTAGTACCAGAAATTGAACGCAGAGAGAGGGTGGTGGTGTGGTGGCACTGGTGGGTGGCACGGCGGCACTGGAAAGTGGCATGGCGGCGTTGGGAGTCCCGCGGTGGTCCTTGGGGGAGGCAGGGGGTGAAAGAGGGATAGGGAGGGGAGAAGAGAAGAAGGGGGGGTGAGGAGGTGAGGGTGGCGTTGGGGTGGTTATTACCGGCGGTCTGGGTGGTGGCGGCGGGTCTGGTTCGGCCGCGATAGAGGCAGGGAAAGGAGGGGAAGAGAATGGAGGAAAGGAAGGAGGGGAATGGGGGTGATACGGCGGCAGGGCTCGTCGACAGTGGCGGTGGCAGCGCTGCGGGCTGGGTTGGCGACGGGGCAGGGGCAGTGGTGGTGTGAGAGGGGGAAGGAGAAGGAGAAAAGAGGAAGAGAAGGGGGAAAGAGGGGGGTGAGGATGGTGCAGAGAGGGATGGAGACAGCGGCGGCGCAGCGACTGGTTCGGCGGTGGTGGTTGGGTGGTTGCAGAGGGGGAGAGGAGAAGACTGTGAGGGAGGGGGGAGGGGGGAGGGGCGACGCTGGGTTAGTGTTTCCGCGTCGGGAGGTTAAGTGAATTCAAATCCACGCGGACGCATGGGTCATGCGAAAGCGTGGATGAGGCGGAAGTGCAACGACGCGGGAGCATCATTGACGCAAACGCGTGAATGAGGGATAATGGAAATGACACGTACGCGTGAAGCATGCGTATGCGTCGACTAGGATTATGCTAAATGCACAAATCCAGCGTCGTTTTGGCGCAACTCTCTGTTTCAAATAAGGGGCAAAATTTTCACGCGTCGCCCACGCTTACGCATGGTGTGTGTAAATGAAAATGACGTGTACGTGTGGCCCAAATTATGCCTAACGCATACCAGTCGCACGATTCCAACCCAACTTTCTAGGCGTTGGATTGATATGCCGATTTGGAATCGACGCCCACGCGTGGCCCATGCGCACGCATGGTGTGATTTTTTTTATATAGAAAATGCAGAATGCAAAATGCAGATGCGGATGCTGATGTTATAAATGATACTAGGGAAGATAAAATAAAATAAATAAAACTAAAAACAAAAAAAACAAAATAAAATCAAAAATGGAAAAAGAACGATCATACCATGGTGGGTTGTCTCCCACCAAGCACTTTTAGTTAAAGTCCTTAAGTTGGACATTTGAAGAGCTTCCTGTCATGGCGGCTTGTGCTTGAACTCATCCAGAAATCTCCCCCAACGTTTGCAATTCCAATAGCCTCCGGGGTCCCATACTAGGCACGTAAAGCCTTCGAGCAAGTTAAAGCAGGTTTTTAGGCTCCAGGGGTGTTGATTATCAGAATGAATTCCAGGATCCCAAACCTTGCTTTTGTAACCGTCGTCACTTCTATCTTCATTATTCCAACCGGGCGGTACACAACCTGAATTTCCACTGAGATGCCCAAACTTCTTCCAAAATTCATTTAATCGAGCTCTATACCAATCCTTGCACTTCCATTTGGAGCGTGGAACCATATTAAACTTTGGATGCTAACTTCTATTGCTAACCATCTCCCTCTTACTCTTAAAGCCACAAAGAGCTCTAAGCTGGCCATCAGTTTCAATCAAACCATATTCAAGTGGAAAGGTAAAGATAAAGGCTAAGGATTTTACCCACTTGAAGTTTGTATTAGGTGATAATGACCTTGGGAGAGGTGTTTCCGGTTGTTCTGCAAGCTCCACTTCCTTGTATTCTTCTGTGTATTCTTCCACTTCCTTACACACCTCTTCAACTGCAACCATGATGTGTGGAAAACGATCCAACACAAAACTCACCGGCAAGTGTACCGGGTCGCATCAAGTAATAATAACTCATGTGAGTGAGGTCGATCCCACAGGGATTGAAGGATTGAGCAATTTTAGTCAGGTGGTTGAAATTTAAAGATGACTAAATTTGTATCAAGGAAACAAGTAATGATTTTAGTCTGTTGGATACAAATCACTCAATTTTGTATCCAACAGAAGCTAAATTGCATGAAATTTAAAGGGAGATGGATAATTGACAAGAATTTAAAGTGCAGAAGAATTAAAAGAGTTGAATCTTAAGGTGCAAGTAATGTAGATTACAGAAACTTAGATTGCAAGAAACGTAAATAACTAAAACTTAAAATGCAAGAAATAAAAATGGCTTGAATCATAAAAGGATCCGGGAGCTGGGAGTGTAGAATTTAAACAAAAGACAATAAACATCAATCAACAGAGGAATAAAAGATGACTTGAATTGAAACAGATCTCAAACAGAAGAGTACGATTGCTTGAAGAAGTTAAAAACAGAAAGTAAATGTAGCTCAATTGCAGAAATTAAAAGAGAAATTGAAGATCTTAGGGGTTGGGTGAGACTAGAGAACAAGTCTAGATCTCAATTCCTTTCTTGATCCACCCAAGAGCAATTGCAAAAGAAAATGGAAGAGTAAATTTCAGAAGAAGTAGAAGAAGGCAGTAAATAGAATTTAGATGCAAATCACAGTTTCTAGAATTATGCAGAAAAATAAACAAAGAGATCTCAAGGTGATATTGAAATAGAATTTCTTCAATTCTCCACCCAAGGTCCAGAACAAAGAGTAGAAAGCGCAGAAGCAAGAACAAAGAAGAAGAGAGATCAATTCTCCTTCCCAATTCCCAAACTCCCAAAGCTAGAAAATAAAATTGAAAATTCAAAAGTAAGGAAAAAGGTTCAAAAATAAAAAAAAGGTCCTTCTCTAACTCAAACTAGCTTCTATTTATACACTTCCTTTTTTTTGGATTTTAGAATTTGGAGTGGGCTTTTTAATTTTGTGAAGAATTGGATTTTATTTTATTTTAGACTCAAAATTGAGTCATGGTGCACAACCAGGGCACAGCTCAGTTGAAAAACCAAACTGAGCGCCCAAACTGGCTTTCCTTGCTCAATTTGGTGCGCGTCCCAGCCTTGTTCAAGTTACACTTCAATAGAGCTCAGTTGGAAAATTGAACTGAGCTCTATATCTTGTTTTGGGTGCGTCCAATTGCGCGTCCCAGCCCCCTTGGCCGTGTCAACTTATGCGCATGGTTTCCTCCTTGGTGTGCTTCCTAGCATGCCAATGTGTGGGGAATGGGGGAAGAGTAGCGCTCAGTTGGGAAAACAAACTGAGCTTTCCTTTTTTTCCTTGTGTAGCGCTCCACCTTTGAGTGTGACGCCTTGAGTTCGAACCTTGGGGGAGCCATTTTGGCTCATTTTCTTTACACAAGGAGTAGCGCTCCTCCCTTGTTCTCCATGGAGCTCCCATGTTCGAATCCTTGCCAAATCATTTTGGTTTATTTTCCTTGCAAGCTTGGTAGCATGAGGTCCCTTGTTCGAACCTTGGGGAAGGGTTTTTGGCCAATTTTTGCTTGTTTTCCTTGCAAGGAGCATTCCTTCATTCCCTTGGTTCATGAGTTCAAAACTTGATGGCTTCATTTCTTGGAATTTTGCTTTGAATTTATTTTTGAAGAAGCCCGATAAAGCTCACTTAGTGAACTGAGCTTTATGCTCTTGCCTTGCTTTCTTTGATGCTCAGTTAACTAAGTTAAGTGAGCTTTGTGCCTTGCTTCCTCTTTTTGTTCTTTGTGAAGCTCGGTTCACTCACCCAACCTAGCTTCCCTTCTTTCTCAATGATGCCACGCTTTTTCTTCTCCTTTGGCTACGCTTCTTGTTTCCCTTGGGCACACTTCTTAGGCCACGCTTTTCTCATTTTTTTTTCTTTTTTTCACCTACATGTAATCAAAACAACCAATCAAAGTATCACCAAATTCACAAGGTTTAAAGTTCATTCAAAATTCAATTAATTCTAGCTTAAACCTCATGATTTTGTGTCAATTAAAGGGTGGTTGATTGATTTCACCAATTCATGCAAATCCACTCCAAATTACTTACTTACAATGCAAGAAAGTGCATAAAACCTAATGAAACAAGTGAAAATTGCTTGAAAAGCTAGCATAAGATGACTTGTCATCAAACTATGTCTTGATCAAAGTCTTCGATTTCTTCTTCATCACTCAAGTCATAAGATGGAGGTTGAGAAAAGTCTACCTCCACATCATCCTCATATTCACTCGAGGAAGATTCTTCTAGCTCAAAGAATTCAATTACGGATGCAAGTTCATCACTAGGAGAGCTTGATTCATGATCATCATTACCAAGGAAACTTGTTTCTCGATTTGTTTCGTCCAGTTCTTCATAAGATACATGCCTTGGGGGTTGTGCACTATCCTCCTTAGCATCAATTGCAAATTTTTGGGCGGAATTCTCCACAATTCTTGATTCCCATGGAGGTTCAGCGTCTCCTAAGTCTTCAACCAATTCTTCTTCCTTGATAATTTTAGCTTCCTCTACTTGTTTCAGTACAAAGACATGCTCTGTACTGCTAACCAGAGCTTCTAGTGTCTCCTTCATGCTACGTTCTTCATTAGATTCTCCATACGAAGTCATGGGAGTTCCTTGAGTGTCGAAACGTCGGGAAGCTAATTGATTTATCGCTTGCTCCAGTTGATGAAGGGTTGAATGAAATTGATCTACTGTTTCCTTGAGGTGAGCCTGTGATTCTTGGGTCGATGGATATGGACATGGTGCATATGGAAGTGGTGGTTCTTGGGAGTAAATGGATTAGAATTGGAGTGGGTAAAGGTTAGGGTCATATGGAGGTGAATGGTTGTGATTGGCTTGTGAGTATGGTGGTTCGAAGCTATGTTGAGGAGGTGGTTCATTGACATATGATGGGGCTTGTTGGTAACTACAAGGGGCCTACTATATCTATCATCTTGGTATGCACCTCGGAATGGCTCTTGACCATAGTAATTTGGTGGAGGTGGTTTGTCACGAGAGGGTCCACCGTAACTATTGTCTTGGTATGCATCGTAAAATGGTCGTTGTCCCTGGTACTTTGGAAAGTGTTGTTGCCGAAAGGGTTGATCAGATCCTCGTGGCTCCTTCCATCTGTGATTGTTTCGACCTTGACGCATGTTCCTATTATAGCTTCCATTCCTTTCAACAAAATTAGAACCAAACTCAAAGTGACGGAGGTGAGAGCTCATAGTAGCTAATAAAAATTAAAAACAAAAATAAAAAGAAATAAACAAGCAAAATAAAATATTTAAACAAGCAAAATAAGGCACACAATTGCAATTCTCCCGCAACGGCGCCATTTTTGACGAACGAAACTCTCGCGCGATCTAGAGTTTTCACAAATAAATTCCCATTGTAAGTATAGCTTCTAGACCGACAAGAATTCCTTTCGTACAAAAGTTTGATTGTCACAAGTAACAAAACCCAATAAAATTTATAACCGAAGTATTTAAACCTTGGGTCGTCTCTCAAGGAATTACAGGGAAGTATGATTTATTATTGGTTATGGAAAAGTATCTTTGGGTTTTTGAAATAAGGAACAAGTAATTTAAATGGCAAGAAAAATAAATTAATAATTAGAAAAACTCTTGGCAAGGTATGAGAACTGGAAATCCCATCCTAGTTATCCTTATCAGGTGTGATGAGAATTGTTATTACACCCACTTAGTTAACCCTTACTAAATAAAGGAAAGTCAAGTGGACTAATCAACTTGATTCCTCAAGTCCTAGTCAACTCATATGGAAAGACTAGCTTTAGAGGGATCCAAATCAATCAGCAACTTCCAATTTTTGATCAACTGCCAAGTTAGATAACTCAAGTGTCACCAATTACTCAACCAAAGCCAAAAGGGGAAAAATCTAAATTATTTATATTATAAATAGAAGAAAGCAATCATAAATCTGAAATACCTCAAATTGCATTAAATAGAATATTCAAATCTAACATGAAGAGTTCATAAGCCAATTTGACAACATAAGTAATTAACAAGTAAAAGCATTAGAATAAATAAAAGTAGAAGAGAAACATAAATTAAAGGAACATTGAACCTGGAATGAAGAAATAACCATACTCTAAGAGAAATCCTAATTCTAAAACCTAAGAGAGAGGAGAGAGCTTCTCTCTCTAGAAACGACATCTAAAACCTCAAACTTTGAATATTGAATGTTCGTTGAATGAATAATTTGATTCCCTCATTCTCCAGCTTCTATTCTGTGTTTCTGGGCTTGGATTTGGGCCAAAAAAGGGTCCAGAAATCGCTGGGGGGCATTTTCTGCAATTTCTTGCACGTGACGTACGTCACGCGTGCGCGTCATTTGGAGTTTTCCTTGCCATGCATACGCGTCAGTCACGCATACGCGTCGTTTGTGCTCTACGCCAGGCACGCGCCCGCGTCGTCCACGCGTGCACGTCGCTGCCATTTTCTTCAAAACTCCATTTTGTGCGTTCCTTCCATTTTTGCGTGTTTCCTTTCTTTCCTCTAAGCCATTCCTGCCCTATGAAGCCTGAAAATACTTAACATATAGATCACAGCATCGAATGGTAATAAAGGATAATTAAAATTAATATTTTTAAGGCATAGGAAACATGTTTTCACGTATATCATGGAATAAGGAAGGAATTGTAAAACCATGCAATTCTTATGAATAAGTGAGCGAAGAATTGATAAAAACACTCAATTGAGCACAAGATAAATCATAAAATAGTAGTTTATCAGTAAGTGTGTGATGAATGGGTGTAATGCATGTTGGAGACTGTCCAATCTACTTGGCCAAAAAAAAGGATGACTGGGGAGTAGCAAGATAAAATGTGGTGAGATCTTTAAATGTTAAATATATAAAGTGGGATAAATAAAACTTAGATATCCAAAGATAGATTTGGCCTGGAAAATTTTTATGGAAAAAAGAATGAGAAAAAAATTGTCATTTTTTAGAGAATAAATAGAAACCGGCTCCGCTAGGTAGACAACGGAGAATCTGAACAACGTGAACAATGGGTTAGAAATTTGACCCGATAAAGTTAAAAAAAAAAACACTCCATCTAAATTACCCAACCAAAAAACTCCATTCAATAATTCAAAAATTTTAATCATCCATTATACCCTAATTTACCAAAGAACCAATTTCTCCCCCAAACCCTCTACCATCGCCACCGTCGCTTGGTTGCCAACCAGCTCCCATCGTCGCCGTCGGGATCCTCTTTACTGCTGCTGGTTCATCAACAAGGACCATCATCGGCGTCACTCTCCTCCAGACCAAAAATGAACGGCGCTGTCGGGCTCCTCCTCGCTATCACTGCTTGGCTTGCTACACCATCACCGGCGTCGCCCATCCCTAGTGAAAATAACCATCCATTTAAGGTTAAAAATAATCATCCGTATAACTATTGAACTGAACTCCAATATATTTTAATTATAAATAACTAAAACCAATTCGATCAAAATAATCATCCACATAAGAATTAAAATAACCAATGATGCAGATTTTTATAAACCACAAACTACCGGCAAGTGCACTGGGTCGTATGAAGTAATATCTCAGGTGAGTGAGGGTCGATCCCACAAGAATTAATGGATTAAGAAAACAATGGTCAATTGATTAATCTAGTCAAACAAGCAACAATAAGTGTTTCAAGAGCAAATAACATGAAAGAAAAAAAATTAAACAAAAGCAAACTAAAATTAATTAAGAAAGTAAGATAATAAAGGTGATTAAGGTATTAGAGAAGTTCACTCCTTAGGAAAACAATCCTTATATTTATTTATACGAGGTATGCAAAGATTAATCATGACGAATCATAAATAATCAAATTCCAATTCCTTGACTACAAGAAAAAGTAATATTTGTAACAAAAAAAATTGTTACAAAAAAAATAGAATTTTAAAACAAAAGGAATTTGTAACAAAAATCGACCTGTTGCAGTATGTCCCATTATAAAAACTTTTTGTAACAAAAAATGAAACTTCTATAATACAAAGTAATATTTTGTATCAAATTTTTGATAAAAAAAAAACCTTGTTACAAAAGTGATAACAAATTTGATACAAAAGTTGAGTATCAGTGCTGCATGTCGTGCTCGGAGTTTGCGGCTGCTTCGTTTTGTTATTAGAGAAAGTATTTTTATTTTGGAAACCCCGCGTTTGTGTTTTGTTACGTGTTATTAAGGTTTTCGTGATATTAATGGTCTTAGGAGTTAATAACCGAGGTTGCATGTTGTGTTTTAAAGTTGTTTATGCTATTGCAAGAGTGTGCGGGGCTGTGATTTTGAAGCTGCTGTTAGATTCGGGTTGAGACAAAAGAAATTCTTTGACGCGTTTGAGTTGTAGGTTCGACATATCGAGGTAGGGGCATTTTTCTTAAATTTATTTTTACTTTCAAGAGTTGTTATAAATTGATATTAAAGCGTAAAATATATTTATTCTATGATTACGTAAATATTATGGATTGAATGAAATTGTTTTGTATAATGAGATTGTTTGATTGATTGAGCCATTGACTGATTGAGGTTGCTGGAGATCATGGATTTTAATTGAGTATATAAAAGTTGGTTAAATTGTAATTCACTGGGTTGATGGTTTGAATTTTTTTGGATTTCGTTGATTTCATTAAGCTAAGATTAGAAATGGGTTTTTTGTTGATTTATCAAAAATGATTTGAGTTTGAAAACGATTTGACATTGCAAATGAATTGATAGTTGGAAACCTGAATTTTATGTTTATTTGGAAAAATGAAATGGTTTTGAACTTGTTGGAAAGGAATTGAGAAAATGGTTTGGATGGGACCCGAGAAGGGTGGCAAAGTCCGAGTTTTAGGGGAGGTGCTGTCGAAATTTTATGAAACTCTGAGACAGTTTGAAGCACTACTTAAAAAGAAAATTTGATTTAAAAATCATATTATTTGATTTAAATTTATTATGGAAAGAACTATGATTTAAGTTTGATTTATTAATTAAAGAATTATTTTTTGAGCGTTATTAAGAAAAGATTTATGTTTGGGTTTGAATTACTAAGAAAACCTTTATGTTTTTAATGTGATTTATTAAGAAAGGATTATATTTTGAGTTTTGACTTATTAAGAAAGGCGTTATGTTTTGTGTTTGATTTATTAAGAAAAGTATGTTTTGAGTTTGATTAAGAATTACATTTTGAAGGAAGTGTGATTCAAGGAGTTTGATAATTTTAAAGAATGAGATTGGTTGTTATCCTCCTTAAAGTCTCGAGACCCTGCCGTAAAGTTTAATTAATAGATGATTCGTTTAGTATTTTGAAACAGGTTTAAATCTGAGATGGTTTTGAAGTTAGTTTCGAAACAATCTTGGTTAAGTAAGAATTGGATTTTGTATGAAAGAAGAACTTGTTTTAAGTAAAATGGTTTTGGGGTTTTGGAAAATGTTATAAGGAGTGATGTTGGTTTTTTTATAAAAAATGAAATTGTTCTGAGCTTTGACCTGGTGGGGTTCATGGTGGTGTACCACCCACATGTTTTCAAAAGTGAATGTTTTGTGGGGTTCGTGGTGGTTTACCGCCCACATGTGTGTGTTGTTTTTCCAATTGAAGTTCTTGCGAGGTTCGTGGTGGTGTATCGGTCGCAATGGTTGGGTTCGTGGTGGTGTACCGCCCACCAATTTTCGAGAGGACGATATCCGGGTTAGCTACTGGATGTGTCGGGTTCTGGCAAAGTAACCGACACGTGAGCTCACGGCCAGTAGGACAGGCATGTATCATACTGCATTTGTTTGCCATTGTTTGGGTGTGCTTAAATTGTTTTGGTTTGCCTATCTGATAAGTTCTGCTTAACTGGTAACTGTGATATTTGCTGTAACTGCTCTTTAAGTGTGTTTGCCTTATATTTGTTTATGCTTGTGACTGATTTCTGTTTTAAGTATTGGTAGTGGGTTGATGATAGTGGTGATGAGTTTTGTTGGGCCGGAGTCCGAGATTTGATTGTGTATTGGACCGGAGGCTGAGTGGTGAGTTTGGGATAATTGATCCGTTGGTATTTATATTGAACATTATGTCTATTTATAAAGGATGGAACCTTTACGAAATTAATATATAAGTGTTGGAATTTCGGATTTAATTATATATCGTTGTTTGAATAGATTCCTAAGACAACAATAACTTCTGAGCTTGAAAATAGTTTCCGTTTAAAAATATCTTATAACAATTCTCAAAACCCTCTACTGAGAACCCTTTCGAAGATGATGTTCTCACCCCCTTACAGATTCTCCCTTTTTCAGGATATGGACGTAGAAGTCATGAAAAGTTTATCTAGATGTTGTCGTTGTGATATTTTGTATTGCTTTACTTATTATTTATTATTCCCTCGCTTTTATCTTTACAAATCTTGCAAGAGGGATAAGGCTTGAAAGTTATTACTGTATATATATATTCTTTAAAAGTACTAAATTTGGTTCGTATGTATGTATGTCTCTACGTAAAAAGTTTTTCTTTGCGGGTTATACGCTTTAAGGTTTTAAACAGGCTCATATTTTAGTATTAAATATTTTAAGAGTCGTCGTAATACCCGATCTATCAGAGTGGAGCAGTCGGAAGCGTGATATTTTGATAGTTAGGGTGTTACACTTTGATGGGTTTGGAACTGGAATTTCACCACCTAAAACTCACCGGCAAGTGTACCGGGTCGCATCAAGTAGTAAAACTCACTTAGAGTGAGGTCGATCCCATAGGGATTGATGGATCAAGCAACTTTAGTAGGTGATTAGTTTAGTCAAGCTAACATTGAAGTGAAATTGGATGCAATGTAGCCAACAGAGAGTAAATTTGCAGGAATTATAAAGTGCAGAAAGTAAATTGCATTGAAATTTAAAGAGCAAGAAATGTAAATTGCAAAAATTTAAATGACAAGAAATGTAAATTGCCTCAAATGTAAAGGGGGGTTGGGTGCTGAAAATTAAAGAAAGCAATAGATCAAAGCTTAGAACTCTTGCAGAAAGCTTAAATTGCAGGAAAGTAAATTGAGAGCAATGTAAACAAAGAAGCAAAATTGCAGTGAATCAGGATTTTAGAGCAATTGCAGAGGAATTTAAAATTGTGCAGGAAATGTAAATGAGATTTGCAGCAAGCTTAATGTAAACTGAATTGAGAAACCAAACAGAAAGTAAAATGCAGCTCAATTGCAATAGCTAAAGGAAAGTTGAAGATCTCAGGGGTTGGATGAGACTAGAGAACAAGTCTAGATCTCAATTCCTTCCTTGATCCAACAAAGAACAATTGCAAAAGAAGCAGAAGAACAAATTGCAGAAGAAATAAATGATGAAAGCAGTAAAGAAAACTTGGATCCTAATCACAGTTTATAGAATTATGCAAAAAAATAAACAAAGAGATCCCAAGGTGAGATTGAAACAGAATTTCTTCAATTCTCCACCCAAGATTCAAAACAAAAATGAAAACTAAGAGAGAGCTCTCAAATCCCACTCCTACTACTCCGTAATAGAGCCAACCTCCTTAACAAAGATGAAAATGATGCCTTATATAGGCTTTACAAAATGAAAATGAAAATAAAATTGAAAACAAATTACAATTAAATGAAATTCCTATTTTAACTATCTCTTGTGCCTTTGAGTGATGATAATGGGCTTTGCTTGCTTTGGATTTGGGTTGAAGATGGCCCTAATTGATCACTCTTGGTCTTGGGGAGAAATCTGCGTGCAAATTGGATTGTTGGTGCTTGAAGTTTGAGTCAACGTTTGGGGGCAAACGTGGACTCAAACGTCTTCGTAAGGAAGTTAGCAAAAACCATCAATCTACTGTCCTTGGCGTTTGACCTCACGTTTGAGGTCAAACGTGAGCGCAAACATTGAAGCTTCTCCAAGGCAACCAGCAGTGGCGTTTGACCTCATGTTTGAAGTCAAATGTGAGCACAAACGTTGAAGCTTCCATCTTCAATCTTGGCTGAACTCTGATGGCGTTTAACCTCACGTTTGAGGTTAAACGTGGACGCAAACGTGAGGGCTTCCATCTTTAGCCTTGCTTCCTTGCTTCTTTGTAGCGCTTGGTGAACACCAAGAGCGCAGCTTCCTTTCTTCCATAAGTCGAAATGTTCGTTGTCTTGAACGTGGCATTCAATTAGTAATACTTCATGCATGTTTTAATAATCCATTGGCATTAGTTGCATTAATAATATTATATGCATGCTTCATGGTTCAATTAATTAGTAATGCCGTAAAGCTTCATGCATTTCATTCATTAGAATTAGTAATTAATTGTTTCCTACATGCATCCATTTACTTATTAACGTAATACATTAACGTAATGCCAATAGCATTAAACATTTCATGCATGCATGCACATGATATTGATGCATGTGCCAAGGTTTCATGGTCATGGGTCACGCCTTTAAAAGTGTGGCCTAAGATTCCAAAGAGTGCTCAATCTTCAAAGCGTGCCCAAAATTCTTCTTTTCTTCTTTTTAGCTTATTTTATGCTCTTTTGCTTCTTTTTCTTCTTATTTCCTACAAAATTTATAAAATCAAAAGATCAAGAAAATATACCACTTAAGCACAAAAGAATGCACTATTTAAGCACTAATTATCAATTTCTTATATGAAAAAGTATAGAAAAACATGACATGGTGACATGTCATCACACTTGACCTGTTTTTCATGCTTTTACACTCACAAAGTTCCATACAAGGAAAGTGAGATTCATGTCAAAACACAAGAACAAGAACATGCAAAACAACCAAAAGAAACGAAATTTGATCCAAATTTAAATTACTTCCTTTAAACCAAATTTTAAACTCGTTATTTCTCCTTTTATCTCGTCCAAATTTAATCTACTTCCTTTAAATATAACTATTTCTAGCATTCCACACAACAAAATATAGCATAAAAAACAAAGCACCATACCTCTTTTATTTTACTTGGCATTCTTAGTTCTTGTCATGTCTCAAAACATGACAAAGCATTTCCTAACCATAGCCACACCAGATTTCTCTCCTTCAACACTGCTCCCAAATGCCAAAATACTCCATGAAATCTTGCATCTGAAAAGAAAGACAGTGGACAGTTTTTATGACCTCTCCACACAAAACACAATTTGAGAACTCTTCCAAAATAATGTCAAGTCTAGCCGATTTCTCCCTTGTATTGAGTTTTTCATGCAAAACAAAATATATATACTAGACCTTATTCAAGGTTAAAAATATGTAGATAAATTAGGGACAAGATGTGAAAGATAATATTACAAACTATCAAAAGAAAATATTGAAGTGTTGAAATGTTGAAATATTTTGTAACAACAGGAAAGCCAACAAATTTGTAACAAAAGGAATCACGTTACAAAATATTCTTATTTTGTAATAATAACTAATTATTGTTACAAAAAAATAATAATTTGTAACCATTTTAAATTTGACACAAATTTTTTTGTTACAAATGCTCCATTTTGTTGTAGTGCTGGTAATTTAATTTCTCTTTAACTTAATTAACCGCTAATTTCTTAGTCAATTATTTAAGAAAAAGAGGTGAATCACAATTCTGATTCAATTTCAAGTAAGAGTCAAAATTAGTCCAAAGGTTGAATTATATGTCACGTATTCAAGCTAGTCCAAACAATTGAAACTCACAAAATGTCGCACACTTTTTGAACCTATTCCTAGTGTAATAAAAAAGTAGTGTGAAAGAGTTTTCAACTAATTCAAATATTAATTTTTTCCAAAACAATATTTAGAATCCAAGACGGAGTTAGAATGTTTTCCAATGATTCTAAATCTTTAGGGATGAAGAACAAAAACTCATTCATGAATTAAGTCAAAGTATAAACCTCATATAAAATAGAATACTTAGATTAATAATCCATAAAAAATGAACAGAGCTCCTAATCTTAACCAAGGAGATTAGTGGCTCATACTTGAGAAAACAAAAACAAAAAAATATGAGAAAACGGCCAAGGGCTAATTGATGGGTGGAAATTAGATTCCACACCAAAACTCACCAGCAAGTGTACCGGGTCGCATCAAGTAGTAATTACTCACAAGAGTGAGGTCGGTCCCACAGGGATTGATGGATTGAGCAATTTTAGTTAGGTGATGAATTTAGTTAAGCGAATAGTTGATGATTTGAGTGGTTTTGATTCACGGAAACTAAATTGCAAGAAATTAAAAGTGCAGAAGGGAAATTGACTGAATCTAAAGGTGCTGAAGAAGTAAAATTGTAGAAACTTAAAGAGCAAGAAAAGTAAATTACAGAAACTTAAAATGCAAGAAATATAAATTTGCTGAATCTAAATTGCTGAGAAACGTAAATTGCTTGAAGAGTAAAAGGATTTGGGCACTAGGACTTGAAATTGAACAAGGAATTGCAAACTAAGGTAAATCAGAAGGCTCTGAGATGCAAGACTTCAAATCAGGAGCTCAGTAGCAAGAACAGAAATGGAAAATTTCTTCAAGAAACAAAACAGCAAGAAAACTTGATTCAATTGTGAAATTCTTAAAGAGAAATTGAAGATCGAAGAAGAGCAAAGAGATTAGGCAGTAGATCTAGATCTTAATTGCTCTCTTGATCAAGCAGAAAAGTAATTGCAAAAGAAATAAAAAGAAAGATAGTAAATGAAACTCAGATCCAATTTTCCAATTTCCAAAACAGAAAAGTAGAAGTTGCAGAAGAAGAAAATGAAAACAGAAAACTAAACTCAGATCCAATCCTTAGAACAATTGAGAAGAGAGATAAAAGATGATTCTCAAACTTAGAATCAATGAAGCTCTTCAAACTCAATTCAAATTCCAAGAACAGAAATTAAGAGTTGTAGAAGAAATGAAAATGCAGAAAGAAAAACTCAGATCCAAATTCCCAAAACCTAAATTCAAAACAATTGAAAACTAAAAATTCAGCTAAAGGGAAAACTAAAATGAGCAAAAAGTTCAAAGTTTTTTTTTTTTTACAAATCAAATCAACTCCTATGTATACACTTTCTATTTTGGTCTTCAAAGCTTGGAGTGGGTTGAGAAATGGATTTGAAGAAGGATGGGTCCGGTTTGGCTTTGGTTCAATTGAAGTGGTCCAGTTTGACTTTGGTTCAAGTTGGTTTGGTTTGAGGGATCCTCCCAGGGAAGCGCTCCGCTTGGTATAGTGAGCATAGCGCTCACTTACCTTATCAATTGCCAAGCTCCCTAATCATCGCGCTTACTTTTTGAGCGCTCCGCTCACTTTTTGAGCGCTACACTCTTGGTTTGTTGATTGTGTACCTTGGTTTGCATGGATTGGCACGAGAAAGTGAGAAGAAGAGAGCGCCGCGCTTGAGTTTTGGAGCGCTACCCTTGGCCCTTGCTAGGTTCCCCTCTTCGAACCTTGGTCAATGCATTGTGCTTCCTTGTTTTGCTTGGCCTTGTGCCTTGCTCCCTTGCCAAAGAAGGCTCAAAAAGGTAAGAGAATGGAGTGCCACGCTCAAAGTTTTGAGCGCTCCTTCCTTCGCTAGCCTTGTGCATGCTTCCCTGGGCTTGGATGCGCGAGAAAGGGAACAAAAGAGAGCACTACGCTCTCAATTTTGAGCTCCCTCTTGGTCCTTGGTGCGTGCTGCACCATTTGGTGCTTCCCCTGGGCTTGTTGTACTCATGCAAAAGTGAGCAAAAGAGAGTCTAGCACTTCAATTTTTGAGCGCTACTCTTTGTGTCTTTGATGCGCCACGCTCTATGTTCATGGGCCACGCTTTTCAAAGCATGGCCTAAGGTCCAAAGTGTGCCCAAACTTCAAAAGTGTGCCAAAAATTCCTTTTTCCACCATTTCTTCACCTACAAGCAATCCAAACAACTAATCAAAGCTCCACCAAAATCACTAGATCTCTGCATTGTTATAAAATCAATGAATTTTAGCATAAAACCTATGATTTAGTATAAAATGAATGATGTTTGATTGGTTCAAGATAATCATAAAAATTCACTCCAATTACTTACTTATGGTGCAAGAAAGTGCATAAAACCTAATGAAACTAATGAAAAATGCTTGTAAAACAAGTATAAGATGACTTGTCATCACAACACCAAACTTAAACCTTGCTTGTCCCCAAGCAAGCATTGAACATTGAGAAGAAATGAAATGAAATAGAGAAGCATACATGTCCTTATTTAGCAGATAATTGAATTTGAACTATGGGATTTTATGCAGACAAACATGCAGATCATTTATCCTTTGCTGATGAATAAGAAATTGACGAGCAGCAGAAGTTATACCAATTAAGAGATTATAATATAATAGAATAGCGTTGCGAGTATAGCTCTTAACCAGCAAAAATCTGCCTCATCAATTTAGAAAGGTTGTCACAAAAAGTTTAGAATAAAAATACTGGGAGTATGAGTCACAGGTCGTCTCCCAACGAGTTGCTAGAAAAGGGTGCTAATTTATTAATCAGGAATTTTTCGAGAGTTTTTGAGAATTGATTAACAGAAATTAAACAATTGTAATTTAGTGCAATGAAAATTAAAAGTGATTTATAATATTCTAAATAAAAAGCCTTGACTGGGGGAATGATTAATCGAAAGTTCTATCCTTGTTGGGATCTCTTAAGTGTAGTATCAAAAAGGTTGTTGTTTTCACTTAGTTAACCCTTACTAAATAAAGAAAAGTCAAGTGATTGAGCTAACTCTTATTCGCAAATCCTAGTCCTCTCCCTTGGGAAGGTCTAGCGTTAGTAAATACAGAACTAGCCAACAACTTCCAATTTAACCATCACTTAAGCCTTCCAACTCAAGTGTCTCCTCCTAATCAACCCCATGTCAAGTAGGGAATCTACTCCATTGACATGAATATAACGCTTGTAGAAATATAAAAAGAAGACATGATAATTTAAATAAAATATAGATTCAAAATTAATTAAAAGTAAAAGTAATCCTTTTGCATTAACAATCCATGAAAATAATCCAATTACCACTCTAAACAAGAATTAAGAATATGGAATAAATAAAAGAGTAAGTAAGGAAACAAACTAGTAATTTCTCTCTAGATTCAGATCTAAAAACCTAAAACCTATCCTAAAGAGAATATGTAAGTGTGTATGTCTCTGTGTGTCGAGTCTCTACTTGTTCCCTGACTTTATTTTGTGTTTCTGGGCCAAAAACTAGGTCAAAATGCGGTCCGAAATGGCTCCAAGCGTTTTTCGTTAATTTTGCAGATCGCGCAGGTCACGCGTATGCGTCAGTCATGCGTGCACGTCATTCGGCATTTTCTCTTGTCACGCCTACGCATCATCCACGCGTACGCGTCAGGCACGCGCACGCGTCGCTGCAATTTTCTCCATTCCGCGCGCTCGCGTGAGCCATTCGCGCACATCGGTGTTTGCTGGTCATTTTCTTAGTTTCTTGTGTTCCTTCCATTTTTGCAAGCTTCCTCTCCATTTTCTAAGCCATTCCTGCCCTATAAAGCCTGAAACACTTAACACACGGATCACAACATCGAATGGTATAAAGAAGAATTAAAATGTACTAATTAAAGATCTCTAGGAAGCAAGTTTTCAATCATAAAACAATACTAGGAAGGGATTATAAAATCATGAAAATCATATGAATAAGTGGGTAAAGACTTGATGAAACCACTCAATTAAACCCAAGATAAACCATAAAATAGTGGTTTATCAACCTCCCCACACTTAAACATTAGCATGTCCTCATGCTTAGCTTAAGGAGATAAAATAAATGAGTAGGGAAAAGTAAGACTCATGCAATGCAATGCAACCTATGTATATGAATGCAACTATATGCTAAAATGATTTTTCCTACTTGGTTAAAAGTAAATAAGTTCTTCAAGACAAATATAAATCAAATATCACTAATTAAAATTTATATAGTAAAAACAAGTAAACTTGTAAGAAGACAGCTTATGAAAGCAGCGAACATAGAACTAAGCATTGAACCATCACTGATAGTGTATATGCACTCTAGTCGCTCTAGTGTATAGGGTAATCACTCTGCTCTTCTCTAATCATACTTTCTAAACCTTGTTCTTTACCTAACCAATCAACAAGTATTTGATGTACCAATGCAAACATCCTGAGGTCTTTTCAAAGTTGTAATGGGGCCAAGGTAAAGGTGAGGGTATATATATGGCTAAGTGAGCTATAAATTGAATCCTTGATTAACCTAAGCTCTTACCTATACATATACTCCTTATATTTTTAAATTCATGCCTAGCTACCCAAAATTTTCCCACTTTTGTATTACATAATCATGCATCAACTTTTCTCTTAACTTGTATCACATATGCATTGATTTTTCATTTAAATATAACGTTAGAACTGGGGTAACTTTGTCCCCTTATTCATTTATTTAATCACTTAATTACTTTAATATTTTTGGATTTTTTTTAAAGTATAAAAATAGACATAACATTGCCAATGCGCATGGATTTTTAATTTATCTAGTTTCACATGAGTAGGTACCCAAATTCCCAATTTTTTATCATGACATATTCCCTTATTAACCCATGTTCCCATAATTTTCCAACTCTTTATTGACACACAATCTCTATCTTAAGCTAACCAAAGATTCAATTTGGGGTAGTTAATTTGTTTTTCCGCTTAAGGCTAGTAATGTGGTAAAATATAGAACAAAAGGGATTTAAAAGGTACAAAGTGGCTAACAAAGGTAAATGGAAGGGTAGGCTATTTGAGATAAGTGAGTTAATAATCAATTAATGGCCTCAATCATATGCATGCATATAACACATTAAACATTGGACATATAAGATGGAACAAAATATAGATTACAATCATAGAGAAGCAAACACACAGGAATACAATTTTTATGGTTAAATAATGTAACATGTAATTAAGCTCAAATCTCACTGGATTGTGTGTTCTTAGCTTTAAACTATGTTCCAAATACAACTTCCAAACAAGTTTTAAAGAAAATTTTTTATTTAAATTAGTGAAATTTTCATAAATAGGGTCTTAAAAAGAAACTTATTATTTTTCAACCAAATAGAACATGCATGTAATTACCTATTACTATGCTATCTATCCTATCCTAATAAAAGAAAAATAACTTATTTATTGGTGTTAAGAAAGAGAAATTACCTCCGGAAGTCAGGTACTAACCGACCTCCCCACACTTAAAGCTTGGCACCGTCCTCGGTGCCATCAGTCAGGAACAAAGGGGGGCTGGTAGCAACATCTCCACAATCAAGACCGTCATGGCTTCCTGTGCTGGTAAATGAAGTAGAGTCCGGGGTGTCTGGGTTTTCTTCAGGTGGGTGGTTACCAACAAGTAGCTCCTTGAGGTATGTAAATTTGCGCTTGTTACAGCGCTCTCTTCGCTTTCCTTACCGGTCAAGCCGGTCTAACTTCTCAAGTATCTGATGGAGCAGTTGGTTTGTTGAAGGTGCTTGTGATGTGGTAGGAGAAGGGATATCTTCCGCTAGTTCTGTGCTCTGGTTGATAGTGGCTGCTGGAGGTCTGATATACTTCCCGTTAGGGACGTACTGATCATTTCGTGGAATCATGGCCTTGGTGTCCCTAGCTCTGTAGGAGACTCCGGCTCCTGAGACTAGATCTGACACCAAGGCGGGAAAAGGTATGTTACCCGCAATCTGTATGTGTCCCATAGCATGCCGAATGCGTCTTGGTAAATTGAGGTGTTGGTCTGTAAGGATACACCAGAGTAAAACAGCCATGTCTGCAGTGAAGGAGGACTCGTGAGTGCTCGGAAAGATGTAATGGGACATGATCTGTGCCCATACTCGAGCCTCCAATGTGAGTGCTGAAGTCAATATGCTCTTAGGTCGGGATCGATGGTATCCATAGATCCATTTGCTGCTAGGTTGTGCTATAACTCTGAGAACGGCGTCCTAGTCAAATTGGTATGTCTGGCATTTGAAAGAGGCTTTTTGGAATGCGTCCAATCATTCTGGAGCAGGGGGAAGATCTAAAGCTTGCTGAATGGCCTCTTCAGTTATGGGCACTTGCTTCTGACGGATATAGACAGACTGCATAGTTGGCATGTGAAAATTGGAGTAGAATTCAACTACCTATGATAGATTAATCTGCCATGGCTGTCTCCGTAGGAATTCCCATTGTCTTCGTTCAATTCAGGGCTTAACAAATTTAGCAATGTTGGTCGGGGGGTTGAGAAGGTATTCATTATTATAGTTCCTCTCCGCTAGGATTGGAAACATCTGCTCACAGTAGTGGTTAGTGAACCGCGCAGTGTCCTTTACTGGAAAGGCTTTCTCTTTTTCATCGATCTTGATGATCCTCTTGATTCGCTTTGTTGAGGGTTTTACTGCTGTTGAAGATGGCTCTGCAGCTAGTGCTCTTTTTGTTCCTTTCCTCGCTGGTGGTTTGTGAGTAGCTTTCTCTTTACCCTTCTTGGTGGCCATCCTCAAAAGGAAAAAAGTAAGTAACTTTAAAACTAAGGGTTAGAGCAAGGAAGAGGATGGTACAAGTGATAATCAATGCACAGTAAAGAAGTATGTTGTTAACACATGGTCGCGAATCCATGTGAAAAGTTCATCAATGGAAATATAGCAAGTGCATTTTGTGGCAATAAGATGCAAGATGTTTATTGGCATGCTGGCAAAGGCTTGAGTAGCATAGATCAAGCATCAAATGCTAAATTGTATTATCACTCGTAACAAACTAACCATCACGTTTGTATTGACAATTATATTCAATTAATAAAATAATGAAAGGGTTTTGTGAAAAACAGGCATTAGAGTAGTAGAATAGAATTATTTAAAAATAATACACAATGCCATACGGGCTTTTTCACAAACACTTAGCATGTATGGTAAATATGTGATTGAAAGTATTGAATTTGAACATGCAAATAACCCAAAAATAATTATTTATAATTGTCAAACAATTCCTTAATAATTCACAAGCAAAAATATAGAAGAAAATAATTACCGAAATAAATTTCTAACAGCAATTAAAAGAATGTAAAAAGAAAAAAGAAAGAAAAAGGAAACACAGAGTATGAAAGTAAAAATTAAAAGAAGAAGAAAACATAAATAAAAATAATAATAATAATAATAGAAAAGTAAAAAGGGAAGAAGAAAAGAAAAGAACCTTGATAATGGATGTGAAAAAGAGGGGGGGGGAAGTAAAAAGTGAGAAGGAATAAAGAAGAAAGAAGGAAGAAGAAAGAAATAAGAAGGAGGAAGGAAACATTAAGATCGGGGAAGAAAAAATAAGATATCTGGCGCTGATTTGGATAAACTGTGCGTCGCATGTGACGCGGACGCGTGGTGCACGCGTTCACGTGATTGGCGTTATTTTCAGATGACGCGGACGTGTGGGTCACGCGTTCGCATGAAGTGAACTGTGCCATTGGCGCGAGTGCAGCCTCGCGTACGCACAACTTCTGTTTCATACTCTCATTGCCAAAATTCAGGGTGACGCGTGCGCGTGGGTGACGCGCACGTGTGAATGGCCTATTTTTGAAAAATGACGCGGACGCGTGGGGCACGCGTTTGCGTGATAGGCTTGTGCTTCCAGCATCATTCCAGCCCCACTCCATCATAACTCTCTGCGATACACCTTTTTACGTCGATTTCGCGGGGTCACGCGTGCGCATGGGCGACGCGCAGGCATGGGAGGCTGATTTTTCAAATGACGCGGATGCGTAGGGCATGCGTTCGCGTGGGCATGCTTGTGCCTATGGCACGCCTCCAGCCACGCTTCCGCGTGACTCTTTGCTTCTTTTCTTCCTTGTTTCGAATGCACCTATGACGCGGACGCGTCGCGTGCTTTCCTTATTTTTTTTATATGCAGAATGCAAATGCATATGCAGGCTATATGCAAAGAATATGAGAAGAGTCGTTAACAAAAAAGTAAAATAAAACTAAGACTAAAACGGAACAATCATACCATGGTGGGTTGTCTCCCACCTAGTACTTTGCTTTTACGTCCTTAAGTTGGACTGTCTTCGGGTTTATTCTGCTTCTGTTGGTGGGTCTTCCAAGAGGAAAACCTCTAGCTCTTTGTGATCCTTCATCTTCTCACCATGATAAAGCTTTAGGCGATGTCCATTGACATTCATGAATTTGGAACTAGAAGGATGACGCAGGTGAAAAACTCTGTATGGCTCTGCGTTTTCCACTCTGTAAGGACCTTCCCATCTTGATCTCAATTTACCTGGCATAAGCCTCAGTCTGGAGTTATAAAGAAGAACTAACTACCTGGTCTGAATTCTCTCCTTTTAATGTGCTTGTCATGGACAACTTTCATCTTTTTTTTGTATCGCCTGGAGTTATTATATGCTTTTAGGTGAATATTCTCCAATTCTGCTAGTTGCAGCTTTTTTTTCAGCACCAGCTTCTTCAAAATTCATGTTGCACTCTCTCACAGCCCAGAAAGCCTTGTGTTCTACCTCTACTGGAAGGTGGCAAGCCTTTCCGAACAATCCCATGCTTCTTCAATAATCCTGTCAGTCTCCTGTTACAAGAATGAGTGCCTTGATCACTCACGATTGCTCGTGGTGATCCAAAGCGACAAATAATATGGTTTCTAACAAAGAAAACAATAGTGTTAGCATCATCAGTACAGGTAGGAATTGCTTCCACCCATTTAGAAACTGTTCACACCCTGGGTCGAGCTATCCGACTCGGGATGTTTAACGACAAGGCGACCGACATCTTCAGGTCCGACTATCCGACCTCTTCTCAAAGAGCTCGGCCAAATTGCCAGGAAACCCCAATAAAGGGCCCGAATAGAGGATCACGACCCAAATCCAAAGGCAGCCCAAGCCTATAGAGTTAAGGGCGGTTCCCTTGAAGATAAGATGACCTCACCCAAAAGATAAGATAAGATAAAGATAACTAACTTATCTTATCTAAAAAGGTCACTCCACACCATTATAAATACACTGGAGCACCGAGGTATAACTCATACTCTGATTCTACTAAAAACCTGCTTAATACCCTTGCTAACTTAAGCATCGGAGTCCCTTGCAGGTACGCCCACCCTCCGGTGACAAAGGATCAGCAACCTAGCCAGTCCAACAAGTTAGACACAGCCGCTCCGGCCGCCACTCACCAGCCGGACATGTCAGCTCCGACCAGTACAGAAGATCTCGTTCGAGATCGACCTATAGTTTCAGGTAACCCTCAGAACATTGGCGCCGTTACCGGGGAACCTGGAAGTCATCCCATCACCATGGCGGATGAACAGGACAATGACCACGACTCAGATCTAGAGGATAGAACACCGCACAAAAACGCGAACACTACACTTAAGGATACTCCTCAACTTAACAACGTAAAGAATTCTCCAAATGCGGGTGCCATGGAGGCGCTTCAAGACCGATTAAAACAACTTGAAAAAGAAGCCCTACATCAGTGAGAGGCTGAGAAAAACCTATAAAGGGAAATAAGGCGACGCCGGGAATTGGAGGACAAACTCCTAAAACCCGAAGCCGATCTCAAGGCCAAAGCTAATCAACCCTCTCATGAGGATAGCTCTCGCAAGGACCAAGATCCATTTACCAAGGAGATCATGAAGACCAAAATCCCAAAAGACTTTAAACTCCCGGATATGACTTTGTACAATGGCACTACAGATCCCGGCCATCATCTCAGCAATTTCAGAAGTAGAATGTACCTCACCGACGCCTCAGATGCAGTTCGTGTAACAACCCTAGTTTTTGAAAATCAAATAATTAGTTATTTTTTATTTATTATATTTGTTGATAACTTTATTTTAAGAAAATTAGTTTACTAAAGGTAACTAAATAGAGTTTCATGATAATTGAAGTTTAAATTAATTAAAATTTTTATAATATCCTTATTAGATATTTGGTATAATTGAAATTATAATTTTGATAATTGAAAAATAAGAAGATTTGTATAATTTAATTTAAATAAATTCTATTTTGAATGAATTATGTTATTAATTTGAACTCCTAGAAAATAATTTTATTAAAAATGATTAGATTGATATTTATAGATACTTTAAGTTTAAGTCAATTAATATTTTTGTACAATTTTTATTATTAGTTATTTTACAATTTGAAATTAATGTTCCAGTGATAGAAATATAATGAAAAATTATACCATTTGATTTGAATAATTAATATTGAGCTTAAAACTATATTTTATAAAAATATGATTAATATGTTCATTTTATATTTTAAATTAGAAATAATCGATTGAACTTAGCAATATGTTGATAAATAATGTTCCTAAATATTTTTAATAAAGTATTTTTAGTTTTAAAATTACTCTACCCTTCAATTTTATCAAAATATCTATTCATATCTATCCATATTCTTTTATAAAATCCCAAATTCCTAAACCTAAATTCCCAAATTGTATCAGAAACCCTAATTCCCAAATCCTAGAAACCCTAACCCAGCTACCCTCTTCCCCAAGACTCAACAGTAGTTATGCAGCCCTATCCAAAACACACACACACAAGAACAGGAATAGAAAAGGGGGACAGAGGAAGAAGAGGGGGGAGAAGAGGGAGGCGGCGCGGTGGGTGCCACTGCCACCGTCGCCGCCGTTGCTAGCAGAGAAGAGGGGAGATCTGAGCGAGGAGAGAGCTCTCGAAATAGGGAGAGATCGACCCACGCCTCGTCGCCGCGCCACCGTCCCTGTGCCGCCGTCGCTCGCTCCATCCACGAGCTGCTGCCAGAACCGTGCGAGGAGGAACGATGCCGCCCCTTGCCACGATCGAAGCTCGCTGCCGCCGCGTTGCTCTGGTCTATCGTGCTGCCACTGTCGTCCAGGGAAGACCGCCGCTGCTTCTGTGTCCTCTAACGGCGCCGCTGCACGAGCCGGAGGAACTCGTCCCTGCTGGAGCCTCTGCTGCCATCAGAGCAACCCTTGAAGCTATTGATTTGGTTCCCATTCCTCCATTTTTGAGACTGTGAGCTTTAATCCTGGCTCTGCTTCTATCCTATTCCTATGTCTTTCACCTGTTCTAACTAAGGAAACCTATGTTTTTGTTCAGTGCTGCTACTCTATTTTCCCTGTTTACTACTAGAACTATCACAGGGGATACTGTGATGTCCTCAGGAAACTGTTAGAGCTGCTGTTGTTGTTGATGCGAGTTAGAATGAAGTTGGAGTCACGTTTAATTTTCTGGATCTAACTGAGGTAGGGGATTAATTTTTAAAGTTAAACATTTTTAATTTAGAATGCCTATAAAGTTAATTGGATAATTGCGAATAGTTAATAATGGTTAAGAATTGATTAATTGACGTGAATTTTCTGAAAGGTGTTTGAGAACAGTTAGCTATAGTGATTATTGTGAATTATGACTAGAATTGGATACTATTGTGATTATTCTGAATTATGAATTCGAATTGGATGCCATTGTGATGATTTTGAATTATAAGTGAAATTAAATGCGATTGTGAATTGTACTTTGAATGATTGATTTTTTTTTGTGTGATGAATTGGCTGAGATTCTGATCTTGGATGAACTATTTTGAATTGTTTGATATTGAATTGGAATTTTAATATAATGGAATGGCTGTTAAATAGACTTGTGACAGGTTGAAATTGGTTGAAGTGTGGCTGTGAATGATAATGTTATTTATTAAATTGAAATATGATGAGTTAATTTTTGAATGAAATGTATTTGAAAAAGTTAGTTGTGGTGATTGCTCTGAGTTATGATTGAAATTGGATGCGGATGTGAATTGAGTTTGGGTTATGGCTGTGATATTGACTGGCTTCGTTGTCGTGAGTAATTAACTGATGAGATTTACTTTGGTTTGAGGCTGTGATTGTTATTGGTTTTTTTTATTATTTTAGAATTGCTGGAAATTCCAATTTTAGTCGATTATGTCAAGTTGGTTATTATTGTTGATTTAAGTTTAACTAGAGTTGATTTTGAGGACGGTTGAAGGATTAAAGGTTGGTTACTGAACTATTTTCTTGAAGTATGATTTTTAGAATAAAATGGTAACTTTGCTAATAACTAAATAACTTTAAAAATAACAAGAAATATGAAGAGTTGATGTTTGGGGTAATTGATATGAATTCTTGAAGTTGAACCGGTTTACTTTTAAAGAATGGTTTATGGAAATTCTGATTTTAATTGATGAAAGAATGTTAGTTCTTAAACTGAATTGTGATGAGATAATTATTGAGAATCTGTCATGATAGTTGCTGATAAATGGATGGAGAATTGATTGAGTTTAATTTGAAAGGATTCTATGACTTATGAATTTAATTATGAATTGATGAGATGAAAATTGGATTGTTGGATTATGTGAGAATTGCGAATTGTGGATTTCCTGGTTGCTTGAGAATCTTGTATTTGATAATTGTTGAGAAAGGATTGTTGAATTGTTGAGAAAGAGGGAACCTGTAAGGGTGGCTAGGTCCGAGTTTTAGGGGAGGTGCTGCCGAAATTTATAAAATCTGAGGTTTTATTTGAGAAGTTATTTTAGAAGATTTGGATTTGGAAAATGATTATTTAAGTTTTATGTAGTTAAGAAAAAAATTTTTCTATTTTAAATTCGATTTACCAAAGAAAGGTTTATGTTTCAAAATTAAACTATTTAAGAAAGAAACTATGTTTTGAGATTGATTCAATATGAAAAGAATTATATTTTAAGCTTGAAATAAAGGATTAATTTTTAGAAGTTTAAAGAAATTATAATATTTGAATTTGAATAGTAAGGAGAGAGATGATTTTTGAGTCTTTGAAAAGTTAGTAAACTTGGAAGAGTTTTATTTGATTAATTTTAATGAGAGGAGTATATTTCAAAAAGCATTTGGTGAATTTAAAATATATGATCTACTTAAGTCTTTTGAAGAGGGTTAAAAAAATGTTCTAAAGTTAGTTTTGAATTAAGATTGTTAAAGTAGAGATTATGAACTGAAATGAGAATTAAGATTTTCATGAACAAATGCTTGAGAAAATTAAGAAAGGTTTAAGAAGATGTGTTAAGGATTCAAAGGGAAAGAGAGAATGAAGATTGATTTGTGGATTGTTGAGATTGAGAAAGGATAATGAAAAACGATAAAAGGCGGGAATACTCCATGAACTGTTAGTTGTTTAACTACGGGGGAAACCCAGAACTAATAATTGGTTAAATTCGGGAAGTACCCATGAACTGAATGATCATTGATCTCGGGGAAATCTATAAATTGTTATTTGTTTTATATACGGGAAAAACCCACGGACTGATAATTATTGATTACGGGAATAACCCATGAATTGTTGTATGTTGATCTCGGGTATAACTGATGAGCGGATACTTTATACATTTTTTGGCATTATTTTTACATAGTTTTCAGTATAATTTAGTTATTTTTTAGTATATTTTTATTAGTTTTAAATAAAAATCACATTTCTGGACTTTACTATGAGTTTGTGTATTTTTCTGTGATTTCAGGTATTTTCTAGCTGAAATTGAGGGACTTGAGCAAAAATCAGATTCAGAGGTTGAAGAAGGACTGCAGATGCTGCTGGATTCTGACCTCCCTACACTCAAAGTGGATTTTCTGGAGCTACAGAGCTCCAAATGGCGCGCTCTCAATTGCGTTGGAAAATAGACATCCAGGGATTTCCAGAAATATTTAATAGTCCATACTTTGCCCGAGTTTAGACGACACAAACTGGCGTTCAACGCCAGTTCCATGCTGCATTCTGGAGTTAAACGCCATAAACAGGTTGCAAAGTGGAGTTAAACGCCAGAAACAGGTTACAAACTGGCATTCAACTCCAAGAGAAGCCTCTACATGTGTAAAGTTACTGCTCAGCCCAAGCACACACCAAGTGGGTCCCGGAAGTGGATTTCTGCATCATTTACTCATTTCTGTAAACCCTAGTAACTAGTTTAGCATAAATAGGACTTTTTACTATTGTATTTACATCTTTGGATATATTTGGATTATCTTTTGATCCTTTGATCACGTTTAGGGGGCTGGCCATTCGGCCATGCCTGGACCTTATCACTTATGTATTTTCAACGGTAGAGTTTCTACACTCCATAGATTAAGGTGTGGAGCTCTGTTGTTCCTCATGAATTAATACAAAGTACTACTGTTTTTCTATTCAATTCAAGCTTATTCCTTTTCTAAGATATCCATTTGCACCCAAGAACATGATGAATGTGATGATTATGTGACGCTCATCATCATTCTCACCTATGAACGCGTGCCTGACAAACACTTCCGTTCTACATGCAAACAAGCTAGAATGAGTATCTCTTAGATATCTAATACAGAGGACCGAGTCCGAGATATTAGAATCTTCGTGGTATAAGTTAGAACCCATGGACGGCCATTCTTGAGATCTGGAAAGTCTAAACCTTGTCTGTGGTATTCCGAGTAGGATCTGGGAAGGGATGGCTGTGACGAGCTTCAAACTCGCGAGTGATGGGCGTAGTGACAGACGCAAAAGGATAGTAAATCCTATTCTAGTATGATCGAGAACCGACAGATGATTAGCCATGCAGTGACAGCGCATTGGACCATTTTCACAGAGAGGATGGGATGTAGCCATTGACAACGGTGATGCCCTACACAAAGCTTGCCATGGAAAGGAGTAGGAATGATTGGATGAAGACAGCAGGAAAGCAGAGGTTCAGAGGAATGAAAGGCATCTCTATACGCTTATCTGAAATTCTCACCAATGAATTACATAATTATCTCTATCCTAGTTTATATTTCAATTATGTTTTAATTATCAAATCTCCATAACTATCTTAATCCGCCTGACTGAGATTTACACGGTGACCATAGCTTGCTTCAAGCCGACAATCTCCGTGGGATCGACCCTTACTCACGTAAGGTTTATTACTTGGACGACCCAGTGCACTTGCTGGTTAGTTGTGCGGAAATGTGACTAAGTGTGATTCACGTTTGAGAGCACCAAGCCATTGGATCCATTGTTGAAGATCACGATTTCGCATACCAAGTTTTTGGCGCCGTTGCCGGGGAGGGAACAACAATTTCGCATTTATTTTCGGCAACAACAGTGCCATGTTTTTGGTCCGGCAACAACACCAAGTTTTTGGCACCGTTGCCGGGGATTGTTCGAGTTTGGACAACTGACGGTTCATCTTGTTGCTCAGATTAGGTAATTTTATTTTAATTTTAAGCTTTTTATTTCCTATTTTCAAAAAATACAAAAAAATTATTTTCCTCTTTTTCGTTTTTCCCAATTGGTTTTCGAAAAATAAAAAAAAATTTATAAAATCATAAAATCAAAAATATTTATGTGTTTCTTGTTTGAGTCTAGAGTCAAGTTTTAAGTTTGGTGTCAATTGCATCTTTTTAATTTTCTAAAAAAAATTATTTTCGAAAATTTAATGCATTGCATTCTTCATGATCTTCAAGTCGTTCTTGGCCAGTCTTCTTGTTTGATCTTCATATTTTCTTGTTTTGTGTCTTTCCTTGTTTTTCATATGCATTCTTGAATTATTAATGTCTAAAGAATAAAAATTTTTAAGATCGGTGTCTTGCATGTTTTCTTTTCTTGAAAATTTTTCAAAAATAAGTCTTGATGTTCATCTTGACATTCAAAGTGTTCTTGGTGTTCATCTTGACATTCAAAGTATTCTTGCATGCATCATGTGTTTTGATCCAAAGTTTTCATGCATTGAGTCTTTTTGATGTTTTTCTCTTTCTTTATTAAAATTCAAAAATCAAAAAAATATCTTTCCCTTTTTCACTCATAAATTTTCGAAAATTTGAGTTGACTTTTTCAAAACTTTTTAAAATTTAGTTGTTTCTTATGAGTCAAATCAAATTTTCAATTAAAAAAATTCTATCTTTTTCAAAAATCAAATATTTTTCAATTTTTCTTTCATATTTTCAAAAATTTCAAATGAATTTTCAAAATCTTTTTCTTATTTTTATTCCATATTTTCGAATTCAATGCTAATAATTAATGTGATTGATTCAAAAATATTAAGTTTGTTACTTGCCTAATAAGAAAGGTTCAATCTTTAAATTTTAAAATCAAATCTTTTTGTTTCTTGTTAGTCAAGTAATCAACTTTAATTTTCAAAATCAAATCTTTTTAAAATTCTTTTTCAAATCTTTTTCAAATTAAATTTCAATCACATCTTTTTCAAAATTTAATTTCAAAATCTTTTCTAACTTTTTATCTTTTCAAATTTGATTTTCAAATCTTTTTCAATTAACCACTTTACTTTTTATTTGATTCTTATCTTTTTCAAAACTACCTAACTAACTCCCTCTCTAATTTTCGAAAATCCCTTCCCTCTTTCTCAAATTTCCTTTTTAATTAACTAATTGTTTTGATTTCAATTTTAATTTTCGAATTTTAACTTTAATTTTAAAATATTTTTATTTTATTTTATTTAAATTTTCGAATTCTTCTCTTCCTCACCTCCTTCTATTTATTTATTAATCTACTAACACTTCTCCTCCACCCAAAAAATTCGAACCCCATCCCCCACTCTGTGTTCGAATTTTCCTCTTCTCCTTCTTACATTCTTCTCTTCTTATACTTGCATAAAGAATCTCTATACTGTGACATAGAGGATTCCATATTTTCTTTTGTGTTCTCTTCTTTTTCATATGAGCAGGAACAAGGATAAGAACATCCTTGTTGAAGCCGATCCTGAACCTGAAAGGACTCTGAAGAGGAAGCTAAGGGAAGCTAAAGCTCAACTCTCTGGAGAAAATCTGACAGAAATTTTCAAAAAGGAAGGAGACATGGCCGAAAATAATAACAATGCAAGGAAGATGCTTGGTGACTTTACTGCACCAAATTCCAATTTACATGGAAGAAGCATCTCAATCCCTGCCATTGGAGCAAACAATTTTGAGCTTAAACCTCAATTAGTTTCTCTGATGCAACAGAACTGCAAGTTTCATGGACTTCCATCCGAAGATCCTTTTCAATTCTTAACTGAATTCTTGCAGATCTGTGATATTGTTAAGACCAATGGGGTTGATCCTGAGGTCTACAGGCTTATGCTTTTCCTGTTTGCTCTAAGAGACAGAGCTAGAGTATGGTTGGACTCTCAACCTAAATATAGCCTGAACTCTTGGGATAAGCTGGTCACGGCTTTCTTAGCCAAGTTCTTTCCTCCTCAAAAGCTTAGCAAGCTTAGAATGGATGTTCAAACCTTCAAACAAAAGGAAGGTGAGTCCCTCTATAAAGCTTGGGAGAGATACAAGGAACTGACCAAAAAATGTCCTTCTGACATGCTTTCAGAATGGACCATCCTGGATATATTCTATGATGGTCTGTCTGAGCTATCAAAGATGTCATTGGACCACTCTGCAGGTGGATCCATTCACCTTAAGAAAACGCCTGCAGAAGCTCAAGAACTCATTGATATGGTTGCAAATAACCAGTTCATGTACACTTCTGAAAGGAATCCTGTGAGTAATGGGACGCCAATGAGGAAGGGAGTTCTTGAAATTGATACTCTGAATGCCATATTGGCTCAGAACAAAATATTGACTCAGCAAGTCAATATGATCTCTTAAAGTCTGAACGGATTGAAGGAATCATCCAACAGTACTATAGAGGCATCATCTGAAGGAGAAGCTTATGATCCTGAGAACCCTGCAATAGTAGAGGTGAATTACATAGGTGAACCCTATGGAAACACCTATAATCTCTCATGAAGAAATCATCCAAATTTCTCATGGAAGGATCAACAAAAGCCTCAACAAGGCTTTAACAATGGTGGAAGAAATAGGTTTAGCAATAGCAAGCCTTTTCCATCATCCACTCAGCAACAGACAAAGAGTTCTGAGCAGAATCCATCTAGCTTAGCAAATATAGTCTCTGATCTATCTAAGGCTACTGTAAGTTTCATGAATGAAATACGGTCCTCCATTAGGAATTTAGAGGCACAAATGGGCCAGTGAGTAAAAGAGTCACTGAAACTCCTCCTAGTACTCTCCCAAGCAATACAGAAGAAATTCCAAAGAGAGAGTGCAAGGCCATTGATTTAACCATCATGGCCGAACCTGCAAGGGAGGAGGAGGACGTGAATCCTAGTGAGGAAGACCTCCTGGGACGTCCAGTGACCAATAAGGAGTTTCCCTTTGAGGAACCAAAGGAATCTGAGGCTCAATTAGAGACCATAGAGATTCCGTTGAACCTCCTACTACCCTTCATGAGCTCTGATGAGTATTCTTCTTCTGAAGAGAATGAGGATGTTACTGAAGAACAAGTTGCCAAGTACCTTGGTGCAATCATGAAGCTGAATGCCAAGTTATTTGGTAATGAGACTTGGGAAGATGAACCTCCCTTGCTCATCAATGAACTGAGTGATCTGGATCAACTGACATTGCCTCAGAAGAAACAGGATCCTGGAAAGTTCTTAATACCTTGTACCATAGGCACCATGACCTTTGAGAAGGCTCTATGTGACCTTGGGTCAGGGATAAACCTCATGCCACTCTCTGTAATGGAGAAATTGGGAATCTTTGAGGTGCAAGCTACCAGAATCTCATTAGAGATGGCAGACAACTCAAGAAAACAGGCTTATGGACTAGTAGAGGACGTGCTAGTAAAGGTTGAAGGCCTTTACATCCCTGCTGATTTCATAATCCTTGACACTGGGAAGGATGAGGATGAATCCATCATCCTTAGAAGACCCTTCCTAGCCACAGCAAGAGCTGTGATTGATGTAGACAGAGGAGAGTTGGTCCTTCAACTGAATAAGGACAACCTTGTGTTTAAAACTCAAGGATCTCCTTCTGTAACCATGGAGAGGAAGCATGAAGAGCTTCTCTCACTGCAGAGTCAACCAAAGCCCCCACAGTCAAACTCTAAGTTTGGTGTTAGGAGGCCACAACCAAACACTAAGTTTGGTGTTGAACCCCCACATTCAAACTCTAAGTTTAGTGTTGGGAGGTTCCAACCTTGCTCTGATTATCTGTGAGGCTCCATGAGAGCTTACTGTCAAGCTATTGACATTAAAGAAGCACTTGTTGGGAGGCAACCCAATGTTATTTAATTATATCTATTTTATTTTCTCTTTGTTATTTCATGTCTTATTAGGTTGATGATCATGTGGAGTCACAAAAACTAATGAAAAAAATCAAAAACAGAATGAAAAACAGCATTAAAAATAGCATTAAAAATAGCACACCCTAGAGGAGAGGCATGCTGGCGTTAAACGCCAGAAACAAGTATCTGTCTGGCATTTAATGCCAGAAACAAGCACCGAGCTGGCGTTTAACGCCAGAACCAAGCATCTACCTGGCGTTAAATGCCAGAAACAAGCTGCATTTGGGCGTTTTACACGCCTAATTGGGGCAAGGATGTTAAGTCCTTGACCCCACTTGATCTGTGGACCCCACAGGATCCCCTCAGGATCTATGGACCCCACAGGATCCCCATTTTTTCTTCTCTCCTCTTCAAACCTTTTCATAACTCTCTTCCCCAAATACCCTTCACCAATCAACTCAATCACTCTTCTCCATCACCTCTTCACCACTCACATCCATCCTCTCTTCACCAAAAACCCCACCTACCTTCAACATTCAAACTATTTTCCCTCCCAAACCCAACCCTAATGGCCGAACCTTAACCCTCCCCCCACTCCTATATAAACCCCTCATTCTTTCTTCATTTTCACACAACACAAACCTCTCTTCTCCCCCTTGGCCGAAACAACCTCTCTCTCCCTCTCCTCCATTTCTCTTCTTCTCCTTCTTCTTTCTTTCTTCTTTTGCTCGGGTATGAGCAAACATTTTAAGTTTGGTGTGGTAAAAAGCATTGTGTTTTGTTTTCTATAACCATCAATGGCACCTAAGGCCAGAGAAACCTCAAGAAAGAGGAAAGAGAAGGCAATTGCTTCCACCTCTGAGCCATGGGAGATGGAGAGATTCATCTCAAAGGTCCATCAAGTCCACTTTTATGAAGTTGTGGCCAAGAAGAAAGTGATCCCTGAGGTTCCTTTCAAGCTCAAAAAGAATGAGTATCCGGAGTTCCGACTTGAGATCCAAAGAAGAGGTTGGGAAGTTCTCAACAACCCCATTCAACAAGTCGGGATCCTAATGGTTCAAGGGTTCTATGCAAATGCATGGATCACTAGGAACCATGATCAAAGTGTGAACCCGAATCCAAAGCATTGGCTTACCATGGTTCGGGGGAAATACTTAGATTTCAGTCCGGAAAATGTAAGGCTGGCGTTCAACTTGCCAATGATGGAAGAGAATGCACACCCCTACATAAGAATGGTCAACTTTGATCAAAGGTTGGACCAAGTCCTCATAGACATATGTGAGGAAGGAGCTCAATGGAAAATTGACTAAAGAGGTAAGCCGGTTCAACTAAGAAGGCATGACCTCAAACCAGTGGCTAGGGGATGGCTAGAGTTCATTCAACGCTCAATCATTCCTACTAGTAATCGGTCTGAAGTTACTATAGACTGGGCCATCATGATCCATAGTATCATGATTGGAGAGGAGGTGGAAGTTCATGAGATTATACCTCAAGAACTTTACAAGGTGGCTGACAAGTCCTCTACCTGGGCAAGGTTAGCCTTTCCTCACCTCATATGCCACATCTGCAATTTGGCTGGAATTGACATAGAGGGAGACATCCTCATTGAAGAGGATAAGCCCATCACTAAGAAAAGGATGGAGCAAACAAGAGATCATGGACCTTAACAAGAGTTTGAGGAAATTCCTCACCATGAAGTTCCTGAGATGCCTCAGGGGATGCACTTTCCTCCACAAAACTATTAGGAGCAAATCAACACCTCCCTAGCAGAATTAAGTTCCAATATGGGACAACTAAGGGTGGAACACCAAGAGCATTCCATCATCCTCCATGAAATTAGAGAAGATCAAAGAGCTATGAGGGAGGAGCAACAAAGACAAGGAAGAGACATAGAGGAGCTCAAAAGCACCATTGGTTCTTCAAGAAGAGGAAGACGCCACCCTCACTAAGGTGGACTCATTCCTTAATCTCCTTGTCTATTTATTTTATATTTTTGGTTTCCATGCTTCATGTTTAATTATGTTTGTGTCTTTACTATATGATCATTAGTGTCTAAGTGTCTATGCCTTAAAGTTATGAATATGAATCCATTACCGCTCTTAAATGAAAACTGTTCTAAAAACAAAAGAACAAGAAGTACATGGTTTCGAATTCATCCTTGAAACTAGTTTAATTATTTTGATGTGGTGGCAATACTTTTTATTTTCTAAATGTATGCTTGAACAGTGCATATGTCTTTTGAAGTTGTTGTTTATGAATGTTAAATATGTTGGCTCTTGAAAGAATGATGAAAAGGAGAAATGTTATTTGATAATCTGAAAAATCATAAAAATGATTCTTGAAGCAAGAAAAAGCAGTGAATACAAAAGCTTGCAGAAAAAAAAAAGAAAAGAAAAAAAATAGCGAAAAAAAAAGTAAGTAGAAAAAACCAATAGCCCTTAAAACCAAAAGGCAAGGGTAAATAGAAAGGATCCAAGGCTTTGAGCATCAGTGGATAGGAGGGCCTAAAGGAATAAAATCCTGGCCTAAGCGGCTAAACCAAGCTGTCCCTAACCATGTGCTTGTGGCGTGAAGGTGTCAAGTGAAAGCTTGAGACTAAGCGGTTAAAGTCAAGGTCCAAAGCAAAAAAAAGAGTGTGCTTAAGAACCCTGGACACCTCTAATTGGGGACTTTAGCAAGTGAGTCACAATCTGAAAAGGTTCACCCAGTTATGTGTCTGTGGCATTTATGTATCCGGTGGTAACACTGGAAAACAAAGTGCTTAGGGCCACGACCAAGACTCATAAAGTAGCTGTGTTCAAGAATCAACATACTGAACTAGGAGAATCAATAACACTATCTGAACTCTGAGTTCCTATAGATGCCAATCATTCTGAACTTCAATGGATAAAGTGAGATGCCAAAACTATTCAAGAGGCAAAAAGCTACAAGTCCCGCTCATCTGATTGGAGCTAAGTTTCATTGATATTTTGGAATTTATAGTATATTCTCTTCTTTTTATCCTATTTGATTTTTTAGTTGCTTGGGGACAAGCAACAATTTAAGTTTGGTGTTGTGATGAGCGGATAATTTATACGCTTTTTGGCATTGTTTTTACATAGTTTTCAGTATAATTTAGTTAGTTTTTAGTATATTTTTATTAGTTTTTAAATAAAAATCACATTTCTGGACTTTACTATGAGTTTGTGTGTTTTTCTATGATTTCAGGTATTTTCTAGCTGAAATTGAGGGACTTGAGCAAAAATCAGATTCAGAGGTTGAAGAAGGACTGCAGATGCTGCTGGATTCTGACCTCCCTGCACTCAAAGTGGATTTTCTGGAGCTACAGAACTCCAAATGGCACGCTCTCAATCGCGTTGGAAAGTAGACATCCAGGGCTTTCCAGAAATATTTAATAGTCCATACTTTGCGCGAGTTTAGATGACGCAAACTGGCGTTCAACGCCAGTTCCATGCTGCATTCTAGAGTTAAACGCCATAAACAGGTTGCAAAGTTTAGTTAAACGCCAGAAACAGGTTACAAACTGGCGTTCAACTCCAAGAGAAGCCTCTACACGTGTAAAGCTCAATGCTCAGCCCAAGCACACACCAAGTGGGCCCCAGAAGTGAATTTCTGCATCATTTACTCATTTCTGTAAACCCTAGTAACTAGTTTAGCATAAATAGGACTTTTTACTATTGTATTTACATCTTTGGATATATTTGGATTATCTTTTGATCCTTTGATCACGTTTAGGGGGCTGGCCATTCGGCCATGCTTGGACCTTATCACTTATGTATTTTCAACGGTAGAGTTTCTACACTCCATAGATTAAGGTGTGGAGCTCTGCTGTTCCTCATGAATTAATACAAACTACTACTGTTTTTCTATTCAATTCAAGCTTATTGCTTCTCTAAGATATCCATTCGCACCCAAGAACATGATGAATGTGATGATTATGTGACGCTCATCATCATTCTCACCTATGAACGCGTGCCTAACAAATACTTCCGTTCTACATGCAAACAAGCTAGAATAAGTATCTCTTAGATATCTAATACAGAGGACTAAGTCTGAGATATTAGAATCTTTGTGGTATAAGTTAGAACCCATGGACGGCCATTCTTGAGATCTGAAAAGTCTAAACCTTGTCTGTGGTATTCCGAGTAGGATCTGGGAAGGGATGGCTATGACGAGCTTCAAACTCGTGAGTGATGGGCGTAGTGACAGACGCAAAAGGATAGTAAATCCTATTCCAGTATGATCGAGAACTGACAGATGATTAGTCATGCAGTGACAGCACATTGGACCATTTTCATAGAGAGGATGGGATGTAGCCATTGACAACAGTGATGCCCTACATAAAGCTTGCCATGGAAAGGAGTAGGAATGATTGGATGAAGACAGCAGGAAAGCAGAGGTTCAGAGGAACGAAAGGCATCTCTATACGCTTATTTGAAATTCTCACCAATGAATTACATAAGTATCTCTATCCTAGTTTATATTTCAATTATTTTTTAATTATCAAATCTCCATAACTATTTGAATCTTCCTGACTGAGATTTACAAGGTGACCATAGCTTGCTTCAAGCCAACAATCTCCGTGGGATCGACCCTTACTCACGTAAGGTTTATTACTTGGACGACCCAATGCACTTGCTGGTTAGTTGTGCGGAATTGTGACTATGTGTGATTCACGTTTGAGAGCACCAAGCCATTGGCGCCATTGTTGAAGATCACGATTTCGCATACCAATAACCTGATGTGTATTTTTGGAAAATGAATTCCAAGCACACAAATCTAACCGGCAAGTATACCAGGTCGCATCAAGTAATAATAACTCACATGAGTGAGGTCGATCCCACAGGGATTGAAGGATTGAGCAATTTTAGTTTAGTGGTTGATTTAGTCAAGCGAATCAAGTATTGGTTTGAGTGGTTTGTAATTGACAGAAGCTAAATTGCATGAAATGTAATTGGAGAGGGAAGAATTGCAGTAAATTAAAGAGAACAGAAAGTAAAAGTGTTGAATCTTAAAGAACAAGTAAATTAAACTGCAGAAGCTTAGATTGCAAGAAATGTAAATGACTGAATCTTAAAGGGCAAGGAATATAAATTGCTTGAATTGTAAAAGGGTTTAGGGAGCTAGGATTGCAAAAATTAAACAAGCAGAAGTAAAATGACAATTAACAGAGAAGGAGAAAATGAATCTAAATGCAGTAGATCTAAACAAGAGAAGAACAATTGCTTGAAAATATAAACAGAAAGTAAAATGTAATTCACTTGCAATAACTAAAAGAAAGTTGAAGATCTCAGCGGTGGAGGAGACTAGAAAATAAGTCTAGATCTCAAATCCTTCCTTGATCTAATAAGAACAATTGCATAAGAAAATGGAGTAGTAAAATGCAGAAGAAATGGGAGATGAAAGCAGTAAACAGAATTTGGAATGTAAATCACAGTTCTTAGAATTCTGTAGAAAGATAAACAAAGAGATCTCAAGGTGAGATTGAAACAGAATTTCTTCAATTCTCCACCCAAGATCCAAGACAAGAAGTAAAGAGTTCTTAAGCAAGAACAAGGAAGAAGAGAGATCAATTCTCCTTCCAAATTCTCAAAGATCCAAATTCAAAGTAAAAACTCTAAAAATTACAAAATGAAAATTCTCAAAGAAGCAAAAGGTCCTCACTAAATCAAACTAGCTTCTATTTATACACTTTCTATTTTTGGATTTTAGAATTTGGAGTGGGCTTTTTAATTTGGTGAAGAATTGAATTTTAATTGAATTTTGGTCCAATTTTAGCCCAAGAGTGTTTGCTCCCAGTGTAGTGCTCTACTCTTGAGGGGAGCGGAGCATCAAGGCTTGTCTTTGGTCTCTTTGTTGCGTGCCAAGTTGGGTGCCTCAGGATAGCGCTCTGCTCTTGTGGGGAGCAGAGCATTGCCTTGTCTTAGAGCTTGTCTTGTGCGCACCAAGCTCCTTGGGCCGTGTCAAGTTGCGCCTCATGCACCAAGGAATAATGGAAGTAGCGCTCTGCTCTTGTGGGGAGCGGAGCATTGGCACTCCAATTTCCTTTGTGCACAAAGTGGCACCTTGCTCCTTGCTTCCTTAAGGTGCTTCGTTCGATCCTTGGGGGTAGCATTTTAGCCATTTTTGGCTTATTTCCTTTGTGAGTAGCACTCCCCCACTCCTCCTTGCTCATGAGTTCGAACCTTGTAGCTTTCACTAGCAAACTTCTTCCTTGAATTTATTTTTGAGTGAAGCCCCGATAATGCTCTTGACAAGAGCAGAGCATCATTCTTTTCCTCTTTCTCTCTTGGTTCAAAATTGTGCTCCGCTCTCAAGGGGAGCATAGCATCAAAGTCTTGCTTCCTTGGTTCATTGTTGTGCTCCCTTAGAGAGTGCTCCGCTCTTGGATAGAGCGCTGTGCTTCCTCCTTCCATATGCCATGCTTCCTTGTTTCTTTTGCTGCACTTTTCTCTTCCTTGGGCCACGCTTCTTAGGCTACGCTTTCTTGTTTTCTTCTTTTCTTCACCTGTAAATAATCAAAACAGCCAATCAATGTATCACCAAATTCATAAGGTTTATAATTCATTTAAATATCAATTAAATTTAGCTTAAACCTCATGATTTAGTATCAATTAATGGTGGTTGATTGATTCAAGGAAACCATGCAATTCCATTCCAAATTACTTACTTACAATGCAAGAAAGTACATAAAACCTAATAAAAACAAAGAAAAAGACTAGTAAAACTAGGCTAAGATGACTTGTCATCAGAACACCAAACTTAAAACTTGCTTGTCCCCAAGCAAGCATTAAACATAAGAGAAGATAGAATGAAATAGAGAAGTATGCATGTCCTTATTAAGCAGATAGTTGAACTTGGTTCATGGGGTTTTATGCAGATCAATAGTAGCTCATTTATTACTTGCTATTAAATAAACAATGTTTCCTCAAGGGTTCACTAAGGTTGCTGCTATAATGCCTTGCTTTCTGCTTACTTCCCTTTTTAACTTTTTCCTTTTTTTCTTTTGCTTATAGAGCTTATTACTTATTGAAGGCTTGGTGGCAAATGTTGCAGCAACCTTTGGCTTAATTATCCTCAACATTTCTTCACCACAGACACATGGCTCACCTTTTTCTTCCTAGGATCATTGATGCCTAGCATCTCTTTGGATAGCTAAGTGTTTTGTAGCTAGGTTGCTCTTTGTTGTGGACTTTCAGTTGGCAATCCCAAATCAGTTGATCTAAGTGGCCAAGTTTTGAAATACTCCTTAGAACTTACTTGTCGAAGCATATCCTAGTACAAAAACACCACAGGCATGTGTCCTAAGGTCCAAGCTATTGGTGTCTAGCCTTATTGTTTGTTTCTTTGCCACTTTTTGGCTTTTTTATTTCTTTTTCTTTCGGTTTTGATTCATTTTCAAGGGATTTTTATTAATTGAAGGATCATAGCAGCAACTAGCTTAAGCTTCAAGTAACATGTCATTGTGCAGCAGTTATTTTGTGAGCTAACAATTGAATCAAACACATGCCACCACTAACTTTTCATTCTAACTTTTGCAACATTGAACAATTAATTTTCTAAATTAAACATCTCTCTTTTATTCAAACAGCAAGGGAACAAAGCAAAATACTCAAGCTAATGAAGGATGACAATTATTATGCAGATAACTTTTAAGCTAAAAATTATGCAGATAGCTTTCTTTAGCATGTACTTTTACTTGCAACTAAATGAACATTCTAGCAAGGCATGAAGGGATCCCTGAATTAAAACATTTCATAACTACAAGGATTAACTATAAATACAACCTGTTGGGTTGCAGCTTTTCATTCTTCCTTCTGTTATGCTCCTTCTGAGTCATAGTGCAAATGTTCTTTAATTTGTTGGCTGTTTTCATGCATACTCCTCAAACGTTGCTTGCTTTTCAAGCCCTTTAGGTATCCGGTTAATCTACAAAGCTTGTTTGTGGGCTTTTGAACTTTACTTTGGTGTGTGAACACCAAACTTAGTTCCTTGCCAATGTTTCTCATGTAACAAATTAACTATATGTGAAATCCTTTTTCCTTGCTAAAGGTAATAAAACTAAAAACTATGAAACAGCAAATAGTTAACTAGTTTATCTAAATGTTTGAAGCTAGCATTATGCAGAAAGTGAGAATGCATTTTATGATGAGACTTTGGTGGAACACCAAACTTAGAATCCTTTATTCTCCCTTATATTGTTTTGGTGTGCAACACCCAACTTAGCTTCTTGCAATATAGATAAAGCTAATTAACCTTTTTATTAAAATAGTTATGAGAAGAAAACTACCTCAGGTTGGGTTGCCTCCCAACAAGCGCTTCTTTATTGTCATTAGCTTGACATCCTATATTCTTGCTTAGCTTAGGTTTTGAACCTCTTTTTCCTTGTCCCATTGCCCTCCTAAGTAAGGCTTTGCTCTGTGCCCATTTGCTGTGAAATGACTCTGAGTAGCTTCATCTAGCAACTCAAGATTTCCATAAGGAAAAACTTTTGTCACTAAATATGGGCCAATCCATTTGGACTTGAGCTTGCCAGGGAAAATCTTGAGCCGTGAGTTGTATAGGAGTACTTGCTGTCCTGGTTTGAACTCTTTCTTTAAAATCTTCCTGTCATGCCATCTCTTTGCTCTTTCCTTGTATGCCTTAGCATTTTCATAGGCTTCTAGCCTAAATTCATCCAACTCATTTAGTTGTAGTAACCTTTTCTCCCCTGCTGCCTGAGAATCAAGGTTGAGGAGTTTAGTAGCCCAAAAAGTTCTGTGTTCAAGCTCTATAGGGAGGTGGCAGGATTTTCCATACAATAGCTGAAAAGGGGACTTTCTAATGGGAGTTTTGAAAGCTGTTCTGTATGCCCAGAGTGCATCTTCTAGCTTCATAGCCCAATCTTTTCTTGTGCTTCCCACTGTTTTCTCTAAGATCTTCTTCAACTCCTTATTTGCTAATTCAGCCTGGCCATTAGTTTGAGGGTGGTATGGTGTGGCTACTTTATAGATTACTCCATATTTGTGGAGGAGTTTCTCCATCTGTTTGTTGCAAAAATGACCACCACCATCGCTAACAATACCCTTGGGCACTCCATATCTAGTGAAAATGTGCTTCTTAAGGAATTGAAGGACAATCTGTGCATCACAGGTGGTTGTGGCTATGGCTTCCACCCACTTTGAGACGTACTCCACTGCCACCAAGATGTATCTGAAAGAGTAGGAAGGGGGAAAGGGTCCCATGAAATCAATGCCCCATAGGTCAAATAGCTCCACTTCCAGGATGAAATTTTGAGGCATCTCATTCCTTCTTGTCAATCCTCCAGCTCTTTGGCATTCATTGTATTGGTGAACAAACTCTCTGGCATCCTTGAAGATAGTTGGCCAATAGAAGCCACTCTGCAGTACCTTTGCAGCTGTTCTCTCTGGTCCAAAGTGTCCACCGTATGCTGAACCATGATAATGCCACAATATGTCCTTCATTTCATTTTTAGGGACACACCTCCTAATCATTCCATCAGAGCATCTCTTGAATAAAAAAGGTTCGTCCCACAAGAACTTCCTTGCTTTATTGAGTAGCTTCTTCACTTGTTGCTTGGAAAATTCTTGAGGTATTTTCCTTCCTACTTTGTAATTTGCTATGTCAGCAAACCAAGGTGTTTGTTGAACTTGGAAAAGGTGCTCATCAGGGAAATTCTCATTTACTTGCTGTGGTCTATCTTGTTTGGCTTCTTGTGGCACTCTTGATAAATGATCTGCTATTTAATTTTCACTTCCTTTTCTATCTCTCACTTCAATATCAAATTCTTGTAGCAACAGCACCCACCTAATAAGCCTTGGCTTTGAATCCTGTTTAGACATTAAATACTTGAGAGCAGCATGGTCAGTATACACTATAACCTTTTAACCAATCAAGTATTGCCTAAACTTATGAAATGCATATACAATTGCTAAAAGTTCTTTCTCAGTAGTGGTATAATTTTTCTGTGTTTCATTTAACACCTTACTGGCATAATATATGACATGGTGCAACTTGTCTTTCTTTTGCCCCAGTATAGCACCAATAGCAAGGTTACTTGCAACACACATAAGTTCAAAAGGTATGTTCCAATCAGGGGGTGTGATAATTGGTGCTGTAATGAGTTTTCTCTTTAGAGTTTCAAAGGCATGTTTACAGTTGTCATCAAAGATAAAGGGGTATCAATCATTAGTAAATTGCTCAATGGTTTTGCTATTTTTGAAAAATCTTTGATGAACCTCCTGTAAAAGCCAGCATGCCCAAGAAAACCCCTCACTGCTTTCACATTAATAAGTATAGGGAGTTTTTCAATAATTTCTATTTTAGCTTTATCAACTTCTATACCTTTACATGACACTTTATGCCCAAGAACTATTCCTTTCGGGACCATGAAATGGCATTTCTCCCAATTCAATACCAGGTTAGTTTCTTGGCATCTTTTCAAAACAAGAGTTAAGTGATGCAAGCAAGTGTTAAATGAATTGCCAAAGACAGAAAAATCATCCATGAAGACTTCTAAAAATTTTTCCACCATATCAGAAAAAATGGAGAGCATACACCTTTGAAAGGTGGCTGGGGCATTGCATAGTCCAAAAGGCATCCTCCTGTAGGCGAAAACTCTAAATGGGCATGTGAAGGAAGTCTTCTCTTGATCCTTGGGATCCACCACTATTTGATTGTACCCAGAGTATCCATCCAGGAAGCAGTAGTAAGCATGGCCTGCTAATCTTTCCAACATTTGATCAATGAAGGGCAGAGGGAAGTGATCTTTTCTTATAGCATCATTCAGTCTCCTGTAATCTATGTACATTCCCCACCCAGTCACTGTCCTGGTGGGATCAACTCATTCTTCTCATTGGTGATGACTGTCATTCCTTCCTTTTTTGGTACAACTTGAACTGGACTCACCCATGAGCTGTCCGAGATTGGAAAGATTATCCCAGCATTCCATAGCTTCATCACTTCTTTTTGAACCATCTCTTTCATGGTTAGGTTGAGTCTCCTCTGAGGTTGAACTACAGGTTTTGACTCTTCCTCCAATAAGATTTTATGCATATAGATGGCAGGGCTGATGCCTTTGATATCCTCAATTGTCCAGCCCAAGGCTGTCTTGTGAGCCTTTAATAATTCAATCAACTTTGTTTCCTCTTCCCTGTTCAAGGAGGAGTTTATGATTACTGGCAAGGCTTCTGCTTCCCCAAGAAACACGTATTTAAGGTGAGGAGGGAGAGGCTTCAACTCTTATTTTGGCTTATCCTCTTCCTTATCTTCAATGGATATTTCTACCACTTCCTCTCCTTGTTCCTCCTGGTGCTCTTGATAATCGTCCTCAAATATTTCTTCTAACAAGCTTTCTATCACATCCACCTTCATGTAGTTTTCTTGCTCAGAGGGATGTTACATTGATTTGAAACCGTTGATGACCATTTGCTCATTGTGCACCCTGAAGGTCATTTCTCCCTTCTCTACATCAATAGTGGTTCTTGCTGTAGCTAGAAATGGTCTTCCTAAGATGATTGAGTTGTTTCCTTCCCCTTCTGTGTCCAAGATTACAAAGTCTGCAGGAAAGATAAACTCTCTAACCTTCACTAGTAAATTCTCCACAATTCCCTTGGGTGTCTTGATTGATCTATCGGCCATCACTAGTGACATCCTAGTAGGTTTGATTTCTTCTATAGCAAGATTTCTCATCATTGAGAGGGGCATCAAGTTGATGCTGGCACCTAAATCACATAGGGCGTTTTCCAATGTCATCTTGCCTATGGTGCATGAGACCACAAAACTCCCTGGATCTTTGAGCTTTGGTGGGATACCCCTTTGGATCACAGCGCTACATTCTTCAGTGAGCAGTATAGTTTCATTCTCTTGCCAACTTCTCTTCTTGTTAATAAGCTCCTTCAAAAACTTGGCGTATAGGGGCATTTGCTCTAGTGCTTCAGCCGGGAGAATGTTGATCTCCAATTTCTTGAACGTTGAACGCCCAAAAGAAGCACATTTCTGGCGTTCAGACGCCAGGAACAGATGAGGAGCTGGCGTCTAACGTCACTCCAGCTTCTAACTCTGGCACTCAATTGCCAGTGAGGGATCAGACACACACAAGTGCTGATGACAACCCATCTAAAAAGGCTTCTTCAACCACTTTTGTAGGAAATAAACCTACAGCAACTAAGGTTGAGGAATATAAAGCCAAGATACCTTATCCTCAAAAACTCCGCCAAGAGGAGCAGGATAAGCAATTTGCTCGCTTTGCAGATTATCTCAGGACTCTTGAAATAAAGATTTCATTTGCAGAGGCACTTGAGCAAATACCTTCTTACGCCAAGTTCATGAAAGAGATCTTGAGTCATAAGAAGGATTGGAGAGAAACTGAAAGAGTTCTCCTCACTGAAGAATGAAATGCAATCATTCTGAAAAGCTTTCCTGAAAAGCTTAAAGACCCTGGGAGTTTTCTGATACCATGCACATTAGAAGGTAATTGCACCAAGACAGCTTTATGTGATCTTGGGGCAAGCATCAACCTAATACCTGCATCCACTATCAGAAAGCTTGGTTTAACTGAAGAAGTTAAACCAACCCGGATATGTCTCCAACTTGCTGATGGCTCCATTAAATACCCATCAGGCGTGATTGAAGACATGATTGTCAGAGTTGGGCCATTCGCCTTTCCCACTGACTTTGTAGTGCTGGAAATGGAGGAGCACAAGAGTGCTACTCTCATTCTAGGAAGACCCTTCCTAGCAACTGGACGAACTCTCATTAATGTCCAACAGGGGGAAATAACCCTGAGAGTCAGTGAGGATGAGTTTAAGTTGAATGCTGTCAAAGCCATGTAGCATCCAGACACATCAAAAGACTGCATGAAAGTTGATCTTATTGACTCTTTGGTAGAAGAGATCAACATGGCTGAGAGTCTCGAATCAGAGTTGGAAGACATCTTTAAAGATGTTCAGCCTGATTTGGAGGATTCAGAGGAAATGAAAGAGCCTCTGAAATTTCCTCTGGAAGAGGAAAAACCTCCTAAACCCGAGCTCTAACCATTACCACCATCCCTGAAATATGCATTTCTGGGAGAAGGTGACACTTTTCCAGTGATCATAAGCTCTGCTTTAAATCCACAGGAAGAGGAAGCACTGATACAAGTGCTAAGGACACACAAGACAGCTCTTGGGTGGTCCATAGGTGACCTTAAGGACATAAGCCCATCTAGATGCATGCACAAAATCTTATTGGAGGATAATGCTAAACCAGTGGTTCAACCACAGAGGCGGCTAAACCAGCCATGAAGGATGTGGTGCAGAAAGAGGTCACCAAATTACTGGAGGCTGGGATTATTTATCCTATTTCTGATAGCCCCTGGGTGAGCCTTGTTCAAGTTGTCCCCAAAAAGGGAGGCATGACAGTGATTCATAATGAAAAGAATGAACTGGTTCCTACAAGAACAGTTACAGGGTGGCGCATGTGTATTGACTACAGAAGGCTCAATACAGCCACCAGAAAGGATCATTTTCCTTTACCATTCATAGACCAGATGCTAGAAAGACTGGAAGGTCATGATTATTACTGCTTTTTGGATGGCTACTCAGGCTATAACCAGATTGTAGTAGATCTCCAGGATCAAGAGAAAACAGCATTCACATGTCCATCTGGAGTGTTTGCTTATAGAAGGATGCTGTTTGGGCTGTGTAATGCGCCTGCAACCTTCCAGAGATGCATGCTCTCTATTTTCTCTGACATGGTGGAAAAATTTCTGGAAGTCTTCATGGATGACTTCTCAGTATATGGAGACTCATTCAGCTCCTGTCTTGATCACCTGAAACTAGTTCTGAAAAGATGCCAAGAGACCAACCTGGTTTTAAACTGGGAAAAATGTCACTTTATGGTGACTGAAGGGATTGTCCTTGGGCATAAAATTTCAAACAAAGGAATAGAGGTGGATCAAGCAAAAATAGAGGTAATTGAAAAATTACCACCACCTGCCAATGTTAAGGCAATTAGAAGCTTTCTGGGGCATGCAGGATTCTATAGGAGGTTTATAAAGGATTTTTCAAAAATCGCAAAACCTCTGAGCAATCTGCTAGTTGCTGACATGCCATTTGTGTTTGACACAGAGTGTCTGCAGGCGTTTGAAATGCTGAAAGCCAAGCTAGTCACAGCACCAGTTATTTCTGCACCAGACTGGACATTACCATTTGAGCTAATGTGTGATGCCAGTGACCACGCCATTGGTGCAGTACTGGGGCAGAGGCATGACAAGCTTCTGCATGTCATTTATTATGCTAGCCACGTTTTAAATGATGCCCAGAAAAATTACGCAACCACAGAAAAAGAATTGCTTGCAGTGGTTTATGCCATTGACAAGTTTAGATCATACTTGGTAGGATCAAAGGTGATTGTGTATACTGACCATGCTGCTCTTAAATATCTACTCACAAAGCAGGATTCAAAACCCAGGCTCATAAGATGGGTGTTGCTTCTACAAGAGTTTGATATAGAAATAAGAGACAGAAAAGGGATAGAGAACCAAGTGGCTGATCATCTGTCCCGGATAGAGCCAATAGAAGGGACGTCATTCCCCTCTCTTGAAATCTCTGAGACCTTTCCGGATGAGCATTTGTTTTCCATTCAGGAAACACCGTGGTTTGCAGACATTGCAAACTATAAAGCTGCAAGGTTCATTCCCAAGGAGTACAGCAGGCAACAAAAGAAAAAATTAATTACTGATGCAAAGTACTACTTGTGGGATGAACCCTATCTCTTTAAGAGATGTGCAGATGGCATAATCCGTTGGTGTGTGCCTAAAGAAGAAGCACAAAGGATCTTATGGCATTGCCATAGGTCACAATATGGAGGTCATTTCGGAGGTGAGCGAACAGCCACCAAGGTCCTCCAATGTGGCTTCTACTGGCCTACACTCTACAGAGATTCCCGAGAGTTTGTACGTAACTGTGACAGTTGCCAGAGAGCTGGTAATTTGCCCCACAATTACACCATGCCTCAACAAGGAATCTTGGAGATTGAGTTGTTTGATGTATGGGGTATTGATTTCATGGGGCTTTTCCCACCATCATACTCAAACACTTACATTCTGGTGGCAGTTGACTATGTATCAAAATGGGTTGAGGCCATTGCCACACCCACTAATGATACTAAAACAGTGCTGAAATTTCTCCAAAAACATATATTCAGCAGGTTTGGTGTCCCAGGGTACTAATCAGTGATGGGGGCACTCACTTCTGCAACAAACAGCTTTACTCTACCATGGTCCGGTATGGAATTCGCCACAAGGTGGCGGCTCCATATCATCCACAGACAAATGGACAAGTTGAAGTCTCTAACAGAGAACTAAAAAGAATCCTGGAACGGACTGTAAGTACCCGTAGAAAGGATTGGGTACGAAGCTTGGATGATACTCTGTGGGCTTACAGAACAGCATTCAAGACTCCTATAGGGACCTCTCCATACCAACTTGTGTATGGTAAGGCATGCCACCTGCCCGTGGAACTGGAACATAAAGCCTACTGGGCAACCAGATTCCTAAACTTTGATGCCAAATTAGCTGGAGAAAAAAGATTGCTCCAGCTAAATGAGCTAGAGGAATTCAGATTCACTACTTTCGAAAATGCCAAGCTTTATAAAGAGAAATAAAAAAAGTGGCATGACAGAAAGCTGTCATCTAGAATCTTTGAACTAGGACAAAAGGTTCTGTTGTTTAACTCTAGGCTCAGGCTATTCCCCGGGAAACTGAAGTCCCGGTGGAGGGGACCATATGTGATTACAAGTGTATCACCATATGGTTATGTGGAGCTTCAAGATATTGATTCTGACAAGAAGTTCATTGTTAATGGACAGAGAATCAAGCACTATCTTGAAGGCAATGTTGAGCAAGAGTGCTCAAGGCTGAAGCTAGATTAAAAGCTCAGCAAGGTCCAGCTAAAGACAATAAAGAAGCGCTTGCTGGGAGGCAACCCAGCCATGGAGCATCACTTCCTCTAAGCATTTTGCCCTATTCTTGATTTTATTTGTTTATATAAAGTTCACTGATACTAAGGTAAAGAGTCAATTGTATAAGTTCACAGGGCTACAGAAGGATTCTGCACACAAAACAGAGAAAAAGAGCTCACTGGCAAGAAAACGCCAGTAAAAGTCTGTTTTGGGCGTTCAACGCCCAAAAGAAGCATCCACTGGGCGTTGAACGCCAGTAAGGATAGCCATCTGGGCGTTAAACGCCAGAAAGAAGCATCTTCTGGGCGTTGAACGCCAGATTTACAGCGTCCTGGGTGTTCAGAAAAACACCCAGTGACAAAGGAGTTCCTAGCGTTCAACGCCAGAAAGAAGCAACAGCTGGGCGTTGAACGCCCAGGAGAGGCAGCATTTGGGCATTGAACGCGCAAAACATGCGGCGTTTGGGCGTTCAAATGCCAGGATGGTGGGGAGAAGGTGAATTCGTTTTTACTTCATATTTTTCATTCTAAATTTAATTTTCATGTTTCAATTCATGATTTCTTGCATAAACATGTTAAGAACTCTGATTTCTAAAATCCCTAATTTCTAAAAACCCTATTTTAAAAATATCAAATGTATCTTAATCTATATGCACAAATCCTTTTTTTCAACCCAATTCAACTCTTTTTCAAAATTTTCAAAACAAATCTATCTCTTTTCATTCAAAAATATTTTCAACTAATCAATATCTTTTTCAAATCTCCATATCATCTTTTTCAAAAATCCAAATCTATCTTTTTCAAATATCTTTCATATCTCTTCAATTTTAAATTATATCTTTTCTTATCATACTTAAAATTTTCTTAAAAATCATATCTTCTATCTTATCTTCCTCCCTATTTTCGAAAACCCACCCCCCTCTCCCTTTAAATATGGGTTCGGCCTCCCTCCCCTCCCATCCACCATTGCACCTAGCTCTCCTTCTCTCCCTCTCCTTTCTTTTCTTTTTGCTTGAGGACAAGCAAACCTCTAAGTTTGGTGTGCTTATCCGTGATCACTAAGATCATGGCTCCTAAAGGAAAACAACCCACTCCAAGAGGCAAGAAAGAAAGCATTCCAAAACCACTTTGGAATCAAGGGAAGTTCTTAACTAAAGAACATTCAGACCATTATTACAAAATAATGGGTCTAAGATCAGTGATCCCAGAAGTTAGATTCGATCTGAAAGAAGACGAATATCCGGAGATCTAGGAGCAAATTCGAATCAGGAACTGGGAGATCCTAGCTAATCCTGAAACGAAAGTGGGAAGGAATATGGTCCTGGAGTTCTATGCTAATATGTGGCATATAGATAGGCAAAGACTATCTGGATCTGCTATCTATGACTATCGGACCTTGGTCAGAGGAAAGATTGTTCATACCCACCCTGACAAGATCAGGGAGATCTTAAAGCTGCCTCAGCTGAAAGATGATCCAGACTCCTTCAATAGGAGAATAATGAGAATAGACAAGGGCCTGGATAAGATTCTAGAGGATATATGTATCCCTGGAGCCAGGTGGACCACCAGCACGAAGGGTGTCACAATTCAACTCAAAAGAGAAGATCTCAAACCAGTCGCCAGAGGATGGCTGGACTTCATTGGGCATTCTCTGCTTCCCACTAGCAACCGTTCTGAAGTCACTATTAGAAGAGCAGTGATGATCCATTGCATCATGATGGGAAAAGAAGTGGAAGTTCATCAACTGATTTCAACTGAATTCTACAAAATTGCAAACAAAAATTCCAAAGATGCCAGGTTGGCTTATCCAAGCTTGATTTCTATGCTCTGCAAGGACGCTGGAGTAAGGATGGGAATAACTGAGTATATCTCAGTTGAGCGGCCAATCACCAAAGCATCAATGGAAAAACAACAATTCTCCCAGAAATTCTTGTTGAAATGGAAGTGCTTGAAGTTTGAAGGAGGCCTTCGTGATGATCTGATGAGTTCAATAGTTCCACTGGAGATACGTAATTTTGCTGAATTAGTCAACAAGAGCAAGTTAGTGGAAGAATGTATTAAGAAAGTGACTGTGGCCAAGGTGAGTCGCCAAGGATTTCCACCAAAGCGTCTTAGCAATCATCAGGCAGCTGGGAGAAGGGTGCATTTTAAAGCGCGTGGCATACGACAGCATAAGAACCTACAAGTTGGTAACATTACTGCTCGCCGTACGGGTAAGAATGGAGGTAAAGTAAGGCAAGGCAATGGTAAACGAGCCCATCAGGCTTACATAAACACTGCATGTAAGCAATGCGGAAAAGAGCATGATAACAGGTCTTGCCAGTTTGGATCACCTAATTGCTATGCTTGTGGAGAACTTGGACACATTGCCAAGGATTGTCCGAAGGGATTTACTCAAAATTCAGTTAGAACCCAGCAACAAGGACGAGTGTTTGCTATCACTATTGACGATGTTGTGCAATCGAATGCCCTCATTCAAGGTCAGTGTTATGTCAAGATCGATTTCTAACTGTACTGTATGATTCGGGTGCATCGCATTCTTTATTTCTCTAACTATTGCTTACGAGTTAGGATTATATTTCTTTAAATTGAATTTTTACTTGATTGTCCATACACCTGCATCCCAAAATGCTTTGACCAGTTTAGTGTGCCCGCAAGTACCATTCGCTAGGAACAGGACTTTTATACACGATCTAATATGTTTGCCTCTATGTGATTTAGAAGTTATTTTAGGATTAGATTGGTTATCTAAGTATCATTCTTTCCTTGATTATTTTAAAAAAACTGCTGTTATTCCATCTGATAGTCTATGTACTAAACCATTTCTGTCCCACACCTTATATCTGAATTCTGGAAGAGTTACCTTAGACGGGAGGGATTATGAGGGGTACGTTCTGTTAGTGGCTAGCTCGAATGACAGTGAACTAAGCTTAGAACGAATCTGAGTGGTGAAGGAATTTCCTGATGTTTTCTTGGATGACATACCTGAGTTTTCTCCTCAGCGATTGATAGAATTCAACATTGATCTAGTACCTAAAATCGGAACGATTTCCATAGCACCACACCGGATGTCACCATTGCTTGCAGAGCTGAAAAAGCTGTGAGACAGGATCGTAGTGGCCTATAGAGGTACAAGAATAGAATTTGTGTGCCTAACTCTGGAGAATTGCAACAAAAGATTCTTGCTGAAGCTCACCAAAGTAGATTTTCTATGCATCATGGAGTGACAAAGATGTATCGAGATTTGAAACAAATGTTCTGGTGGCTGGGCTTAAAGAAAGAAGTAGCTGATTATGTCTCAAAATGTTTAACTTGCCAGAAGGTGAAGGTGGAACATCAGAAGCTGTCAGGAACCCTACAACCCTTAGAAATACCACAATGGAAATGGGAGCAGATTACTATGGATTTTGTCACGGGATTGCCAAGGACCTCAACAGGACACGATAACATCTGGGTAATTGTGGACAGGTTGACAAAGTCAGCGCACTTCCTTCCGATTTGAGTTGACTATACTTTAGAAAGGCTGGAATGAATATATATTCAAGAAAATGTACGACTACATAGGATACCTTCGTAAATTGTCTCATATCAAGTTTCGAGGTTTACTACTAGATTTTGGGGAGCTTTTCAGAAAGCGTTGGAAACAGAATTGCACACGAGTATAGAATACCATCCTCAGATAGACGGACAATCAGAGCAGACAATCTAGATGTTAGAAGACATGTTACGATTATGTATGATAGACAACCAAAGTAGCTGGGATAAGTATTTGCTGTTGGTCAAATTAATCTACAACAACAGTTGCCAATAAAGTATCGGGATGACACCATATGAAGCTCTCTACGAAAGAAGATGTCGGATACCATTGTGTTGGAATGACGATGGGAAAGCTAATGTCTTAGGTCCAAACTTAGTATAAGAAACTACTTAGAAGATAAAGGATATTCGTTGGAAGATCCATACAGCACAAAGCTGTCAAAAGAGCTATGCCGATAATAAACGTAGACCCTTAGAGTTTAGTGATGGAAACCGTGTCTTTCTAGAAGTAACTTCGATTACTGGAATAGGTAGAGCCCTTAAGACTAAAAATCTTAACCCACACTACATAGAACCTTTCCAAATACTTAAAAGAGTCGGTCTAGTAGCTTATCAAATAGCCCTTCCTCCTTATTTATCAAACCTTCATGATATTTTTTTTATGTCTCCCAACTTAAGAAATATGTTCCCAATGAGAGTCACGTTTCACAACCAGAAATAGTACAGTTATAAAATGATTTGACATATCAAGCATCACCAGTTCAGATCGTAGAAAGAAGTGATAAGCAGCTAAGAGGCAAGATTGTTCGCTTAGTCAAAGTAGCGTGGGAACCAAGAGGAGAAGAAGAGCACACTTGGGAACTGGAAGATAAGATGAAAGCTAATTACCCGCATCTATTCCTAGGTAACTAAAATTTTGAGGGCAAAATTTTCTTTTAGGAGGGTAGAATGTAACAACCCTGATTTTCGAGTATGCGAGATCTTTTCCGAAGGCACGGATTTCGCCAGAAGATCAGTAAAGGGAACACCTCTTCTATATCAACAAGTATCTCAATCCTCATTGTCATTATGTCATCCCTAAGCTAGAACCTTTTCTGAGGCAAGCTCGATAACGCGGTCACGAAGAACCTAGTTTTTAAACCGTATCGGTTGGCAGTTTTGATTCTGATTTTTGTAAATAGTCTCTGTTTGATGAACCGGACTCGATTCATGAGAGGAGAGAGATAATAGTATATTATTATCATTATATTATTATTAGAAAATGCTTGAATGATATTATAAGGTTACCTGGTCTATTTTTGTTTAAAACAGAAAATCGGTTTAACCGGGTTTATGGTTTACTGGTGCAGCTTAGCACCAGCACTCTCTGATGACTTTAGCAATGCTAAGGCCTCATTATTCATGTTTGATTCTCATAATAAATATGTTACTAGTGTCATTTATACTAGTATCTCAGAAAATAATTTTTAGAGATGTTTTTACGAGTGTTCCGATACACCTAGTTTTAGTAGTTGTACACCAGAGATATTTTAATATTATTTTAACCCACCTCCAAGCCAACCAATCACAACTCACCTTACACCCTCCAAGACCTCCAAGGCTGTCTCATTTCATCATTTTGGCCGAAAATAACAAGAGAGAAAAGAGAGAAACTTTCATGAACACTTAATCTTCAAAGCTTGATTTCTTCTGAACTAAAACTCAAATCAAAACTCTGATTTCACCAAAATGGTCCTCTCTTCTTCCTCTACATAACCATGTAACTTATCAAGGCTGGAAATAAGGTAAGATGGTTGTCTCCCTCCCTCTTCAATTCGGTTTTCAACGAAAACCATGCAAAACATGTGTTTTCTTGATGTTCTTCCTTAGCAATCATGCTTAACTTGACTTGAGGGCCAAGAAACGTGAATTTCCAGCAAGTCTAAGGTGATATATCTCTTCCTAACATACTGAGTGAGATTTGGTCAGTTGAGAGTTTTTGGATTTAAAGTTGTTCTTGATGTGATTTAGGAGGAAAAAGTGCTTAAGGACCACCTGAAAGTTTAACCGAATTAGGAGCAGCAAAACCAGGTAGGGATTGACGAATTTAATCTTGATTGATTGTGTTTGAGTTGTGTGATTATGATATGGTTTGGCTGTGCTTGAAATTGATTGTTTGTATGAGTAATTCTTGTTGAAATTTTGGTGAAAATTTGATGAAATTTGATGAAATTCAAGCTATGAATGTGTGTTCTTGTGGCTGCTAAAAAACGAATCCTAGATATTAAATTGAGGTTCAATTTATGTTAAAATCATGTAGAAAAGATGGGGTTTTAGTGGCTGGAAATTTATTTTGAATTTTGGTAAAAATCGGTTGCTGAAAAGACTGAAAAACGGGTAAAACAGAGAAAGAATTTGAAGAATATACGAAGAACACGAAGAATACTTTGAGTGTGATGAAGAACATTGAAGAACACCTTTTAGATCTTAGAAAGGGCAAGGAAGTAAAATTTTTGGTGTTTAAGGGGTTATATGGTAATTTCTGGAAGTTAGGGTGGTAAAAGTAGAAATATTAAAAGTTACGGGTGGTAAAAAATGAATTTTAAAGGTTAAAAGTAAAAGGTAAGTTAATTTTCGAAAATTTAGTATTAAAATAATAAATAATAATAAAATATTAAATAATAATATTTAATTAAAAATAATATTTTAATAAAAATAATAAAATAATGCGAAAAAGGCAGTTTTCTGTAAAAACTTTAGGAAGACAACTTTAAGCACAGAATCTCATAATTACCTTCATAAAACACTTAGGGAGTGGTAATAACATGTTAGTGAGGCAAAGATAAAAGAAAGATAAAAAGTTGAAGAAAAGATAAAAGTCGAAGAAAAAGTCTGTAAAGTTTTAATGACAGAAACAGACAGAGATTAGTGAACAAACTAGGGCAACATAGTTAGTCCTTGAGTTGCGACTAGGGTTAGGTATTATATGAAAAGTTAAACTGTTTCAGTATAGACTTAATGAACCTATACTTGGGACAGGTTAACTATTCATACCGAAATTTACATAAGCTTTAAATACATACGTTAAAAAGAGAAATCAGAGCAGAGTAGAGAAACACAGAGAATAGAGTAACCAGAGAAAAGTAAAGAGATATAGAGAAAAGAGTAACCAGAGTAGAATAAAGGGATACAGAGAAAAGAGTAATCTGATAAAGAGAAATAGTTTGAGTTAAGATGTTGTAAAAGTAAAAGCTGTAAACTTTGTATAGTATGATTGAACAGAGAAAGAAATAAGTACTGCATAAGAATGTGAAAGTGATGATGAATAATGAGAATAATAATGAATGATGATAATGAGAAAAGAGTAATATAACAACAAGAATAGAGGAGAAGAGTATAAGAATAAAGAGTTAAGCCTTGTGGCATGATGTTCTGTTGTATGTTCATCTGCTGCTTTTCCATTGGCCCTAGAGGTCTTGTAGGCCCAAGTTCACCTACAGTGAGTTGTTATTCCTTTAGGCCGAAGTTTACCTGCAGTGAATATCAATTGTGTATCTCAGGGTGTTGCTCCTGTAGGCCGAAGTTCACCTACAGAGAGTTGTAATACCTGTAAGCCGAAGTTCACTTACAGGGGCGCTATTTCTGTAAGCCGAAGTTTACTTACAGAGGTGCTATTTTTGTAGGCCGAAGTTCACCTACAGAAAGTTGTTGTGCTGTAATTAGACTATTTCTGTAAGCTGAAGTTCACTTACAGAGGTGTTATTTTTGTAAGCCAAAGTTCACCTACAGAAAGTTGTTGTGTTGTGTTTAGACTATTCCTGTAAGCCGAAGTTCACTTACGGGAGTGCTATTTTTGTAGGCCGAAGTTCACCTACAGAAAATAAGTCATATCTAGGACTAGTTCGTAGGTAATATCGGGCTGCAGGGTGTAAACCGACACGTGAGCTCATGGCCTGCATAGGACAGACATGCATCATACTTGGTTGCGCATTTCTTCAGTTATGATTGTTGTTTGAATATATGCTTTCTTTGTTTTCATTCTATTCTCTGTGTCTGTGTTTTGTTTTCTTGTATTCTTTTGATTGTGTTTTGCTTTCTATTTTCTCTATTTATCTGTTTTTTCTGTCTACTGCTTCTCGGTATTATGCTATTTATCTGCTAAACAATATGGAATTAATGAACTTAACTAATAACCCCGGCCCTACTAAGAACTCCCCAGTTCTTACCCCTTCTCTCTCCCTTCCCCCTTCAGATGGAAGTAAGAGTACCTTACCATAGTTCGCTGATGATCGTTCGCAAGAAGAGGATTCTGCTCTAGATAGTCTTCTGAGTCTAGGGTGAATATCGTTCTCTGATTATATGTATATATTGTGAGACCAGCCAACGTCTGCACCCCGTTCATTTGCGCACTTTAACCTAAATCCTGTGTACGAGATTCCTATTGTGTGGCTACTTCATGAAGTACCAGAGAGACGTCCTGTGGAAAAGTTTGATCATGCAGAGGAGTAGCAGATGATGTTCTATCTTTTGATGACGTTCCACCTGACTTGATTTTTGAAGACTTAGCACGTACTTTCCCTCGCTTTAGTAGTTTAGAGGGACTAGGTGAGTATAGAGTCTAGGCTAGCCTGGGCGCCAGCTTAGGGACTTCTTGAACAGGTCAGGGCCTAGGATGTTGTATGTATATATATGTATATAGTTAATCTAGCTATATCTAGGGGTGTTCTAACTAAAAGTCTATACTTAAATAAAAGTTGGATCACTGAATGTTGTTAACTGCTTGTGATGTATTTATGTGTGGTTGCTTATAACCGTTTTACCTATTATCAGTTGTGAATTGATTATGAATGATTCTGTCTATTAATCCAAACTTTTTCAAAAAAAAAAAAATACACCTCGCAAATTAACTACGCTTTTAACAACGAATCAGGCTCATATGATAAATAATAGATAATAATTAGGAAGACAAATTGGTAGCGCTCAGTTTCCGGTATGATCTAGACATATTGAAAATTGGGTCGTTACACCTTGCTCCTTGCTTCCTTAAGGTGCTTCGTTCGATCCTTGGGGGTAGCATTTTAGCCATTTTTAGATTATTTCCTTTGTGAGTAGCGCTCCCTCACTCCCCCTTGCTCATGAGTTCGAACCTTGTAGCTTTCACTAGCAAACTTCTTCCTTGAATTTATTTTTGAGTGAAGCCCGATAATGCTCTTGACAAGAGCGGAGCATCATTCTTTTCCTCTTTCTCTCTTGGTTCAAAATTGTTTTCCGCTCTCAAGGGGAGCGTAGCATCCAAGTCTTGCTTCCTTGGTTCATTGTTGTGCTCCCTTAAAGAGTGCTCCACTCTTGGATAGAGCGTTGGGCTTCCTCCTTCCATGTGCCATGCTTCCTTGTTTCTTTTGCTACACTTTTCTCTTCCTTGGGCCACGCTTCTTAGGCTACGCTTTCTTGTTTTTTTCTTTTCTTCACCTGTAAATAATCAAAACAACCAATCAAAGTATCACCAAATTCATAAGGTTTATAATTCATTTAAATATCAATTAAATTTAGCTTAAACGTCCTGATTTAGTATCAATTAAATGGTTGTTGATTGATTCAAGGAAACCATGCAATTCCATTCCAAATTACTTACTTACAATGCAAGAAAGTGCATAAAACCTAATAAAAACAAAGAAAAAGACTAGTAAAACTAGGCTAAGATGACTTATCATCATAACCCACGAACTGAAGATCATTGTTTGCTGTGTATTGATCTCGGGTATAACCCACGAACTGAAGATCGCTATGTTATTGTGTATTGATCTCGGGGAATAACGCACGAACTGAAGGTCTCTATTTTGTTTGTGAATTGATCTCGGGGACGCCCACAAACTGAGGATCACTGTTTCCCCTTGTGCGTATATTATGGGGTAGGGCTTTGCGCCAACTGCCGGTAGTCACGAAGGAGTGGTATTCTTACCACCGACACATATGCACTAAGGATACAAAGGGAAGCCATATCTGGGACTTGTTCCTAGGTAATGTCGGGCTGCAGGGTTTAAACCCACACATGAGCTCATGGCCTGCTTAGGACAGACATGCATCATAATGTTTGCGCATTTGCATTTGGTTGTGTTTGCTTGTATTACTTCTCTGTGATTGTCTTGTTTGTCTTATTGTGACTTGTTTGTTTGTCTTATTGTGACTTGTTTTTATGTTAAATTGAGTTTCTTACTTATGCTATTAGTTGTGGATGTATTGAGGTGATTAAGAATTGACGTTTTGACTGAGAATTAATTATGTGGCTGAGAGATGATTAATGTGACCAGTTTTATATTTAGAATTTGTTTTGTGTTTAGAGATTTTGAAAGAGATAATTAATTAGCTAAAGTAAAACCAAGAGTATTTACTAAAAAAATGTGATAAAAATATGGTTTCCTTGAGTACGTTAATTATTTGCATGTTAATCATTACTTTTATGGCATTCCCATTCCCTACTGAGAACATGTGGTTTGTTCTCACTCCAAAATCTTCCACCCTTTCAGTGACACCGGTTCGAAGACTCATTTTGAAGCTGCGGGCGATTATAGAATTTATTTATGAGTTAAGTTTTTGAGGTAAGGTATTTTCATAGAGTTCCCTCGCCCTTGTTGCTTAAGAATTTTATTTAATACAGAGGGATAGGAATTGTATTCGAGTTTCATATTGAATTTACTTGTATAGATTTATTATTATTAATAATTATGTGACTATTATCATCTGGTGATCTTTGATATATGATTTTAATAAACAAAAACAAAATTTTTCTGGAATTTTCTATAAAACTGAATCGCGATGTCGAACTAAAGGCTCAATAGTAAATAGTTAATAAAGGAAAACATGTTAGTAACGCCTTACTTTCGGTATGATCATGACGTACTGGAAGTTGGGTCGTTACAAATGGTATCAGAGCAGTTCGTTCCTGTTAGAGCCTTGGGAATGGACTGACTATGCTTCATTGGATACTCTGAGTGTCTGTCATGCTTTGTGACTTGTTCTGATAACAAGAGTTTGAGTTTTATATGCTTGACTGTCTGATGATTAATTCTGTTAGTTTACTATTTCATATTTCATGGTATTAGGTCTGGCCAACTTAATACTAATGATTTATGTACATGGCAACACTAACAGGTTATCATAGACGAAATAGAAGTAATAGGTAATGCGATTCACGGGGTTTGGGAGCGTTAGAGTTTATAAATTTAGCTTCGATTCGACGTATAATCTTTATTCGTGCCACGCAAACTCGTGCTATCACTTTCTTCATTGTTTTTGTTCGAATTCTCTGGTTTGAATTTCCTCCTTAGAATGTGATTTGATTGTTTTCCAACCCTACCTTGTCATTCTTGTATACCTTTGCTTGCCTATAAATCTGATTGCTTACGTAACTCTTTGAATTTTCATCCTTGACAATGTCTAAACTTTTGTCCATATAGTCTGTTTTCTTTGATTTAAGTTTGAACTTATTTTATTCTAGCAATTTTTGAGGCCAAAAATTTTTCTAAGGTGGATAGAATGTAACAACCCTAGTTTTTGAAAATCAAATAATTAGTTATTTGTGATTTATTATATTTGTTGATAACTTTATTTTAAGAAAATTAGTTTACTAAAGGTAATTAAATAGTGTTTCATGATAATTGAAGTTTAAATTAATTAGAATTTTTATATAATCCTTATTAGATATTTGGTATAATTAAAATTATAATTTTGATAATTGAAAAATAAGAAGATTTGTATAATTTAATTTAAATAAATTTTATTTTGAATGAATTATGTTATTAATTTGAACTCCTAGAAAATGATTTTATTAAAAATGATTAGATTGATATTTATAAATACTTTAAGTTTAAGTCAATCAATATTTTTGTACAATTTTTATTATTAGTTATTTTACAATTTGAAATTAATGTTTCGGTGATAGAAAAATAATGAAAAATTATACCATTTGATTTGAATAATTAATATTGAGTTTAAAACTATATTTTATAAAAATATGATTAATATGTTCATTTTATATTTTAAATTAGAAATAATCGATTGAACTTAGCAATATGTTGATAAATAATATTTCTAAATATTTTTAATAAAGTATATTTAATTTTAAAATTACTCTACCCTTCAATTTTATCAAAATATCTATTCATATCTATCCATATTCTTTTATAAAATCCCTAATTCCTAAACCTAAATTCTGAAATTGAATCAGAAACCCTAATTCCCAAATCCCATAAACCCTAACCCAGCTACCCTCTTCCTCAAGACTCAGCAGCAGCTATGCAGCCCTATCCAAAATACATACACATGGTTCCCTGAGCCAAAAGAAAAAAGAAGAACGGGAATAGAAAGAAAAGGGGGACCGAGGAAGGAGAGGGGGGAGAAGAGGGAGGCGGCGCGGTTGGTGCCACTACCACCATCGCCGTCGTTGCTAGCAGAAGGTAGGGGAGATCTGAGCGAGGAGAGAGCTCTTGAAATAGGGAGAGATCGACCCACGCCTCGCCGCCGCGCCACTGTCACTGTGCTGCCGTCGCTCGCTCCATCCAGGAGCTGCTGCCAGAACCGTGCGAAGAGGAACGACGCCGCCCCTTGCCGTGATCGAAGCTCGCTGCCGCCGCGTTGCTCTAGTCTGTCGCGCCGCCACTGTCATCCAGGGAAGACCGCTGCTGCTTCTGTGTCCTCTAACGGTGCCGCTGCACGAGCCGGAGGAACTCATCCCTGTTGGAGCCTCTGCCGCCATCAGAGCTACCCTTGAAGCTATTGATTTGGTTCCAATTCCTCCATTTTTGAGACCGTGAGCTTTAATCCTTGCTCTGCTTCTATCCTATTCCTATGTCTTTCACCTGTTCTAACTAAGGAAACCTATGTTTTTGTTCAGTGCAGCTACTCTATTTTCTCTGTTTAGTGCTAGAACTATCACAGGGGATACTGTTGATGTCCTCAGGAAATTGTTAGAGCTGCTGTTGTTGTTGATGCGAGTTAGAACGAAGTTGGAGTCACATTTAATTTTGTGGATTTCGACTAACTGAGGTTGTGGATTAATTTTTAAAGTTAAATATTTTTAATTTAGAATGCCTACAAAGTTAATTGGATAATTGCGAATAGTTAACAATGGTTAAGAATTGATTAATTGATGTGAATTTCCTGAAAGGTGTTTGAGAACAGTTAGCTATAGTGATTATTGCGAATTATGACTGGAATTGGATACTGTTGTGATTATTCTGAATTATGAATTCGAATTGGATGCGATTGTGATGATTCTGAATTATAAGTGAAATTAAATGCGATTGTGAATTGTACTTTGAATGATTGATTTTTTTTTGTGATGAATTGGCTGAGATTCTGATCTTGGATGAACTATTTTGAATTGTTTGATATTGAATTAGAATTTTAATATAATGGAATGGCTGTGAAATAGACTTGTGACAGGTTAAAATTGGTTGAAGTGTGGCTGTGAATGATAATGTTATTTATTAAATTGAAATATGATGAGTTAATTATTGAATGAAATGTATTTGAGAAAAGTTAGTTGTGGTGATTGCTCTGAGTTATGATTGAAATTGGATGCGGATGTGAATTGAGTTTGGGTTATGGCTGTGATATTGACTGGCTTCGTTGTCGTGAGTAATTAATTGATGAGATTTACTTTGGTTTGAGGCTGTGATTGTTATTGGTTTTTTTTATTATTTTAGAATTGCTGGAAATTCTGATTTTAGTCGATTATGTCAAGTTGGTTATTATTGTTGATTTAAGTTTAACTAGAGTTGATTTTGAGGACGGTTGAAGGATTAAAGGTTGGTTACTGAACTATTTTCTTGAAGTATGATTTTTAGAATAAAATGGTAACTTTTCTAATAACTAAATAACTTTAAAAATAACAAGAAATATGAAGAGTTGATGTTTGGGGTAATTGTTATGAATTCTTGAAGTTGAACCGGTTTACTTTTAAAGAATGGTTTATGGAAATTCTGATTTTAATTGATGAAAGGATGTTAGTTCTTAAACTGAATTGTGATGAGATAATTATTGGGAATCTGTCATGATAGTTGCTGATAAATGGATGGAGAATTGATTGAGTTTAATTTGAAAGGATTCTATGACTTATGAATTTAATTATGAACTGATGAGATGAAAATTGGATTGTTGGATTATGTGAGAATTGCGAATTGTGGATTTTCTGATTGCTTGAGAATCTTGTATTTGATAATTGTTGAGAAAGGATTGTTGAATTGTTGAGAAAGAGGGAACCCATAAGGGTGGCTAGGTCCGAGTTTTAGGGGAGGTGCTGCCGAAATTTTATAAAATCTGAGGTTTTATTTGAGAAGTTATTTTAGAAGATTTGGATTTGGAAAATGATTATTTAAGTTTTATTTAGTTAAGAAAAAAATTATTCTATTTTAAATTCGATTTACGAAAGAAAGGTTTATGTTTCAAAATTAAACTATTTAAGAAAGAAACTATGTTTTGAGATTGATTCAATATGAAAAGAATTATGTTTTAAGCTTGAAATAAAGTATTAATTTTTAGAAGTTTGAAGAATTTATAATATTTGAATTTGAATAGTAAGGAGAGAGATGATTTTTGAGTCTTTGATAAGTTAGTAAACTTGGAAGAGTTTTATTTGATTAATTTTAATGAGAGGAGTATATTTCAAAAAGCATTTAGTGAATTTAAAATATATGATCTACTTAAGTCTTTTGAAGAGGGTTAAAAAATGTTCTAAAGTTAGTTTTGAATTAAGATTGTTAAAGTAGAGATTATGAACTGAAATGAGGATTAAGATTTTCGTCAACAAATGCTTGAGAAAATTAAGAAAGGTTTAAGAAGATGTGTTAAGGATTCAAAGGGAAAGAGAGAATGAAGATTGATTTGTGGATTGTTGATATTGAGAAAGGATAATGAAAAACGATAAAAGGCGGGAATACTCCATGAACTGTTAGCTGTTTAACTACGGGGGAAACCCAGAACTGATAATTGGTTAAATTCGGAAAGTACCCATGAATTGAATGATCATTGATCTCGGGAAAACCTATAAATTATTATTTGTTTTATATGCGGAAAAAACCCACGGACTGATAATCATTGATTACGGGAATAATCCATGAATTGTTGTATGTTGATCTCGGGTATAATCCACGAACTGAAGATTATTGTTTGCTGTGTATTGATCTCGGGTATAACCCACGAATTGAAGATCGCTATGTTATTGTGTATTGATCTCGGGGAATAACCCACGAACTGAAGATCTCTGTTTTGTTTGTGAATTGATCTCGGGGATGCCCACGAACTGAGGATCACTGTTTCGCCTTGTGTGTATATTATGGGGTCGGGATTTGCGCCGACTGCCGGTAGTCACGAAGGAGTGGTATTCTTACCACCGACACATATGGACTAAGGACACAAAGGGAAGCCATATCTGGGACTTGTTCCTAGGAAATGTCGGGTTGCAGGGTGTAAACCGACACGTGAGCTCATGGCCTGCTTAGGACAGACATGCATCATAATGTTTGCGCATTTGTATTTGGTTGTGTTTGCTTGTATTACTTCTCTGTGATTGTCTTGTTTGTCTTATTGTGACTTGTTTGTATGTTAAATTGAGTTTCTTACTTATGCTATTAGTTGTGGATATATTGAGGTGATTAAGAATTGACGTTTTGACTGAGAATTAATTATGTGGCTGAGAGATGATTAATGTGACCAGTTTTATATTTAGGATTTGTTTTGAGTTTAGAGATTTTGAAAGAGGTAATTAATTAGCTAAAGTAAAACCAAGAGTATTTACTAAAAAAAATGTGATAAAAATATGGTTTCCTTGAGTACGTTAATTATTTGCATGTTACTCATTACTTTTATGGCATTCTCATTCCCTACTGAGAACGTGTGGTTTGTTCTCACCCCAAAATCTTCCACCCTTTTAGTGACACAGGTTCGAAGACTCATTTTGAAGCTGCGGGCGATTATAGAATTTATTTATGAGTTAAGTTTTTGAGTTAAGGTATTTTCATAGAGTTCCCTCGCCCTTGTTGCTTAAGAATTTTATTTAATACAGAGGGATAGGAATTGTATTCAAGTTTCATATTGAATTTACTTGTATAGATTTATTATTATTAATAATTATGTGACTATTATCATCTGGTGATCTTTGATATATGATTTTAATAAACAAAAACAAAATTTTTCTGGAATTTTCTATAAAACTGAATCACGATGTCAAACTAAAGGCTCAATAGTAAATAGTTAATAAAGGAAAACAGGTTAGTAACGCCTTACTTTCGGTATGATCATGACATACTGCAAAGCCTTTCCAACTACTTTAATGAAGACAACAATTAGATGGTTCGACAATCTACCTCCTAGGTCTATCACAAGCTTCGATGACTTAGCCAAGAAGTTTCTCGCCAGATTCTCCATCCAAAAAGATAAGGCTAAACATGCCCCAAGTCTATTAGGAATTAAGCAAGGAGATCGGAAAAGTCTTTGAAACTACATGGAAAGATTCAACAAAACATGCCTGGACATACAAAGCCTACCAATAGAAGCCGCCATTATGGGTCTCATCAATGGCCTGCGAGAGGGACCTTTTAGTCAATCTATATCGAAGAAACACCCCACATCTCTGAACAAAGTGCAAGAACGAGCAGAGAAGTACATCTACATGGAGGAAAACTCCCGACTAGGAGAGACCTTAAAATCCGGATTCACCTATCCCTCCCGGGATAAGGATAAAGAGTCCAAAAAGAAGAAAGATCGACATGGGGAAAAAATAAAAAAATACCACAATTACACCTCTTTTTGGGTGTCCCTTGTGGATGTTGACAGAGAAGTCTGCCACACTGAAAAAATAACCCCAGCTCGACCACTCAAAGGCAAAAAAGGAGGAGGAAATCGGACTGAATATTGTGAATACCATCGAATCCGTGGGCATTCCACCAACGAATGTTTTGACTTAAAGAATGTCATAGAAAAACTAGTAAGAGAAGGGAAATTAGATCGGTACCTGGCCACCCGGGACGATGAGCAAATAAAAAGAAGAAGGGACGAAGATGTCGGACGAACCGAGCGGTCACCTCGTACACCAAAAAGACACGTCCACATGATACACGACAAATTTGCGGGAGGAGGAATCTCCAAATCATCTTAGAAAAAAATATCTTAAAGAAGTATATCATGTTGAGGGGAAGGAGGAAGCGCCCGACATCCCCACAATTACTTTCACCAAAGAAGACGCATCTGGTATCATCTCAGGACATGACGATCCCATGGTCATCACTATTATACTGGTGATGAGCGGATAATTTATACGCTTTTTGGCATTGTTTTTAGTATGTTTTTAGTAGAATCTAGTTACTTTTAGGGATGTTTTCATTAGTTTTTATGTTAAATTCACATTTCTGGACTTTACTATGAGTTTGTGTGTTTTTCTGTGATTTCAGGTATTTTCTGGCTGAAATTGAGGGACTTGAGCAAAAATCAGATTCAGAGGTTGAAAAAGGACTGCTGATGCTGTTGGATTCTGACCTCCCTACACTCAAAGTGGATTTTCTAGAGCTACAGAACTCAAAATGGCGCGCTTCCAATTGCGTTGGAAAGTAGACATCCAGAGCTTTCCAGCAATGTATAATAGTCTATACTTTGCCCAAGTTTAGACGACGCAAACTGGCGTTCAACGCCAGCCCTCTGCCCAATTCTGGCGTCCAGCGCCGGAAACAAGCTGCAAAGTGGAGTTCAACGCCCAAACTGGCACAAAAGCTGGCGTTCAACTCCAAGAAGGACCTCTACACGTGCAACACTCAAGCTCAGCCCAAGCACACACCAAGTGGGTCCCGGAAGTGGATTTATGCATGAATTACTTACTTCTGTAAACCCTAGTAGCTAGTTTATTATAAATAGGACCTCTTACTATTGTATTATTCATCTTTGAATCCGGGGAATGTATCTTTGAACATCTTTGGATGCCTGGTTCTTAGATCAGAGGGGCTGGCCATCTCGGCCATGCCTGGACCTTTCACTTATGTATTTTTAACGGTAGAGTTTCTACACTCCATAGATTAAGGTGTGGAGCTCTGCTGTTCCTCAAAGATTAATGCAAAGTACTACTGTTTTCTATTCAATTCATCTTATTTCGCTTCTAAGATATTCATTCGCACTTCAACCTGAATGTGATGAACGTGACAATCATCATCATTCCCTATGAATGCGTGCCTGACAACCACTTCCGTTCTACATTAGAATTGAATGAGTATCTCTTAGATCTCTTAATCGGAATCTTCGTGGTGTAAGCTAGAATGATGGCGGCATTCAAGAGAATTCAGAAGGTCTAAACCTTGTCTGTGGTATTCCGAGTAGGATTCAATGATTGAATGACTGTGACGAGCTTCAAACTCGCGAGTGCTGGGCGTTAGTGACAGACGCAAAAGGAGGGTGAATCCTATTCCAGCATGATCGAGAACCGACAGATGAATAGCCGTGCCGTGACAGGGTGCGTTGACCATTTTCACTGAGAGGAGGGGATGTAGCCACTGGCAACGGTGATGCCCTTGCATAAAGCCAGCCATGGAAAGGAGTAAGACTGATTGGATGAAGATAGCAGGAAAGCAGAGGTTCAGAGGAACGAAAGCATCTCTATTCGCTTATCTGAAGTTCTCACCAATGATTTACATAAGTATTTCTATCCCTATTTTATTAATTATTTTCGAAAACTCCATAATTATTTTATATCCGCCTGACTGAGATTTACAAGGTGACCATAGCTTGCTTCATACCAACAATCTCCGTGGGATTCGACCCTTACTCACGTAAGATATTACTTGGACGACCCAGTGCACTTGCTGGTTAGTTGTGCGAAGTTGTGAACCATGGTATTGGCATCATGTTTTTGGCGCCATTACCAGGGAAAGAAAGAGCGATGAATTTTACATAATCAAAGTGTAATCACAATTTCTGCGCACCAACTGGCAAACGCAAATCTCCACTGCACACTGATAGACCAAGTGAGCTCCGCTGACATCTTGTTCAAAAATACCTTCGACAAGCTCGGCCTGGAAGAAAAAGAACTTAGAGCATATCCAAACAGCCTGTTCGGACTGGGAGACACCCCAATTCAACCACTTGGATAATTTCACTACATACAACCTTCGGGAAAGGAAACCAGTCAAGAACAATCAAAATAGACTACATTGTGGTCGACGTGAGTTCAGCCTTTAACGCCTTAATAGGTCGGACAACTTTGAATCAGCTTGGCGCAATAGTCTCGACTCCACATCTATGCATGAAATTCCCAACTGCGGAAGGGATAGCTACAATAAAAGCAGACCAGAAGACGGCGCGCCGCTGCTACAACGAAAGTCTAAACCTCAGAGACAGAGGAGAAGAATTCCACACAATCGAACTCGGTGGAGTTCAGAGGCGGGAAGAACTCCGCCCATAACCCGAAGGTGAAGTAAAGAAAGTCCAGATCGGAGATATCCCAGACAAAACAACCAATATTGGTACGATTCTAAAAGGAGACATAAAAGAATCACTCGTACAGTTCTTACGAGATAACGTCGACCTCTTTGCATGGAAAGCTGCAGACATGCCAGGCATAGACCCCAAGTTAATGTGCCACAAGTTGGCGGTCTACCCAGGATCTCGGCCAGTACAACAGACACGAAGAAAGCTTGGACCAGAACGATCCCAAGCTGTGGAAGAGCAGGTACAAGCTCTACTGGAGGCAGGATTCATAAGAGAAGTCAAGTACCCACTATGGCTAGCTAACATCATTTTGGTGAAAAAATCAAATGGGAAGTGGCGAATGTGCACCGACTACACTGATCTCAATAAAGCCTGCCCAAAAGATTCTTATCCACTCCCAAGTATCGACGCTCTGGTAGATGCCTCCTCCGGATATAAATACCTCTCATTTATGGACGCATATTTGGGATACAATCAAATCCCAATGTATCCACCGGACCAAGAAAAAACTTCATTCTTAACCCCAAAAGCAAACTACTGCTACATCGTCATGCCCTTTGGTCTTAAAAACGGGGGAGCCACTTATCAGAGATTAATGAATAAGGTCTTTACGGATCACATCGGAAAAATCATGGAAGTCTATGTGGACGACATGTTAATAAAGACACAAAGTGAAGAGACACTATTGTTCGACCTGACCCAAGTATTCGACACTATAAGAAGGCATGGCATGTGACTCAATCCTGCAAAATGCACCTTCGCAGTAGAAGCCGGCAAATTCTTGGGTTTTATGCTCACACAAAGGGGAATCAAGGCAAATCCGGATAAATGCCGGGCCATACTCGACATGAAGAGCCCGACTTGTGTCAAAGAGGTATAACAACTCAACGGAAGGTTGGCAGCCTTGTCCAGATTTCTAGCCGGATCGGCAATAAGATCTTTCCCTTCAATGCCACTCTAAGGAAAGGAAAGAAGTTTGAATGGACAACGGAGTGTGAACAAGCCTTCCAAGATTTCAAAAGATTTCTGGGACAACCACCTATCCTAACTCAGCCACCGGAAGGAGAACCACTCATATTGTACCTCGCGGTAGGAAGTCGGGCAGTAGCCTCAGTACTAGTTTGGGAAGACGACAGTGGGCAACAACCCGTATACTTCATCAGTAAAGCATTACAAGGGTCCGAGCTGAACTACCAAAAAATAAAAAAATTTGCCTACGCTCTCATACTAACATCTCGACAATTTCGTCCATACTTCCAAGCTCACACCATTAGGGTTCAGACCAACCAGCCCATAAAAGGGATTTTACAGAAAATAGACCTAGCAGGCAGAATCTTGCAATGGGCAGTCGAGTTGTCCGAATTTAACCTTCAATATGAAGCTCGGATAGCCATCAAATCACAATACCTAGCTGATTTCATTGCGGAATTTACAGACACCCCCAGAAATCCCCACAGAATGGAATCTTTACGTGGACGGTTCCTCAAATAAAAATGGAAGCGGCGCGGGTGTGATAATTGAAAGCAACCAAGGAACCTAAATCAAACTCTCCCTCAAATTCGGGTTCCCCGCCTCAAACAACCAGGCGGAATATGAGGCGCTACTAGCTGGTTTGAAGCTGGCTAGGGAGGTTGGAGCTCAAAAGCTTTTCATCTTCAGCGACTCACAAGTAGTCACTTCACAAATAGCAGGGAGCTACCAAGCCAAGGATCCCACCATAAAAAAGTATTTGGATAAAACCAGGGAACAGCTCGGACAACTCACAGAATATGAGGTCCGTCACATACCCCGAGAGCAGAATGCCCGGGCTGACGCACTCTCAAAACTAGCCAGCACCAAATCAGGGGGCAACAATAGAAGCCTCATCCAAGAAATGCTGCAGAACCCGTCAATCTCGGAAGAAGAAAAAGTCCTAGCTATAATAGGTCAGGATCAAGGATGGATGACTCCCATAATTAACTACCTCAAAATAGAAACACTCCCTACAGAGGAAAAGGAGGCAAAGAGGTTAAAACGGGAGGCACAGTACTACACCATCATAAACAATACTCTATACAAAAGAGGGATTTCAATACCATTGTTAAAATGTGTGCCGACTTCCAACACAAAGGAAGTTCTAGAAGAAGTACACAGTGAAATTTGCAGCAATCATCTCAGAGCGCAAGCACTTACCAAAAAAGTACTCTGGGCAGGATTTTATTGGCCAACTCTACAAAAGGAAGCCACAGAGTTCGTAAAAACATGTTCACCATGTCAGAAACATGCCAACTTTCATATCGCCCCGCCAGAGGAACTCATCAGCGTGACCTCACCGTGGCCATTCGTAAAATGGGGACTCAACCTTCTCGGACCCTTCCCTCAGGGATCGGGACAAGTTAAATTCCTCATAGTAGGGGTAGATTATTTCACAAAATGGATCGAGGCAGAACCTCTCGCTAACGCCACTGCTCAAAGAAGTCAAAAATTCCTATATAGGAACATTGTCACAAGGTTTGGAGTTCCATACTCCATCACCACAGACAATGGCACCCAATTCACAGATGCAGGCTTCAGAAAGTTAGTGGTGGATTTGAACATAAAACACCAGTTCACTTCCATAGAACATCCCCAAGCTAATGGACAAGCCGAAGCTGCCAACAAAGTCATATTGGCTGGGCTAAAATGGAGATTACAGGACGCAAAGGGAGCCTAGGCAGAAGAGCTCCCACAAGTCCTGTGGGCATATCGAACAACGCCACATTCCACCACAAAGGTATCACCCTTCCGATTAGCGTATGGAACGGAAGGAATGATCCTAGTGGAAATTGAAGAAGGGTTGCCCAGAGTGATCCACTATAATGAAGAAGCCAACTCCCAACTTCAAAGGGAAGACCTCGACCTACTTCCAGAAGTCCAAGAAAGAGCTCAGATCAGGGAAGAGGCATTAAAATGTCGAATGGCTTCGAGATATAATCAAAGGGTAGTGCCGCGAGGTTTTTCTGAGAACGATCTCATCCTAATCCGAAATGATATCGAAACGACTCGACATGGAGAAGGAAAGCTGGCAGCAAACTGGGAAGGACCCTACCGAGTTATAAAAGTACTTGGAAAGGGCTACTACAGACTGTCCGAACTCGATGGGTGAGAGCTTCCAAGGTCATGACACGCCTGCAACCTAAGAAGGTACTATAGTTAGGGATGATAAAGGATTTTAGGATGAGGCGCACTCTTTTTCCTGAAAAGGTTTTTTAATGAGGCGCCAAGCCAAGACCTATAAATTGCCCAACTTAGAGGGATAAAGCTTCCACATGTATATATTTGCATTTTCTCTTGAATAAAGTCTGTTTAGATCTTCTACAAATTTGCAAGCCACATTAATCTGAAACATTCATCGTCCGATTATAAAGCTATAGATCAGCAGAAAGTGAAAATCAAATTCACTGCACGATCACGATAAAGACAACAGAAATGAAAACCAAATTCATTAAAACGTCGACCAAACATAGATTAAACCCAATTTCTACAAATCGGCAAAGATGAAAACAGAAAAATGCAAGAAGTTATCGAAAGTGATCCATAGAAAGGACCTGACGAGGTCTTAATAAAATGGATTGCTAAAAAATAACTTAAAGACTGGCCGACGTAAAGAAGTCGGACCAGTCGCAATAACCAAAGTTATAAGTAAATCCCTGAAAAGAGGTCTGGTCAGCCCTATAAAAGAGGATTACTATAGCTTAGAAGGGTCCGACATGATGAAGTCGGCCCAAAACATAAAAGTTATAGAAGTAATCCATGAAAGAGACCGGAACAAGGTCCAAGAAAGAGGATTACAAAAATAACTTAGAAGGGCCCGACATGATGAAGTCGGCCCAAAACATAAAAGTTACAGAAGTAATCCCTGAAAGAGACCGGAACAAGGTCCAAGAAAGAGGATTACAAAAATAACTTAGAAGGGCCCAACATGATAAAGTTGGCCCAAAATATAAAGTTATAAAAGTAATCCCTGAAAGAGACCTGAACAAGGTCCAAGAAAGAGGATTACAATAATAACTTAGAAGGACCCGACATGACGAAGTCGGCCTCCCAAAAATCTTAACGTTATAAAAAGTAATTCCTAGCAGAGACCTCACAAAAGGTCCAAACAAAACAGGATTACTAGAAATAACTTCAGAAGCCGACATAACATCCACAACCTCAAAGGAATCAAAGCCACAAGTATGAAACGCAAAGGCAATCCAAAGAGGTCGAGCAACAAGGCTCCAACACTACCAAAAAACCTAAAAAAGGTACCAAGATAGATAAAAATTGACATGATATGAAAAGCATAAAGTTATAATCATAACAAGCTCAAGAGGCTACCCAAATCAGCCCCAAGAACTTGGAAGCTATTTTGTTTTTCAAAATGAAGTTGCTAAACAAGCAACTAAAAGAGTGTCAACAGTCAGCAAGCATTACAAAAAGAAAGTTTAAAAGCCCACAGGCCGGGCTATCTACACAAAACATTTACATAATCAGGGAAGATCCGAAGGCTTCTCAGCATCGTCAACACGAGTTGAAGGAGGGCGAGTCTGAATGGGCACAGCATCCATTGTCCCATCATCCCGGTTTAAGATTTGACAATCAGGTTCCGACACGGAATGACCAATCTCAGCTAAAGAAGTCGGCACCACAGAGGCTTTGGCAGCAGGCACAGAGGGAGGTTCAACATCATCGTCATCAGGGTTGTCAGGGACAATCTTGCCATCCTTTACAACATTGTCCAGGCTAAAGAGAGTAATGTCGACCTCGAGTGCAAGAACTCAAACCTGCTCCTTCAGGTTCTCATAAGCAGCATTTACGCTGCCTACAAGGTGACCCTGGAGCTCGGCATAATCAACCCGGGCAGACTCCAACTCCTCCCTGAGACGCATCACCTTCCTGTAGGCCGTGACATAGCTATCCTTATGCCTCAATGCCGTGTCTTCAGCCAACCTCACAGAAGCCGCCAAGGCAACAGAACTAGCCTTTTCGCCCTCCAACTCCTTCTCCAGCTTGGTCACTTTCATTTGGAGCTCCCACTTCAAACCTTTCATCCGGTCGAACTCTTGCTTAGCCTCCTCCATAAAGGCTTTGGTAGCATGAAGAGGGAGGTCTTGGGCAGTTCGGTACAGGGCAGCTCCCATATGTGCCATCTTGACTCTACTTCGAGTAATAAAGTCCAAATGGCGAAGGAGAGAGACATCGTCAGTAGGAATGATACCGTAAGGACCAATGTGCTGATCGACAAACTCAACTGCGTCTAAGTCGGGGGCGTCAAGGTTAAAAGGCTCAGTTGTCTTTTATTTTTTGTTTGGAGGAGCACCAGAAGTAGCAACAGAAGCTTGCGGAGGATCAACCAAATGAACCCGGGGAGTAGGGATTACCCTCCTCACCCCCGGTGAGCTCGGTACGGCCGGCTTTGACTGAACCTGGGACGAACCCTCCCCGGCCGCCTTGGCCGAGACATTTTGAGCTGCAGTAGCCTTCCTTGCCCTTTTAAAGGCCTTTATGGATTCATTACTTTTAATCATCTCTGCAAACAAAACATAACAGTGGGAAACCAAGTTACGAATCAGAAAAGAGCTCACAAGAGATAAACTCGACAAAACAAGCAAAACCAAAAATTAACCACTACCCAGCTTAGCTCGGAGGAGAGAAGGGTTGGCTAAAAATTTCTTTATGTCGAGATGGGGAGGCTGCCCCCAGTTTTCTTCCAACACAGTCACAAAAGCTTGCTTAGCCTCATCTAACATCTCCCACGTATATTTAGATACCATTACATTCTTTTGCCATTCCAAGGGAAAGGTGGGCTCATCATTCTCATCCAGAAAAAAGGGCCGAGCTCCTTCAACAGCTCGGACCCTAAAAAAGTAATTTTTGAAGTCACAGAAAGATTCATCAAACAGAGAGAAAACCTTTTTTCCCTGGGAAGCTCGGAAAGAAACCCAAGCGGCTTTCTTCTTAACCACCCCAGGCTTTGTCAAAACAAAGAGATAAAAGAAGAGGGATTGTGAAGCAGGGATACCAAACTCATGACACAGCAACTGAAAGATTTTTATAAAACCCAAAGAATTGGGGTGAAGTTAGGATGGAGCTACATTACAGGACCATAATAGGTTGGTCTCAAAAGGGGTAAAGGGAAGAGTGATATTCATTTGACTAAAAAAGAAGTCGTAGGCGTAGAAAAAGGGGCGCTCTCCAGCAAATTGGGTGTAAAAACAGATCCTCTCCTCAGAATTTAGAGATACAAGCTCATAGTTCTTTTCATCACCACCATTATCACAAATCCTATGAAATTGCCTAAGTTGCTGACAAAACTCAAAGTCAACCAACGAAACAAATAGAAGAACCATGGAATTCACCCAATCAGCCATGCCCTCAGGGACTTGGGAAGATGTCTCGCTAGTCGCTACGTTAGCAGAGAAGTAGAGAAGAGCCACGTTAGTGGCTACGTTAGTGCCACTAACGTGGCCATTAAAGTGGAAGGAAGAAAAGCTTGGAAAGTTAGTGAGAACGTTAACGCCACTAACGTTAGCGAAGGGTAAGAAGACCCACGTTAGCGACCCCGTTAGCTCCACTAACGTGAAAGAAAAGAGAAGTCCCAATGTTAGTGAGAAATTTAATGGCATTAACATTGAAGAAGGAGCAGCGTTATTGGCAAAAGTGAGTGCCAATAACGCTAGCGAAGCAAGAAGACCCACGTTAGCTTCCACGTTAGTTACATTAACGTGGGAACTAACGTGGAAGGAAAGGAAAACGCCAACGTTAGTGGAAAAAGTGAGTGCCACTAATGTTTGCGAAGCAAAGGAAAACCCATGTTAGTGGCCACGTTAGTTACACTAACGTGGACACTAACGTGGACAAAAGTCTCGCCTGGCAGCCTGACCATGCCTTCTTCAAACAAGAATAACTTGAGCCACAAAGCTTCAAATGAGGTGATTCCAATGGCATTGGAAAGTAGGATTCCAGATCTTTCCAAGTATATATGGTACTACATGGTGGACACTGAATTTGAGGGAGAAAACCTGCCCTGAAAGTGCAAAGATGAACATGGTATCAACCTGTAGTAAGGCCAGCTGACCTCTTCACCTTCCAAGAAGTGTAACTCGAGTTGTAGAGCTCCAAATGATGCGCTTTTAAAGGCGTTGGAAAGTAGACATCCAGGGCTTTTCAACAATATATAATAGTATGGGGTGGATATTAAGTTTGAGCTCCAGAACCTGGTAATATTAAGCCCTTGATCGCTAACGTTATTGTGACTCGCTTTTTTCCAGTAACGCTAGCAACTATGCCAGCGATCTTGTCCACTTCAAAGGAGCATAACTTGAGTTACAGAGGTTCAATTATGGTGATTCCAGTTGCGTTAGAAAGCTGACAGTCAGAGCTTTCCAACGATATATAATACTCTATAGTGAGCATGAAATTGGAGAACAAACAGGAGGCATCTTTTAAGCCCCAAAAACACCAACTGGGTAGCAAGTGTGACGTTAGCCACACTAACTTCAGCACTAACGCCACACTTGTAGCGTTAGTATGGATAATAGAAGCAATAAAGCCAAGTCACCCTGGACCACAATTTGATTCACTTCTCTCTCAAGTCCACTTCAAAGCTCAAGCAAACAAGCCCACAATTGTCAACCAATCAAGGCCACAAGAAGCATCTAGAATAGTTAATTTTCATTTCATTGTAATTTGCTTTTAATTTCATTTCATTTTTGTAATTTAGGAGAGCATATAAAAAAGCCTTAGTTTCTACATTGAATTCATTCTCGAACGGAGAATCGAAGGAAGGGGGAGAGAGTGAAGACCAATTCGAACTTCTGTGAATTGGCACACTCCAAGGGGAGTGGGTCTTCGGACCCCTCCCCTCCTACACTCTTCTTCCTTTTCTCTTCTTTTCCTTTTCTTAGTAGTAGTTTAATTCGAGTTTGTATTTTTCATTTATGAACTTTGAAGTTTCAATTTCAGTTTTAATCTTCATTTTTATTTTTTTGCACTTTCTTTCTTTTCTATTTTGGTAGAGCAATGAACAACTAACTCTTTTCATTGGGTTAGAGAGCTCTGTTGGAATTCAATGGATTAAATTGTTTTCATCATGCATCTTCCTCTTTCTTTTCTCTTGATTTTACTAGAAAGCTTTCATTCTTCATCTAATTGGTTAGCTATCTTGGAAGAGAAGCTCTCCATAATTGGATCTCCTCGGAACCTTAGAAGAGGAATGAGGAGATCATGCTAGAAATGCTTTTTCATGCTGGACCAAATTGCGGTTTAGATGGATATAGTGACATATAATCCTACCAAGACTTTGATTTGGGAATGCATGTGGTATAATCAGTGACCAAACTTTATCTCTTCCCATGAGCAATTAAATCAAGGAATTGGGAAATTGTTCAAGCTTAGAGAGATTGGATTGCCAAGGAATTGGGATCCAATCACTTAAGATTGCCAAGGAGATCAATGAATGCATTGATTGAGGAAGAGATGAAAGCAATTGATCTGGAGATTGCAATATCTTTCTATCCCAATGCTTTCTTTTCTTTTTACTTTTAGTTATTTACTTTCTTCTATTTTACATTCCAGTCATTTACTTTCCTGCACTTTACATTTTTTGCACTTTAATTTCTTATAATTTACTTTTCTTGCCATTTTACTTTTCTACACTTTATTGCTTTTCCTTTCTTTTCTATCAAATTACAATTCCTGCTGCTTATCACTTCAATCTGGATCGTCTGACTAGGATAATTAATCAACTATTGATTGCTTAATCCATTAATCTCTGTGGGATTCGACCTCACTCTTTTGTGAGTTATTACTTGACGACAATTCGGTATACTTGCCGAGGGAAATTTGTTGAGAGACAAGTTTCCGTGCATCAAGTTTATGGCGCCGTTGCCGGGGATTAATTGTGATTAACAAACTACCGGTTGGTTGATTACCTAGATTAGACATTTTCTTTTGTTTTTCTTTATTCATGTAATTGCTTTAGTTCTTTATTTTCTATGCTCTCTAACTGTTTTTGTTAATGCCTCACTAAGAAGCCCCTGTTCGTGACAGTTCTGGCTCTTGGTGATTTTGTTATTAATACAACAGTTCCTTTTACTTAGCTTCTTTTCAAATAAAATTGGCATATGATCACATTCTAAGTTTGGTGTTTCCCTACAACAATCTGTTTTCAATCTTTCTGGATACTTACATCAATTCCAAGAGAAAGTGTCACACTAAGTTTGGTGTGCCACTTAATTTTTTTATGCAATGTATCCTGCAACACCACTTGTTTGTACAATCATAATGCCTTTGCTTCTTAGGCTTGTAGTGTCATTTTTAACCAAGCTTGCTTTATTATATGCATTTCTCATAGCTTGTTTCTCTTTTTTTTTTGACATTTATGGTTGAATCACAATCTCAACACCACTGCTCCTACTTGTTGCTTGCCGGCAAAGCACTTATTCTAAGATGGTGATTGGAGGGAGGAAGTCTGCAAGAAAGGACAACAAGAGCGAAGATGAGCTACAAAGGTTGTAAAGTTCTTTTCCTTCTCATTTACTCCCAGTAGACTTAATTGCAATCATGAATGTCTCTTGTTTTGAATTTTGTGGTCTACCTCTATTCTGTTAAGTTGCTTTTAGTAATAAGCATGGTTCACTACTTATCATTGCACCTTCATCTTTAATCTGCTTGCACCCATTATACTTAAAAATGCATCGAAGAAATCATTCTTTTGAAAGGAAAGTGTTGAGGAATTTTATCAATTTTGAGGCAAGCTAAGGATTAAGAGACATGGACTGATTGTATGATTGTGTATTGAGGTTACATGTTTGTGAAAACTTGCATGGGAGCTCATAGATAAGAATTGAAATTTCAAGAAGTGTTATGGAAATTCTCAAAAATCTATTGATCCAAGAAGTAGTAAACAAAAAAAAACAAAAGAAAAAGAAAAACAAGGAATAAGCCCAAGGCTCTGAGCATCAATTACTAGGATGAAAAAGAAAAATACAAAAACTCAAAGAGTTATTGTCCTAGTTACATGTTTGTGGTGAATTTGTGTCAAAGAAAGAGGCTTGAGCAAGTAAATCCTAAGGGGTGCTTCAACACCTAATACCTTAGACCAACTGGTTTGGGAGTATTGATTGAAAGCTTGTCTTAAAAAGCCGCTTTGAGACATGACACCTAGAGTCAAGACCAAGATGAATAAATACTGCTTCAAGGTGATAATCTATAAAGAGGACTCCATAACACCATCCGAATGACACTCCTAAGATCTAAGACTTCTAAGATATAAGGACTAATGAACACTAGAATCCTTGCATAAGCATATAATTAGAGTTCACCTCCATTATCACTTAATCACTTCACTCACCAAGGCATCATAAGAAATTCTCCAACACAATCCAATAAAAAGAATCCTTTGTGCATAATTCTTTCCTTGCTTGGGGACAAGCAAGATTTAAGTTTGGTGTTGTGATGCGGGTGCATCATTGCCTATTTTTGATAGTTATTTCAGTAGGTTTTAGTTAGTTTTCATACAAATTTGGCCAATAAATGAGTAATAGCATGAAAAATCTCTGCATGAAACAAAATCTCAAGCATAGGTGAATTTTAGTTAATATACATGGTATATATGATGAAATAGATCACACTAAGTGAAAGTATGATTTTGAGCATTATTAGCACACTTAGTATAGTAAAGTTTATCTTGTATGTTACTTTGATACACTTTGTTTGTTTGATTTCAGACCAAAAGAAGCAGAGAAGAGCCACGTTAGTGGCTACGTTAGCGCCACTAACGTGGCCATTAAAGTGGAAGGAAGGAAAGCTTGGAAAGTTATTGAGAACGTTAACGCCACTAACGTTAGCGAAGGGCAAGAAGACTCACGTTAGCGACCCCGTTAGCTCCACCAACATGGGCACTAACGTGGAAGAAAAGAGAAGCCCCAACGTTAGTGAGAAATTTAATAGCATTAACTTTGAAGAAGGGGCAGCGTTATTGGCAAAAGTGAGTGCCAATAACGCTAGCGAAGCAAGAAGACCCACGTTAGCTTCCACGTTAGTTACATTAACGTGGGAACTAACGTGGAAGGAAAGGAAAACGCCAACGTTAGTGGAAAAAGTGAGTACCACTAACGTTTGCGAAGCAAAGGAAGACCCACGTTAGTTACACTAACGTGGACACTAACATGGACAAAAGTCTCACCTAGCAGCCTGACCATGCCTTCTTCAAACAAGAATAACTTGAGCCACAAAGCTCCAAATTAGGTGATTCTAATGGCATTGAAAAGTAGGATTCCAGATCTTTCCAAGCATATATGGCACTACATGGTGGACACTGAATTTGAGGGAGAAAACCTGCCCCAAAATTGCAAAGATGAACATGGTATCAACCTGTAGTAAGGCCAGCTGACCTCTTCACCTTCCAAGAAGTGTAACTCGAGTTGTAGAGCTCCAAATGATGCGCTTTCAAAGGCGTTGGAAATTAGACCTCCAGGGCTTTCCAAAAATATATAATAGTATGGGGTGGACATTAAGTTTGAGCTCCACAACCTGGCAATATTAAGCCCTTGATCGCTAACGTTATTGTGACTCGCTTTTTCCAGTAACGCTAGCAACTATGCCAGCGACCTTGTCCACTTCAAAAGAGCGTGACTTGAGTTACAGAGGTCCAATTATGGTGATTCTAGTTGCATTAGAAAGCTAACAGTCAGAGCTTTCCAACAATATATAATACTCTATAGTGGGCATGAAATTGGAGAACAAACACGACGCATCTTTTAAGCCCTAAAAATACCAACTGGGTAGCAAGTGTGACGTTAGCCACACTAACTTCAGCACTAACGCCACACTTGTAGCGTTAGTATGGATAACGGAAGCAATAAAGCCAAGTCACCCTGGACCACAATTTGATTCACTTCTCTCTCAAGTCTACTTCAAAGCTCAAGCAAGCAAGCCCACAATTGTCAACCAATCAAGGAAACAAGAAGCATCTAGAATAGTTAATTTTCATTTCATTGTAATTTGCTTTTAATTTCATTTCATTTTTGTAATTTAGGAGAGCATATAAAAAAAGCCTTAGTTTCTACATTGAATTCATTTTGGAACGGAGAATTGAAGGAAGGGGGAGAGAGTGAAGACCAATTCGAACTTCTGTGAATTGGCACACTCCAAAGGGAGTGGGTCTTCGGACCCCTCCCCTCCTACACTCTTCTTCCTTTTCTCTTCTTTTCCTTTTCTTAGTAGTAGTTTAATTCGAGTTTGTATTTTTCATTTATGAACTTTGAAGTTTCAATTCCAGTTTTAATCTTCATCTTTATTTTTCTGCACTTTCTTTCTTTTCTATTTTGGTAGAGCAATGAACAACTAACTCTTTTCATTGGGTTAGAGAGCTCTGTTGGAATTCAATGGATTAAATTGTTTTCATCATGCATCTTCCTCTTTCTTTTCTCTTGATTTTACTAGAAAGCTTTCATTCTTCATCCAATTGGTTAGCTATCTTGGAAGAGAAGCTCTCCATAATTGGATCTTCTCGGAACCTTGGAAGAGGAATGAGGAGATCATGCTAGAAATGCTTTCTCATGTTGGACCAAATTGGGGTTTGGATGGATATAGTGACATATAATCCTACCAACACTTTGATTTGGGAATGCATGTGATATAATCAGTGACCAAACTTCATCTCTTCCCATGAGAAATTAAATCAAGGAATTGAGAAATTGTTCAAGCTTAGAGAGATTGGATTGCCAAGGAATTGGGATCCAATCACTTAAGATTGCCAAGGAGATTAATGAATGCATTGATTGAGGAAGAGATGAAAGCAATTGATCTGGAGATTGCAATATCTTTCTATCCCAATGCTTTCTTTTCTTTTTACTTTTAGTTATTTACTTTCTTGTATTTTACATTCTAGTGATTTACTTTCCTGCACTTTACATTTTTTACCCTTTAATTTCTTATAATTTACTTTTCTTGCCATTTTACTTTTCTGCACTTTATTGCTTTTCCTTTCTTTTCTGTCAATTTATAATTCCTGCTGCTTATCACTTCAATCTGGATCCTCTGACTAGGATAATTAATCAACTATTGATTGCTTAATCCGTTAATCTCTGTGGGATTCGACCTCACTCTTTTGTGAGTTATTACTTGACGACAATTCGGTATACTTGCCGAGGGAAATTTGTTGAGAGACAAGTTTTCGTGCATCAGTTCCCTTGAAGATAGGATGACATCACCCAAAAGATAAGATAAGATAAAGATAACTAACTTATCTTATCTAAAAAGGTCACTCCACACCATTATAAATACAGTGGAGCACCCAGGTATAACTCATACTCTGATTCTACTAAAAACCTGCTTAATACCCTTGCTAACTTAAGCATCGGAGTCCCTTGCAGGTACCCCCACCCTCCGGTGACAAAGAATCAGCAGCCTAGCCAGTCCAACAAGTCAGACACAACCGCTCCGACCGCCACTCACCAGCTGGACACGTTAGCTCTGACCAGTACAGAAGATCTCGTCCGAGATCGACCTACAATTTCAGGTAACCCTCGGAACAGAAACATAATCTACAACTAACAGAAGAGTGACAAGCCTCTAAAATGGACTGGAATTCTATTTGAGGCACACATCTTAGAATTACCTGGTCAGCACCATATCTCCATAAATATTGGTCATCCCATATATAGTATTTAGACTCGCTTTTCAGCTTGTCCCTCTAAGGCTTAGTAAAATTGGGAGGGAAAGTATGGCTAACTAGATAATTAGCTACAGGTGCATACCAAGGAACTACTTCAGATACTACTTGAAAACTATCAAATGGGAAAGTATCATTGATAGAAGTGGAGTCATCCTTAATGTGCTCAAGGCGACTCAAGTGGTCTGCCACTAAATTTTGGTTACCACTCCTATCCTTAATTTCTAAATCAAATTCTTGGAGCAACAGTATCCAACGTATCAACCTTGGTTTGGACTCTTTTTTAGCTAATAAATATTTTAGAGCTGCATGGTCTGAGTACACTACTACCTTAGTACCAAGTAAATAGGCTCGGAATTTATCCAGAGCAAAAATAATAGCAAGAAGCTCTTTTTCAATAGTAGTGTAATTAGACTGAGCAGCATCTAAGGTCTTAGATGCATAAGCAATTATTAAAGGATCCTTACCTTCGTGCTGAGCCAGCGCCGCTCCTACTGCATGGTTGGAGGCATCACACATAATCTCAAATGGCTGGCTCCAGTCTGGTCCTCTCACAATTGGAGCTTGAGTCAGGGCAATTTTTAGCTTATCAAATGCTTGCATGCAATCCTCACTGAACTCGAACTCAATATTTTTCTGTAGCAATCTGGATCAAGGCAATGCTACCTTGGTGAAGTCCTTAATGAATCTCCTATAAAAACCTGCATGGCCAAGAAATGAACGGACTTCCCTCACAGAGGAAGGGTAAGGTAAACTAGAAATGACATCCACCTTTGCTGGATCTACAGAAATACCCGTATTAGAAACAACATGTCCTAGAACAATCCCTTGTTTTACCATAAAGTGACATTTTTCAAAATTCAATACAAGGTTTGAACTAATACACCTTTCTAATACTCTAGCTAAACTATCCAAGCAAAGGTTAAATGAATCACCATAAACGCTAAAATCATCCATAAATACTTCCATACAGTTCTCAATAAGATCTGAAAAGATACTCATCATGCATCTTTGGAAACTAGCTGGTGCATTACGTAAGCCAAAAGGCATCCTTTTGTATGCATACGTTCCAAAGGGACACGTAAAAGTAGTCTTCTCCTGATCTTCACGAGCTATATGAATTTGAAAGTATCCTGTATAACCATCTAAAAATCAGTAATGGGATTTACCTGACAGGCGATCAAGCATCTGATCAATGAATGGTAAGGGGTAGTGATCCTTGCGAGTAGCTTGGTTGAGACACCTATAGTCAATGCAAACCCTCCATGAATTCTGCACTTTAGTTGTCAGGAGCTCTCCATGCTCATTTTTCACTGTTGTGACTCCAGACTTCTTGGGCACCACTTGTACTGGACTGACCCATTCACTATCTGAGATGGGGTAAATGATATCTGCTTCAAGTAGCCTGGTCACTTCTTTCTTGACAACTTCTAAGATGGTGGGATTCAATCTTCTTTGAGGTTGACGGACAGGTTTTGATTCCTCTTCTAAGTATATTTTATGCTCACAAATTTGAGGGTTGATGCCTACTATATCCACCAAGCTCCATCCAATTACTTTCTTGTGCTTTCTCAGTACACCGAGCAGTTGCTCCTCTTGTTGAGAACTGAGTTCCCTTGCAAGGATAACTGGGAACTTCTGATTATCCTCAAGGTAAGCATACTTGAGGTGTGGAGGAAGGGGCTTCAATTCCAATTTCTGCTCATAGCTAGGCTCTGGATCATCCAGGGCTAGTGATAATGGCAAAGTGTCCTCATTATTTTCAGATGGTGTCCCCGCACTTGGACCTTGCTCCATGTGTCTCTCTTCTACGTCTTCTTGGTGAACTTCAGCTACAATTTCATCAATGATGTCGCACTGGAAGATAGAATGATCTTCCGGAGGGTGCTTCATAGCTTCATTTAAACTGAAACTCACTGTTCTGCCATCTATCTCAAAGGAGTATGTTCCTGAGAATGCATCCAGCTTGAACTTTGAAGTTTTCAGGAATGGTCTTCCAAGTAGGATTGATGATGGTTTTCCTGAGTCATTAGGGAGCATTTCCTGGATATAGAAGTCAATGGAAAATGTGAGCCCCTTAATGCTCACTAATACATCTTCAGCAATTCCAACTACTATAATAATGCTTTTATCTGCTAACACAAAACGAGCTGCCAACCTTTTTAAGGGGGAAAGCCTTAAGGTATCATATATAGACAATGGCATTATACTAACACATGCTCCTAAGTCACACATGCAATCAGAAAATATTACACCTCCAATGGTACAGTTTTCCATACATGGACCTGGATCACTACATTTTTCAGGTATACCTCCCATTAAAGTAGATATAGAACTACCTAAAGGAATAGTTTCTAACTCATTAATTTTATCTTTATGTATGCATAGATCTTTCAGAAACTTTACATATTTAGGTACTTGCTGAATGACATAAAAAAGGGAACAATTACCTCAACCTTTTTGAAAATTTCTACCATTTTGGGATTAAGTTCTATCTGCTTTCTGGACTTCCTTACAAGGTGCGGAAATGGGATAGGAATGGTGCCACTTGCAGCTTCTGCATCCTTTGGTGCTCCATTCCTTGGATGAGCTACTTCTTCGTCAACCTTGCCTTGTACTTCTTCTTCCTCTTCAGCATCTTCCATTTCAGCATCTTCCACGTCCACTGAGTCTTCAATTTGGGTGTGTTCTATTGGGCTTGGCTCCTCCTGGGTCCTCTCTTGCATTGTGGTTCCGAACCTCAAAGTGATGGCATTGATGCCACCTTTAGGGTTAGGTAAGGGTTGAGAAGGAATTCCACTGGAGCTTAAAGGTTGGTTAGTGGAAGTAGGTAATGAATCTATCCGGGTGGCAAGAGCTTGTAAAGTGGCATTCAGACTATTTAAAGTAGAGTTTAGTGTAGTCTGCATATCCTGTTGTCCTTGTGCAAGAGAACGAAGCATCTCGTCATTTGATGAGGAAGTAGGGCAAGTGATCTGTGGGACTTGTTGTTGGTTATGCTAGGGTCCTTGTGATTGTCTTAGGTGAGGAGTTCTGTAAGGTTGGTTCTGATTCTGCTGTCTGTTGTTGTTATTCCACCTCTGGTTTCCATTATTGTCTCTGCCTCCTCTGTTATAGTTGTCCCTCCAGCCATGGTTGGAATTATCTCTCCAACTTTGGGTGGAGTTATCCTGCCATTCTTGGTTGTAGTTCCCACCTTGGTTGTAGTTGCCGCCTTGTTGATTGTATCCTTGATAAGGGCGGTCATAGAAGTTATGAGTAGCTGCCACAATGTTGTCTTCTTGTTGGAGCTGCGGGCATTCATCAGTATAATGACTATAATCAGCACATATTCCGCATACTCTTTGGGGGACTAACTATTGGCTTTGTTGTGGTGGGGAAGGATGAGCTTGTTGTTGTTGGTTTAACTGCATTTGCTTCAGTAAGTTGGTTTTTTCACATATACTCTTGTGTAAGAGCAGAAGTCTCAGTGCTAGAGGAAACTTCTGCAACAACTTTTGAGTGGTTGCTCCTATGCCTGTGATTCCTGGTGGACTCAGCTAAGTCGCTCATTAGTTGCCATGCTTCATCAGTGGTCTTGTACTTTTTAAGAGAACCATTACTAGCACCATCTAGTGTAGTTTTATCCCGAGGCTTCATGCCTTGAGTGAAGTAGCTGATCAACACTAGCCTGTCAATCATGTGATGGGGACATGCGTCTAAAAGGTTCTTAAAGTGCTCTCAGTACTTATAAAGAGTCTCTGATTCTCCTTGAACAATGCAGGAGATCTCTTTCCTCAGTCTGTCTGTAACATCAGCTGGAAAGTATTTTTTCCAAGAATTCTCTCCAAGTATTTTTTTCTCAGCACACAATTGCAACTCCCCGGCAATGGCGCCAAAAACTGACGAGCGGCAGAAGTTAGACAAATTTAGAGATTATAATATAATAGAATAGCGTTGCGAGTATAGCTCTTAACCAGCAAAAATCCGCCTCATCAATTTAGAAAGGTTGTCACAAAAAATTTAGAATAAAAATACTGGAAGTATGAGTCCCAGGTCGTCTCCCAACAAGTTGCTAGAAAAGGGTGCTAATTTATTAATCAGGAATTTTCCGAGAGTTTTTGAGAATTGATTAACAGAAACTAAACAATTGTAATTTAGTGCAATGAAAATTAAAAGAGATTTATAATATTCTAAATAAAAAGCCTTGACTGGGGAAATGATTAATCGGAAGTTCTATCCTTGTTGGGATCTCTTAAGTGTAGTATCAAAAAGGTTGTTGTTTTCACTTAGTTAACCCTTACTAAATAAAGGAAAGTCAAGTGATTGAGCTAACTCTTATTCGCAAATCCTAGTCCTCTCCTTTAGGAAGGTCTAGCGTTAGTAAATACAGAACTAGCCAACAACTTCCAATTTAACCATCACTTAAGCCTTCCAACTTAAGTGTCTCCTCCTAATCAACCCCCATGTCAGGTAGGGAATCTACTCCATTAACATGAATATAACGCTTGTAGAAATATAAAAAGAAGACATGATAATTTAAATAAAATATAGATTCAAAATTAATTAAAAGTAAAAGTAATTCTTTTGCATTAACAATCCATGAAAATAATCCAATTACCACTCTAAACAAGAATTAAGAATATGGAATAAATAAAAGGGTAAGTAAGGAAACAAACTAGAATAGTATCTTCAACGGAGGTGATGACTCTTCAGTATCCACAAGCAAAAGCAATAAACTAGGAATGTAAAGAGAACCTAGAGGAAGAGTAATTTCTCTCTAGATTCAGATATAAAAACCTAAAAACTATCCTAATGAGAATATGTAAGTGTGTATGTCTCTGTGTGTCGAGTCTCTGCTTATTCCCTGGCTTTATTCTGTGTTTCTGGGCTGAAAACTGGGTCAAAACGCGGCCCGAAATCGCCCCCAGCATTATCTGTTAATTTTGCAGATCGCGCAGGTCACGCGTACACGTCAGTCACGCGTGCGCGTCATTTGGTATTTTTCCTTGTCACGCGTACGCATCGTCCATGTGTGCGCATCATCTTGCAGAACTCCGTTCCACGCGTACGCGTCAGGCACGCGCACGCGTCGCTGCAATTTTCTCCATTCCGTGCGCTCGCGTGAGCCATGCGTGCGCGTCAGTGTTCGCTGGTCATCTCCTTAGTTTCTTGTGTTCCTTCTATTTTTGCAAGCTTCCTCTCCATTTTCTAAGCCATTCCTGCCCTATAAAGCCTGAAACACTTAACACACGGATCACGGCATCGAATGGTATAAAGGAGAATTAAAATATACTAACTAAAGATCTCTAGGAAGCAAGTTTTCAATCATAAAACAATCATGCAAATCATATGAATAAATGGGTAAAGACTTGATGAAACCACTCAATTAAACACAAGATAAACCATAAAATAGTGGTTTATCAGAAATGCTTATTTGAGGGTTCACTAGAGTTGCTGTCACAATGCCTTGCTTTTTGATTGATCCCTTTTGGTTTTTCTTTCTTTCTTTTGTTTGGAAAGCTTATTCCTTAATGATAACTCATTGTCAAGTGTTGCAGCAGCCTTTTGGCTTAGTTTTGCTCAACACTTCTTCACTACAGACACTTGGCTCACAAATTCTCTTAGGGACATTGATACCCAGCATCTCTTTGGATAACTAAATGCTTTGTAGCTAGGTTGCTCTTGATAGTGGACTTTCGGTTGATAATCCCGGATTAGTTAATCCAAGTTATCAAGTTTTAAAAGACTCCTCAGAACCTAATTGTCCAAGCATATCCTAGTACAAAAATACCACAGACATATGTCCTAAGGTCCAAGTTATTGGTGTCTAGCCTTATTGTTTGTTTCTTTGACAATTCTTGGATTTTCTTTTCTTTTTCTTTCTTACTTTGCTTTGTTTGTCAGGGAATTTCCTTAATGAAAGGTTTTATGACAGCAACCAAGTTCACACTACCAAGAATACTCTATTATGTAGCATTTATTATTGAGCTCATCATCTTAATCAAGCATTTACCACCACAAATTTCAATTTCAATTTCTACAACATTGGACAATCACTTTCTTTTTCAAACATTTTCTCTTATTGATGCATAAAAGGAGACAAAACATGAATTTAAAGCAGATGAGTGATAACAAGCATAATGCAAACTAAAATACTTAGTAGACACCTATATTTACACCTAATTGAACACCTCAGCAAGGCATGTAGGAATTTCCAAGTTAAAATACTTCTTAGCAAAAGGATTAATTGTCAATACAACCTGTTGGAACGTCTCTCAGCTCTTCTTCTATCCACATCATTTCTCGCTGTTGTATCTCTTTTGGATGATGATGCAGATCCTTCCAAAGGTTGAATGTTTTCCTGCATAATCCTTAGAGGTTGCTTGTTTCCCAAGCCCTTAGGCAATTGATTAGCATGCAGAAATTGTGTGTAGGCTTTTGAACTTAGTTTGGTGTGTGAACACTAAACTTAGTTTCTTGCTAATGTTTCTTATGCAACAAGCCAACCATATATGAAACCTTGTGCCTTTGCTAAAGCAATGGAGTTAAAAACTAGAAAACAGACAATGGTTTAGTGGTTTCCCTGATTGCTTGGAGCCAGTAACCAACTATGCAGAGGGTGAAATGTATTTTTAAATGAGATTTTTTTTGTGGAACACCAAACTTAGCATCCTTCATTATCCCTTAGATTGCATTGGTATGCAACACCAAACTTAGCTCCTTGCAATACAGATAAAACTACTTAACCTTTTTATTGAAATAGTTAAGAGAAGAAAACTACCTTTGGTTGGGTTGCCTCCCAACAAGCGCTCTTTTAATGTCACTAGCTTGACATCCTTCAATCTTGCTCAGCTTAATTTCTGATTCTCCCTCTCTTTGTCCCAATGGCCTCCCAAGTAGTGCTTTGCCCTGTGACCATTTGCTGTGAATTTGCTCTTTGTTGCTTTATCTAGCAGTTCAAGGCTTCCATAGGGAAGAACCTTTGTCACCAAGTAGGGACCAGTCCATTTGGACTTGAGTTTTCCAGGGAAGACTTTGAGTCTGGAGTTGTACAAGAGTACTTGCTGTCCTAGTTTGAATTCCTTCTTTGAGATCCTTTTGTCATGCCATGTTTTAGCTTTTTCCTTGTATATCATAGCATTTTCATAGGCTTCTAGTCTAAACTCATCCAACTCATTTAATTACAATAACCTCTTCTCTCCTGGTGCTTAAAAATCAAGGTTGAGGAGTTTAGTGGCCCAGAAAGCTTTGTGTTCAAGCTCTACAGGAAGGTGGCAAGACTTGCCATATAGCAACTGAAAAGGTGACTTTCCAATGGGAGTTTTGAAGGCTGTCCTATATGCCCACAGAACATCTTCTAATTTTCTGGCCCAATCCTTTCTTGTACTCCCCACTGTTTTCTCTAAAATCCTCTTCAACTCCCTATTTGCAAGCTCTGCTTGGCCATTGATTTATGGATGGTAGGGTGTAGCTACTTTATGCATCACTCCATATTTGTGAAGTAATTTCTCCATCTGTTTGTTGCAAAAATGACTACCACCATCACTAACAATACCCTTAGGCACTCCATATGTAGTAAAAATGTGCTTCTTAAGGAATTGGAGGACAATCTGTGCATCGCATATAGTTGTTGCTATGGCTTCCACCCACTTTGAGACATACTCTACTGTTACAAGTATGTATTTGAAAGAGTATTAAGGTGGAAAGGGGCCCATAAAATCTATTCCCCAAAGGTCAAAGAGTTCTACTTCCAAGATGTAGTTCTGAGGCATCTCATTTCTTCTTGTTAATCCTCCAGCTCTTTGGCACTCATTCCATTGATGAAAAACTCTCTAGCATCCTTGAAAATGGTTGGCCAATAAAATCCACTTTGAAGTACCTTAGCTGCTGTTCTTTCTGGTCCAAAATGTCCACTATAAGCTGAGCCATGACAATGCCATAATATGTCTCTCATTTCACTCTCAGGAACACATTTTCTAATCATTCCATCTGGACACCTCTTGAATAAGAATGGTTCATCCCATATGAACTTCCTGACTTTATTGAGCAGCTTTTTCACTTGTTGCTTGGTGAATTTTTGAGGGATCTTCCTTCCAACCTTGTAGTTTGCAATGTTTGCAAACCATGGAACTTGTTGGATTTGTAGGAGGTGTTCATCTGGAAAGCTTTCATTCACTGAGTGTGGAGCTTGATTAGCTTCTTGTGATATTCTTGACAAATAGTCTGCTACTTGGTTTTCATTCCCTTTTCTATCTCTCACTTTAGTATCAAACTCTTGTAGCAGCAGAACCCACCTAATAAGCCTTGGCTTTGAATCCTGTTTAGACATGAGATAATTGAGAGCGGCATGATCAGTATACACTATAAACTTTAAACCAATCAAGTATTGTCTAAATTTATCAAATGCATATACAATTGCTAAGAGTTCTTTCTTAGTGGTGGTGTAATTTTTCTGTGCCTCATTCAACACTTTGCTAGCATAATATATAATGTGGTGCAATTTGTCTTTCTTTTGTCCCAATACAGCACCAATTGCAAAGTCACTTGCATCACACATAAGTTCAAAAGGTAATTCCCAATCAGGAGGTGTGATGATTGGTGCTGTAATGAATTTTCTCTTTAAAGTTTCGAAGGCATGCTTGGAATTGTCATAAAAAATGAAAGGACTATCAATCATAAGCAAATTGCTTAATGGTTTTGCTATTTTTGAAAAATCTTTGATGAACCTCTTATAAAAACCAGCATGTCCAAGAAAACTCCTTACTGCTTTCACATTAACAGGTATAGGAAGCTTTTCAAAGATTTCTATTTTAGCTTTATCAACTTCTATACCTTTGCTTGAAACCTTATGCCCAAGAACTATTCCTTCAGGAACCATGAAATGGCATTTCTCCCAATTCAACACCAGGTTAGTTTCTTGGCATCTTTTCAAAACAAGAGTCAAATGATGCAAACAAGTGTTAAATGAATTGCCAAAGATAGAAAAATCATCCATGAAGACTTCTAAAAATTTTTCCACCATGTCAGCGAATATAGAAAGCATACACCTTTGAAAAGTTACAGGGGCATTGCACAGACCAAAGGGCATTCTTCTATAAGCAAAAACTCCAAATAGACAGGTGAAGAAAGTCTTTTCTTGATCCTTGGGATCCACCACTATTTGATTGTACTCAGAGTATCCATCCAGGAAGCAATAATAGGCATGGCCAGCCAATCTTTCCAGCATCTAGTCTATGAATGGGAGAGGAAAGTGATCTTTCTTTGTGGCATCATTCAGTTTTCTATAATCTATGCACATCCTCAACCCAGTCACTGTCTTGGTGGGAATCAACTCATTCTTCTCATTGGTGATGACTGTCATTCCTCCTTTTTTTGGTACAACTTGAATCAGACTCACCCATGAGCTGTCAAAGATTGGAAAGATTATCCCAGCATTCCATAGCTTCATGACTTCTTTTTGAGCCACATCCTTTATAGCCGGGTTGAGTCTTCTTTGGGGTTGAACTACAGGCCTTGAATCTTCCTCTAATAAAATTTTGTGTATACAGATAGCAGGGCTTATGCCTTTGATATCATCAATGGTCCACCCCAAGGCAGTCTTGTGAGCTTTCAACACTTCAATCAGCTTTGTTTCTTCTTCTCTATTCAAGGAAGAGTTTATGATTACTGGCAGGGCCTCTGCTTCTCCAAGAAATGCATACTTGAGATGAGGAAGGAGAGGTTTTAACTCTTGTTTTGGCTTCTCATTTGCCTTGCTTTCAACGGAGATCTCCACCACTTCCTTTTCTGTGAACTCTTGTTCCAGCTCTATTTCCTCTTCTAATTCCTCCTGGTTGTCATCTTCCAGTAGCTCTTCCTCCACTTCTTCTATCATTTCCACTCTCATGTGCTTTTCCTTCTCCATAGGATATTACATGGCCTTGAAGACATTGGTGATCATATTCTCATCATGCACACTGAGTGTCATTTCTCCATTCTCCACATCAATGATGGCTTTTGCTGTTGCTAAGAAGGGCCGTCCCAATATAATTGAACTGTGTCCCTCTTCTTCCATGTCCAAGATAACAAAGTCAGCAAGGAAAATAAACTCTCTAATCTTCACTAATAGATTTTCCACAACCCCATTTGGTATCTTGAGTGATCTGTCAGGCATTTGGAGTGACATCCTGGTGGGCTTGACTTTCTCTATTGCAAACTTCTTCATTAGTGAGAGGGGCATCAAATTGATACTAGCTCCTAGGTCACAGAGAGCTTTGTCCAATATTCTGTTGCATATAGTACAGGATATGATGAAACTTCCTGGATCTTTGAGCTTAGGAGGAAGACCTCTTTGGATGACAGCGTTGCATTCTTGTGTTAGAATGACCTTCTCCTTCTCATTCCAGCTCCTTTTCTTGTTGATGAGCTCTTTGAAGAATTTTGCATATAAAGGCATTTGTTCTAGAGCTTCAGCAAGTGGGATGTTGATCTCTAGCTTCTTGAACACTTCTAGGAACTTAGGGAACTGTTGGTCTCTGATGACAAGTCATCTTAGCCTAGTTTTACTAGTCTTTTTCTTTTGTTTTCAATAGATTTTATGCACATTCTTGAGCCATAAGCAAGCCAATTGGGTAGAATTTCATGTTTCCTTTGATTCAATCAACCATGGATAAATTAATGTATTTTCATGAGATTTTGTGCTATAATTGTCATATATTATGAAAGAGACACAATCTCATGATTTGGAGCATAGCTTTGATATTTTTGATTGATTGATGATAGGTGAAAAGAGCTTTGAAGAAGGTTGAAGAAAGAAGGAATGGCAAGGAGCAAGAGAGAACAAAAAAGCTTGAGCCAAAGCTTGCCTCAAACTTTAGCTCAAAAGCTTGCGCCAACGTTTTCCTCAAGCTTTGAGTCAAACATTGGCGCCACAACAAGCACACCCAGGGAGCAAAAAGCTTGCGCCAACGTTTGCCTCAAGCTTTGAGTCAAACGTTGGCGCCACAACAAGTACACCCAGGGAGAAAAAGCTTGCGCCAACGTTTGCCTCAAACTTTGAGTCAAACGTTGGCGCCATTTGAGTATAAAGAGGAGTTCCCTGATTGAAGGTTAAATGGAGCCACGTTTGCGCAAATGTTTGCCTCAAACGTTGGGCCAAACGTTGGCCAAGAAGCATGCAAGGGAGGATCCACGTTTAGCTCAAAGTTTGACCTCAAACTTTGGCTCAAACGTGGATGACAGCAAAGGGAGGCTAGATGATATGAAAAGCTTGAGTCAAAGTTTACCTCAAACTTTGACTCAAGCTTTAATGGTTCATGGCCCGGTTCACAAGTGGGTTTCTCTCCAACTCCAAGAGCAATCAACAGAGGCTTTTGTCAACCCAATTCCATCAAGAGCAAAGGCCCAATTCAAGGATTGAAGATCATTTGAAGAGGGTGTATAAATAACTTAGAATTTAAGTTTTTGAAAGGCTTTTCCTTTTAGCTTTGCTGAGTGGTTTTGGGAGAGCTTTTGGTTAGGAGTTATTTGGAGATTCGAAGTCTTGGGGAAGGAGAATTGAATTCTCTTCCTCTTAGTTTTCTTGTTTTAAATTTCATTTACACTTGTCTTGAATCTTAGGTGCTGGAGAATTGAAGGAATTCTATTTTAATCCCACCCTGAGATCTCTCTGTTTTATTTACTGCACTTTTTGAGAAATCAATATTTGAATTCCTTTCTTCTACTGCTTGATCTTTACTTTTCTTGTAATTGAATTCTAAATTTGGATCTAGGAAGGCATTGAGATCTAGACTTGGTTATCTAGTCTCTTGGGTCCTGAGATCTGGAGTTTTCATTTTAATTTCTCTGTTGAATGCGTCTCCAAGTTCATTTACATTTCCAGTTGAGATCCGTTTCATTTTAATTCCTTTTCTACTTTTCTGTTTATTGCAATTTACTTTTCCTTGTTTAATTTCTGCAAATCCAATTCCCAACTCCCGTTATAATTTAAGCCATTTACATTTCTTGCACTTTAAGATTCTGCAATTTACATTTCTTGCGTTCTAAGTTTCTGCCATTTAAATTTCTTGTTCTTTAAGATTCAGCACTTCTACTTTCCGTTCTCTTTAATTTCATGCAAATTACCCATTCCCTTAAATTTTCATGCAATTTAGTTTCTGCAAATTACAAACCACTCAACCAATACTTGATTCGCTTGACTAAATCAACCACTAAACTAAAATTGCTCAATCCTTCAATCCCTGTGGGATCGACCTCACTCACGTGAGTTATTATTACTTGATGCGACCCGGTACACTTGCCGGTTAGATTTGTGTGTTTGGAATTCGTTTTCCAAAAATACACATCAAGTTTTTGGCACCGTTGCCGGGGATTGAAATAGATTAACAATGATTAAGTGAAGTGTAGATCTAGATCAAGCACTTTTTCTTTTCTGTTTCTTTAATCTTTGACTAACCCACTAACTGTTTGAATTTTTGCTTAAGCTAACTAAAACCCCACTTTAGCAATAGAGTGGAGTTCTTCTGGTTTTTTTGACTCTGTGTGAATCCTATGCCGTTGCTTGATTGAATATACGAGAGAAACAATTTTCTCCTATTGGTCTTTCAAGTCTACTAACTGTTCGACATATTGTGTCAGCTAACCCTCTGACCATATTTTGGTATGAGTATATTCAATCTTCATTTAGACTGTTTGTGATTGTGCAGATCATGGAGGGGAACTCAACAAATTCAAGAAATTATGGGATTAATGTCCCCACCCTAGATGATAATGCAACCCATAACTTGAAGCACCCACTAGTCACCATGAACGACGTTGCTCAATGGTTTGAAGCTTTCCCACAAGGAAACATCATCGGATGGGAAGAACTAATAAGTGAACTCCTAGCCAAGTTGAAACCACCTCAGGAAATTATTAAACCAGAGGCAGAAGTGCAACCATTCACACAAGAGAAGGAAATTGAAGGTGTCTGTGCAGTCATGAACCAAAACAAGCAGATGCATCAGCAGACTCTGCAATAACTAGAGATAATGGTCAGAAAAATCAATGAGCTGCGAACTGCTGTAGTAAATGCATACAACCTAACTCAAAACTCACATGGTTGGAATCAACCTGAAAAAGGTTTTGGAACAATTGACCATGGGCAACAAAATCATGAGCAATCACACTCTCCATGTAGTACCTCAAGCATGTTCCAACATAAGTTCCAAGGTGATGTGTACAACCCACCCTGGAGGACTCATTACAACTGAAGGAGGAGTGAGCACCAAAATCAAGGACCAAGGGACTTCAACCACAACAACCCCAATTTCCCAAACCAGCAAAGACACCACCATACCAATATTAACCACTACACATCACTACCACAACACTCACCCTTTCAACCTCAGACACCCCACGACCACCCAATCTCACAAGACTCTCAGAGGATCACCAACTTAGAGATCTTAAAAGAGAGAATGATGAAACACCAAGAGGAAGTGAGTAAAGAGCAAGAAGCCTTAATCAGAGGACTTGAGAGGCAAATAGCACAACTGGCTAAGCACCTTGCAGAAATGGCTAAGGAGAAGGCAATTACGTCCCCCAAAGCCACTGAAGACAACCTGAAAGACAATGAGAAAGTTGCCAGGTGTGAGAAATGGAAAGCAATTATAGAGGCAAGTGAGAAGAGGGCTACGGGAAAAGAAGCAATCATCAAGGAAAAGCCCACAGTAAGAGGAGGAAACCAAAGGCAACAGAAGCCTCAGCTTCCATGATCAGAAGATGAAAGATATCAAGGTAGTGACAATAAAGAAGCGCTTTGTTGGGAGGCAACCCAACCTGAGTGCTTGGGGAACAAGCAACTTTCAATATCACTACAGAGCACCATACAAACTTTTGGAAAGAATAAGCATCATCAATCAAAGAGATGAAAGAAGAATGTGAAGACCAGCAATGATGATGATGAGGAGGAGGACAACAAGTAAATTCCAAAAGGTTGTATTGTTCATTGATTATTTTATATCAGATACTGCTATGATTGAAAGTGATATAATACCCCTGCCTGTCTGCATAGTATAGTTTTTCTGCAATTCAATAATTAAGATTGCTTGATTATTCACAACACTACACTTTTCAAACTTGCGTGCGCTCAAGATTACAAAAAAAAAAAAAAAAAAGAGGCACCACATGATAGTTCTTTAAAAAGAAGGATTGAGGAATTAAACAATTTTGAGGCAAGCAAAAGATTAGGAGAAGTGGTGGTTCTGGTTGTGTGATTATGAATTGAGGTTGCATGCTTATGAAAACTTGCATGGGAGCTCATAGGCAGAACATAGAATTCAAAGAAGTATTGTGGAGATTTTCGAACATTTATTGATCCAAGAAGCAGCAAACAAAAGAAAATAAAGAAGATATAAAAACAAAGAGAACATGGCCCAAGGCTCTGAGCATCAATTACTAGGCAGAAAAGAAGAAAGAAACAAGAACTCAATGAGTTATTATCCTAGTAAATGCTTGTGGTCAAACTGTGTCAAAGAGAGAGGCTTGAGCAAGTAAATCCTAAAGGGTGCTTCAACACCTAATACCTTAAAACCAACTGGTTTAGGAGTATTGATTGAAAGCTTATCTAAAGAGCCACTTTGAGACATGACACTTAGAGTCAACGCCAAAACACAGAAACTATAAGCTGCTTCAAGGTGATTACCTATAGAGAGATCTCCATGACATTATTTGGATGAAAGTTCTAAGACCTAAGACTCCCAAAATGTAGGGACTAGTAAGCACTGAAGCCCTTGCATGAGCATATAATTTAGAGTTCACCCCACTGTCACTTAATCACTTCACTCACCTTTGAGCATAATTCTTTTCTTGCTTGGGGACAAGCAAGCTTTAAGTTTGGTGTTGTGATGACAAGTCATCTTAGCCTAGTTTCACTAGTCTTTTTCTTTTGTTTTCAATAGATTTTATGAACTTTCTTGAGCCATAAGCAAGCCAATTGGATAGAATTTCATGTTTCCTTTGATTCAATCAACCATGGATAAATTAATGCATTTTCATGAGATTTTGTGCTATAATTGTCATATATTATGAAAGAAACACAATCTCATGATTTGGAAAATAGCTTTGATATTTTTGATTGATTAATGATAGGTGAAAAGAGCTTTGAAGAACGTTGAATAAAGAAGGAATGGCAAGGAGCAAGAGAGAACAAAAAAGCTTGAGCCAAAGCTTGCCTCAAACTTTAGCTCAAACTTGAGGAAGAGCTTAACTTCACCCTGGAGGCATCAAAAGCTTGCGCCAACGTTTGCCTCAAACTTTGAGTCAAATGTTGGCGCCACAACAAGCACACCCAGGGAGCAAAAAGCTTGCGCCAACGTTTGCCTCAAGCTTTGAGTCAAACGTTGGCGCCACAACAAGCACACCCAGGGAGCAAAAAGCTTGCACCAACGTTTGCCTCAAGCTTTGAGTCAAACGTTGGCGCCACAACAAGTACACCCAGGGAGAAAAAGCTTGCACCAACGTTTGCCTCAAACTTTGAGTCAAACGTTGGCGCCATCTGAGTATAAAGAGGAGTCCCTGATTGAAGGTTAAATGGAGCCACGTTTGGGCCAACGTTTGCCTCAAACGTTGGGCCAAACGTTGGCCAAGAAGCATGCAAGGGAGGATCCACGTTTGGCTCAAAGTTTGACCTCAAACTTTGGCTCAAACGTGGATGACAGCAAAGGGAGGCTAGCTGATATGAAAATATTGAGTCAAAGTTTGCCTCAAACTTTGACTCAAGCTTTAATGGTTCATGGCCCGGTTCACAAGTGGGTTTCTCTCCAACTCCAAGAGCAATCAACAGAGGCTTTTGTCAACCCAATTCCATCAAGAGCAAAGGCCCAATTCAAGGCTTGAAGATCATTTGAAGAGGGTGTATAAATAGCTTAGAATTTAAGTTTTTGAAAGGCTTTTCCTTTTAGTTTTGCTGAATGATTTTGGGAGAGCTTTTGGTTAAGAGTTATTTGGAGATTCGGAGTCTTGGGGAAGGAGAATTGAATTCTCTTCCTCTTAGTTTTCTTGTTTTAAATTTCATTTACACTTGTCTTGAATCTTGGGTGCTGGAGAATTGAAGGAATTCTGTTTCAATCCCACCTTGAGATCTCTCTGTTTTATTTACTGCACTTTTTGAGAAATCAATATTTGAATTCCTTTCTTCTACTGCTTGATCTTTACTTTTCTTGCAATTGAATTCTCTGTTGAATGCGTCTCCAAGTTCATTTACATTTCCAGTTGAGATTCGTTTCATTTTAATTCCTTTTCTACTTTTCTATTTATTTCAATTTACTTTTCCTTGTTTAATTTCTGCAAATCCAATTCCCAACTCCTGTTATAATTTAAGCCATTTACATTTCTTGCACTTTAAGATTCTGCAATTTACATTTCTTGCGTTCTAAGTTTCTGCCATTTAAATTTCTTGTTCTTTAAGATTCAGAACTTCTACTTTCCGTTCTCTTTAATTTCATGCAAATTACCCATTCCCTTAAATTTTCATGCAATTTAGTTTCTGCAAATTACAAACCACTCAACCAATACTTGATTCGCTTGACTAAATCAACAACTAAACTAAAATTGCTCAATCCTTCAATCCCTGTGGGATCGACCTCACTCACGTGAGTTATTATTACTTGATGCGACCCGGTACACTTGCCGGTTAGATTTGTGTGTTTGGAATTCATTTTCCAAAAATACACATCAGTCTCTCAGCTCTTTATCGAATCTTTGAGGATATAGAATGGAAGGAGTGTATGTCTTCACTATTGTCTTCTGTCCTTGTGACTGTTCCTCCATGACCTCCTTCCCCTTTTTTGAAGCTTGAGGTTCATCCTTCTCCTTGAGCCTTTCTTGGTTCTTTTCTTCAATTGTCACTTGTTCTTTGTTGCTGCTGGCCTTGTCATCCTCTATTGGCTTCTTTGTGGCTTTTTTTTCAATTGGCATCTTGTCATTTACCAAAGTTCTTCCACTCCTTAGTTGAATGGCTTTACATTCTTCCTTGGGGTTGGGAAATGGTGTCACTTGGCAATGCATTGGTTGGCCTCTCAGCCGCTGCTTGCTTAGATAACTAGCCAATCTACCTTTCTAAGTTCCTCAATAAGGCATCATGGTTCTTGCTGGTCAATTCTTGGTGCTTCATCATCTTCTCCATCAATATCTCCAAGTTGGAGATCCTCTGAGATTCCTGAGGTGGCTGTGGTTGATTGTATGGTGTTGAAGATGAATGATGGTTGTTTTGGTTAGTGGATGAGTGGTTGGGTGGATAGTAGTTAGATTGGGGTTGGTTGTTTTGTGATCTTCTGCATGGATTTTGGTTAGTGGTTTGATGGTTTGTGTTTTTTGCTTTGTTTTGGTTTGAATTTCTTTGCCAAGGTTGCTGGTTTTGGTTCTCTCCCCATTTTAAATTGGGGGGTGGTTTCTCCATGCACTTGTTCAGGTGGCTGCTCTTCATAATTTTCCTCTTGCTGTCCCCAAACCACTAACGGCTGGTTGGTTGTGCTCACTGCTGCAAGTTGCAATCCATCCATTTTCTTTGACATTGTTTCAATCTGTTGTTGGAGTTGCTGGTGCATGAGCTTGTTCTGAGCCAGTATGGTGTCAACTCCTTCAAGCTCAAATACTCCTTTCTTTGGAGCTGCTTGCCTCTCAGAAGAATAAAAAAACTCATTGTTGGCCACCATGTCTATGAGATCATGTGCCTCTTAAGCAATTTTCATCATTTGCAAAGATCCTCCTGAGGAATAATCCAAAGCTTTCCTTGAAGGTAAGGACAAGCCTTCATAGAAATTCTGTAGCTCAACCCATTCACTGAACATCCTCTCTGGACATCTTCTAATCAGAGCCTTGTACCTCTCCCAAGCCTCATATAATGACTCTCCTTCTTGTTGTCTGAAGGTTTACACATCAGTTTTCAGTTTGATGACTCTTTGAGGTGGATAAAATTTGGCTAAGAATTTGCTAACCAAATCATCCAGCTAGTAATGCTCTCCTTAGGGAAGGTCTCTAACCAATGTGTGGCTTTGTCTCTCAGTGAAAAGGGAAATAGGAGAAGCTTATAGATATCAGGATTGACCCCATTTGTTTTGACAGTGTCACAAATTCTCAAGAATACAGACAGATGCTGGTTTGGATCTTTAGCAGCACTTCCTCCATATTGACAGTTATTTTGAACCAAGGTGATCAATTGAGGCTTGAGTTCAAAGTTATTGGTGTTGATATTGGGGGTTAAGATGCTACTTCCATAATGCTTTGGGTTAGAAGTGGTATATGTGGCTAGAACTCTTCTCTGAGGTTGACCATGGTTGTTGGTCACACCCTCAGTATGATCTGGAATGTTATCGTCCATTGCTTGCTCTTCCTCCTCCAATTCCTCTTCACCAATAACTCCTTTCCCTCGGGCTTCTCTTCTCAATCTTCGAAGGGTTCTCTCGTCTAAGTTAAGAGATTTGGATTCACCTCTTCTTTCTCCTGACATAAACACAAAACCAGAAACCAAAATGAAGACACTTTACTGCTAGAGTGAGTTAGTTGTTAGCTTAAGCAAAAATTCAAATAGTTAGTGTGCTTAGTAAAAAGAAAAAGAAAATGCTTAATCTAGACTATCACCTTACTTAATCATTGTCAATCTAAATCAATCCCCGGCAACGGCGCCAAAAACTTGATGGGTGGAAATTAGATTCCACACCAAAATTCATCGGCAAGTGTACCGGGTTGCATCAAGTAGTAATTACTCACAAGAGTGAAGTCGATCCCACAGGAATTGATGGATTGAGCAATTTTAGTTAGGTGATGAATTTAGTTAAGCGAATAGTTGATGATTTAAGTGGTTTTGATTCACGGAAACTAAATTGTAAGAAATTAAAAGTCCAGAAGGGAAACCGACTAAATCTAAAGGTGCTGAAGAAGTAAAATTGCAGAAACTTAAAGAGTAAGAAAAGTAAATTACAGAAACTTGAAATGCAAGCAATGTAAATTTGTTGAATCTAAATTGCTAAGAAATATAAATTTCTTGAAGAGTAAAAGGATTTGGGTACTAAGACTTAGAATTGAACAAGGAATTGCAAACTAGGGTAAATTAGAAGGCTTTGAGATGCAAGACTTCAAATCAGGAGCTCAGTAGCAAGAACAGAAATGGAAAATTTCTTCAAGAAACAAAACAGCAAGAAAATTTGATTCAATTGTGAAATTCTTAAGAGAAATTGAAGATCAAAGAAGAGCAAAGAGATTAGGCAGTAGATCTAGATCTCAATTGCTCTCTTGATCAAGCAGAAAAGTAATTGCAAAAGAATTAAAAAGGAAGACAGTAAATGAAACTCAGATCCAATTTTCCAATTCCCAAAATAGAAAATGAAAACAGAAAACTAAACTCAGATCCAATCCTTAGAACAATTGAGAAGAGAGGTAAAAGATGATTCTCAAACTTAGAATCAATGAAGCTCTTCAATCTCAATTCAAATTCCAAGACAGAAATTAAGAGTTGCAGAAATTCAAAATAATTGAAAACTAAAAATTCAGCTAAAGGGAAAACTAAAATGAGCAAAAATTTCAAAGTTTTTTTTCACAAATCAAATCAAATCCTATATATACACTTTCTATTTTGGTCTTCAAAGCTTGGAATGGGCTGAGAAATGGATTTGAAGAAGGATGGGTCCGGTTTGGCTTTGCTTTAATTGAAGTGGTCCGGTTTGACTTTGGTTCAAGTTGGTTTGGTTTGAGGGATCCTCCCAGGGAAGTGCTCCGCTTGGTATAGTGAGCATAGTGCTCACTTGCCTTGTCAATTGCCAAGCTCCCTAGCCATAGCGCTCACTTTTTGAGCGCATCGCTCACTTTTTGAGCGCTACACTCTTGGTTTGTTGATTGTGTGCCTTGGTTTGCATGGATTGGCACAAGAAACTGAGAAGAAGAGAGCGCTGTGCTTGAGTTTCAGAGCGCTACCCTTGGCACTTGCTAGGTTCCCCTCTTCGAATCTTGGTCAATGCATTGTGCTTCCTTGTTTTGCTTGGCCTTGTACCTTGCTCCCTTGCCAAAGAAGGCACGAAAAAGGTAAGAGAATGGAGCACCACGCTCAAAGTTTTGAGCGCTCCTTCCTTGGCCAGCCTTGTGCGCTTCCCTGGGCTTGGATGCGCGAGAAAGGGAACAAAAGAGAGTGCTACGCTCTCAATTTTTGAGCGTCCTCTTGGTCCTTGGTGCGTGCTGCACCATTTGGTGCTTCCCCTGGGCTTGTTGTACTCACGCAAAAGTGAGCGAAAGAGAGCATAGCGCTTCAATTTTTGAGCGCTACTCTTTGTGTCTTTGATGCGCCACGCTCTATATTCATGGGCCACGCTTTTCAAAGCGTGGCCTAAGGTTTAAAGTGTGCCCAAACTTCAAAAGTGTTCCAAAAATTTCTTTTTCCATCATTTCTTCACCTACAAGCAATCCAAACAACTAATCAAAGCTCCACCAAAATCACTAGATCTCTGCATTGTTTATAAAATCAATGAATTTTAGCACAAAACCTATGATTTAGTATAAAATGAATGATGTTTGATTGGTTCAAGATAATCATGAAAATTCACTCCAATTACTTACTTATGGTGCAAGAAAGTGCATAAAACCTAATGAAACTAGTGAAAAATGCTTGTAAAACTAGTATAAGATGACTTGTCATCACTAATCCCCCGAATCCCCTCCAAGTGTTTTTAAGATATTTTTATACTAAAGAAAAATAAAACCTAATTATTAAATTCAAACTTAAATTCAAAAACAAAAAAAATCAAATCTAATCTTCGGCATTAAATCTTCATCTCTGTATCTTTTCTTCAAGGATTTATTGGTCCCAAATTGCATTTTGAATGGGCTTGGAGTGGCAAAAAGGATTAATTATAAAAACTGGGCCAAGTGACACGCTTTCCATATAAAACGGTACGTTTTTCATGCAAGGGATACGCTTCCTAGAGCAGGCCTCCTTGGCGTGTTGAACGCTATGCATTGGCATGTGGAATGCCAACCTTATTTGACTGGCATGTGACACTGATGAACGGATATTTTATATGCTTTTTGACATCATTTTCATATAGTTTTTATTAAGTTTTATTATATTTTCATAGGTTTTAGTGAAAAATTCATAATTTTGGATTCTATGATGATTTTGTGTCTTTAATGGTAATTTCAGGTATTTTCTGGCTGAAATTGAAGAGCTTGAGCAAAAGTCTGATTCAGAGACAGAGAAAGGACTACAGATGCTGTCAAGATCTTACCTCTATGCACTTGAAGGAGCATTTTTGGAGCTACACAAGTCAAAATGGTGCACTCTCAACAGCTCTAGAAAGCTAACATCCAGGGCTTTCCAGAAATATATAATAGTCCATACTTTTTTGCTTTGGAAATGAAGGCCCAAAATAGGCGTTTAACACTAGCCACCAGTCCCATTCCTGGAGTCCAACGCCCAGAAGGGAGTAGCTGGTGTCCAACGCCTAAATAGGAGTCCTAATCTGGTGTTCAACACCCCTAAGGAGTCCTAGCACGTGGAGATACTCCAAGCTCCGCCCAAACACTCACCAAGTGGGCCCCAGAAGCAGATTTTTTTCACTATAGGACTAGCTTATCTTATTTTCTATAATTCTTAGTTAGCAGATTAGTATATATAGGAGAAGATAAACCATGTTTAGAGATCTATCACTCTCTCTCCGGCATATCTTATTTTCGAACATTGTTTCCTTGTATAGTATGAGTCACTAACCTCCTAAGGTTAAGGTTAGGAGCTCTGCTGATTCTTATGAATTAATAATATCACTATTCTAATTCAATCTATGCTTGATTTTCCTCTAAGATGTATCTTTGTTCTTCATCCTAATGGATTGGGAGTGTAACTTGACCGTCATCCCAATTCCACATGGGTTCTTTCGAGTCCTTGACGGGATAGTATTAAACCACCAGCTTGATTATACATCTCTTACACAGCTAATCCACGGCTTTGTTGGGGACTTCTCGAGACATCAGTTCAGCCGAGGTGCGGGGTGATTAGGGCCTTTGTGGTATAGGCTAGAACCCAAAGAGCAGCGTTCTTTGATCTGGAAGATCTGACATTGTCTGTGGCATTTTGAGTAGGATCACCAAGGGAATGGACTACTAGAGCTTCACCCCCGTTCATTTTGGATGGCTGACCCGGCGTTTGATCTGAAGCAGAGGAGATTAATGACTGCTGACCTGGCGTTAATCATATATAACCTGCCATGGAATGAATCAATTAGAAGTTGGAGTAGATGGTGAGAAAAGTTGATCCAGAAGGAAGAAGCATCTCCAAAGCCTCAACCATTCTCATACCATTGATTTCACACCTATCTAGTAACGTTTTATTTAATTATTCTATTTTGTGCGTTTTCTTGTGACAACTATATTTTCTATCCGCCTGACTAAGATCTGCAAGGTATCCACTACATGCTCAAACCAACAATGTCCGTGGGATCGACCCGATATTACTTTCCGGTCTATCTGTGCGAAACGTGCGGAGTCAGTTTCGTGCACCAAGTGTTTGGCGCCGTTGCCGGGGATTGTTTGGATTTGACAAACTATCGGTGATAAACCACTATTTTATGGTTTATCTTGTGTTTAATTGAATGGTTTCATCAAGTCTTCACCCACTTATTCATACTAATTGCATGATTTTATAACCCCTTCCTAATATTATTTTATGATTGAAACACTATAAGAAAAACACCCATTCAGGTACACATGAAAAATGTAGCCAAAAGTGAAAAAAAATGATGCCTTAGGCTACGGCTACGCTTTCTGGGCTACGGCTACGCTTTTTGGAGTGATTCCTATTCGGCCGTTGCCTATTCTCAAAGGCTACGCTTTTCTGCACCAAGGGCTACGCTTTTCGCGTTTGAGAATAGGCTACGCTTTTCAAGTGATGCTGTCCAGGACCAAAGGCTACGCTTTTCAGCTTTCATTTTTCCAGAATAGGCTACGCTTTTCAACGTTACTACATCACTTGTAAAGCGTAGCCACATTGTATACCATAGCTACCTTTTATAAGCGTAGCCTTAGATCCCTCTTTTTTTTTTTTGTATATTATAGCTACTGTATATAAGTGTAGCCTTAGGTCCCTCATTATTTATATATATATATATATATATATATATATATATATATATATATATATATATATATTCTAATAATTTTTTTTCTAAAACCTAATATTTAGTAATATGATTATATATATAATCCTATTTTTTTAAATTAAATTAGTCAAAAATTATAAAATAAAAATAAATACATAATAAAACCATACAATATTGTTTAAATAATAAAAATTATCCTTTAACAAAATATATTTATTATGAACTAAAAATATTGGGATGATCATAAATGAGTATTCATACATCTCACACTAAATTAAACATACCCATATCAAAATATACATTAGACCACTTAGAATTTACTACTAATAAACTATAAAAAACCAAAATATTGTATCCTACATAAGTATCTTCTAATAAAAGTTATTAACCTTCTGATAGAAGAGAAAAAAATCTTGTTCTTTAAATATCTTGTTCGACGGTTGGGTGAGTGGAACCAGCTCCCTCTTAAGCTTCAGTCAGCTCCCTCCTTGGCCATCATTCTCTTTCTCTTGGTGCTATGATTGATGAAGAGCCAAAAACTTGAAGAACGCTCCTGTTTTTGCTCCCTCTCAATGTATAAAAGAATGCACAGCTTCTAGGACTAGTAGAGATGGATCACTTAAAAGATGGTGCAAAAGAAAATGAAAATGGAACATAATGTTGATTACTTATTGAAGCTGGCAAAGTGCAGTTGAAAACTTGAGCAATTCATTCACTTAGAACCATCAAGATTTAGGATAAAAATTCATTCATGTGATTTCACAGGAACAACTTTAGCTCAAACCATGTTTAGAAACTGAACTTATGATATGTATGTATACCAGCATAAACAAATAGCATAATATTCTCTATCTAAACAAGAAAATAAATAAAAGTGCTTTAAAATAATTGCTGAATTGTAATGGCTCAGATATATCAATTATTTGTTAATGAGAACTTATTACACTGGGTTGAAAATAAACAGAATAAAATTTTTCAAAAATTGGGTTACTTTCGATGTATATAATTGAAGATTTTGATTAATGAGTGTTAACAAACTAAAAGGAAAACCTGGGGAGAAATCACACGTCTGTCTGGATCTTTACTCTCCAAATCATTTACACAACTTTCGGGATTCCATACAACAACACCACCCCACATCTACAATATTCCAAAATAGGCTCTTCATAACAATCACAAATTTGGAATTTTATAAGACATGTAATATTAGAAAATGATAAAGTAAGGAAATTTTGAAGGTGAGATGAATAACAGGAGATATAAAGCCATTAGTCTTGGAGAGATCTCCATTTGGAAGCTCCAATTGCAGAGGACATTCCTTTGCAGATGGTATATACCTGCCATTATATACAAGGAAACATTTAATGTAAGCTCTGTCTAAACGCAGATCAGAATCAACAAACTAATCACAATAGAGAATTGTAATAGCAGTAGAGACAATGAGACAGAAGAAATTTCAATTTTTTCCATTTAATGCTAGCACTAGAAAGGCTATCAAAAGTAAAAGAAGAAACGAATTCTTAGATTATGAAAAGAAGTAAATAAATCTAGGATTGAGCTGAAGAGTAGACACCACAAGTTGCAATACTTTAGATCTCCCTCCCGCTGCAACTGAAGTATCTAGATGCCACTCATTTGAATTAAGCTGTTCAACATCAAAATATTTACATCAAATACATCACCAAATTTATTATTGTTGTATCTCAGATAGATATTAAGTAAATACTACAAGAAAAATTGCAAGGTTCTGCAGATACTTTCTAATGCATTAGCAGTGATAAAGAACTCACGTAAGTTGAACCATCTCTACAAAAGACATATGCATAACTCAATAGACACAGGAACTTCAAAATGTTCAAAGCGCTGTGACTTTATCTGATAATCACTAATTATGCCAACAAATCAAATATTTTCGGGTAGAAAGGCACATCATCTATCCAATGATACAAAAGTAGAAAGGGTCTAAAGTTAGAACTAAATAATGGTAAATTTGCTACAAACTATAAATAAGTCAAGACCAAAGAGAATGTATACAAAGAAAGGAAGATCCTTGGTACTGAATATGTGGCTTCCGTGTATATCATCCCAGTACAAAAAAGAAGACTTTGGCGTGTAGTATAAAACCTGCCAATTAGGAACAAGAAAATCATTCAAATCTAAACAATGCCACGACTTTTTAACCATCACATGTATAAAAGGCTATACCTGGCTTTCAACCGTTATGTTTGCTATAGGTTGCAAAGCTTGGATCACAGGATGCAACATAGTCTTGTCAATTTCATGAAAACCCCTATATTAAGATCACCACAGAAACTTCAGGATGAAACTCTTTCAAAGAAAACTAAGCTAATAATATTCATGACAACACATATAAAAGCAAAAGAACAGTTCAACAATGATCTAGAATAACTGTTAAAGCCTCTATGTCACCACTTAAAACATGTGAATTCTGAGTGCCTGATGAGCGGATAATTTATACGCTTTTTGGCATTGTTTTTAGTATATTTTTAGTAGAATCTAGTTACTTTTAGGGATTTTTTTAATATATTTTATGTTAAATTCACATTTCTGGACTTTACTATGAGTTTGTGTATTTTTCTGTGATTTCAGGTATTTTCTGACTGAAATTGAGGGACTTGAGCAAAAATCAGATTCAGAGGTTGAAGAAGGATTGCTAATGCTGTTGGATTCTGACCTCCCTGCACTCAAAGTGGATTTTCTGGAGCTACAGAACTCGAAATAGCGCGCTTCCAATTGCGTTGGAAAGTAGACATCCAGGGCTTTCCAGCAATATATAATAGTCTATACTTTGGCCAAGAATAGACGACATAAACTGGCGTTCAACGCCAGCTCTCTGCCCAAATCTGGCGTCCAGCGCCAGAAAAGGATCCAAAACCAGAGTTGAACGCCAGAAATGGATCAAAACCTGGCGTTCAACTCCACAAATGGCCTCCGCACGTGGAAAGTTAAGGCTCAACCCAAGCACACACCAAGTGGGCCCCAGAAGTGGATTTATGCATCAATTACTTACTCATGTAAACCCTAGTAGCTAGTTTATTATAAATAGGACCTCTTACTATTGTATTTGACATCTTTGGATTACCTTATGATCCTTTGATCACGTTTTGGGGGATGGCCATCTCGGCCATGCCTGGACCTTTCACTTATGTATTTTTAACGGTAGAGTTTCTACACTCCATAGATTAAGGTGTGGAGCTCTGCTGTTCCTCAAAGATTAATGCAAGTACTACTGTTTTCTATTCAATTCATCTTATTTCGCTTCTAAGATATCCATTCACACCCAAGAACGTGATGAAGGTGATGATTATGTGTGACGCTCATCACCATCTCCCCTATGAACACGTGCCTGACAAACACTTCCGTTCTACATGAAATAAGCTAGAATGAATATCTCTTAGATCTCTTAACCAGAATCTTCGTGGCGTAAGCTAGAATGATGGCGGCATTCAAGAGAATCCGGAAGGTCTAAACCTTGTCTGTGGTATTCTGAGTAGGATTCGATGAATGAATGACTGTGACGAGCTCCTAACTCGCGATTGCAGGGCGTTAGTGACAGACGCAAAAGGATAGTAAATCCTATTCCAGCATGGTCGAGAACCGACAGATGAATAGCCGTGCCGTGACAGGGTGCGTGAGCATATTATTCACTGAGAGGATAAGATGAAGCCATTGGCAAGGGTGATGCCTCCAGACGATTAGCCGTGCCGTGACAGGGCATTGGATCATTTTCCCGAGAGATGACCGAAAGTAGCCATTGACAGTGGTGATGTATCACATAAAGCCAGCCATGGAAAGGAGTGAGACTGATTGGATGAAGATAGCAGGAAAGCAGAGGTTCAGAGGAAAGAAAAGCATCTCCATTCGCTTATCTGAAATTCCTACCAATGATTTACATAAGTGTCTTTATCCCTATTTTATTATATAATATTCGAAAACACCATTATCACTTTATATCTGCCTGACTGAGATTTACAAGGTGACCATAGCTTGCTTCATACCAACAATCTCCGTGGGATTCGACCCTTACTCACGTAAGGTATTATTTGGACGACCCAGTGCACTTGCTGGTTAGTTGTATCGAAGTTGTGACAAATTATGAATGTGACATCACAATTTCGTGCACCAGTGCCTAACTTATAAATAACACATCTAGATACAATATAGCAAAATAAATACTTATCATCCATCTAAGATGAATTTCTATTCCCTGCAATGTAAAAAGTTTTACACTATCCATCAATCAAATTGCAAGTGAGAAATCATGATGGGTACTATTGTAAAGGGTATACTAATCTGACACTTAATTGTATTTTCATTTGCTGACAGTGACACTTTACACTGTCAGTAAATGGAACATTAATTCCTATTTATAAAACATCAATAGCTAGTTTTTGAAAGAAAAAAATTGAAATAAAACCTCATTAACAGAACACTGAAATGGAGTCTCAATTTCACAATCCATACCAATCATATATCCAATCTTGTGGCTCTGCATTGAGCAAACTGAACTTGCCATCAGCACCAACCGGCATGAACTCACTGTGAATCGAATTCCCTTCACTCCCGTCACTCATAAACAACCTGGCAAAGATCTCAGCTGTCCTTGAAGCCGCCTCATCCTCCAAAATGTGGCCGAGTACCCACGCATGCCGGTACATACCCACCACAGCCCTCACTTCCCCTTCCTCCTTGTCCCCATTAAAAACCACAACACTATAACCCTTCCCTCCACCGCCTACATTCCCCAAACAACGCTTCAGCATCTCATCAAAATCTTCGTCACTCAACTTCCCGCCAAAAATAACTTTACCACACTTCAACGGACACTGAGCTTCCGAACCCTCCGTCTGCACGCAACTGGAGCCCGAATCGATGACCACAGAGACGTCGTAGTCACCGACGCCGCAATTGCCGCATCGCGAGGAGTTAGGGTTCAGTTGGGACATCTTGCGGGTAATTTCTGCTGCGATGTCGTTTGGACCGAGGCCGCGAGAAGCGGAGAAGTCAAAGCCGAAAGTGAGAACAGGAGCATGGCAAGCCCTAGCAGTGGCGGCGGCTTCAATTGACCCCAGGAGCGACGACAGTGCACGGCGGAACAGCCTCCTTCTCTCTCGCGTCACGTCTTCGTCCTCTCTCTTCATCTCGTCTGTGAATCGTCTTTCTCTCTCTCTCCTCCGGACTCTCTCCACCACGACGGCGATGGCGGCGGTTGTAGCGGCGTTGCGATGGTGACCCCCTCTCACTCTCTATTCTCTCGCTCGTGCTCTCATCTCTGTCTTCCTCCTCTCCTCCCTCTGATTCACTCATTCTCTCGGATCTGGGTGTGTGTGTGAAAGGAAAGGCTGCGTGCATTTGAACAATTAATTGGAAGGGGAGTTAGGGTTTTGAACAATAATTGGTAGGGTTGCGAGGGTTTACGAAGTAGGTGCAGGGAGGCAGGGTTGCGAGGATGAATGAAGGTGCGTTCTTTGGAGGGAATGACAAAAATATTACTAAGTGTATGTGACTTTGCTTTCAGGGAAAAGAGGGAAAAAATTCACTAAGTGTCAAATTTTTTGCTCTAGACACATTAGGCATTACTTTTAAAACGCACCCAAAACTTAATAAATAGGCTACTCTCTAAAAGCGTACCCTTTGATACAAAAAGTGAACCTATAGATATCAGCCTACGGCTACGCTTTATAAGTGATTTCTAAAATACCTAAGGCTACACTTTTTAAATGATGCCACAATTGTGTATCTTTTTCTCATATAAAAAGGCAACACGGAGAAAAGCGTAGCCTATTCATAGAATAGGCTACGCTTTTCAAATGTAACTTAAAAAAAGTGTGGCTGAATGGGTATTTTTCTTGTAGTGAAAACTTGCTTCCTAGAGATCTTTAATTAATATATTTTAATTCTTCTTTATACCGTTCGATGCCGTGATCCGTGTAATAAGTGTTTCAGGCTTCATAAGGCAGGAATGGCTTAGAAAATGGAGAGGAAGCTTGCAAAAATGGAAGGAACACAATAAACTAGGGAGATAACCAGCGAACACTGACGCGCGTGCATGGCTCACGCGAGCGCGCGGAATGGAGAAAATCGCAGTGACACGAACGCGTGCCTGACGCGTACGCGTGGATTGGAGTCTGCACGAATGAGGCGAACGCGTGGACGACACGTACGTGTGACAAGGAAAATCGCGGAATGACGCGAATGCGTGGACGACGCGTACGCGTGACCTGCGCGATCTGCAGAATAAATAGAAAACGCTGTGGGCGATTTCGGGCCGCGTTTTAACCCAGTTTTTGGCCTAGAAACAGAGAATAAGGCCAGGGAACATGCAGAGACTCAAAACACACACATAGACAGAGATACACATTCATTCATATTAGGATTACTTTTAGTTTTAGATCTGAATCTAGAGAGAAAATTACTCCTCCTCTAGTTTCTTTTTACATTCCTAGTTATTGCTTTTGCTTTTGGATATTGAAGAGTCATCACCTCCGTTGAGAATATTATTCTAGTTTGTTTACTTTGTCCCTTATTCTTCCATATCCTAATTTACTTTATTTAGAGTTCTAATTGGATTATTTTCATGGATTGTTGATAAAGAGGATTACTTTACCTTCAATTAACTTTTAGTCTCTATTTTATTTTATTTAATTTATTATGTCTTCTTCTTATATTTTTTTGAGTATTATATTCATGTCAATGGAGTAGACTCCATACTTGACATGGGGGTTGATTAAAAAAAGACACTTGAGTTGGAAGGCTTAAGTGCTGATTAACTGGAAGTTGTTAGCTAGTTCTGTATTTACTAACGCTAGACCTTCCCAAGGGAGAGGACTAGGATTTGCAAATAAGGATTAGCTCAATCACTTGACTTTTCTTTATTTAGTAAGGGTTAACTAAGTGAAAACAACAACCTTTTTGATACTACACTTAAGAGATCCCAACAAGGATAGAACTTCCAATTAATCATTCCCCCAGTCAAGGCTTTTTATTAGAATATTAATAATCATTCTTAGTTTTATTGCTTTAATTTATAATTATTTAATTGCTCATTATCCAAACTCAAACTCTCTTGAAAATTCCTGATTAATAAGTTAGCACCCTTTCCTGCAACTCGTTGGGAGACGACCTAGGACTCATACTCCCAGTATTATTATTTCTAAATTTCGTGACAACTTTTCTAAATTGACAAGGCAGATCTTAGCTGGTTAAGAACTATACTCTCAACGCATTCTCTATTTTGATTTCTTAATTAGCCGACTTCTGCCTTCACGTCAATCGGATTATCTTGTTACTTAGATTAGGTACTTTTTACTATTTTGTTTGTGTCTTTTGTGTTCTTTTCAAAAAATTTTCAAAATCTTTTCCTTTCTTTATTTATCTTTGTCTTTTGTGAGAGTCTTTTGTTCTTGTTCTTGTTAAAGTTTCTCACTTTCTTGGTGTCTTTTCCAAAAATTTTCAAAAATAGTGTCTTTTGTTTGAGTCTAGTGTCAGTTCTTAAGTTTGGTGTCCTTTGTATGTTCTTTATTTCTTTAAATTTTTGAATTGTCCTTAAGTGTTCTTTCTTGGTATTTAAGTTGTTCTTGTTTCTTTTCTTGTTTTGATCTTAAAATTTTTAAGTTTGGTGTCTTTTGGTGTTTGTTTTCTTAATTTTCGAAAATTAGTGTCTTTTGATCTAAAAATTTTAAGTTTGGTGTCTTTTGGTTGTTTTTCTCTTTTTTCATTAATTCAAAAAATAAAAATATCTCTTTTATCATTATTAAAAATTTTCAAAAATTTCACTTTCTTTTCTTATCTTTATTTAAATTTTTTTAAGATTGGTATTTTCTTGTTAGTAAAGTCAAATTTCAAATTTTAAATTTTATCTTTTCATATCTGTTTCAAATCTTTATCTTATCTTTCTTTAAAATGCAAAATTCAAAAAAAAAAAAATCTTATCTTACCTTATTTCGAATTCAATTTTTAAAACTCAATTTCAAAATTTAAAATTTAAAAATTCAAATATCAAATTTGAAAATAAAATCTTTTTCAAAAATTAAATTTCAAATCTTCACCATATCTTATCTTTTCAACTTATTTTCAAATCTTTATCTTATCTTGTTTCAATTTCAAAATTCAAAATCAAATCTTTTTCAAATCTTTTTAAATTTTTATCTTATCTTTTCTAATTTTAAATTTTAAAATTAAATCATTTTCAAATCTCCTATCTTATCTTAATTTTAAATCTTTGTTAATTAGTTACTTGTTTACTCTTTCTTCTTTTTCAAAACTTCCTAACTAATTCCCCTTTCTTCTATTTCAAAAAACTTCTCACTTCTTTCTCTCTCTTCTTTTTCAATTTTCAATTCTTTTTTTGTTAATTAGCTTTTAATTTTTTTCTTGTTTTCAAAATTTAATGAATAAATAAAATAAAAATAAAAATGTTTTAATTCTAGTTTCTCTTTTTACTTCTTAATTTTCGAATTCTTCTGTCCCTTTCATTCAAATTCTTTTTTTCATTCCTCTACCCTTATTCTTCCTTCTTCTTTAGATCTCACAAGGAGTTCTCTATCCTTTGACATAGAAACATCCATTCTCTTTCTTTTTTGTTTTATTTTTCTTGTTTATGAGCAGGAACAGAGATAAAGAACCTCTCTTTGATCCTGATCCTGAACCTGAGAGGACCCTAAGGAGGCGTTTACAACAAGTTAAAGCACAACACTCCGAAAGAGATCTCAGATAACTTTTTGAACAAGAAATAGAAAATACAGACATGGCAGCTGAACAGAATAATGGAGGAGATGTAAAGAAGGTCCTTGGTGACTTCACTGCACCCACTTCTGACTTCTATGGAAGAAGTATCTCCATACCTACCATTAGAGCAAATAACTTTGAGCTTAAGCCTCAGTTAGTCTCTCTAATGCAACAGAATTGCAAATTTTATGGACTTCCACTGGAAGATTCACATCAATTCTTTTCTAAATTCTCGCAAATCTGTGATACTATTAAGACCAATGGAATGGATCCTGAGGTTTACAGGCTTATGCTTTTCCCTTTTGCTGTTAGAGACAGAGCTAGGATATGGTTGGATTCTGAACCTAAGGAAAGCCAAGACTCTTGGGAAAAGTTAGTCAATGCTTTCTTAGCTAAGTTTTTTTCACCTCAAAAGATGAGCAAGCTCAGGATGGAACTACAAACCTTCAGGCAAAAAGAGGGTGAATCTCTCTATAAAGCTTGGAAAAGATACAAGCAACTAATCAGGAGATGTCCTCATGACATACTCTCAGAATGGTCTATCCTAGGAGGTATTTTATATGATGGTCTATCTGAGATATCCAAGATGTCCTTGGATCATTCTGCTGGTGGATCACTCCACCTGAAGAAAACACCTACAGAGGCGCAGGAACTCATTGAAATGGTTCCAAACAACCAGTTCATGTACACTTCTGAGAGAGATCCTATGAACAATGGGGTAGCTCAGAAGAAAGGAGTCCTGGAGGTTGACACTCTGAATACCATATTGGCTCAGAACAAGATCTTGACCCAACAAGTCAATATGATCTCTCAGCATTTGACTGGAGTGCAAGCTACAGCTAGTAGCACTCAAGACACCTCCTATGATGGAGATGCTTATGATCCAAATCAACCCATGCTGGAAGAGGTGAATTACATGGAAAAACCCTATGGAAACACCTACAAATTCTCTTGGAGAAATTATCTTAACCTCTCATGGAATGATCAACAGAAGCCTTAACAAGGCTTCAATAATAATCAAGGTGGAAGAACCCAGAATAGATTCAGTAACAGACCACCATTCCCATCTTCTCAGCAACAGATGGAGACTTCTAAGCAGAGCCTTTCTGACTTAGTAACCATAGTCTCTGAACTCTCTAAGACCACTCATAGTTTTATAACAGAAACTAGGTCCTCCATCAGAAATCTAGAGGTACAAGTTAGTCAGTTGAGTAAGAGAATCCCTGAGACCCCTCCTAACACTCTTCCTAGTAACACTAAAGTAAACCCAAGAGAAGAGTGCAAGGCCATCACTGTAGAAGCTGAGGCCGAATCTGAAGGGGATAATCTGGCGATGAATGCCAGTAAGGAAGTCCTTACTGGGCGTTCAACGACAAAGGAAGCACCATCATTGGCATTGAATGCCAGTAAGGAGGTCCTTACTGGGCGTTCAAAGCCCAAAGAAGCACAACAACTGGCGTTGAACGCCAATAAAGGGATACAAGTTGGTCGTTCAATGTCTAAGGGGACACAAGTCCTGGCGTTGAACGCCACAATAGTAGTAGTTGGCGACCCTAAGCCCCCTGAGAACTTTCCTATTGAAGAACTGATAGAACCCAAGGTTCCTGAGGAGCCCATTGAAGTTCCCTTGAATGCTTGGTTGAAGATCATAGAATCTAAAGAGTGCTCTTCCTCTGATGAAGAAGAGGAAACTAGGGAAGAGCAAGTTGCTCAGTACCTAGGACTTCTCATGAAGCTGAATGCCAAGTTGTTTGGCACAGAACCATTGGAAGAAGAACCTCCAGTGCTCACCAAGGAACTCAATTCCTTGGTTTAACAGAAACTACCTCAGAAGCTACCAGATTCTGGACGCTTCCCGATTCCTTACACCATAGGTGCCATCACCTTTGAGAAGACTCTGTGTGACCTAGGGTCAAGCATAAACCTTATGCCACTCTCTGTAATGGAGAACTTGGGAATCTTTGAGGTACAAGCTGCAAGAATCTCAATAGAGATGGCAGACAGGTCAATGAAAAAAGCTTATGGTCGTGTAGAGGATGTCTTAGTAAAGGTTGAGAACCTTTACATCCCTGCAGATTTCATAATCTTGGATACTAGGGAGGAAGAGGATGAATCCATCATCCTTGGAAGAACCTTCCTAGCCTCTGCCAATGCCATCATTGATGTAGCAAAGGGAGAACTGATTCTACAGTTGTGGGAGGACCACATCTTGTTCAAGATGCCTAGCCCTAACTCTTCCTCTGACAAAAGAGAGACAGTTGTGCAACACCTAGTGTTCTAACCCTCTCTCTCAGTGTAAAGCTATACAGATCCCCCAAACACCAATTTGGTGTTGGGCAGCCATTATCAAGCACGAAAAACACTGGTACTAAGAAGAAAGTACCTAAGGCTGCGTTTGTTTACAGAGACAGGACACTGAGACAGGGAAATAGAGACACAAAATTGTGTTTGGCAGAGGAGACACGGACATAGACAATGTGTTCAGAGACTCTGAATTAGTGTATTTTGTGTCTATCCTGATAGGAAGGACACAAAGACACTAACAAGGGACACAACTTATTTTTATTTTTTATTTAATTATTTTTTGTTAATTTTTCATAATTATATTTTTTATTATTATATTTTTTATCTCAAATTTTTTGAATGAAAAAAAAGAGAATAAATTAGATTTTCATAATTTGTTCTAGTTTATCACCAAACAGAATACAAGAACACAAAATTTTGTGTCTCTGTCCATCAATGTCTTGTCATGTCCTGTTCTCAGTGTCTTGTCCTGTCCTGTTCTCGAAAACAAATGCAGCCTAAGGGCTAGATGGATAAAAAGATCCCTATTGAAGGCCTCTCACCTGGCATGAGAGTTGTCTTCACTGACAACCAAGTCATTCCACACACTATGAACATGATTTTGTCTCTAGAGCATGTTGAGCTCATCCATGAGAGCACAGGTAAGAAGTTCACTATAAGGGGTGAAATTCTAATCCCCTATCCATCTCAGTAAGGAGCTAACCGTCAAACTAGTGACGTTAAAGAAGCGCTCATTACGAGGCAATGCAACCATAATTAAAGTTATTTCTGTTTTTCATTAAGTTTATTTTAGTTATATCAGTTTAATTTTCATATTTGTTTAATTTTGTGATCATGTGCAGTAGTTAGAATAGAAACAGAAACAGTCAGAATTGGAAACAGAACACCCTGGGTTAAGTACCTTGCTAGCGTTGAACGCCAGACAAGGAAGTCAGAATGGACGTTCAATGCCCATGAGGAGCAACATTGCTGGCGTTGAACGCCAGCTAGGGAACATGAAGCTAGCGTTGAACACCAGCCAGGGGACAGAGGCTGGGCGTTCAACGCCCTAACAGGAGCACATAGCTGGTGTTGAACACCAGCCAGGAGCAGGAGCTGGGCGTTCAATGCCCACAAGGGGGCAGGGACTTCTAATTCCCTAGCCTCTCAGATCAGTGGGTCCCATAGAATCTCCACCTACCCCCACCTTCTTCTCTCTCTTGCTTTCACTCTTCCCCATATACTCTTCCCCATAAACCCTAACCCAATCACATACATAACTCTTCCCAAAACCATCATAACTCCCACCAACCCCCACCCACTTTAAATTCAAATTTTCCCACCCAATTTCCATCCATTCATTCAAACCCTACCCTATCCCACTCCTATAAATACCCCTTCTTCCAACCCTTCATCCACACACCATTCATACACTAAAGCCCCACTTGGCCGAATCCTCTCTCCCTCTATCACCTCTATTATCTTCTTCTTCTACTCTTTTCTTTCCTTGTGTTCTTATTTTTCTCGAGGACGAGCAAAGCTTTTAAGTTTGGTGTTGGAAAAACCTTGCTTTTTGCTTTTTATTCACACTTATGGCACCCAAAGTCGGAGAATCCTCTAGAAAGAGGAAAGGGAAATCTATTGCTTCCACCTCCGAACCTTGGTAGATGGAGAGATTCATCACCAAAGCTCATCAAGACCACTTCTATGAAGTAGTGGCAAAGAAAAGGGTGATTCCTGAAGTCCCCTTTAGGCTAAAAAGGAATGAGTACCCATAGATCTGACGAGGAATCCGAAGGAGAGGTTGGGAAGCCCTAACCAATCCTATACCGGAAGTTGGAATCTTAATGGTGCAAGAGTTCTATGTTAATGCATGGGTCACTAAAAACCATGACACAAGTGTGAACGCACATCCCAAAAATTGGAGCACCATGGTCCGAGGGCGATCCTTGGATTTCAGCCTAGAGAATGTAAGTTTGGCGCTCCATTTGCCAATGATGCAAGGAGACCCACATCCTTATACTAGGAGGGTCAATTTTGATCAGAGGCTGGACCAAGTCCTTTCAGACATTTGTGTGGAAGGAGCTCAGTAGAAGAGGGATGCTCAAGGCAAGCCTATCCAAATGAGAAGGCTTGACCTCAAGTTCGTAGCTAGAAGATGGTTGGAATTCATTCAATGCTCTATCATCCCAACTAGCAATCGGTTAGAAGTGACCATTGATAGAGCCATCATGATTCATTGCATCATGATTGGAATTAAGGTGGAGGTACATGAGGTAATACCTCAAGAATTGTACAAGAAAGCTGAAAATCCTTCCACTTTAGCAAGGTTGGCATTCCCCCACCTTAGCTATCATCTATGCAATTCAGCTGGGATTGTCATAGAAGGAGACATCCCCATTGAGGAAGACAAGCCCATCACTAAAAAAAGGATGGAGCAAATAAGAGAGCCTACACATGAACCTCAACAAGAGCATGTACAGTTACCTCAACAAAAAATCCCTGAGAGGCCTCAAGGGATGCATTTTCCTCCCAAGGCTATTGGGACCAATTGCAAACTTCTCTAGGAGAATTAAGCTCTAGCATGGATCAGTTAAGGATGGGACATCAAGAGCATTCCACCATCCTCTATGAAATAAGAGAAGATCAAAGAGTTATGAAGGAAGAACAATAGAGGCAAGGACGTGACATAGAAGAGATCAAGCACTCCATTGGATTCTCCAGAAGGAGGAGTAGCTGCCATCATTAAGGTGGATTCATTCCTTAATCCCCTGTTGCCTATGTTATTTTTCTGTTTTCCATGTATTTTATCTTATTGTCTGTTTCTAGTGCATGATCATCTTTATCTATGTCTTAAAGCTATGAAATATTCCATGCATCTCTCACCGTGCTTAAAAGAAAATTTTATTTGAAAAGGAGAAGATACTTGAATTTCGAGCTATATATTAAAAATAGTTCAATTTTTTGATGTGGTGGCATTGCTTTTATTTTCTGAATATATGAATGAACAGTGCATATTTGATGTTGGAGTTAAAGAATGTTGGCTCTTGAAAGAATGATGATGAAAATGAAGTATTATTGGTAATCTGAAAAATAAAAAAAAATTGATTCTTGAAACAAGAAAAAGCTGCAAAAAGCAATAAAAGAAAGAAACATGTGAAAAAAAAGCAAGCCGAAAAAGAAAGAAAAAGAAAAAGCCAATAGCTCTTTAAACCAAAAGGCAAGAGCAAGGTGATGAGGGAAAATCGATTCCACACAAACTAACCGAAAAGTGTACCGGGTCGCATCAAGTAGTAAAACTCACGAGAGTAAGTTCGATCCCACGAGGATTGTTGGATCAAGCAACTTTAGTTGGGTGATAAATTTAGTTAAGCTAACAGTTGATAATTTGAGTGAAAAGTGAACAGAATACAAATTGCTGGAAAAGTAAAGTGCAGAATGTAAAGAGCTTGGAAAGTAAATGGCAGGAAGCTTAAATAACTGAATCTTAAAGTGCAAGGGATTAAAAAGACTGAATCTTAAATTGCAAGGACTGTAAATAGCTAAATCTTAAAGTGCAGGAAAGTAAAAGTGCAGAAACTTAAATGGTAAGGAAACTTAAATTGCATGAATTATAAAGGGAATTGGGTGCTGGGACTCAAAACAGAAATGGACAATGTAAATTGCAATGAAATCAGAGAGATCTGAATTGAAGAAATTCAAATAAAATGGTTCATTAGGGATTGGAGATATCCTAATCCTTCATGAATCAAAAGGATCTCAACTCCTTTCTCAATCATATGAGTAGATCTATGGCAGATTGAAATTGATTGGATCCTAATTCCTTGGCAATCCAATCTCTCTAATCACAATCAATCTTGCCAATTCCTTGATCTAATTGTCATTAAAAGAGGTTAAGTGCATTTCTCTCATCCATAAACCACATTAACTCTCAGGATCTCAATTCCTCCCGAATAGTGTTGATCAAGAGAACAGTGAAGGATAGAGCTCCAATTCTAATGTAAGTGATTTCCCTTCCGAGGCTCACACCCACATTCAATTGAATTAAACCCCTTTCCGGAGTGAGCAATTCACAATCAAAATAGAAGCTATCCTATAGCTACACAAATGAATTGAGAAGAAGAAGAATTTCATTGATTCATTGGAATTACAATAGAGCTTCTCTCCCTAATAAATTTGGGCATTAGTTCATCATTGCTCTAATACAAAACAGGAAAGAAAAAGTTCAGAAGATGAAGAACATAAAGAACAAAAGAAAATTAAAATGAAATTCAGTGCTGAGTTTCCCGATATGCTAGCTAGCTCCTAATGAAATCAAATTCTCCTCTATTTATACACTCTCCAATTTAGTCTTCAAGTACTTGGATTGGGCTTTTTGGGCTTTGTTGATGCAAGTCAGAATGGGTCTTCAGTTGGTATGGTGGGGATGCTTCCCAGGAGAACGTAGCGTTCTCAACGAGAGCGTAGCGCTTATTCATCGACGCATACGAGTCTTAAGTGCGTGCGCGTCCCTTGCGTTTTTTTGCACATCGACGCGTACACGAAACATACGCGTGTGCGTCATCGCCATCTCCAGCCTCTATCATGCATACGCGTATCATACATGTGTGCGCATCCTTTGGTAGCACTCTTTAAATGAGCGTAACATTCGCAACACGAGCGCTCCCGACGCACGCGCGTCCTTTACACATGCGCGTGCTTTACGCGTGCGCGTGGATGTCAAATTAGCACTTCCACGCTGCCGCTCCATTCATGCATGCACGTGCTTGTTCCCAGATGCCCCCATCTGCGCGTATGCGTCATGCACGCGTGCGCGTTAGTGGCAATTCTTCAATCCCATTTTTTGAAAGTGTCGCAGGTGCTCGTTCAAAGAGAGCGTAGAGCTCTTGGCCTGAGAACGCTAATCACACCCACGCGTACGCATCATGCACACGTACGCGTGGATCTTTAAAAATGCTTGCCCTTCGCGTAGGCATCCTGTACACGTGCGCGTCGCTAGAGAGCGTAGCCTTCTTTGAAATAGAGCGTGGCACCAATGTTCATATTGCAGGGGAACGTAGCGTTCTTCAAATGAGCGCTAAGTTCTTCTGCCCTGCCTCTTTCTATGTTTTTTTTTCATCTTTTCACCTGCCATCAATCAAACATGCAATCAGAGACTCACCAAAATCATAAGGCTTTGCATCATTTCATAATAATCAAGTAAATCTTGCATAAATCTCATGATAATGCATAAAATCAACAATGTTTGATTGAATCAAGACAAACATGAAATTCCAATCCAATTACTTAATTATTGTGCAAGAAAGTGCATGAAACCTAATGAAAACAAGTAAAAATTGCTAGTAGAACTAGCCTAAAATGACTTGTCATCATAACACCAAACTTAAATCTTGTTTGTCCCCAAGCAAGCAGTAGAACATGAGAAAAATGAAAGAAAACAGAAAAGCATATTTGTCCTTATTTGAAAACACTCAGTCTAGGTTCATGGGGTTTCATGCAGACTGTAATTGAAGCTCTAATTAGTTTTTAGGTTTGAGATATTCTTTAAGTGCTAACCAAGGTGCTGCTGTGAAACCTCTATTTATTGATCCTTGATGTTCGATTTTTTTGTTTTTCTTTTGCTGAGAGGCTTACACTTTTATTTGCAGCTAAGTGTTATATGTTGCAGTAGCTTTTTAGCTTTGTTTTTCAATCAACACATACACACCACAGATACTTGGCTTACAATTCTTCTTAAGAGCATTGATGCCCAGTATTTCTTTGGGTTACTAAATGCCTTGTAGCTAGGTTGCTCTTGATAGTGGACTTTCGGTTGATAATCCCGGATTAGTTAATCCAAGTTACCAAGTTTTAAAATACTTCTCAGAACTTACTTATCCAAGCAGATCCCATTATAATAGCACCACAGGCATGTATCTTAAGGTCCAAGCCATTGGTGTCTAGCTTTATTATTTGTTTCTTTCATTTTTGTTGCCAATTCATGGCTTTTCTTCCTTTCCTTCTTACTCTTTCTTTTTCCAAAGATCTTTATTTACCAAGATTTCACAGACAGTCCTAAGTTCAGACTTAAAAAGAACACTCTACCCTTCTTTTTTTTATTAGTGACCTTTCTTGAACAATCTAGCACATACCACCACTGAACTTTATTCTCATTCCTATCAAATTGGACAATTTTTCTTTCTGTTTCAACATTTTCTTTTATTGATGCAGAGGGAACAAGACATAAATTCAAGCAGATGCAAATGAGGAAGACATTCCAACTAGACCACTTAATTGAAGAATAAAAGGACAGTAAACAAACAGAATGGAAACAACTTAAACTAATCAGCAGGTGTACATTTAGACTTCCAACTAAAGCATTTTAAATCAGAGAGAATTAAGTAACAATACAACCTCTTGGTGATGTCTTCTAGCTCTCTCTTTATCATCATCAATAGCTTTGTCTTCTTCTTTGTGTCCTTGGATGATGGTGTATTGTTCTTTCAAGAGATTGATTGAATTTCTGTAAAGTTATTAGAAGTTGCTTGTTCCCCAAACACTTGAAAGATGGTTAGCCTGCATGATTGATTTTAGGCTTTTGAACTTACTTTGGTGTGTGAACACCAAACTTAGTTCCTTGCCAGTGTCTCTTATGCAGCAGAATAATCACATACACGAAACCTTGTGCTTTTATTAAAGAGAACAACTATAAACTAGAAAGCAAACAATGGTTAAGTAGTTTTCCTGATTGTTTGGAACTAGTGACCATTTATGCAGAGGGTTGAAATGTGTTTTTAATGAAATTTTTAGTGGAACACCAAACTTAGCATCCTATATTTACCCTTAAATTGTTTTAGTGTTTAACACCAAACTTAGCTCCTTGCAATACAGATAAACTTACTTAACTCTTTTATTGAAATATCTAGGAAAAGAAAACTACCTCTAGTTGGGTTGCCTCCCAACAAGCGCTCTTTTATTGTCACTAGCTTGACATCCTCCATTCTTGTTCATCCCAGCTCATGAATGCTTTCTTCTTTGTTTCAAGATCCTCCCAGATAATGCTTAGCTCTGTGACCATTTGCTATGAATGTGTCTTTTGTAGCTTCATTCAGAAGTTCAAGGCTTCCATATGGAGAAACCTTGGTCAACAGATAAGGGCCAGACGGCCAGTCCATTTAGACTTGAGTTTCCCAGGAAAAATTTTGAGCCTAGAGTTGTGCAATAACACACGTTTCCCTAGCTCAAATTCTTTTCTTGTGATCTTCTTGTCATGCCATCTTTTAGCTCTTTCCTTGTATATCTTAGCATTCTCATAAGCTTCCAATCTGAACTCAGCCAGCTCATTGAGTTGCAATAACCTTTTCTCTCCTGCTGCTTGAGAGTCAAGATTGAGGAACTTAGTGGCCCAGAAAGCTTTATGTTTGAGCTGCACAGAAAGGTGACAGGATTTGCCATAGATTAGCTGAAGGGTGACTTTCCAATTGGAGTTTTGAATGCTATTCTATATGCCCATAGAGCATTGGTATGCGAAATTGTGATCATCAACAATTACGCCAAAGGACTTGGAGCTCTCAAACGTGAATCACACTTTGTCACAATTCCGCACAACTAACCAGCAAGTGCACTGGGTTGTCCAAGTAATAAACCTTACGTGAGTAAAGGTCGATCCCACGGAGATTGTCGGCTTGAAGCAAGCTATGGTCATCTTGTAAATCTCAGTCAGGCAGATTCAAATGGTTATGGAGTTTAAGGTGATGAAAATAAACATAAAATAAAGATAGAGATACTTATGTAATTCAATGGTGGATTTCAGATAAGCGTATGAAGATGCTTTGTTCCCCTTGAACCTCTGCTTTCCTATTGCCTTCTTCCAATCATTCATACTCCTTTCCATGGCAAGCTTTATGTTGGGCATCACCATTGTCAATGGCTGCATCCCGTCCTCTCAGTGAAAATGGTCCTGATGCTCTGTCACAACATCGGATAATCAGCTGTCGGTTCTCGATCATGTCGGAATAGGATCCATTGATCCTTTTGCGTCTGTCACACGCCCCACAATCGCGAGTTTGAAGCTCGTCACAGTCATCCCTTCCCAGATCCTACTCGAAATACCACAGACAAAGTTTAGACTTTCCGGATCTCAGGAATGGCTGCCATTAATTCTAGCCTGTACCACGAAGGTTTCAATCTTAGATTAGAAACACAAGAGATATGCATTCAAGCTTGTTTGCATGTAGAACGGAAGTGGTTGTCAGTCACGCGTTCATAGGTGAGAATGATGATGAGTGTCACAGATCATCACATTCATCGAGTTGAAGAACGAATGAATATCTTGGAGAAGAAATAGACTTGAGTTGAATAGAAAAGCAATAGTACTTGTATTAATTCATGAAGAACAGCAGAGCTCCACACCTTAATCTATGGTGTGTAGAAAGTCCACCGTTGAAAATACATTAGAACAAGGTCTAGGCATGGCCGTGAGGGCAGCCCCCAAACGTGTCTAAGATAGCATAAGACTTATCAAAGATTCAAAGTATGAAAATACAATAGCAAAAGGTCCTATTTATAGAAAACTAGTAGCCTAGGGTTACAGAAATTAGTAATTAATGCAGAAATCTTCTTTCGGGCCCACTTGGTGTGTGCTTGGGCTGAGCATTAAAGCTTCCATGTGTAGAGAATTTTCTTGGAGTTAAACGCTAGCTTTTGTGCCAGTTTGGGCGTTTAACTCCAGCTTTTGTGCCAGTTTTGGAGTTAAACGCCAGAATTCTTGAGCTGACTTGGAATGCCTGTTTGAGCCATCAAAGCTCAAGCAAAGTATAGACTATTATATATTTTTGGAAAGCCCAAAATGTCTACTTTCCAACGCAATTGAGAGCGCATCATTTGGGCTTCTGTAGCTCCAGAAAATCTACTTTTAGGGTAGGGAGGTCAGAATCCAACAGCATCTGCAGTCCTTTTTCAGCCTCTGAATCAGATTTTTGCTCAGGTCCCTCAATTTCAGCCAGAAAATACCTGAAATCACAGAAAAACACACAAACTCATAGTAAAGTCCAGAAGAGTGATTTTTATTTAAAAACTAATAAAAACATAATAAAAACTAACAAAAATATACTAAAAACATACTAAAAATAATGCTAAAAAGCGTATAAATTATCCGCTCATCACAACACCAAACTTAAATTGTTGCTTGTCCCCAAGCAACTAAAAATCAAATAGGATAAAAAAGAAGAGAATATACAATGAATTCCAAAAACATCTATGAAGATCAGTATTAATTAGATGAGCGGGGCTTTTAGCTTTTTGCTTCTGAATAGTTTTGGCATCTTACTTTATCCCTTGAAGTTCAGAATGATTGTCATCTATAGGAACTCAGAATCCAGATAGTGTTATTGATTCTCCTAGTTAAGTATGTTGATTCTTGAACACAGTTACTTTATGAGTCTTGGCCGTGGCCCTAAGCACTTTGTTTTCCAGTATTACCACCGGATACATAAATGCCATAGACACATAACTGGGTGAACCATTTCAGATTGTGACTCAGCTTTGCTAGAGTCCCCAATTAGAGGTGTCCAGGGTTCTTAAGCACACTCTTCTTTTTGCTTTGGACCTTGACTTTAACCGCTCAGTCTCAAGTTTTCACTTGACACCTTCACGCCACAAGCACATGGTTAGGGACAGCTTGGTTTAGCCGCTTAGGCCAGGATTTTATTCCTGTGGGCCCTCCTATCCACTGATGCTCAAAGCCTTGGATCTTTTTTATCACCCTTGCCTTTTGGTTTAAAGGGGTATTAGCTTTTTCTGCTTGCTTTTGTTTTTTTTTTTTTGTGCAAGCTTTTCACTGCTTTTTCTTGCTTCAAGAATCAATTTTATGATTTTTCAGATCATCAGATAACATTTCTCCTTTTCCTTTCATTCTTTCAAGAGCCAACAATTTTAACATTCATAAACAATAAAATTAAAAAATATGCACTGTTCAAGCATTCATTCAGAAAAACAATAGTATTGCCACCACATCAAGATAATTAAACTGTTTTAAAATTTGAAATTCATGCACTTCTTTTTATTTTTCAATTAAAAACATTTTTTATTTAAGAAAGGTGATGGATTCATTTTCATAGCTTTAAGGCATAGACACTAAGACACTAATGATCATGTAATAAAGACACAAACATAGATAAACATATAGCATAATTTTCGAAAAACAGAAAATAAAGAACAAGGAAATTAAAGAACGGGTCCACCTTAGTGATGGCGGCTTGTTCTTCCTCTTGAAGATCTTATGGAGTGCTTGAGCTCCTCAATGTCTCTTCCTTGCCTTTGTTGCTCCTCTCTCATGGTTCTTTGATCTTCTCTAATTTCATGGAGGAGGATGGAATGCTCTTGGTGCTCCATCCTTAGTTGTCCCATGTTGGAACTCAATTCTCCTAGGGAGGTGTTCATTTGTTCCTAATAGTTTTGTGGAGGAAGATGCATCCCTTGAGGTATCTCAGGGATTTCATGATGAGGAATTTCCTCATGCTCTTGATGAGGTTCTCTTGTTTGCTCCATCATTTTCTTAGTGATGGGTTTGTCCTCATCAATGAGAATGTCTCCCTCTATGTCAATTCCAACCGAATTGCAAAGGTGACAAATGAGATGAGGGAAGGCTAACCTTGCCAAAGGAGAGGACTTGTATCATGAACTTCCACTTCCTCTCCAATCATGATGCTCTGTATCATGATAGCCCGGTCTATAGTAGCTTCGGACCGGTTGCTAGTGGAAATGATTGAGCGTCGGATGAACTCCAACCATCCCCTAGCCACGGGCTTGAGGTCATGCCTTCTTAGTTGAACCGGCTTCTTTCTTGAATTTCTCTTCCATTGAGCGCCCTCTTCACATATGTCCATGAGGACTTGGTCCAACCTTTGATCAAAGTTGACCCTTCTTGTGTATGGGTGTGCATCTCCTTGCATCATAGGAAAGTTGAATGCCAACCTTACATTTTCTGGACTAAAATCTAAGTAATTCCCCCGAACCATTGTAAGCCAATTCTTAGGGTCCGGGTTCATACTTAGATCATGGTTCTTGGTGATCCATGCATTGGCATAGAACTCTTGAACCATTAAGATTCCGACTTGTTGAATGGGGTTGGTGAGAACTTCCCAACCTCTTCTTCGGATCTCATGTCGGATCTCCGGATATTCGCCCTTTTTGAGTTTAAAAGGGACCTCGGGGATCACTTTATTCTTGGCCACAACTTCATAGAAGTGGTCTTGATGCACCCTTGAGAGGAATCTCTCCATCTCCCATGACTCGGAGGTGGAAGCTTTTGCCTTCCCTTTCCTTTTTCTAGAGGTTTCTCTGGCTTTTGATGCCATAAATGGTTATGGAAAAACAAAAAGCTTTATCTTTTACCACACCAAACTTAGAAGGTTGCTCGTCCTCGAGCAAAAGAAGAAAGAAGAGAGTAGAAGAAGAAATAGAGGAGATGGAGTGGGCTTTGTGTTTCGGCCAAGGGGGAGAAGTAGTGTTTATGTTGTGTGAAAATGAAGGAGTGGAGAGGGGTTTATATAGGGGGTGAGAGGGGTGTGTATGGTTTTATGAAGGATAGATGTGAGTGGTGAAGAGAATAGTGGGATTTGATAGGTTAGGGGTTTTTTGGGGAAGAGGTATTGAGGTGATTGGTGAATGGGTGAAGAAGAAAGAGAGTGATGGGGTAGGTGGGGATCCTGTGGAGTCCACAGATCCTGAGGTGTCAAGGATATCTCATCCCTGCACTAAGTGTCGTGCAAAACGTCCCTTTTCTGCCAATCCTGGCGTTAAACGCCAGGCTACTGCCCATTTCTGGCATTTAACGCCAGCTTCTTGCCCATTCCTGGCGTTAAACGCCAGTCTAGTGCCCTTTTCTAGCGTTAAACACCCAGAATGGTGCCAGACTGGGCGTTTAACGCCCATTCTGCTACCCTTACTGGCGTTTAAACACCAGTAAGTTTCTTCTCTAGGGTGTTCTATTTTTCATTCTGTTTTTCCTTTTGTTTTTACTTTTTCAATTGTTTTTGTGACTTCACATGATCATCAACCTATAGAAAACATAAAATAACAAAATAAAATAGAAACTTAACATAGATAATTAAAAATTGGGTTGCCTCCCAACAAGCGCTTCTTTAATGTCAATAGCTTGACAGTGGCTCTCATGGAGCCTCATAGATGTTCAGAGCAATGTTGGAACCTCCCAACACCAAACTTAGAATTTGATTGTGGGGGCTCTGTTTGACTCTGTATTGAGAGAAGCTCTTCATGCTTCCTCTCCATGGTGACAGAGGGATATCCTTGAGCTTTAAACACAAGGGAGTTTTCATTCACTTGAATGATCAATTATTCTCTGTAAACATCAATCACAGCTTTTGCTGTGGCTAGGAAGGGCCTGCCAAGGATGATGGATTCATCCATACACTTCCCAGTCTCTAGGATTATGAAATCAGCAGGGATGTAATGGCCTTCAACTTTTACCAAGACATCCTCTACAAGTCCATAAGCCTGTTTCTTTGAATTGTCTACCATCTCCAGTGAGATTCTTGCAGCTTGTACCTTAATGATCCCTAGCTTCTCCATTACAGAGAGAGGCATAAGGTTTATGCTTGACCCTAGGTCACATAGAGCCTTCTCAAAGGTCATGGTGCCTATGGTACAAGGGATTGAGAACTTTCCAGGGTCCTATCTCTTTTGAGGTAATCTCTGCCTAGTCAAGTCATCCAGTTCTTTGATGAGCAATGGAGGTTCATTCTCCCAAGTCTCATTACCAAATAACTTGGCATTTAGCTTCATGATTGTTCCAAGGTACTTAGCAACTTGCTCTTCAGTAATATCTTCATCCTCTTCAGAGGAAGAATACTCATCAGAGCTTATGAAAGGCAGAAGTAAATTTAATGGAATCTCTATGGTCTCAGTCTGAACCTCAGATTCCCATGGTTTCTCATTAGAGAACTCCATGGAGGTCAGTGGGCATCCATTGAGGTCTTTCTCAGTGGGAATCACTGCCTCTTCCTCCTCTCCAAGTTTGGCCAAATGAGATGTGGTTGTGGCCTTGCACTCTCTTTTTGGATTCTCTTCTGTATTGCTTGGAAGAGTGCTAGGAGGGAGTTCAGTAATTTTCTTACTCAGCTGACCCTATTGTGCCTCCAAATTTCTAATGGAGGACCTTGTTTCAGTCATAAAACTTTGAGTGGTTTTGATTAGATCAGAGACAATGGTTGTTAAGTCAGAGGGGTTTTGCTTAGAATTCTCTGTCTGTTGCTGAGAAGATGATGGAAAAGGCTTGCTATTGCTAAACCTGTTTCTTCCACCATTATTGTTGTTGAAACCTTGTTGAGGTCTCTGTTGATCCTTCCATGAGAGATTTGGATGATTTCTCCATGAAGGATTATAGGTGTTTCCATAGGATTCTCCCATGTAATTCACCTCTTCTATTGCTGGGTTCTCAGGATCATAAGCTTCTTTAGAGGAAGCTTCCTTAATACTGTCTATTGCTGCTTGCATTCCAGACAGACTCTGAGAAATTATATTGACTTGCTGAGTCAATATTTTATTCTGAGCCAATATGGCATTCAGAGTATCAATCTCAAGAACTCCTTTCTTCTGATTTGTCCCATTATTCACAGGATTCCTTTCAGAAGTGTACATGAATTGGTTATTTGCAACCCTTTCAATGAGTTCTTGAGCTTCTGCAGGCGTCTTCTTCAGATGAAGAGATCCTCCAGCAGAGCTATCCAATGACATCTTGGATAGTTCAGACAGACCATCATAGAAGATTCCTATGATGCTCCATTCTGAAAGCATGTCAGAAGGGCACCTTCTGATCAATTGCTTGTATCTCTCCCAAGCTTCATAGAGGGACTCATCATCCTTCTGTCTAATGGTTTGGACTTCCACTCTAAGCTTACTCAATTTTTGAAGTGGAAAGAACTTTGCCAAGAAGGCATTGACTAACTTTTCCCAAGAGTTCAGGCTTTCCTTAGGTTGTGAATCCAACCATGTTCTAGCTCTGTCTCTTACAGCAAAAGGAAAGAGCATAAGTCTGTAGACTTCAGGGTCAACCCCATTGGTCTTAACAGTGTCACAGATTTGTAGGAATTTAGCTAAAAACTGATGAGGATCTTCCAATGAAAGTCCATGAAACTTGCAATTCTGTTGCATTTGAGAAACTAATTGAGACTTAAGCTCAAAGTTGTTTGCTTCAATGGCAGGGATAGAGATGCTTCTCCCATAGAAATCAGGAGTAGGTGCAGTAAGGTCACCAAGCACCTTCCTTGCATTGTTGGCATTGTTGTTGTTTTCGGCTGCCATGGTTTCTTCTTCTTTGAAGAGTTCTGTTAGGTCCTCTAAAGAGAATTATTCTTTAGCTTCTCTTAGCTTTCTCTTCAAGGTCCTTTCAGGTTCAGGATCAGCTTGAATAAGTATGCCTTTATCTTTGTTCCTGCTCATATGAAAGAGAAGAGAACAAGAAAATAGGGAATCCTCTATGTCACAGTATAGAGATTCTTTGAGGTGTCAGAGGAAAAGAAGAGTAGAAGGAGGAGGTGGAGAAGAGGGAATTCGAACTTATCAAGAGGGACAGAGTTCGAATTGCACCTTGATGAGGAGTCTTAGTCCTTTAAATAGAAGGATGTGAGAATAGGGGAAGAATTTTCAAAAATAATTTAAAAAGATTTTGAAATAATTAAAAAGAAATTTAAAAATTTGATTGAGATTTTCAAAAACTAAGATTGGGAAAGAAATAAAGTGATTTTTGAAAAAGATTTTGAAATTAGAAAAAGATATGATTGAAAAAAATTAATTTTGAAAAAGATGTGATTGAAAAGATATGTTTGAAAAGATATGATTGAAAATCAATTTAGAAAAAGAAAGTTTTTAAAAAAAATAAAGTTGATTACTTGACTAACAAGAAATTAAAAGATATGATTCTAAAATTTAAAGTTTGATCCTTTCTTAATAGGCAAGTAACAACTTGAAAATTTTTGAAGTAAATCTTGAATTGAAGCAAGGATTTTTGAAAATAGTAAAAATAAATATAAAATGGAAAGAAATTGATTTTGAAAGAGATATGATTGAAAATATATGATTTGAAAAAGATTTGATTTTGAAAAATTATGAAAACTTGAAAAAAAAATGTGAGCTAAAAACGAAATCTTCCCTCTAGTGTCATCCTGGCGTTAAACGCTCAGAATGGTGCCCATTCTGGCGTTTAACACCCAAATCTCTACCTTTTTGGGTGTTAAATGCCCAGCCAGGTACCCTGGCTGGCGTTTAAATGCCAGTTTTCCTTCTTCACTGGGCATTTTGAACGCCCAGCTTTTTCTGTTTGATTCCTTTGCTGAATGTTCTGAATCTTCAATTCTCTGTATTATTGACTTGAAAAGACATAGTTTTAAAAAATATTTTTGAGTTTTTGATGATGGGAATCAATAAAAATGCAACTAAGATCAAATAAACAAAGCATGTAAGACACCAAACTTAAAAGTTTGTATACTAAGGACTATAACAATGTAAAAATGCATATGAGAAACAAGAAAACATACAAAACAAGAGAATTTGAAGATAAGAGCAATGAAATCATCAAGAACAACTTGAAGATCAATGAAGAACAATATGTATAAATTTTTGAAAATTAGAAGGATAAAGACATGCAATTGACACTAAACTTAAAATTAGACAATAGACTCAAACAAGAAACATAAAATATTTTTGGTTTTATGATTTTAAAAATTTTGTGTATTTTTTTTGAAAATCATATAGAAAAGAAAATAAAGAGAATCAAAACTTTTAATAAGAATTCCAGGAATCATGCAATTTTAGTCTAAAGCTTCAGTCTAAGATTAGACATGTTTGGCCAAGCTTCAGCAGGAGATTACATTCAATGGCTAAATTGATGAGAATCAATCAGCTTGTGTGATGGTGGGAACATCACCTTGAAACTCTAGAATTCATTCTTAAGAATTCTGAAGAAAAGATACCTAATCTAAGCAACAAGATGAACCGTCAGTTGTTCAAACTCGAACAATTCCCCGGCAACGGCGCCAAAAACTTGGTATGCGAAATTATGATCATCAACAATGGCGCCAAAGGACTTGGAGCTCTCAAATGTGAATCACACTTTGTCACAATTCCGCACAACTAACCAGCAAGTGCACTGGGTTGTCCAAGTAATAAACCTTACGTGAGTAAAGGTCGATCCCACGGAGATTGTCGGCTTGAAGCAAGCTATGGTCATCTTGTAAATCTCAGTCAGGCAGATTCAAATGGTTATGGAGTTTAAGGTGATGAAAATAAACATAAAATAAAGATAGAGATACTTATGTAATTCATTGGTGGATTTCAGATAAGCGTATGAAGATGCTTTGTTCCCCTTGAACCTCTGCTTTCCTATTGCCTTCTTCCAATCATTCATACTCCTTTCCATGGCAGGCTTTATGTTGGGCATCACCGTTGTCAATGGCTACATCCCGTCCTCTCAGTGAAAATGGTCCTGATGCTCTGTCACAACATCAGCTAATCAGTTGTCGGTTCTCGATCATGTCGGAATAGGATTGATGAGCAGATAATTTATACGCTTTATGACATTGTTTTTAGTATGTTTTTAGTAGGATCTAGTTACTTTTAGGGATGTTTTCATTAGTTTTTATGTTAAAGTCACATTTCTGGACTTTACTATGAGTTTGTGTGTTTTTCTGTGATTTCAGGTATTTTCTGGCTGAAATTGAGGGACTTGAGCAAAAATCAGATTCAGAGGTTGAAGAAGGACTGCTGATGCTGTTGGATTCTGACCTCCCTTCACTCAAAGTGGATTTTCTGAAGCTACAGAACTCGAAATGGCGCGCTTCCAATTGCATTGGAAAGTAGACATCCAGGAATTTCCAGCACTGTATAATAGTCCATACTTTGGCCAAGAATAGACGACGTAAACTGGCGTCCAACGCCAGCTTTCTACCCAAATCTGGCGTCCAGCGCCAGAAAAGGAGCCAAAACCAGAGTTGAACGCCCAAACTGGCACAAAAGCTGGCGTTTAACTCCAAGAAGGACATCTACACGTGCAACACTCAAGCTCAGCCCAAACACACACCAAGTGGGCCCAGGAAGTGGATTTATGCATCAATTACTTACTCATGTAAACCCTAGTAGCTAGTTTATTATAAATAGGACCTTTTACTATAGTATTAGGTATCTTTGGTCTCAGTTTTAATCCATTATTCATCTTAGGAGACTATTGATCACGTTTTAGGGGGCTGGCCATCTCGGCCATGCCTGGACCTTCACTTATGTATTTTCATACGGTAGAGTTTCTACACTCCATAGATTAAGGTGTGGAGCTCTGCTGTTCCTCAAAGATTAATGCAAAGTACTACTGTTTTCTATTCAATTCATCTTATTTCGTTTCTAAGATATCCATTCACACCCAAGAACGTGATGAAGGTGATGATTATGTGTGACGCTCATCACCATTCTCCCCTATGAACACGTGCCTGACAAACACCTCCGTTCTACATGAAATAAGCTAGAATGAATATCTCTTAGATCTCTTAACCGGAATCTTCGTGGCGTAAGCTAGAATGATGGCGGCATTCAAGAGAATCCGGAAGGTCTAAACCTTGTCTGTGGTATTCCGAGTAGGATTCAATGATTGAATGACTGTGACGAGCTCCTAACTCGCGATTGCAGGGCGTTAGTGACAGACGCAAAAGGATAGTAAATCCTATTCCAGCATGATCGAGAACTGACAGATGAATAGCCGTGCCGTGACAGGGTGCGTGAGCATATTATTCACTGAGAGGATAAGATGAAGCCATTGACAAGGGTGATGCCTCCAGACGATTAGCCGTGCCATGACAGGGCATTGGATCATTTTCCCGAGAGATGACCGAAAGTAGCCATTGACAGTGGTGATGTATCATATAAAGCCAGCCATGGAAAGGAGTAAGACTGATTGGATGAAGATAGCAGGAAAGCAGAGGATTCAGAGGAACGAAAAGCATCTCCATTCGCTTATCTGAAATTCCTACCAATGATTTACATAAGCACCTCTATCCCTATTCTATTATTTATTATTCGAAAACACCATTATCCATTTATATCTGCCTAATTGAGATTTGCAAGGTGACCATAGCTTGCTTCATACCAACAATCTCCGTGGGATTCGACCCTTACTCACATAAGGTATTACTTGGACGACCCAGTGCACTTGCTGGTTAGTTGTATCGAAGTTGTGAACCATGGTATTGGCACCATGTTCTTGGCGCCATTGCCAGGGAAAGAAAGAGCCATGAATTTTACATAATTAAAGTGTAATTATGATTGCGCGTACCAAGTTGCTCACGTTGCCAGGGATTGTTTGAGCCTGGACATCACAATTTCGTGCACCAAGGATCCATTGATCCTTTTGCGTCTGACACATGCCCCACAATCGCGAGTTTGAAGCTCGTCACAATCATCCCTTCCCAGATCCTCCTCGGAATACCACAGACAAGGTTTAGACTTTCCGAATCTCAGGAATGGTTGCCATTAATTCTAGCCTATACCACGAAGGTTCCAATCTTAGATTAGAAACCCAAGAGATATGCATTCAAGCTTGTTTGCATGTAGAACGGAAGTGGTTGTCAGTCACGCGTTCATAGGTGAGAATGATGATGAGTGTCACGGATCATCACATTCATCAAGTTGAAGAACGAATGAATATCTTGGAGAAGAAATAGACTTGAGTTGAATAGAAAAACAATAGTACTTGTATTAATTCATGAAGAACAGTAGAGCTCCACACCTTAATCTATGGTGTGTAGAAACTCCACCGTTGAAAATACATAAGAACAAGGTCTAGGCATGGCCGTGAGGCCAGCCCCCAAACGTGTCTAAGATAGCATAAGACTTATCAAAGATTCAAAGTATGAAAATACAATAGCAAAAGGTCCTATTTATAGAAAACTACTAGCCTAGAGTTACAGAAATCAGTAATTAATGCAGAAATCTTTTTCCGGGCCCACTTGGTGTGTGCTTGGGCTGAGCATTGAAGCTTCCATGTGTAGAGACTTTTCTTGGAGTTAAACGCCAGCTTTTGTGCCAGTTTGGGCGTTTAACTCCAGCTTTTGTGCCAGTTTTGGAGTTAAACGCCAGAATTCTCGAGCTGACTTGGAATGCCTATTTGGGCCATCAAATCTCGGACAAAGTATGAACTATTATATATTGCTGGAAAGCCCACAATGTCTACTCTCCAACGCAATTAAAAGCGCGCCAATTGGGCTTCTGTAGCTCCGAAAAATCCACTTTGAGTGCAGGGAGGTCAGAATCCAACAACATCTGCAGTCCTTTTTCAGCCTCTGAATCAGATTTTTGCTCAGGTCCCTCAATTTCAGCCAGAAAATACCTGAAATCACAAAAAAATACACAAACTCATAGTAAAGTCCAGAAGAGTGATTTTTATTTAAAAACTAATAAAAACATAATAAAAACTAACTAAAATATACTAAAAACATACTAAAAACAATGCCAAAAAGTGTATAAATTATCCGCTCATCAAGCATCATCCAATTTTCTTGCCCAGTCTTTTCTAGTGATTCCAACTGTCTTTTCCAAGATTCTCTTTAGCTCCCTATTTGCCGATCCAGCCTGCCCATTAGTTTGAGGGTGGTATGCTGTGGCCACTTTTTGAATTACCCCATATTTGTGGAGCAACTTTTCCATGTATTTATTAGAAAAGTGGCTACCACCATCACTAATAAGGCATTTAGGCACCCCATATCTGGTGACGATGTGTCTCTTAAGAAATTGAAGGACAATTGGTGCATCACAGGTAGTTTTTCCTATGGCTTCTACCCACTTGGAGACATATTCCACTGCTACCAGAATATATTTGAAGGAATAGGATGGAGGAAAGGGCCCCATGAAATCTATACCTCAAAGATCAAACAGTTCCACTTCCAAAATGATGTTTTGAGGCATTTCATTCCTCTTTGTTAGTCTTCCAGCTCTTTGACATTCATTGCATTGGTGCACAAATTCTCTGGCATATTTGAATATAGTTAGCCAATAAAATCCACTTTGAAGAACTTTAGCAGCTGTTCTTTCTGGCCCAAAGTGTCCACCATAAGCTGAACCATGACAGTGCCACAGTATGTCTCTCATCTTAGTTTTAGGGATACACCTTCTAATCATCCCATCTGGACACCTTTTAAACAAGAAGGGCTCGTCCCACAAGAATTTCTTGGCTTCATTAAGCAGCTTCTTCACTTGTTGTCTGGTGAACTCTTGGGGAATCTTCCTTCCAACCTTGTAGTTTGCAATATCAGAAAACCAAGGTACTTGTTGGACTTGAAGAAGATGTTCATCTGGGAACTTCTCATTCACTGGTTGTGGTATATCTGGGTTGGTCCCTTGTGATAATCTTAACAAATGGTTTGCAACTTGGTTCTCACTTCCTTTCCTATCTCTCACTTCAATGTCAAATTCTTGTAGCAACAGCACCCACCTAATAAATCTTGGCTTGGCATCCTATTTAGACATGAGATACTTGAGAGCAGCATGATCAGTATATACTACAACTTTTGAACCAATCAAGTATTGTCTAAATTTGTCAAATGCATATACAATTGCCAAGAGCTCTTTCTCTGTGATGGTATAATTCTTTTGTGCATTATTTAACACTTTGCTTGCATAGTATATAACATGATGTAGCTTGTCTTTCTTTTGCCCCAATACCGCACCAATTGCAACATCACTTGCATCACACATGAGTTCAAAAGGAAGTCCCCATTCTGGGGGTGTGATGATTGGTGCTGTAGTAAGTTTCTTTTTCAAGGTTTCAAAGTCATGCTTGTAATTATCATCAAATATAAAAAGATTTTCAACCACTAGCAAATTGCTCAGTGGTTTGGCTATTTTTGAAAAGTCTTTGATGAATCTCCTATAAAAACCAGCATGCCCAAGAAAACTTCTCACTGCTTTTACATTGACTGGTATAGGAAGCTTTTCTATGATCTCTATCTTAGCTTTATCAACTTCTATACCTTTGCTTGAAACTTTATGCCCAAGAACTATCCCTTCAGGAACCATGAAATGGCATTTTTCCCAATTTAAGACCAGATTAGTTTCTTGGAATCTTTTCAAGACAAGAGTTTGATAATGCAAGCAAGTATCAAAAGAATTGCCAAAGACAGAAAAATCATACATAAAAACTTCTAAAAATTTTTCTACCATGTCAGAAAATATGGAAAGCATACACCTTTGAAAGGTAGCAGGGGCATTGCATAGCCCAAATGGCATCCTTCTGTAGGCAAAAACTCTGTATGGACATGTGAAGGAGGTCTTTTCTTGGTCCTTGGGATCCACTCCTATCTGATTATAACCAGAGTACCCATCCAAGAAGCAATAGTAGGCATGGCCAGCCAACCTTTCCAGCATCTGATCAATGAAGGAGACAGGGAAGTGATCCTTCCTTGTGGCATCATTCAGTCTTCTATAGTAAATGCACATTCTCCATCCTGTCACTGTTCTTGTAGGGATGAGTTCATTCTTCTCATTAAAGATGACGGTCATTCCACCTTTCTTGGGTACCACTTGCACTGGCCTCTCCCAAGGGCTGTCAGAGATTGGGTATATAACTCCAGCATTCCATAGCTTCATTGCCTCCTTTTGAACCACTTCCTTCATGGTTGGGTTAAGCCTTCTTTGGGGTTGTACCACATGTCTTGAGTCCTCTTCTAGCAAGATCTTGTGCATACAAATTGCAGGGCTTATGCCCTTGATGTCATCAATTGTCCACCCTAAGGCTGTCTTGTGATTTTTCAATACTTCAATTAGCTTTGTTTCATCTTCCATGCTTAAAGAGGAATTGATGATTACATGCAGGGTCTCTTTTCCTCCAAGGAATGCATACTTGAGATGAGGAGGGAGTGGCTTCAACTCTTTCCTTGGCGCCTCCTCTGTCTTGTCTTCCAACGAGATTTCAGTCACTTGTTCATCCATGACAGCCTCCATTTCTTCTTGTTCCTCCTGACTGCTTGTTCCAAGCACTTCTTTCACCAAGTCTTCTACCATTTCCATTCTCATGTGCATTTTTTACTCAGGGAGATATTGCATTTTTTTAAAGACATTGATGATCATTTGTTCATCATGCCCCCTGAGGATCATTTCACCTTTCTCCACATCAATGATAGCCCTTGCTATAGCTAAGAAAGGTCTCCCCAAGATAATTGAGTTGTGTCCCTCTTCTTCCATGTCTAAGATAACAAAGTCGGCAAGGAAGATGAATTCCCCAACCTTCACCAATAAGTTCTCTACAACTCCATTGGGTATCTTGAGTGATATATCCACCATTTGAAGTGACATCCAGGGGGGTTTAACTTCCTCTATTGCAAGCTTTTTCATCATTGAGAGAGGCATCAAATTGATGTTGGCACCTAAGTCACAGAGTGAGTTCCTTGAGGAACTTAGCATACAAAGGCATCTGCTCCAATGCTTCAGCAAGGGGGAAGTTGATTTCCAGCTTCTTAAAAAGCTCTAGAAACTTAGGAAATTGTTGGTCCTTGAGCTCTCTTTGCAACATTTGAGGGTATGGTAGAGATGGAATATATGGCTTCACCTCCTTTTTTTTCTCCTGTAATTGCTCTTCCACAACTTGCTTTCCTCTCTTTAGTGCTTGTGATTCTTCCTCCTTCTTCTTAAGCTTCTCCTGGTCCGTCTCTTCAGTGGCCACTTCTTTCTTACTTTCAACCTTGTCATTTTTCAGTGTTCTTCCACTTCTGAGTTGAATTGCCTTGCATTTTTCTTTGGGATTTGGAATGGTATCACTTGGGAAAGTGTTGGTTGGTCTTTCAGCTGTCTGTTTGGACAATTGTCTAATTTGTCTTTCTAGATTTCTCAGTGAGGCCTCATGATTCTTGTTGGCCAACTCTTGATGCTTCATCATTTTCTCCATCATAATCTCCAGATTGGAGATTCTTTGGGATTCTTAGGGTGGTTGTAGCTGAGTGTGAGATGCAGATGGTGGATGGAAGTTATTTTGGTTGGTTGATGGGTTATTTAGTGGATAGAAATTGGATGGAGGGTGATTATTTTGTGGTTTTCTGTATAGATTTTGGTTATTTTATTGATGGTTCTGGTGGTTTGTGTTGCGGGAGTTGCTTGGGTTGGAATTCCTTTGCCATGAGTTTTGGTTGTCTCCCCACCTTAGATTGGGGTGGTTCCTCCAAGAGGGGTTATAGGTGTTCCCATGAAACTCATTCTGTCCAGCACCTTGGTTGTGCATATATTGAACTTGTTTAGGCTTCTGTTCTTCATAGCTTTCTTCATTTTGTCCCCACCCAGCTGGTGGTTGGTTTGCAGTGCTCACTGCAGCTAGTTGAAGACCATCTATTCTCTTTGCCATCCATCTCCATTTGCTGCTGGATTTGTTGGTGCATCATTTTGTTCTATGCCAAGATAATGTCCTGATGCGTGAGCATCGTTCCTATCTATTCCTAGTGAATTTGCAGTTAAATTATTGAGTTTAATCAAGTATTAATTATCTTTTAGCCACTATGGATGCTACTTTGAGTCTTGTGCAATTCTGTTTATTTTAGGCAGCATTTGGTTGGATTTGATGGAGCTTCCGTAGAAAAAGAGAAGAAGGCTATATAGGGCAGAAATGCTTAGATGATGGAGAGGAAGCTTGCACAAATGGAAGGAGCACAAGATTTAAAGAAGATGACAATGAGGAGCGACCCGTGCGTGTACCTGACGCGTGCGCGTGATTTGGAGCTTTCCATGGCGACGCGTGCACGTACCTAACGCGTACGCGTGAAAAGCAAAGTTACACAGCGACGCGTGCGCGTACCTGACGCGTACGCGTGACACGCGAAGAAGATCATCGATGCGTATGCGTGACTGACGCGTACGCATGACTGACGCATACGCGTGACAAGCGTGAAGTGCAGAAAATGCTGATTCCTATTAATTTTGATTTAAACTTTAATTTTTATTTTAAAATAGGAAAAGATATTATTTTAGTTTTAGAAGATAGATTTTAAATTAATTAGGATTAGATATAAAAGGGGATTGGAATTATTCCACAAGGGATTCCATCTCTACCAAAATACATTTTATCAGAATCCTTATTTTCTTTGCCATGAACAACTAAACCTCCATTATTAAGGTTAAGAGCTCTGTCTATTGTTTAGATTGATTCTATTATTTTTCTCTTTTAATTCATGTTTTGATTTATATTTCAAGAATTGTTTTCGTTCTTTATGTTATGAATTTGGGTGGAACAGAAGTATGACCGTCTTTCTAATTGAGTTCTTGTATAACTTGGAAAAGCTCTTTACTTGAACAACAGCTTGAAAACAATTTCTCCTAAACTTCTAATTATCTGGATTTAACGGGATACGTTACATATAATCCTTTTATATTTGGGTAATTACAGTTTCTATGGCACATAAACTAGAATTAAACTTCACCCCTAATTGGAATTAATTGACCAAGGAATTGGCAGTTGATGAATTTTAGAGGAGACTAGAAAGGTCTAAGGAATTAGGGTGTAGTCACATATAGTTTGCCATGAATTAAATCTTGCATGATTAAAATAGTTAATAAGAACAGTCAATCTAGAAAATAGATAACTCTGAAACCTTAACTGCCTTCTCCATATTTTATTCCCAACTTATTTATTCGTCTGTCTTTAATTTAATGCCTTTTGAACTCTCAACACTATTTTCTATTTGCCTAACTAAGTAAATTAATCAACCATTGTTGCTTAGTCCTTCAATCCTCGTGGGATCGACCCTCACTCACTGAGGTATTACTTGGTACGACCCATTGCACTTGCCGGTTAGTTTGTGGACTTTGAATTCCGCATCAACTTTTGGCGCCGTTGCCGGGGATTGATAGTGATTAACAACTATCAGTTGTTTGATTGCTTAAATTAGGCGTTTTAGTTTTAATTTTTTTTAATTTTTGCTTAGTATTTTCGAAAAAAAATTTTCAAATAAATAGCGCTAATATTTTTCCTTAATTTCTGAAATTAAGTTTGGTGTCACCTAGTTAATTTTATTTTAATTTTCTTATTTATTTTCCCTGTTAATTTTCAAAAATTTCTGTCTAATTTTTGTTTGCATTTTTGAAAATTATTTATTTATTTTATTTAGTATTTTTATTTTATTATTTTACACAGGATACCTCACTGGGGCTTCTCTACACTCTGACGTAGAGAATCCCATCTTTTCTTGTCTTCTGTTTGTTTATGCACAGGAACAAGGACAAGAAACCTTTGTTAGACTTTGATCCAGAACTTGAAAGGACTTGTAGGCAACGTTTACAACAAGCAAGACTTTGCAAGGCTGCAAAATCCACTATGGATCACAATAATGCTGTTAATGCCAATGTGGCAAATCCGAATGGAAACGAAGAACAAAGGAGACTGCTTGGCTCTTACTCTGCTCCTACTGTAGATCTTTATGGAAAAAGCATTGTGGTGCCTCCTATATCTGCAAACAACTTTGAGTTAAAGCCACAATTGGTCACCCTAGTGCAACAAAACTGCCAGTATCATGGTCTTTCCCACGAAGAACCAAATCAATTTATTTCTAATTTTCTACAAATTTGTGATACTGTGAAGACAAATGGAGTGAACCCAGAGGTGTACAAACTCATGCTCTTCCTGTTTGATCTGAGGGATGGAGAAAAGCTATGGCTAGATTCCCAACCCAAGGAGAGTTTGGATACTTGGGGACAAGGTTGTTACGGAGTTTCTTACTAAGTTTTTCCCACCAAAGAAGCTGACTAAGCTTAGGGTGGAGGTTCAGGCCTTCAGGCAAAGGGATGGTGAAAGTCTTTATGAAGCTTGGGAGAGATATAAGCTACTGATTAGGCAATGCCCTTCGGACATGTTCTTTAAATGGACCCAACTAGACATCTTTTATGAAGGCTTGGGTGAAATGTCCAAGGTGTGCTTAGATAATTCTGCAGATGGTTCATTGCACAAGAAGAAGACACCGGAGGAAACTATTGAGCTGATTGAATTGGTTGCTAGCAACCAATATTTATACTCATCTAGCAGGAATCCTGTGAACTCTGAGGCTCCTCAGAAGAAGGGTGTTATGGAAGTAGAAGCTCTTAATGCTCTTCTTGCTCAGAATAAGCTTATGTCTTAACAAATAAGTCTACTTACTCAATAGATGGGTGGCATGCAAGTCTCAGCTATCAACACCCAAAACTCACCTCAAGAGGTCCCTTATGCTCAATGCTCTTCTAAACAGGTCAATTACATGGGGAGTGGTCCTAGAAATCCCAATAATGATCCATATTCTAAGACATACAATCAGGGGTGGAGAAATCATCCAAATTTTGGGTGGAGGGACCAACCTCAGAGACCTCAGAATTTCAACAATAATTCTCAGGGCGGTTTCCAACAGAACAATCATAATAACCGCCAATTTCAGTCTCAGCAGCAACAACCACCTCAGCAGGCAAACTCTAAATCCCAAGAAGATTCTAATTGGGAGATGATGAGGATTTTTATGCAGGAAACCAGAGCCTCCATTAGAAACTTAGAGGTGCAAATGGGCCAAGTGAGCAAGTAAATACCTGAGAGGTCTGCAAGTACATTTCCAGGTGATACAGTGGTGAACCCAAGAGAAGATTTCAAGGTTATTCAATTGAGCAGTGGTAAAACAGTTGGCTCTGAGACAAGGGCCAATGAAGAGCTAGTTGAAAAGAAAGCTCCAGAGGAGAAGAAGGAAGAAGTGGAGCATGCCCCTCAAAAGCGTGCAGACAACCCATTCCCTGACTCTCTTGACACGTATCCTACATTGCCAAAGGCTCCTGAATACAAGCCAAAGATGCCATATCCTCAGAGACTTCAAAAGGCTTCCAAAGAAAAGCAGTTCTCTAAATTTTTAGATGTCTTCAAGAAGCTATAGATCAACATTCCTTTTGTAGAGGCTCTTGAGCAAATGCCCCTTTATGCTAAATTTATGAAAGAATTGTTGACTAACAAGAGGAATTGGAAGGAGCAAGAAACCGTGGTGTTAACCAAGGAATGCAGTTCTATTATTCAACATAAACTTCCTGAGAAAATGCAAGATCCAGGGAGCTTTGTGATTCCTTGCACCGTTGGAGATGTCACCATTCAAAGAGCTTTATGTGATCTTGGAGCTAGCATCAATCTCATGCCACTTTCAGTGATGAAAAAGCTTTAAATTGAGGAGGTAAAACCCACTCATATTTCTCTTCAACTTGCTGATCTTTCTATTAAATTACCTGTGGGTGTTGTTGATGATTTACTTATGAAAGTAGGACCCTTTATTTTTCCTGCTGATTTTATTATATTAGACATGGAAGAGGATGTAAAATCCTCTATTATTCTTGGTAGACCCTTTTTAGCTACAGGAAGAGCTCTGATTGATGTGCAAAATGGTGAATTAACCCTGAGAGTAAATGAAGAACATCTGGTCCTTAATGTTTTTGAAGCGCTCAAGCACCCTAATGATTCTGAAGGGTGTATAAGAATTGATGTTGTTGAACCACTTGTTCAAGAAGTACTGGAAGCTGAGGTACTTGATAACATTCTGGATCCTATTTCTAAGTTTGAATTAGTTGAAGTTGATGATTCACCACCCCATAAGGCTATGATTCACATGCCTAAAGGAGAGGAGGAAGCCCCCAAGCTTGAGCTCAAACCTTTACCTCCTTCTCTGAAATATGTGTTCTTGGGTGAAAATGATTCCTACCCAATAATTATTAGCTCTTCCCTAAAGCCTGAAGAGGAAGAGGCGCTTATTTCAGTGCTCAGGAGCCATAAAACAGCTCTTGGGTAGACCATTAGTGACTTGAAAGGGATTAGTCCAACCAAGTGCATGCACAAGATCCTCCTTGAAGATGATGCTAAACCAGTCGTGCAACCACAAAGGAGACTCAATCCAACTATGAAAGAGGTGGTCCAAAAAGAGGTAATGAAACTATGGGAAGTAGATATTATTTACCCTATTTCTGACAGTCCTTGGGTAAGTCCTGTGCTGGTAGTTCCCAAGAAAAAAGGGATGACAGTGATCAAGAATGAAGAGAATGAGTTTATTCCTACAAGAACAGTCACAGGATGGAGAATGTTTATAGACTACAGGAGGCTCAACACTGCTACCAGGAAGGATCAATTCCCCTTTCCTTTCATTGATCAGATGCTTGAGAGGTTAGCTGGTCATACTTTTTACTATTTTCTAGATGGATATTCTGGATATAATCAAATTGCAGTGGACCCTCAAGATCAAGAGAAGGAAGCATTCACATGCCCCTTTTGGAGTATTTGCCTACAAGAGAATGCCTTTTGGACTTTGCAATGCTCCAGCAACTTTTCAGAGGTGTATGCTTTCATTTTTTTCTGATATGGTTGAAAAGTTCATAGAGGTATTTATGGATGACTTTTCTGTTTTTGGTAATTCTTTTGAATCTTTCCTTAAGCATTTAACTCTTGTCTTGAAACGGTGTCAAGAATCAAACCTTGTTTTAAATTGGGAAAAATGTCATTTTATGGTTACAGAAGGTATTGTTCTTGGACACCGGATTTCAAGTAAGGGAATTAAGGTTGATAGAGCAAAGGTGGAGGTAATTGAAAAATTACCACCACCAGCTAATGTTAAGACAGTCAGGAGTTTCTTAGGTCATGCAGGATTTTATAGAAGATTTATAAAGGATTTTTCTAAAATTGCTAAACCTTTAAGCAACCTGTTGGTTGCTGATGTTTCTTTTGTCTTTGATTCTAATTGTCTGCATGCTTTTGAAACTCTGAAAGCAAACCTTACCTCTGCTCCAATTATAGCTCCCCTAACTGGTATTTACCATTTGAATTGATGTGTGATGCCAGTGACTTTGCTATAGGAGCTATTTTAGGACAGGGGCATGGTAAGCTTGTACATGACATTTACTATGCCAGTCGTGTGTTAAATGATGCCCAAAAGAATTACACAACTACAGAAAAGGAATTATTAGCTGTTGTGTATGCTGTTGATAAGTTTAGGTCCTATTTACTTGGTTCTAAGGTTATTGTTTACACTGACCATGCTGCTTTGAAGTACCTTCTAACCAAGCAGGACTCTAAACGAAGATTAATCAGATGGGTGTTGCTCCTTCAGGAGTTTGATATTGAGATAAAAAACAGGAAAAAGTCAGAAAATCAAGTAGCTGACCATCTCTCCAGAATTGACCCTGATGTAGGAGTACAACCACCCACAGCTGTGACTGAGACGTTTCTGGATGAGCAATCGTTCCTCATTCAGCAGGCTCCATGGTTTGCAGACATTGCAAATTATAAGGCCATGAATTTTATTCCAAGGGAGTACAGTAGGCAACAAGTGAAGAAGCTATTCACTGATGCAAAGTACTACATTTGGGAGGAACCATACCTTTTTAGAGTAATCTCATTTATTCAACAGTGGTGGTATTTTCTGTGATTCTGAATGCATGACATGAACAGTGCATATTTAAATTTGAATCAAAGAATGTTGATATACAAGGAATAGGAATTTAAAGAACTATTATAAAGTCTCTGCAATAAGTAAAAGTTTAATCCTTGAAGCAAAAGAAACAGCATTGAAAAAAAAAGAAAAAAAGAAAAAAAAAGGATATAAAAGCAAGGTTCAAGGCTCTGAGCATCAATGACTAGGGAGGTCAGACATGATTAAAAGCTCAAAGAGTTGTTTTCCTAGTCACATGCTTGTGGTGTTCTTGTGTCAAGTAATCCTTGAGACAAAACATTTAGAGTCGAGATCAATTGCAATTAACAGAGTATGCCAAAGGCTTTGAGCACCACTGTCTGGGAGTAATTGAAAGGAAAATCAGAACTTAAAGAGAGTTCCCCAGTTAAGTGCTTGTGGTGTTTCTGTGTCAAGTAAAGCTTGAGACAAAACATTTAAAGTCACGGCTAGGCTCAGGGTGCAAAGCACCAAAGGAAAAAGAATTAAAAAAAATTGTTGTGTTCAGGGTTAAATTAAGTTATAAAAGATCAAAGAATTCATAATATGATCCAGATTCTAATTCCAAATGACATTAACATCCTTCTGATTCAAAGGAGAGTGAGATGCCAAAACTATTCAAGATTGCAGTTGTAAACCCCACTATAAGAAGAGACATGAGCTTAATCAAACTCTCATTCTCATGTAAATTCACATTCTAAGCCTATATTAGTTTGGTTGCTTGAGGACAAGTAACAATTCAAGTTTGGTGTTGTGATGCGTGAGCATCGTTCCTATCTTTTCCTAGTGAATTTGCAGTTAAATTGTTGAGTTTAATCAAGAATTAATTATCTTTTAGCCACTATGGATGCTACTTTGAGTCTTGTGCAATTCTGTTTATTTTAGGCAGCATTTGGTTGGATTTAATGGAGCTTCCGTAGAAAAAGAGAAGAAGGCAATATAGGGCAGAAATGCTTAGAGGATGGAGAGGAAGCTTGCACAAATGGAAGGAGCACAAGAATTAAAGGTGATGACAGCGAGGAGGGACGCGTGCGCATACCTAACGCGTGCGCGTGATTTGGAGCTTTCCATGGCGACGCATGCGCGTACCTGACGCGTACGCGTGAAAAGTGAAGTTGCACAGCGACGCGTGGGCGTACCTGACGCGTACGCATGACACGCAAAGAAGACCATCGACGCGTACGCATGACTGACGCGTACGCGTGACAAGCGCGAAGTGCAAAAAACGCTGATTTCTATTAATTCTGATTTAAACTTTAATTTTTATTTTAAAATAGGAAAAGATATTATTTTAGTTTTAGAAGATAGATTTTAAATTAATTAGGATTAGATATAAAAGGGGATTGGAATTATTCCACAGGGGATTCCACCTCTACCAAAATACATTTTATCAGAATCCTTATTTTCTTTGCCATGAGCAACTAAACCTCCATTGTTAAGGTTAGGAGCTCTGTCTATTGTTTGGATTGATTCTATTATTTTTCTCTTTTAATACATGTTTTGTTTTTTATTTCAAGAATTTTTTTCGTTCTTTATCTTATGAATTTGGGTGGAACGGAAGTATTACCCTCTTTCTAATTGAATTCTTGTATAACTTGGAAAAGCTCTTTACTTGAACAACAACTTGAAAATAATTTCTCTTAAACTTATAATTATCTGGATTTAACGGGATATGTGACATATAATCATTTTATATTTGGGTAATTAGAGTTTCTGTGGCACATAATCTAGAATTAAACTTCACCCCTAATTGAAATTAATTGACCAAGGAATTAGCGGTTGATGAATTTTAGAGGAGACTAGAAAGGTGTAAGGAATTAGGGTCTAGTCATATATAGTTTGCCATGAATTAAATCTTGCATGATTAAAATATTTAATAAGAACAGTCAATCCAAAAAATAGATAACTTTGAAACCTTAATTGCCTTCTCCATATTTTATTCCCAACTTATTTATTTGCTTGCCTTTAATTTAATGCCTTTTGAACTCTTAACACTATTTTCTGTTTGCTTAACTAAGTAAATTAATAAACCATTGTTGCTTAGTCCTTCAATCCTCGTAGGATCGACCCTCACTCACCTGAGGTATTACTTGGTACGACCCGGTGCACTTTTCGGTTAGTTTGTGGACTTTGAATTCCGCATCATGTCCACACCTTCAAGCTCTAACACACCTTTCTTTGGAGCTGGTTTGTGTTGCCTTTGATGAGCATAAAAGTATTGGTTGCTGGTCACAGTGTCTATGAGATTCTGAGCTTCTCCAGCTGTCTTCATTAGCTGTAGTGAATCTTCTGTAGAGTAATCCAGTGACTCTTGAGCTTTTAGAGTCAAGTCCTCATAGAAATTCTGAAGTCTGTCCCATTCACTAAACATTTCAGGTGGACACTTCCTAATCAAGGCTTTGTATCTCTCCCATGCCTCATAAAGTGATTCTCCATCCATTTGGGTGAATGTTTGCACTTCTGTCTTCAATCTAATGATTCTCTGAGGTGGGTAGAACTTAGCTAGGAATTTGTTCACCAAATCATCCCAAGTGTTGATGCTTTCTTTGGGAAATATCTCCAGCCATTAAGATGCCTTATCCCTCAACGAAAATGGAAATAGCAGCAACTTATAGATATCCGGATGCACACCATTTGTCTTGACTGTTTCACATATCCTCAAGAAGACGGATAAGTGTTGATTCGGGTTTTTCAGGGGACCTCCTCCATAGGAACAATTGTTTTGCACTAAAGTGATAAGTTGAAGCTTCAACTCAAAGTTATTTGCATGAACATTTGGAGTGAGTATACTACTCCCACAGTTTCTTGGGTTGGGGAAGGTGTAAGATGCTAGAACTCTCCTTGGAGGTTGGCCATTGTTGTTGACCACCTCTTCTGGTGGATTAGGGAAGTTACCTTCCATCTCTTGATCTTCCTCTTCTGATTCTTCTTCTTCAATCATTCCCTTCCCTCTTGCTTCTCTTCTTAATCTCAAGAATGTTCTCTCTGGTTCAGAATCAAAAGAGGTGGATGCACCTCTTCTTCCTCCTGGCATACAACACAATCAAACTAGAAACAAAAACAAAGCACTCTATTGCTAGAGTGAAGTTAAAGTTAGCAGAAAAAAATCACAAACAGTTAGTAAGCTTAACAAAAACAAAGAAAAATGCTTAATCTAGATTATCACCTACTTAATCATTGTCAATCTAAATCAATCCCTGGCAACGGCGCCAAAAACTTGATGAGGGAAAATTGATTCTACACAAACTAACGAGCAAGTGTACCGGGTCGCATCAAGTAGTAAAACTGACGAGAGTGAGGTCGATCCCGCGAGGGTTGATGGATCAATCAACTTTAGTTGGGTGATAAATTTAGTTAAGCTGACAGTTGATAATTTGAGTGAAAAGTGACTAACAGAATACAAATTGCTGGAAAAGTAAAGTGCAGAATGTAAAGAGCTTGGATAGTAAATGGCAGGAAGCTTAAATAACTGAATCTTAAAGTGCAAGGGATTAAAAAGACTGAATCTTAAATTGCAAGGAATGTAAATAGCTGAATCTTAAAGTGCAGGAAAGTAAAAGTGCAGAAACTTAAATGGCAAGGAAACTTAAATTGCATGAATTATAAAGGGAATTGGGTGCTGGGACTCAAAATAGAAATGGACAATGTAAAATTATAGTGAAATCAGAGAGATCTAAGTTGAAGAAATTCAAATAAAATGGTTCATTAGGGATTGGAGATATCCTAATCTTTCATGAATCAAAAGGATCTCAACTCTTTTCTCAATCATATGAGTATATCTATGGAAGATTGAAATTGATTAGATCCTAATTTCTTGGCAATCCAATCTCTCTAATCACAATCAATCTTGCCAATTCCTTGATCTAATTGTCATAAAAAGAGGTTAACTGTATTTCTCTCATCCATAAGCCACACTAACTTTCAGGATCTCAATTCCTCCCGAATAGTGTTGATCAAGAGAGTAGTGAAGGATAGAGCTCCAATTCTAATGTAAGTAATTCCCCTTTCGAGGCTCACACCCATATTCAATTGAATTAAACCCCCTTTCCGGAGTGAGCAATTCACAATCAAAACAGAAGCTATCCTATAGCTACACAAATGAATTGAGAAGAAGAAGAATTTCATTGATTCATTGGAATTACAATAGAGCTCCTCTCCCTAATGAATTTGGGAGTTAGTTCATCATTGCTCTAATACAAAACAGGAAAGAAAAAGTGCAAAAGATGAAGAACATAAAGAACAGAAGAAAATTAAAATAAAATTTAGTGTTGAGTTTCCCAATCTGCTAGCTAGCTCCTAAAGAAATCAAATTTTCCTCTATTTATACACTCTCCAATTTAGTCTTCAAGTACTTGGATTGGGCTTTTTGGCCTTTGTTGATGCAAGTCAGAATGGGTTTTAAGGTTGTATAGTGGGGATGCTTCCCAGGAGAATGTCGCGTTCTCAAAGAGAGCGTAGCGCTCATTCACCGACGTGTACGGGTCTTAAGTGCGTGCGCGTCCCTTGTGTTTTTTTGCACATCAACAATACACGTAACATAGGTGTGCACGTCATCGCCATCTCCAGCCTCTATCATGCGTACGTGTTCATACATGCGTGCGCGTCCTTTGTAGCGCTCTTTAAATGAGCGTAATGTTCGCGCCACGAGCGCTCCCCACGCGTGCGCGTGGATGTCAAATTAGCACTTCCACGCTGCCGCTCCATTCATGCATGCGCGTGCTTGTTCCCAGATGCCCCCATCCGCGCGTATGCATCATACACGCGTGCGCATCGGTGGCAATTCTTCAATCCCATTTTTTGAAAGTGTCGCAGAAGCTCGTTTAAAGAGAGCGTAGCGCTCTTGGCCTGAGAACGCTGATCACACCCACGCGTATGCGTCATGCACGCGTATGTGTAGATCTTCAAAAATGCTTGCCCTACGCGTAGGCATCCTGTACGCGTGCGCGTCGCTAGAGAGCATAGCGTTCTTTGAAATAGAGCGCGGCACCAATGTTCATGTTGCAGGGGAATGTAGCATTCTCCAAATGAGCGCTACGTTCTTCTGCCCTGCCTCTTTGTATGTTTTTTTCTTTTCATCTTTTCACCTGCCATCAATCAAACATGCAATCAAAGTCTCACCAAAATCATAAGACTTTGCATCATTTCATAATAATCAGGTAAATCTTGCATAAATCTCATGATAATGCATAAAATCAACAATGTTTGATTGAATCAAGACAAACATGAAATTCCAATCTAATTACTTACTTATTATGCAAGAAAGTGCATGAAACCTAACAAAATCAAGTAAAAATTGCTAGTAAAACTAGCCTAAAATGACTTGTCATCACAAGGATCCAAAGCTTTGAGCATCAATGGTTAGGAGGGCCTAAAAGAAATATTTTAGCCTAAGCAGTTCAAATGAGCTACTTCCCTAACTATATGCTTGTGGTGTGAAGGTGTCAAGTGGATTGTTTGAGACTGAACAGTTAAAGTCGTGATCCAAAGCAAAGAGTGTGCTTAAGAGCTCTAGACACCACTAGCTGGGGATTCTAGTAAAGCTGAATCACAATCTGAAAGGGTTCACCCAGTTAAGTGTTTGTGGCGTTTATGTAACTGGTTGTAATACTGGAAAATAAAGCGCTTAGGGTAATGGCCAAGACTCAAAAGAAGCTGTGTTCCACAATAAAAAAGAACTAAACTAGGAGAATCAATAGTGTTCATACACTGGTCTGAGCTATAAGGTCCGGGTTGGACGAGGACAAAGCGACCGACCTCTTTGAAGTTTGGCCGACCGCCGACCACTTCATAAAAAGTTCGGACGAGTCACCACAGAGGCCCAAGGAGGCCCAAGAAAGAAGGGTCACTGCCTGCCAGAAGGCGGCTGGCCAAAAGATAGGTGATCTCACGCACAAAAGATAAGATAAGATAACAAACTTATCTCAAGGAAGGTCATTCAACACTACTATAAATACACTAGAGCACCCAGGTATAAGATATACTCCAATTCTACAAAAAACCTGCTTAAAGCCCGTACTGACTTAAGCATCAGAGTCTCTTGCAGGTACCACACCCCTCTGGTAAACAAGGACTTGCAGCGCCTCCTACTCCAACAAGTCGGACACGGCAGCCTCGACCAAACCAGAAGATCTCCTCCGAGATCGACCTCCCAGTTTTAGGTAACCCTCGGAACATTGGCACCGTTGCCGGGGAATCTGGAAGTCATCCCATCACTATGGCAAGCAACCCTGCCAATGACCTCAACTCAGGATTAGAAGAAGGAACGCCACTTAAGAACACGAATGCCACACCAAACTCCCCAAAGGACACACATCAATCCAAGGGAGACAAGCAGAATCAGACCACGAAAATTTTAGATGCCATTCGTGAAGAGCAGGATCGCCTCAAACAACTCGAACAAGAAGTTGAATGTCAGCACAAAGCCGAACGAGATCTTTAGAGAGAAACAAGACAGCGTCGAGAACTGGAAGAAAAACTCTTGAAGCTTGAAGCCGACCTCAAATCTAAAACCACCCGGTCCAACCGTGAAGATAGCCCCCACAAGGACCAAGACCCGTTCACAAAAGAAATCATGAAGGCTAAAGTCCCAAAGGACCTCAATGCCCCTGACATGACCTCATACGATGGCACGTCCAACCCAAGTCATCACCTCAGCAACTTCAGAAGCCGGATGCACCTCACGGATGCCTCAGACGTGACTCGTTGCAAAGCCTTCCCGACTACCCTGACCAAGACAGCGATAAAGTGGATTGATAGCCTGCCACCAAGGTCGATCACAAGCTTTGATGACCTCGCCAAGAAGTTCTTAGCCAAGTTCTCCATCCAGAAAGATAAAACCAAGCACGCTCCTAGCTTGCTAGGATATAAACAAGGAGATCAGGAAAGCCTCTGCAGTTATATGGAGAGATTCAATAAAGCATGCCTTGACATAAAGAATCTCCCTACAGAAGTAGCAATTATGGGACTTATCAACATACTGCGGGAAGGACCCTTTAGCCACTCCATATCCAAGAAACACTCAACATTTCTGAATGAGGAACAAGAACGGGCAAAAAAGTACATCAATATAGAGAACTCCCAATTAGGAGAAGCCTCAAAGGCCGGGCTCTCCTACCCACCTCGGGACAAGGATAAAGAGTCTATGAAAAAAGAAGACCAACCTACTAAGAAACCCAGGAAGTACCACAACTACACCTCTCTTTGGGTGTCCTTTGTAGATGTTTACCGAGAGATATGTAACACTGAGAAGATCCCACCTCCTCGCCTGATTAAACACAAGAGAGGAGGAAGTCGGATAGAATATTACGAATACCACCGAATCTATGGGCATTCTACTAACGAGTGCTACGACCTGAAGAATGTCATAGAAAAATTGGTACGAGAAGGGAGACTAGATCGGTTCTTAGCCAATAGAGCGGACGAACCAAAAAAGAGAAGAAGGGATGAAGAGGGCAAACGAGCTTAATGTCCCCTTCACACCCCTGAGAGACATATTCACGTGATAAATGGAGGGTTCGCAGGGGGTCTCTAAGTCATCGCACAAAAGACATCTTAAAGAGGTGTACCATGTCGGAGGAGGGGACAAGTCAGTTGACTTCCCCAGTATTACCTTCACTCAAGAAGACGTCGCAGGCATCATCCCAGGGCATGATGACCCCGTGGTCATTAGCATCATACTCGCCAATGCCAATCTCCACCGAACACAGGTAGACCAAGGAAGCTCTGCAGATATCCTGTTCAAATCCGCCTTCGACAAGCTCGACCTACAAGAAAAAGAGCTCAGAGCATATCCTAATAGCCTATTCGGGCTCGGAGACACCCCAATCCAACCACTTGGGTTCATCCCATTGCACACAACCTTTAGAAAAGGAACACGATCTAGAACGCTAAGTATAGACTACATTGTAGTCAATGTGAGCTCAACATACAATGCCCTCATAGGTCGGACAACGCTAAATCAGCTCGCCGTGGTGGTCTCCACTCCGCACCTATGCATGAAGTTCCCAACGCCAGAAGGGATCGCTACCGTAAAGGGAGACCAAAAAATCGCGCGACGCTGCGAAAGTCTGAACCTCAAAGGTGACCCCAGAGGAAAAGAAGCCAACACTATTAAACTCGGGGGAACCCGAGCTCGTGAAGAACTTAGGCCCCAACCAGAGGGCGAGACCGAAGAAGGCCAAATTGGAGATACCCAAGACAAAAAAATAAACATAGGGGCAAACCTAAAAGTTGACTTAAAGGAGCTGCTGACAAAGTTATTAAAGGCAAATTCTAATCTATTCTCCTGGAAGGCCGCGGACCTGCCTGGTATTGATCCCGGACTAATGTGCCATAAATTGGAAGTATACCCCGGATCTCGGCCAGTACAATAGAAACACAGAAAGCTTGGCCCAGATGGATTGCAAGCCGTGGAGGAACAGGTACAGGCCTTATTAGATGCAGGGTTCATAAGGGAGGTCAAGTACCCACTATGGATGGCCAATGTTGTATTGGTCAAAAAGTCAAATGGGAAGTGGCACATGTTCATTGATTACACCGACCTCAACAAAGCCTGCCCAAAAGATCCCTATCCACTCCTGAATATAGACACCCTTGTCGACGCTTCATCAGGATACTAGTACCTTTCTTTCATGGACGCTTACTCAGGGTACAACCAAATACCGATGTATCAACCCGACCAAGAGAAAACCTCGTTCCTGACCCCAAAGGCAAACTACTGCTACATAGTTATACTGTGCAAACTCAAGAACGCAGAGGCTACATACCAGAGGTTGATGAATAAAATTTTTGCCAACCACATCGAAAAATTGATGGAGGTCTATGTCGACGACATGTTGATAAAGACACAAAAGGAAGAAGCGCTACTACTCGACCTTGCCGAAGTGTTTGACACTATAAGAAAGCACGGGATGAGACTAAATCCCGCAAAGTACACTTTCGCGGTAGAGGCCGGCAAATTCTTGGGCTTCATGCTCATCCAGAGATAAATTGAAGCAAACCCAGATAAATGTCAGGCCATACTCAGCATGAAAAGCCCGACCTGTGTCAAGGAGGTACAACAACTCAATGGAAGACTGGCAGCTCTATCTAGATTCCTAGCTAGATTGGCCTTAAGATATGTTCCTTTCTACGCAACATTAAGGAAAGGAAAGAGGTTTGAATGGACCCCAGAATGTGTACAAGTCTTCCAAGACTTCAAGACATTTCTTGGATAGCCATCCATCCTAACTTGACCCCGGCAAAAAGAGGAATTAATCTTTTACCTCACCGTGGGAAACCAGGCGATAGCCTCAGCCCTGCTCAGAGAGGATGAGAACGGACAAAAGCCCATCTACTTTATTAACAAGGCTTTACAAGGGACTGAGCTAAACTACCAAAAGATAGAGAAGTTCGCCTACGCCTGCATACTCACCTCCCGACGACTCTGACCATACACTGGTCCGAGCTATAAGGTCCGGGTTGGAGGAAGACAAAGCGACCGACCTCTTTGATATTTGGCCGACCGCCGACTTCTTCATAAAGAGTTCGGACGAGTCACCACAGAGGCCTAAGAGAGAAGAGTCACCGCCTACCAGAAGGCGGCTGGCCAAAAGATAGGTGATCTTACCCACGAAGAATAAGATAAGATAACAAACTTATCTCAAGGAAGGTCATTCAACACTACTATAAATACACTAGAGCACCCAGGTATAAGATATACTCCAATTCTACAAAAAACCTGCCTAAAGCCCATACTGACTTAAGCATCGGAGTCTGTTACAGGTACCACACCCCTCCGGTGAACAAGAACCAGCAGCGCCTCCTACTCCAACAAGTCGGACACGGCAGCCTCGACCAAACCAAAAGATCTCCTCCGATATTGACCTCCCAGTTTCAGGTAACCCTCGAAACAAATAGTATCATCTGGATTCTATGTTCCTAAAGATGCCAATCATTTTGAGCTTCAAAGGAAAGTGAGATGCCAAAACTATTAAGAAGTAAAGAGCTACTTGTCCTGCTCATCTAATTGAAACTAAGCTTCATTGAAAACTTTGAGATTTATTGTATCCTTCTCTTATTTTTAATTATACTTTGTTTTTAGTTGCTTGGGGACAAACAATAGTTTAAGTTTGGTGTTCTGATGAGCGGATATTTTATACGCTTCTTGGCATCATTTTCTTATAGTTTTCATTATGTATTGTTTAAGTTTTATTATATTTTCATAGGTTTTAGTGAAAAATTCATATTTTTGGATTCTACTTTAAGTTTGTGTGTTTCATGGTGATTTCAGGTATTTTCTAGCTGAAATTGAGGAGCTTGAACAAAAGTCTGATTTATAGACAGAGAAAGGATTGCAGATGTTGTCAGGATATGACCTCTATGAACTCCAAGGAGCATTTCTGGAGCTACAAAATTCCAAATGGCACACTCTCAATGGCTATGGAATGCTAACATCCAGGGTTTTTCAAAAATATATAATAATCTATACTTTGCATTGGAAATAAAGGCCCAAAACTGGCGTTCAACGCCAGCCACTAGCCCCATTCCTAGCGTCCAATGCCCAAAATGGAGTAGCCAGCGTCCAACGGCCAAATAGGAGTCCCAAGCTGGTGTTCAATGCCCCTAAGGAGCCCTAGCACATGAAGACACTCCAAGCTCAGCCCAAACACTCAGCAAGTGAGCCCCAGAAGTGGATTTTCACACTATAGGACTACCTTATCTGATTTTCTGTAATTCTTAGTTAGTAGATTAGTATATATAGGAGAAGATCAACCATGTTTAGAGATATATCTCTCTCTCTGGCATATATTATTTTTGAATATTGTTTTCTTGTAAAGTATGAGTCACTAGCCTCAAAAGGTTAAGGTTAGGAGCTCTGCTGATTCTTATGAATTAAAAGTATCACTATTCTACTTCAATCTATGCTTTATTCTATTTTATGATGTATCTTCGTTCTTCATCCTAATGGATTGGGAGTGTAATTTGACCATCATCCTAATTCCACATGGGTTCTTGCGAGTCCTTGACGGGATAGTATTGAACCACCAGCTTGATTATATATCTCTGAGATGGCTAATCCACGGCTTCGTTGGAGTTTTCTCGAGACATCAGTTCAGCCGAGGTGTGAGGCGATTAGAGCCTTTGTGGTATAGGCTAGAACCCAAGGAGTAGCGTTCTTTGATCTGGAAGATTTGACCTTGTCTGTGGTGTTTTGAGTAGGATCACCAAGGGAATAGACAGCTAGAGCTTCACCCCTGTTCATATTAGATGACCGCTGACCCGACGTTTGATATGAAGCAGAGGAGATTAATAACTGCTGACCCAGTGTTAATCATATATAGCCTGCCGTGGAATGAATCAATCAGAAGTTGGAGTAGATGGTGAAAAAACTTGATCCAGAAGGAAGAAGCATCTCCGAAGCCTCAACCGATCTCATACCATTGATTTCACACCTATCTAGTAACATTTTATTTAATTATTCTGTTTTATGCATTTTCTCGTGACAACTATATTTTCTATCCGCCTGACTAAGATCTAAAAAGTATCCACTTCTTGCTCAAACCCACAATCTTCGTGGGATCAACCCTCACTCACCTGAGGTATTACTTGGACAATTCGATATACTTTCCAGCCTATCTGTGCGAAATGTGCAGAGTCAGTTTTGTGTACTAGACACGCCCAGGTGTGCCATTTAACGTCCCTTGTTCTGGTCCCTAGAACTTTAAGTGGGGTCTTGAAAATGGTCATTTGAAAACTTAGCCTGGCGTTATACGCTGGGCTGTGGCGTGCAACGCCGATTGTTCTCGGATGTTGTGTGTATGCATGAGGCATGCGTATGCATGACAATGCAGAAATCTTCAATTGCGCGTATGCATGAGTCCTCGATATGCTAGTTTCTACGCGTACACCTGCAGCATGCGTACGCATGAATTTTCAATTTTTCATATCTTGCGCGTACGCATGTATAATGGGTACGCATGACTTCCTTTTCGAAGGCGTTTCAAAATGGCACACCCATTGCTCCTGGCGTGTTGCACGCCGTCTTTATTGCACTTCCAGGAGATCGCGTGGCCTAAGGTTCCAAAGCATGCCAAAGTTCCTTTTCCTTCTTTTGAACTTGTTTTGTGCTTCTTGCTTCTTTTTCTAATATTTTCTACAAATTTCATCAACTCAAGCAACCAAAGCAATGTTCAATTTAAGCAAAAAAAAACTCTATAATTAATCATTATGCATTTATTTCTTATATGAAAAAGCATAGAAAAATACAACATGATGCGCATGCATCACAACACCAAACTTAAGCTCTTGCTTGTCCTCAAGCGAGCAAAGAATCATGCCTTAATCATAAAAAAAGTTTAAAGCTTAAAGTGCAAGGGTGAATGGTGGCAATTCAAATGATTTTGGTTGGCTATTTCACTTATGCACAATTCAACACAAATGTTTATAATCTCTCAAGACCTCTATCAAGATTAGATTATGGAATCCTTCCTTGAATCATCACCTTGGAGCAAGCTTATTTACTTTCTTTGCACATTTTCTTTTTGTTAGGTGCTTTGCACCTTGAGTCTAGTCGTGACTCTAAATGCTTTATTTTCAGGTATTACCACTTGATACATAAGCACCACAAGCACTTGATTGGGGAGCTCTTCGAGCTAATTTTCTTTTTGTATACCCCATCATTGGTGCTCAGAGCCTTTGGCTTTCTCTTTCTCTGGGGGTTGCTTTGCACCTTTGAGCCTAGTCGTGACTCTAAATGCTTTGTTTCATGCTTTTGCCTAATACATAAGCACCACAAGCACTTGACTAGGATGCTCTTTGAGCTTATTTTTCTTTTAAATTCCTTAGTCAGTGGTACTCAAAGCCTTTGGCTCCTCTTTTAACCCATTTTTATTAATTATTATTCATTATATTTTGCTTTTCCAAGGCTTTCTCAATGATACGGATCCCATAATAGTCCTCTAAACTGAGGCCTCAAGTAATTTGGCTTGGTAAGTGTTGAACAATTTAGTTAGTTTGGCCTTCTAAATTCATATTGTCATGCTCTTTATGATTAATCCCTTATTTTTTTTTGTTTCTTTCTTAGCACATGACTCCTTACTTACATTCATGAACAAGTATAATTATATTTGTGGGTTGTGATGGACAAGCAATGACATGTGCTTGACAAATAGAAAATTTTAATGCATGATCTAGGATAGCATAAACTGAAACAAATTATAAAGGAAGGAAACAACTTTAGTTCTCACTCCCTTTATCTTCATCATCTTTTAGGATATGTAGAGCATAGCCTGCAATACCAAACTTAGAATGATTTTTGTCCTTAAGCAACAAAGAAAAACAGTGGTGATGAAAATAGGCATAAATAATTTTGTACACCAAACTTTGATCGCACATAACTTTCTTGTTTTAAAATATTTTTCCTTTGTTCTTCGAACCGCCTAAACATCTTGGATCAAATTTTCTTTCTAAACAAGTTTGATAAAAGTCAGAGGTCCGGAGACCAAGTTATGTGGTGCACGAATCCCCACACTTTTGTACAGTTATACCAGCAAGTGCACTGGGTCGTCCAAGTAATACCTAAGCGAGTCAGGGTCGATCCCACGATGATTGTGGTTTGAAGCAAGCTATGGTTATCTTGCAGGTCTTAGTTAGGTGAAATCAGAAGATTTATGTTTAGATGAAGTTTGATTGTGAAATTGAAAGGAATCAGTGATAGGGATATAGTTGAGGATTGGAGTTGCTTTGCCTTTCTGGATTAACTATGGTATTACTGTCTTCTTTGATTGTGAGTGATTTCTTCAATGGCAGGCTGTATGTGATCAATGCCTTCATTGAGCGGTCATCATTACTCCTCCAGATCTGAACCCCAGGGTTAGTGTGGATCCATCTCTGCTTGAGGGTGAAGCTTGTACAGTCCATTCTCCTTAATGATCCTACTCAAAAAAGTCACAAACAAGGTCAGATCTTCCGGATCATAGAATGCTGCATATTTGGGTTCTAGCCTCTATCACAGAGACCCTAATCTCCCTAAAATTGGCTAAACTGGTGTCTCGAGAAGTCCCCAATGAAGTTGTGGATTAGCCGTCTCACAGATGTATAAACATAGCTGGTGGTGCGTTCTTTCCATTGAAGTATTCACACAAACACAAGTAGACGCGGGTGTTTGTCAGGCACCTTCGTCTTAGTATGATGAACAGAGCTGATTGTCACTGATCAACCTATTCACCATGTTGAAGTGCGAATATACATCTTAGAATTAATCAAACACGGATCGAAGAGAAACGGTAATACTTTTATTAATTCATAGGACTCAACAGGGCTCCTCCCCTCAACCTAGGAGGTTTAGAAACTTATACTAAAAAGAAAATACAATGTAAATGTGCAAAATCTGTTAAAGTGTCGAAGAGGGTCTGGATAACATAAATCTAATTCCTTAAATACTAAACAAATGACTAGTAAGGCTTTTTAGTGCTAAAATCCACTTCTGGGACCCACTTGGTGAGTGTTTAGGCTAAGCTTTGATGGGATCCACGTGCTATGAGATTCCTAGGGCATGAAATGCTGGCTAGGGGGTCCTCTCTGGGCGTTTGAATGCTAGTCTCTGCTCTTTGGGCGCTGGACGCTTGGAAGGGGGCAGGAAGCTGGCGTTGGATGCTAGTTTTGGGCCTTCTAATCTAAAGCAAAGTATGGACTATTATACATTGCTGGAAAGCTCTGGAAGTCAGCTTTCCATAGCCGTTGAGGATGCTCCATTTGGTCTTCTGTATCTCCAGAAAAACTCTTTCGAGTGCAAGGAGGTCAGATCCGGACAACATCTGTAGTGCTTTCTTTGTCTCTGAATCAGACTTTTGCTCCAGCTCCTCAATTTCATCTAGAAATTACCTGAAATTGTTCAAAACCACAAAAACTCAAAGTAGAATCTAAAAATGTGAATTTAACACTAAAACCTATAAAAACTTAATAAAAATTAAACAAAATATACTAAAAACTATATGAAAATGATGTCAAAAAGCGTATAAAATATTCGCTCATTCCAACACCAAACTTAAACTGTTTCTTATCCCCAAGCAACTAAAAACACAGTAGGATAAAAAGAAAATTAAGATACAATAAATTTTAAAGTTTCCAATGAAGCTCAGTTACAATCTGATGAGCGGGACTTAGTAGCCTTTTGCTTCTGAATAGTTTTGGCATCTCACTACCCATTGAAAATTAGAATGGTTTGCATATTTAGGAACTTAGAATCCAGATAATATTATTGACTCTCCTAGTTAAGTTCTTTTTTATTCTTGAATACAGCTTTTTAGAGTCTTGGCCATGACCCTAAACACTCTATTTTTCAGTATCACCACCGGATACATTCATGCCATAAACACTTTAGCTGGGTGAACCTTTTCAGATTGTGATTCAGCTTTGCTAGAATCCCCAGATAGAGGTGTCCAGAGTTCTTAAGCACACTCTTTTTGCTTTGGACCATGACTTTAACCGCTCAGTCTTAAGTTTTTCACTTGACACCTTCACCCCACAAGCAGATGGTTAGGGACAGCTTGATTGAGCCGCTTAGGCCAGGAATATATTCCTTGAGGCCCTCCTATCCATTAACGCTAAAAGTCTTGGATCTTTTTACACTTGCTTTTTGGTTTAAAGGGTTACTGGCTTTTTGCTCCAACCTCATTTGTTCCATGTTAGTGCTTATTTCTCCAAGAGAAGTATGCCATTGATCCCAATTTCTTTGAGGAGCAAAGTGCATCCCTTGAGGCATCTCAAGGATTTTATGCTGAGGTGGATGCACAGGCTCATGTGCATACTCTCTAGTTTGCTCCATCCTCTGCTTAGTGATGGGCTTGTCCTCCCCAATGGAGATGTCTCCTTCTATGACAATTTCAACTAAATTGCATAGATGATATATGAGGTGTGGGGATGCTAATCTTGCATTGGTGTGGGGCTTCTCAGATACCTTGTACATTTCTTGAGGAATCACCTTATGTACTTCTACCTCACTTCCAATCATGATGCAGTAGATCATGATTGCTCTGTCAACAGTCACTTCTGACCAATTACTAGTGGGGATGATGGAACGTTGGATGAATTCCAACCATCCTCTAGCTATGGGCTTTAGGTCAAGCCTTCTTAGTTGAATGGGCTTGCCTTGGGAATCCCTTTTCCACTGTGCTCCTTCTACATTTATATCTGAGAGCACATGATCCAATCTCTGATCAAGGTTGACTCTCCTAGTGTAAAGATGTGGATCTCCTTGCATTAGAGTCAAGTTGAATGCCAACCTTACACTTTCCGGGCTGAAATCTAAGATTCTCCCTCGGACCATGGTGATCCAATTCCTTGGATTTGGGTTCACACTAGTGTCATAGATTTTAGTAACCCATGCATTTGTATAAAACTCTTGCACCATTAGAATCCCAACATCTTGAATGGGATTGGTTAGGACTTTCCAACCTCTTCTCCGGATCTCTCTGGATTTTCGTATACTCATTCTTTTTGAGTCTGAAAGGGACCTCATAGATCACTTTCTTCTTAGCCACTACTTCATAGAAGTGGTCTTGGTGGGCTTTGGTGATGAATCTCTCCATCTCCCAAGATTTAGAGGAGGTGGCTACTGCCTTTTCTTTCCTCTTTCTAGAGGGTTCTCCAACCTTGGGTGCAATGAATGGTAATGGAAAGAAAAAAGCTATGCTTTTCCAACACCAAACTTAAAACTTTGCTCGTCCTTGAGCAAAAAATAAAGAGAAGAGAAAAATAGAGTCGAAGAAGAAGAAAATAGAAGGATAGAGAGGGAGAGAGAGGGCTCGGCCTTGTGGGTTTTGAGTGTATGAGAGGTGTGTGTATGAAGGGTTATGAGAGGGGCATTTATAGAAGTGGGGAAATGTAGGGTTCGGCTATGGGTTGGGTTTTGGGTGAGAAATTTGATTTTGAAGTGGGTGGGGGTAGGTGGGAGTTATGATGGATTTGGAAAAGTGAAATGGATGTGATTGGGCTAGGGTTTCTTGGGAAGTGTGTATAGGGAAGTGTGAAAGTAAGTAGGGGTAGGTAAAGATGCTGTGGGACCCACTGGTCCTGAGAGGCTAGGGATCCAGATTTTCTACTTCTCTCCACTGGCCTCTGAACACCCAGGGGCTGCTCCCTGGCTGGCGTTCAATGCTAGCAATGCTGCTCATGAGGGGGCATTGAACGCCCAGCAAGGATACCCTGGCTGGCGTTCAACTTTAACACTTCATCCAGAGTATTCAGTTTTCATTGCTTAGCAATGCTGTGTCTATTTTGACTGTTGCATATGATCATGAACCTAAAATATAAAACAAAGAAAAACAAAATAAAATGAAATAAAATTAATTAAGGTTAGGTTGCCTCCCAACAAGTGCTTCTTTAACGTCATTAGCTTGACGGTTAGCTCCTTACGGAGGTGAGTATGGGCTCAGATTTTTGCCCCTTACAGTGAATTTTCTTCCTGTCTTTTCATGAATGAGCTCTACATGCTCTAGAGACAGGACACGACTCACTGTATATGGTAAGACTGGCTTCTTAGTGAAGATAACTCTCATGCTAGGCGAGAGGCCTTCAGTTGGGACATTCTTGTCCCTCCAGCCTTTAGGTACTTTCTTCTTAGTACCTTTGTGCTTAGAGCTTGTTGATGGATGCCCAACACCAAACTTAGAATTGAAGTTTGGGGGCTCTGTAAAGCTCTGCACAGAAAGAGAAGGTTGGAACACTAGGTATTGCATAGTTATCTCTCTTTTAGAGGGAGAATTAGGATGAGGCATCTTGAACAAGATGTGATCCTCCCCTACTTGTAAAGTTATTTCTCCCTTAGCCACATTAATGATAGCATTGGCAGTGATTAGGAAAGTCTTCCAAGTATGACAGAGGCATCCTCATCCTCTCCAATATCCAATACTATGAAGTTTGCAGGGATGTAGTGGTTTTCAACTTTCACCAAGACATCCTCTACTAAACCATTTGGCTTTTTCATTGTCTCGTCTGCCATCTCTAATGAGATGTTTGCAGCTTGCACCTCAAGGATGCCCAACGTCTCCATTACAGAGAGTGGCATGAGGTTTATACTTGACCCTAGGTCACACAGGGCCTTATCAAAGGTCATGGTGCCTATGGTGCAAGGAATCAGAAAGCATCCAGGATCTGGAAGCTTCTGAGGTAGCCTCTGTTGAACCAAAACATGGAATTTTTCGGTAAGTAGTGGAGGTTCTTCCTCCAGAGGCTTTGTACCAAATAACTTGGCATTCAGCTTCATAAGAGCTCCTAGGTACCGAGCAACTTGTTCTTCCCAAGAGTCTATATCCTCATCATAAGATGAGTAGTTATCAGAACTTATGCACTGTAGAAGTGCATTCAAAGAAACTTCTATGGTCTTTTTGGTTTCCTTTGGTTCTGGGATAGAGGGTTCTTGAGTGGGTTTTGAGCACTTAGAGGGTGTGCTTTTACTGGCGTTCAACGCCACCTCTGTTAGCTTCTTAAGCATTGAACGCCCTTGCTGTCCACCCTTACTGGCGTTAAACGCCAGTCCCTTTAATGTTTTGGGCGTTGAACGCCCAGCAGGGATGTCCTTGCGGGCGTTCAATGCCAGCTTCCTGGGTGTGTGGGCGTTGAACGCCTAGTGAGGGGTTCTTCACTGGTGTTTAGCGCTAGAAAGCCTACCTGGTTAGGCGTTGAACACCCAGTGAGGCTTCCTTACTGGCGTTCAGCGCCAGAAAGCCTGTGTGTTTGGGTGTTTAACGCCCAGCCAGTGCTCCCTGGCTGGCATTCAACAGCAGCTCTGCTGCCAGGATAGGCGTTGAATGCCCAGTGATATGTCCTTCACTGGCGTTCAACACCACCCTATTCACTCCAGATTCCATATCTACCTCCATGGTTATGGCCTTGTACTCTTCTCTTGGATTCACCTCAGTATTACTGGAAAGAGTGTTAGGAGAAGTCTCAAGGATCCTCTTGCTTAGTTGACCAACTTGTACCTCCAAATTTCTAATGGAGGACCTTGTTTCATTTATAAAACTATGGGTGGTCTTAGAGAGGCTGGAAACCAAAATAACTAAGTCAGAGAGGCTCTGCTTAGAGGTCTCCATGTTCCCTTGAAAATATGGGAATGGTGGTCTGTTATTGAACCTGTTCTGGTTCCTTCCACCTAGATTGTTATTGAAACCTTGCTGAGGTTTCTGTTGATATTTCCATGAAAGGTTAGGATGATTCCTCCATGAAGGATTGTAGGTGTTTCCATAGGGTTCTCCCATGTAATTCACCTCCTCCATGGTGGGTTTGATCAGGATCATAAGCTTCTGTTTTAGAGGAAGCTTCTTGAGTTCTGCCAGCTGTAGTTTTCATTCCAGTCAGATGCTGGGAGATCATATTGACCTGTTGGGTCAAGATCTTATTCTGAGCCAATATGGTATTCAGAGTATCAACCTCAAGAACTCTTTTCTTCTGAGAGGTCCCATAGTTTATAGGATTCCTTTCAAAAGTGTACATGAACTGGTTGTTAGCAACCATCTCAATGAGTTCTCTAGCTTCTGCAAGCGTTTTCTTCAAGTGGAGAGATCCACCTGCAGAGCTATCCAATGAAATCTTGGATATCTCATATAGACCGTCATAGAACACTCTTATGATAGACCATTCTAAAAGCATGTCAGGAGGACATCTCCTAATCAATTGCTTGTATCTTTCCCAAGCTTCATAGAGGGATTCACTTTCTCTTTGTCTGAAGGTTTGAACTTCCACCCTAGTTTTGCTCATCTTTTGTGGGGGAAACAATTTAGCTAGAAAGGCATTGAGCAGCTTTTCCCAAGAGTCAAGACTCTCTCTAGGTTGGGAATCTAACCATAACTTAGCTCTTTCTCTTACAGCAAATGGAAAGAGCATAAGCTTGTAGACTTCAGGATTTACTCCATTAGTATTTACAGTATCACAGATCTGTAAGAATTCTGCTAAGAACTGATGAGGATCTTCCAGTGGAAGTCTATGGAATTTGCAGTTCTGCTACAGAAAGAGAGACTAACTGAGGCTTAAGCTTAAAATTGTTAGCTCCAATGGCAGGTACAGAGATACTTCAACCATAAAGTCAGAGGTAGGCATGGTGAAGTCACCAAGGACCTTTCTTGGCTCCTCTTGAGGTTTGGCCATGTCCTCTATCTCTTGTTCAAAACTTTCTAAAAAGTTTATTCCTGAGTGTTGTGCCTTAGCTTGTTGTAAGCTCCTCCTTAAAGTCCTTTCAGGTTTAGGATCAGGTCTAAAGAGTGGTTCTTTATTCTTGTTCCTGGTCATAAACTAGAAAAGAGAATAGAAGAGAGAAGAAGAAAGCTTTTTGTGCTACTTGGACTAAAGATCTTCTAGTGAGATGTGAAGAAAGAAGAAGAGAAGATAGAAAAGTGAAGATGGAGGATGGGAGAGGGAAATAATTCGAATGAATATAAATAGAAAAGAGAAGAAAGAGATAAATAAGAATTAAAATATTTTTGTTTTTATTTTATTAATTAATTAATTTTCGAAAATTAAGTTAATAATTGATGAGTATTTTGGAGGAAAATTAAATCTCTCCCAAAACACACAAATCCAACCGGCAAGTGTGCCGGGTCGTATCAAGTAATAAAAACTCACGGGAGTGAGGTCGATCCCACAGGGATTGAAGGATTGAGCAATTTTAGCTTAGTGGTTGATTTAGTCAAGCGAATCAAGATTTGGTTGATGGTTTTGTGACTTGCAGAATTAAATTGCATTGAAGTAAAGAGAACAAGAAATAAATTGCTGAAACGTAAAGGACAAGAAATTAAATAACAGAAACTTAAAGTGCAAGAAATGTAAATTACGGAATCTTAAAGTGCAAGAAATGTAAACAGCTGGAATTGTAAAGGGAATTGGGGAATGGATTTGCAGAATTTAAACAAGGACAAGTTGAATTGCATTAAACAGAAGAGGGAAAGGGAATTGGGATTGAAACGGATCTTGAAGCAGTAAAGTAAATGAACATTAAAAGCAAGAAACAGAGAATATAAAATTGAGATCTCAGGGCCCAGAGACTAGAAAACCAAGTCTAGATCTCAATGCCTTCCTAGATCCAACAAGAACAATTGCAAGGAAAATGTAAATTGCAGAGAAAAGAGATGAAGAGCAATTAACCGGAAATGAAATTCAATTAACAGTAAAGAAACAGAGAGATCCAAGATTGAGATTGAAATAGAATTTCTTCAATTCTCCAATCCAAGATCCAAGACAAGTGTAAATGAAATTGAAAGCAATGAAAACAAAGAAATTCAAGTTCACTCAATAACAAAAGCTCTCCGAAAACTATTATGAAAATTTCAAAAGGAAAGCTCCCCCAAAGAACTTGAATTCTATCCTATTTATACACTTTCTTCAAATGATCTTCAAGCCTTGAGTTGGGCCTTTGCTCTTGGTGGAATTGGGTTGAAAGAGGCCTTGGTTGATTGCTCTTGAAGTTTGGAGAAGAACCGAAGTGAACCAATTGAACCGGTTTTGAGGTTAGCAAAAGTTGGACCAAAAGTTTGAGCCAAAGTTAGGGGTCTAACTTTGGCTCCAACTTTTCATAGCAGCAAACACATTTTTCTGGTATGCACGTTGGTGCCAACGTTAGGGGTCTAACTTTGACCCTAACGTTGGCCTTGTCTAGTGTGCTTGTGGTGCCAACGTTAGCCTCCAAGTTAGGGGGCTAACGTTGGCGCAAACTTTTGCTCTTTCCCCATTGTAATTCATGTGCCAACATTAGCCTCCAAGTTAGGGGGCTAACGTTGGTGCAAACGTTGGATGGCCAGGGAGGAATTCATGTGCCAACGTTAGCCTCCAAGTTAGGGGGCTAACGTTGGCGCAAACGTTGGATGCCCAGGGGAGAAATTTCAAGTTCCAACGTTAGCCTCCAAGTTAGGGGGCTAACGTTGGGGCTAACTTTTGGAGCCAAGGGGATAAATTTTCAAGCTCCAACGTTAGCCTCCAAGTTAGGGGGCTAACGTTGGGGCTAACTTTTCAACCAAAAGTTTGTGCAAAAGTTTGGTGCTAACTTTAGGTCCAGCTTCTTACTTCCTGGTTCAATTTCACTTATTCCATTGTCCTCTCTTCACTCCTAGCCATTCCTTCTTGCTTCAACCTTTCTCCAAGCCTTCTTCACCTATCATTAATCAACCAAACTCATCAAAGCTATGCTCAAAATCATGAGATATTCATTCTTTCATAATATGCAACAAATATAGCATAAAACCTCATGAAATGGCATGAATTCATATATGGTTGGTTCAATCAAGGGAAACATGAAAATCTACTCAATTAGCTTGCTTGTAGCTCAAGAAAGTGTATAATTCTAATGAAAACAAAAGAAAAAGACTAGCTAAAATAGGCTAAGATGACTTGTCATCACAACACCAAACTTAAAGCTTGCTTGTCCCCAAGCAAGAAAAGATTTATTGAGAAGAAAGAATGAAATGGAAGATGATGTTCATGCTAGCAGAGTGTGGATATGCCAATACTCACTTCTTATTGATTCCTAGGCCTAGAAAGTCTCCTTCAAGCTTCAAGTGACATACTGCTATGACCTCTCATTATTCCTTTATCCTTGGCTATTACTTTGTTCATAAGCTTTATTTGAGTGTCATGTGTAGCAAGTTCATTTTCTTTTCTTTATACTTGACACATTATTCACCATAGACACTTGGCTCACATTCCTTCTTAAAACATTGATGCCCAGCACCTCTTTGGGTTACTAAATGCCTTGTAGTTAGGTTGCTCTTGATAGTGGACTTTCAGCTGATGATCCCGGATTAGTTAACCCAAGTCACCAAGTGTTGAGGCACTCCTAAGAGCTTACTAATCCAAGCAGATCCTAGTACAAAGACATCACAGGCATATATTTCAAAGTTCAAGCTATTGGTGTCCAGCTTTGTTTCTTTTTGTTTTTCTTTTGTTCTGCCACTTTTTGGCTATCTTTTTTTTTTCTTTCCTTCTTTTTGTTTTTCTTTCTAACCAAGGAATTTAATTCAATTGAGATTCATAGACAGTAGGCTACTCTTTACTTAGAAGGGGATATCCTGGCTCTTTATTCACTAAAAGTGAGCTACTATACAATCACACACATACCACCACTTACTTTTATTCCACTTCTATCTAACAGAAACCATTTTACTTCACATTCAAACTGTTCTTTTATTGAATTTAAAGATGCAGGGGACAACACATGCTTCTTGTCAAGTGAAAATGAACACACAAGCAAACACACAAACTAGCCTACTTATTTTGAAAGAAACAAACATAATGCAAAGACTTTTAATTAAAAAGGACTACTTAGAAATGCAAAGACAACTTAGAACAGATAGAATGCATGCTTTTTTCTTTGAACAAGGAGCAAGTCCACCTTTCATTTGTCATGCCTTTTCTTTCTCCTTTCATATACTTGGCTGCTAGTGTTCCCACCATCCTTGTTTGGTGGCTGTTGATCTTGCCAAAAGCCAGCCTTATTCATAGCCTCCTCCACTCTATCTTCAAGTCTCATAGCCCTGTTCACTTCTACCTCACTTCTCATTTTGAAGAATTCATCAAAAGTTGGGAACGCCGGATCCATGTTGTGCAAATGTTCTCCAATATAGTTCAGTTTGATGTGGCTATTGACATTGTAATCGGCTTGCACTTCATACCTTGCATCTTGGAGTGTTGTGAACTCCTTGAAAGCCTTCAAACTTTCAGCTTGCATTTGTTCCAACTTCCCAAAAGATTCATGAGATTGAAAGGCATGTTCTTCTTGCATCACAAGGAATCTTGACTCGAATTCACTTTGTTTGCTCATTATTCTTAGCTCTCTTTCTTCTTGTGCTTGTTGGTTCTTCATGTACAGAGAATGGTATTCCTCTTGCCTTTCTTGGATTCTCGTGTACTGTTGAGACAATCTTCCTATTGCTTCTTGCATTTGAGTCATATCCATATATTACCATGTGGGAAAAAGTGTGGCTATTCCTCCTCCTCTTGTGGCTCTTCTTCTATGTGTGGCTCATCTTCTTCCATTGGCTCTTCTCTTTCCCTTCCTCCATGTGGTCTTCGGCCTTGATGTGCTTCAAGGGGCATCATCATTCGTTCAATGGTTATGGGCATGCCTTGGCTTAACCACATTGGATTCTCCTCTTCCAATGGAACTTTAGCCTTTGCACACAACCTCCAAATGGTACTTGGATAGTACAACCAAGATCCGGCCGAATTCTTTTCAGCCAGCTTTTGAATGTCTCTTGCAAGAAGTTCATGAACTCTTATCTCTCCTCCCACCATGATACAATGCAGCATCACGGCTCTCTCCCTGTTAACTTCTGAGGTGTTCACAGTGCCCAGAATTGACCTTTTCATCAACTCATACCATCCTTTTGCTTCCGGAATGAGGTTACATCTCTTCAGGAACTTGTATCTGTTCTTGTTATCTCCTTCCCATTCTGAGTTCTCAAAACAAATGTCTCTCGCAATCTCCTCATAATCTTGATCCTCAGTTAATCTTTGTTGGTATCCCGGTTCATCAAAGCGGACTGACTTTAGTTTCAAGACTTTCTTGATTGCGTCCGGGCTAAAGTCTACTTCCACCCCCCGCACATAGCTCTTGTATGTTGGGGGCTGACGCATGTCAAGCCTTGGGACATTTGCATAGAACTCTCTTATGATATTGGTATTAATTCGGGTGGCTGGTGATGTAAGTTCCTCCCATCTCCTCTTCCGGATTTTGTTCTTCATTTCTTGACATCCATCATCCGGCAACATGAATGGAATTTCAGGATAGGTTCTTTTCTCGTTCATCCATTGAATTTGCATTTGATGAAACCAAGACTTGAACCTCCGTTGGTCATATTCATGTGTTTCTTCCTCCACTATTGGATCTTTTCCTTTTCGTCGTTTGGTTCTTGAGGAGGATGCCATGATCACTTGGTTGGTTGAGAGGGGATGTGAAGAATGTTGGAGAGTTTGATGTATGTTTGGAGGAGAAAGAAGTTAGGATCGGACTTGCTATGACAAGAAATTATGAAGAGAAGTTTAAGTGGTTGGAGTTTAAAGTAGGAGAAAGGTTGCACAAAGCTTGTTATGTTGAGGAGTGATTCGGTCATGTGCATGGCTTGAAGGTGGTATGCTTTTAAATGAGCAATGAAGGGCTAGGATGCAATTAGACACTATGGGGATCAAGGGTGTGCATGTATAGATGAATGAAGACAAAATTTGCTCCTTCCCTTGCCTTTGCCGTGATCATTCTCAAGGAGTGGCAGATTTCTTTTTGAAGCATGTGATGGGATTTTGTCCTTATGCTATGCTTTCCTTTGTCTTGTCTTTTTCTTTGAAGATTCCTTGACCTCCTAGTCACCACAACAAGACAACATATATTAGTCTTATCAACCGTAGCAAGGGTGTGCTTTTTATTAAAACTTTGTGAACCATCAATTCTTATCTCATTTGAACCGTGACACTCTCTTTGGAGGACACCAAACTTAATGTTTGGTAATGTATAAAGAAATGAGTCTCTTCCTCCAACTAGTGAAGTTCAAATGTTACATGTTCATAAGAATTGTTTCCATTACACTTTCTTTTTTTTTTTTTTTTCATGAAGGATTAATTGTATCCTTGAAACGGTGCATCAAGGTTTGATGAACACCAAACTTGTTTCTTGTCAAAGGGTACATCACAATTAATGCCTTCATCACTGAATAAGAATTTTTCTATTTATAAGGTTTTGGAAAATAACAAATGTATGATTATTGATGCATGAGTTCCAAATTTTCATGAAGCTATGTGGACACCAAACTTAGTGTTCGGCCATATGCTCTATCAAAATATTTTAAGCATGTGAAACAAAATTCTTTGTAACATTGGTTTAGTGTGCTTGGAGGCACACTAAACTTAGTATATGTTTCATGACAGTGCATGCAGTCAATGGACATGTTCACGAAAAGAGAAACGAATTCATGCTCAAATGATCATAACTTATTGAATTTAAAATGACATGAATCTTAAAGCATGGGTTGCCTCCCATGGAGCGCTCTTTTATTGTCACTAGCTTGACATTGAGACTTTCTTTTATGGTGGTTGGTGCTTGTAGGGCCTCAATTTGTCTCCTCTGACCGTGATCCTCTTCTTTGTTTTCTGGTGTTCTATTTCAGCATGCTCTAATGATAGTATGTTGCTGACAGTGTAGTAATCCTCGGTTTGTTGATTTGCCCCCAGCTGTTGATATATCAGTTGCACTTTGTCACCTTTGGAAAGCCCCTCTGTTGGAATCTTTCTATTCTTCCAGCCCCTTTTTGCTTTGTTTCTGTGTTTCATCTTTCCTTTTGTTGATCTTTCTTTTCTGGCCACAGGCTTTCCTTGGGGGCCTCTCTTTTCAGTGGCTAATACTCTAATACCCTCTTGGGCTTTTTCATCAGTCTGCACAATCCTTAGCATTGGGATGTTGCTGTGACTTTCCTGGTCATTTTTTATATAGTCTTTCTTTTCCCTGCTAAATTGTGCCTCTGGTAAAACCTTCAGAGTAACACTCTGGTCATGCATCCTTAGAGTTAATTCCCCTTCCTCTACATCTATGATAGCTCTAGCAGTGGCCAAGAATGGCCTTCCCAGTATAACAGAGTCACCATCATCATCGTTTGATTCTAGAACCACAAAATCAGCAGGGTAAATAAAACTGTCCACCTTGACCAAAAGATTTTCAATTACACCCCTGGGGTATACCATTGACTTGTCTACCAGCTCCAAAGACATTTGTACTGGTTTGACCTCCTCTATATTCAGCTTTTTCACCAAGGAGGATGGTATTAAGTTAATACTTGCTCCGAGATCGCACATTGCTTTAGTGATGGTCAAATCCCCAATGGTGCAAGGCAACAGGAAGCTCCCTGGGTCCTCAAGCTTGGGAGGAAGCCCCTTTTGAATCAAGGCCCTGCATTCCTCAGTAATCATTATGGTTTCTTTCTCATCCTAGCTTCTTTTCTTGTTGATGAGATCCTTCAGAAACTTGGAGTATAGAGGCATTTGCTCAAGTGCTTCAGCAAAGGGGATATTAATTTCTAGCTTCTTAAAGATCTCAAGGAATTTGTGAAAATGCTGGTCTTTAACCTCTTTGTTGAACCTCTGGGGATATGGCAGTGGAGGTGTGATGCTTTTTCCTATTTGCTGCTGCCCCTGAGCTACTTCTTTTGATCTATGTGGCTGGTTGTCCTTCTCTTTGAGTTTCTCAGTGTCTTTGTTTGGCATCACAACTTGCTCCTTAGCCTCATCTGCCTTTGTTTGCTTCTCATCCTCCGTTGGTTCTTTGATGTTTTCTGCTTGCTTCCTTGTAGTGTCATTGTTGCTTATCAATGCTCTCCCACTCCTTAATTGTATTGCCTTGCATTCTTCCTTGGGATTTGGAATTGTGTCACTGGGCAGTGAGTTTGAAGGTCTCTCAATAGATACTTGCTTGGAGAGTTGTCCCATCTGTCTTTCTAGGCTTTTCAGGGAGGCTTCCTGATTCTTGGCTACCATTTCCTGGTGTTTCAGCATTTTGTCTATCATGGCCTCCAAGTGAGTGATTCTTTGGGCTTCAGGTGATATTTGAGGTGGGTTATGAGATGTGGGTGGTGGATGGTAGGCATTTTGGTTGGTTGGTTGGTTATTAGATTGGTATTGGTTGATGTTGGGGTAGTTATTTTGAGGTTTTCTGTAGGGGTTTTGGTTAGTCTGCTGCTGGTTGTGATTTTGGTTGCTTCTTGGGTTGTGTTGGTTTGAGTTCCTCTGCCATGGTTGTTGGTTTTGGGCATGGTTATCTCCCCATCTGAGGTTTGGGTGGTTCTTCCAGGATGGATTGTATGTATCACCATACACTTCATTTGGTCCTTGGTTGTGCATATACTGTACTTGCTCTTGTTGTTGTTCTTCTTGAGTTTCTTCACTCTGTCCCCATGTGGTTGATGATTGGCTAGTGTTGACTGCTGCAACTTGGAGACTATCAATTCTCTTGGCCATTTGCTCAAATTGTTGCTGAATTTGCTGCTGCATCATCTTGTTTTGAGCTAGGATTGAATCCACTCCTTCTAGCTCCATTACTCCTCTCCTTTGTGATGGTTGGCGGCCTCTTTGATGAGCAAAGAAATATTGGTTGTTGGACACCATATCAATGAGTTCTTGAGCCTCTTCTGCAGTTTTCATGAGTTGCAAGGAACCTCCAGCTGAATGATCCAAAGCTTCCTGGGATTTCAGTGTCAAGCCTTCATAGAAGTTTTGAAGTTTCTCCCACTCATTAAACATGGCAGGGGGACATTTCCTTATCAGAGCCCTTGTACCTCTCCCATGCCTCATAGATAGGTTCGGCCTCCATTTGTGTAAATGTTTGAACCTCAGCCTTTAACCTTATAATCCTCTGAGGTGGATAAAATTTTGCCAGGAACTTAGTTACCAAATCATCCCAGTTGTTGATGCTGTCTCTTGGAAAAGATTCTAACCATTGAGTGGCCTTGTCCCTGAGAGAAAATGGGAATAGCATCAGCTTGTAACTGTCAGGGGGCACTCCATTAGTTTTGACAGTGTTGCATATCCTCAAGAAAGTGGATAAATGTTGGTGCGGGTCCTCAAGTGGTCCTCCACTAAAAGAGCAATTGTTCTGAACCAAAGTGATGAGTTGTGGCTTGAGTTCAAAATTGTTGGCATTGACATTTGGAGCCAAGATGCTGCTCCCACAATGTCTAGGATTTGCAAAGGTATAGGAAGCCAAAACACTCCTCTGGGGTGGGTTGCCATCGTTGTTGTCTTCTCCACCTGGTGGATTGGTTAAATGTTCCTCCATCTCTTGGAATTCTTCGTCTGATTCCTCTTCTCCAACAATATTTTTCCCTCTTTCAGCTCTTCTTAACCTCCTGAGAGTTCTTTCGTCTTGTTCATGAAAATTGAGTATGGTTCTTCTTGTACCTGACATACAAGCAGAGCATGAGGAATGCACAAAACCAGTGACACTTCAATTTACTGCCAGATTGAAGTGTTAGTTAGTTTAAGCAAAAAATCAAACAGTTAGTGGGTTAATCAAAATTAAAGAAAAAGTGCTTGATCTAGATTACCACCTCACTTAATCATTGTCAATCTAATCAATCCCTGGCAACGGCGCCAAAAACTTGATGAGTATTTTGGAGGAAAATTAAATCTCTCCCAAAACACACAAATCCAACCGGCAAGTGTGCCGGGTCGTATCAAGTAATAAAAACTCACGGGAGTGAGGTCGATCCCACAGGGATTGAAGGATTGAGCAATTTTAGCTTAGTGGTTGATTTAGTCAAGCGAATCAAGATTTGGTTGATGGTTTTGTGACTTGCAGAATTAAATTGCATTGAAGTAAAGAGAACAAGAAATAAATTGCTGAAACGTAAAGGACAAGAAATTAAATAACAGAAACTTAAAGTGCAAGAAATGTAAATTACGGAATCTTAAAGTGCAAGAAATGTAAACAGCTGGAATTGTAAAGGGAATTGGGGAATGGATTTGCAGAATTTAAACAAGGACAAGTTGAATTGCATTAAACAGAAGAGGGAAAGGGAATTGGGATTGAAACGGATCTTGAAGCAGTAAAGTAAATGAACATTAAAAGCAAGAAACAGAGAATATAAAATTGAGATCTCAGGGCCCAGAGACTAGAAAACCAAGTCTAGATCTCAATGCCTTCCTAGATCCAACAAGAACAATTGCAAGGAAAATGTAAATTGTAGAGAAAAGAGATGAAGAGCAATTAACCGAAAATGAAATTCAATTAACAGTAAAGAAACAGAGAGATCCAAGATTGAGATTGAAACAAAATTTCTTCAATTCTCCAATCCAAGATCCAAGACAAGTGTAAATGAAATTGAAAGCAATGAAAACAAAGAAATTCAAGTTCACTCAATAACAAAAGCTCTCTGAAAACTATTATGAAAATTTCCAAAGGAAAGCTCCCCCAAAGAACTTGAATTCTATCCTATTTATACACTTTCTTCAAATGATCTTCAAGCCTTGAGTTGGGCCTTTGCTCTTGGTGGAATTGGGTTGAAAGAGGCCTTGGTTGATTGCTCTTGAAGTTTGGAGAAGAACCGAAGTGAACCAATTGAACCGGTTTTGAGGTTAGCAAAAGTTGGACCAAAAGTTTGAGCCAAAGTTAGAGGTCTAACTTTGGCTCCAACTTTTCATAGCAGCAAACACATTTTTCTGGTATGCACGTTGGTGCCAACGTTAGGGGTCTAACTTTGACCCTAACGTTGGCCTTGTCTAGTGTGCTTGTGGTGCCAACGTTAGCCTCCAAGTTAGGGGGCTAACGTTGGCGCAAACTTTTGCTCTTTCCCCATTGTAATTCATGTGCCAACGTTAGCCTCCAAGTTAGGGGGCTAACGTTGGCGCAAACGTTGGATGGCCAGGGAGGAATTCATGTGCCAACGTTAGCCTCCAAGTTAGGGGGCTAACGTTGGCGCAAACGTTGGATGCCCAGGGGAGAAATTTCAAGTTCCAACGTTAGCCTCCAAGTTAGGGGGCTAACGTTGGGGCTAACTTTTGGAGCCCAGGGGATAAATTTTCAAGCTCCAACGTTAGCCTCCAAGTTAGGGGGCTAACGTTGGGGCTAACTTTTCAACCAAAAGTTTGTGCAAAAGTTTGGTGCTAACTTTAGGTCCAGCTTCTTGCTTCCTGGTTCAATTTCACTTATTCCATTGTCCTCTCTTCACTCCTAGCCATTCCTTCTTGCTTCAACCTTTCTCCAAGCCTTCTTCACCTATCATTAATCAACCAAACTCATCAAAGCTATGCTCAAAATCATGAGATATTCATTCTTTCATAATATGCAACAAATATAGCATAAAACCTCATGAAATGGCATGAATTCATATATGGTTGGTTCAATCAAGGGAAACATGAAAATCTACTCAATTAGCTTGCTTGTAGCTCAAGAAAGTGCATAATTCTAATGAAAACAAAAGAAAAAGACTAGCTAAAATAGGCTAAGATGACTTGTCATCAATAATTTAAAAAGAATTGAAAATTTGTTAGTGATTTTCGGAAATAGAATACAGAGAAGAGGGATAGAGTTTTCAAAAATTAAGAGAGAAGAGTGATAAACCACTATTTTATGGTTTATAATGTGTTTAATTGTGTGGTTTTATCATGATCTTTACCCACTTATTCATATGATTAGCATGCATTTATATTTCCTTCCTAAAATTATTATATGATTGAAAACTTGCTTCCTAGAGACTTTTAATTATGTATTTTAATTCTCCTTTATTCCATTCGATGCCGTGATCTGTGTGTTAAGTGTTTCAGGCTTTATAGGGCATGAATGAGTTGGAGATTGGAAAGGAAGCTTGCAAAAATGGAAGGAACACAAGAAATTGAGGAGATGACCAGCGAGAAGTGACGCGGCCGCATGGCTCACGCGACCGCGTGGATTGAAATAGCACAAGTGACGCGGAGGCGTGGACGACGTGCTCGCGTGGCAAAGCAAAACGCCGAATGACGCGTCCGCTTGAATGATGTGATCGTGTGACGTGCGCGATCTGCATAATCTGTAGAATTTGCTGGGGGCAATTTTGGGCCCTGTTTTGACCCAGTTTTCGGCCCAGAAAAGCAGACTAGAGCCAGAGAACATGCAGAAACAGAAAGAACATTCATTCTACACAGTTTTTAGTTTTAGATCTAGTTTTACTCCTCTTCTAGGTTTTCTCTCTACACATTCATAGTTCTTAGGATTTTTATTTCTATTGCTCTTTGCATTGGGATATTGAGAAGAGTTATTACCTCATCAAGACTTCGTCATTCTAGTTCGTTTTCTTTACTTGGCTTTACTCTTCCATGTCCTTTAATTTACTCAATTTTACTATTGGATTATTTTAGAATTTATTAATACAAGAGTTACTTTTGTTTTTAATTGATTCCTTTGAGTTTTATTTATCATATCTTTCTTTAATTCCCTTTCCTATGTTATGAGTTCTACATTCACAATGAGCGAGTAGTTCCCTAACTTGATGGGGAGTTGATTGAAAGGAACCCTTGAGTTGGAATGCTCAAAAGAGAAATTGTAATTGGGTTTATTATTGGATTGCTCTCTAGTCACTAACGCCAGTCCTTCTAAGTAAGCGGACTGGGACTTGTGAATAGAAACAGCATTCTAACTTGTTTGACTTTCCCTTACCTAGTAAGGAATAACTAAACAGAACAACCTTCAATTATCAATTAATCTTGAGAGTACTGCAACAAGAATAGGGTTTCCAACTAATCTACTCCCAGTCAAGGCCTTTATTTAAATTACTTAATTTCTCCAATTTAATTTCCTGTTTATTCAACTCAAACTCTTTTTGAAAATATCTGATTAATAAAATAGCACACCTCTCTGCAACTCGTTGGGAGACGACCTGGGATTCATACTCCCAGTATTTTAATTTTAATTTTTGTGACAACCCTTCTAAATTGATAAGCGGATTTCTGGTTGGTTAAGAACTATACTTGCAACGCATATCTTATAACAATTCTTAACTCGCCAATTTCTGCCACGTCAATTTTTAGCGCCGATGCCGGGGAGTTGCAATAGAGTGCTAAAGTTATTGATTGCATTTTATTTATTTGCATTTTATTTTATTTTGCTACTATGAGCTGCTTGTTTCTTTCGTTAGATGACGCGTTCACATCCTGATCCAAGCTTGCCAGTATTCGATCCTGAGATTGAAAGAACTATTTCACGAATAAGGCAAGCTCGGCGTCGGTTAGTCCTCTCTGAGGGCGGATCTAAAACGTCATTTGAGGAAGAAACCAGCCCCCGTTCTACTGATTCGGTTGATTTACGTATAGGTGACATGACAGCACCTAGGAGAGTTACTATCCAGGAGGCTGGAGCCCCTGATTTTACAATGCAACCGTTTCAAGTACATCACCCAGCGGTGGCTACAGACTTTGAAATAAAGACTGCACTGCTCAATTTAATGCCTAAGTTTCATGGCTTTCCTGCTCAAGAGCCTATCAAGCACCTGAGAGATTTTCAAGCAGCCTGTTCTACTGTCAGGCGTGATGGTGCGAATGAAACTTCTATTTTGCTAAAAGCCTTCCCGTTCTCTCTTGAGGAAAAGGCGAGAAAGTGGTACTACACTCAACCCGCAGCAACTGTATCCAACTGGGATACACTTAGAAGAGAATTTTTGGAAAAATTCTTTCCAGCTGAAGTTACTGATAAATTGAGGAAAGACATTTCCATGATTGTTCAGGATGAATCCAAGACTCTCTATGAATACTGGGAGCGCTTCAATAATCTTCTAGAAGCTTGCCCCCACCATATGATTGACAAGATAGTATTACTCGGTTACGTCACACAAGGCATGAGGCCCCAAGATAAGACCACATTGGAAAGTGGTAGCAATGGGTCCATGAAAAAGTACAAGACCACTGATGAGGCATGGCAATTGATCAGCAACTTAGCTGAATCTAATCGGAATCACAGGCAGAAACAAGGCCGTTCAAAAGCCATTGCAGAAGTATCCTCTAGCAGAGAGACTGCTGCTCTAACTCAGAGTATCTGTGAAATGACCAACTTGCTGAAGCAGATCAGATGCAATTGAATCAACAACAAGTTCAGCATGCCCAACCTTCTCCACCACAGCAAAGCCAACAGTTAGTCCCACAGAGAGTTTGCGGAATCTGTGGTGATTATAGCCATTATACTGATGAATGTCTGTAGCTCCAGCAGGAATACAACACCGTGGTAGCCACTCATAACTTCTATGACCGCCCTAACCAAGGGTACAATCAAGGTGGCAATTACAGCGATGGATGGCAGGACAATTCTAACCAGAATTGGAGGGACAACAAGAACAGAGGAGGCAGAGACAATCAGGGAAATCAGAGGTATAATAATAATAACAGCAGGCAGCAGAACCAGAACCGGCCTTACAAAGTACCTCACCTGAGGCAATCCTAAGGACCACAGAATACCCAATAGTAGACCTCTCAAATTACTTATCCTTCCTCATCTTCTAATGATGATTTACTACAATCCATTGATCGGAGACAACAGACCATGGAAAATAACCTTTATGCTACAGTAAATGGTCTGAACTCTACCCTGCAAGCTCTTGTCTCACAGATTGGCTCAATGAATAACTCCAATAACCAGCCTTTGAGCTCCAGTGGAATCCCCTCTCAACCATTACCCAATCCAAAGGGTGGCATTAATTCCATCACCCTAAGGTCCGGAACCACACTGCAGGAGAGGAATTAGGAGGAGCCAAGCTCACCAGAACACGCCTCAGCTGAAGAGGTAGTGGAAGTAGAAGATGTTGAAGAGGAAGAGGACATACAGGACATAGCTGAAAAAGAAGAAGTTCAACCACAGGAGGAAGCACCACAGGGCGCAGATACTGCAGAAGACACCACTCCCATTCCATTTTCACAACTTGCAAGGAAGCCCAGGAAGCAGCTGGAACCTGATCCCAAAATGGTAGAGATATTCAAAAAGGTTGAGGTAACTGTTCCTCTTTTTGATGTTATTCAACAGGTACCTAAATATGCAAAGTTTCTAAAAGATTTATGTATACATAAAGACAAAATTAATGAATTAGAAACTATTCCTTTAGGTAGTTCCATATCTGCTTTAATGGGAGGTTTACCTGAAAAGTGTAGTGACCCAGGTCCTTGTATGGTTAATTGTACTATTGGTGGTGTGATAATTTCTGACTGCATGTGTGATTTAGGAGCATGTGTGAGTATAATGCCTTTGTCTATATATGATATTTTGAGGCTCCCTCCCTTAAAAAGGTCGGCAGCTCGTTTTGTGTTAGCAGATAAAAGCATTATTACAGTGGTTGGAGTTGCTAAAGATGTATTAGTGGGCATTAAGGGGCTCACATTCCCTACTGATTTTTATATCCTGAAGATGCCCCAAAATGACTTAGAGAAGCCATCATCAATCCTACTTGGAAGACCATTCCTGAAGACATCAAAGTTCAAATTGGATGCTTTTTCAGGAACATAGTCTTTTGAAATAGATGGCCGATTAGTAAGTTTCAATCTGAATGGAGTTATGAAGCACCCTCCAGAAGATCATTCTATCTTCCAGTGTGACATCATAGATGAAACTGTAGCTGAAGTTCACCAGGAGGAGTTAGAGGAGAAGCACAAAGGACAAGGTCCGAGTGTGGGGACACTCTTGAACGACAATGAGGGCACTTTGCCATTATCACCAGCTCCAGACAATCCAGAGCCTAACCATGAGCAGAAGTTAGAGTTGAAACCCCTTCCCCCACACCTCAAATATGCTTACCTTGAGGACAAGCAGAAGTTTCTAGTTATCATTGCACGGGAACTCACTTCTCAACAAGAAGAGCAGTTACTTAGTGTGCTGAGGAGGCACAAGAACGCAATTGGGTGGAGTTTGGCAAATATAGTAGGCATCAACCCTTAAGTATGTGAGCATAGAATATTTTTAGAAGAGGGAGCAAGGCCCGTTCGTCAACCCCAGAGAAGACTGAACCCCACTATCTTAGAGGTTGTCAAGAAGGAAGTGACCAGACTACTGGAGGCAGATATCATCTATCCCATCTTAGACAGTGAATGGGTAAGCCCAGTACAAGTGGTGCCAAAGAAGTCTGGAGTCACTACAGTGAAGAATGAGCATGGAGAGCTCATAGCAACCAGAGTACAGAACGCTTGGAGGGTCTGCATTGACTACAGACGCCTCAACCAAGCAACCCGTAAGGATCACTATCCTCTTCCATTCATTGATTAAATGCTGGATCGCCTGTCAGGTAAATCACATTATTGCTTTTTAGATGGTTATACAGGATATTTCCAGATTCATATAGCTCCTGAGGATCAGGAAAAGACTACTTTTACATGTTCTTTTGGGACTTATGCTTACAAGAGAATGCCCTTTGGCTTGTGCAATGCACCAGCTACCTTCCAAAGATGCATTATGAGTCTTTTCTCTGATCTTATTGAGGACTATATGAAAGTTTTTATGGATGATTTTAGTGTTTATGGAGATTCCTTTAGCCTTTGCTTAGATGGATTATCTAGAGTATTAGATAGATGTGTCAGTACAAACTTTGTATTAAATTTTGAAAAATGTCATTTTATGGTTAAACAAGGTATTGTGCTAGGACATGTTGTGTCTAATACTGGCATTTCTGTAGATCCAGCAAAGGTGGATGTTATTTCTAGTTTACCTTACCCCTCTTTTGTGAGGGAAGTCCATTCGTTCCTTGGCCATGCAGGTTTTTACAGGAGATTCATTAAGGACTTCAGTAAGGTAGCACTTCCCTTATCCAGACTACTGCAGAAGGATATTGAGTTCGAGTTCAGTGAGGATTGCAAACAAGCATTTGATAAGCTGAAGACCACCCTGACTCAAGCTCCAATTGTGAGAGGACTAGACTGGAGCCAGCCATTCGAAATAATGTGCGATGCTTCCAACCATGCAGTAGGAGCAGCATTGGCTCAGCGTGAAGGTAAGGATCCTTTTGTTATTGCTTATGCGTCTAAAACTCTAGATGCCGCACAGTCCAATTACACTACTACTGAGAAAGAGCTTCTTGCTATTGTTTTTGCTCTGGATAAATTCTGAGCCTATTTTCTTGGTACGAAGGTAGTAGTGTACTCAGACCACGCAGCTCTAAAGTATCTATTAGCTAAAAAGGAGTCCAAACCAAGGCTTATACGTTGGATACTGCTATTACAAGAATTTGATTTAGAAATTAAGGATAGGAGTGGTAACCAGAATTTAGTGGCAGACCACTTGAGTCGCCTTGAGCACGTTACAGATGACCCCACTACTATAGCTTATAATTTCCCATTTGATAACTTGCAAGCAATATCTGAGGTAGTCCCTTGGTATGCACCTATAGCTAATTATCTAGTTAGCCGCACCTTTCCTCCAAACTTTTCTAAGCATCAAAGAGACAAGCTGAAAAGCGAGTCTTAATATTATATATGGGATGACACATATTTATGGAGATGTGGCGCTGACCAGGTAATTAGATGGTGTGTTCCTCAATCAGAATTCCAGTCCATCTTAGAGGCCTGTCACTCATCTGAGAGTGGAGGACATTTTGGCCCTCAAAGAACAGCTAGAAAAATTTTAGACTATGGATTCTGGTGGCATACTCTTTTTAGAGACACTGCTGAGTTTTGTAAGTCTTGTTTCCCATGCCAAAAACTTGGTAATATATCCAAGAGGGATGAGATGCCTCAACATATTATGCTTTTCTGTGAAATTTTTTATGTTTGGGGCATTGACTTCATGGGTCCATTTCCAAATTCTAATGGTTATTTTTATATATTGTTAGCTGTGGATTACGTTTCCAAATGGGTGGAAGCAATTCCTACCCGCACTGATGATGCTAACACTGTTGTTTCCTTTGTGAGAAACCACATTATTTGTCGCTTTGGATCACTACGAGCAATTGTGAGCGATCAAGGCACCCATTTTTGTAACAGGAGACTAACAGGATTAATGAAGAAAGCATGGAATAATTCATAAGGTTGCAACAGCCTACCATAGAAGAGAGATAAAGCATATCTTGTAGAAGATAGTCAAACCTCATAGAAGAGATTGGAGCACCAGGCTAAAAGATACACTCTGGGCATACAGAACAGCATACAAAACACCCATTGGGATGAGTCCTTTCCACTTAGTTTATGGAAAAGCTTGTCATCTCCCTGTTGAAGTAGAGCACAAAGCCTTTTGGGCAGTAAAGGAGTGCAACATAGGAATTGCGAAAGCCGGAGCTGAAAGGAAGTTGCAACTGCAAGAACTGGAAAGCCTTCGCCTAGAAGCTTATGAGAACTCAAGACTATACAAGGAAAAGATGAAGGCTGTACATGATCAGCACATTAAGAGAAAAGAGTTCCAACCTGGGGACTTAGTCCTCCTTTACAAATCTCAACTGAGGCTCATGCCAGGCAAGTTGAGATCAAGATGGGAAGGTCCATACAGAGTAGAGAAGGCCGAACCGTACGGAGTTTATCACCTAAGTCATCCTTCAAGCTCTGAACTTATCAAACTCAATGGACATCGTTTAAAGCTGTACCATGGCGAGCAGATGAAGAAAAATAAGGAGCTCGAGATCTTCCTCTTGGAAGATCCCCACATAGCCGAAGCCTGAGCTAGTGGAGCGTCTAACTTACGGACGTTAGCAAAGTGCTAGGTGGGAGACAACCCACCATGGTATGATCGTTCTTTTCTTTATTTTTAGTTTTCCTATTCAATAACTCTTCTCCTTATTAGTGCATTTCGTGCATCTGTATTTCCATACTTTTATTTGAAAAAAAAAAAGAAGAATTTTTCACGCGACGCGACTGCCTCATTGACGTGTCCACGTTGCAGGAGATGGGAGGAAATAATAAAACAAACAGAGAGTCACGCAGGAGTGTGGCTGGAGGCGTGCCAGTGGTACAAATCGCCCCACGCGACTGCGTCGCCGACGCGTCCGCGTCACATGGGAATATTGGCCTCCCACGCGACCACGTCATTCACGCGGCCGCGTGCCCTGGAATTCGACGTCAAAAGGGTGCATGATCGAAAGTTATGCTAGAGTAGTGCTGGATTGGTGCTAAACGCACAATCCTTCCCACGCGGCCGCGTAACCGACGCGACCGCGTCATATCCTTCTCATGACCACTCACGCGATCGCATGCCCCACGCGATCGCGTCACCCAATATTTGGCAATTAATGATTTTGAACAGCGAGTTGTGCGAGTGCGAGGCTGCCCTCGCGCCAGTGGCATAAAACGGGTCACGCAACCGCGTGACCGACGCGACCACAGCAATCAGTATCAGCGCAAGTCGCGCGACCACGTGCCCTACGCGACCGCGTCGATTGCGCCGCACAGCTTCCCTGATTTGCCACTTATCTTATCTTTCTCTTCCCTAAATCCTATTTTTCCTTTTTCCCTCCTTAATTCTTCTTTCTCTCTTCTTCCTTCTTTCTCACTTTCTACTCTCTCTCTCTCACCCCCATTAACAAGGTTTTCTTTTCTTCTTCCCTCCTTACTTTTCTATTTTTCTTCTTATTTTTATATGTTATCTTCTTTTCTTTTCTTTTTACTTTCATTATCCATATTTTCTTTTTCTTTCTTTTTCCTTTTTACTTGGTGTTAGAAATTTATTTGAGTCATTATTTCTCATTATATGCTTGTGGATTGTTGTAAATTTGTTTGGCAATTATATCTTACTTTTTAAAGGGTTGCTTGCATGTTCAATTTAATACTTTCTATACCTTAATTATCATGCATGCTATGTGCTTGTGAAAAAGCCCATATGGCATTATACATTTTTCTACATTATTCTACTATTCAATGCTTGCTTTTCACAAATCCCCTTTACTATTGTATTAATTGAAATTAATTGTCAATATAAACATGATGGTTTGTTATGAGTGATGCTTGATCTATGCTACTCATGCCTTTGCTAGCATGCCAATAAACACCTTGCATTCACTTGTCATCATATGCACTAACTATTTTCCATTGATGACTTTTCACATGTAGTCATGATCATGTGTTAACATCATTTACCTTTTACTGTGCATTCATCACCACCCTTTTCTGTTCCTTTCCTTGCTCTATATCTTTGAATTTAATTTACTTTCTCTTTCCTTTTTCAGAATGGCCACCAAGAAGGGCAAAGAGAAAGCTACTCCCAAATCAACAGCAAGGAGAGGAACAAAGAGACTTAAGAGGACTATAAAGGTTGATGATAAAGAAAAAGCCTTCCCAACAAAGGACACTGCGTGATTTCCCAATCGCTACTGTGAGCAGATGTTCCCCATCCTGGCAGAAAGGAGTTACAACAATGAATACCTTCTTCTCCTCCCAAACCATATTGCTACATTTGTTGAGCCACAAATTGCACAAAGACAATGGGGTTTCCTACAGAGACAGTCGAGGCAGGTCAATATTTCTTGGGTAGTCGAGTTCTACTCCAACTTCCACCTGCCAACCCTGCAGTCTGTCTTTGTCCGTCAGAAGCAAGTCCCCATTATAGAAGAGGCCATTTAAAAAGTTCTCGGTCTTCCCCTTGTTCCAAAAGGATTGGACACCTTTCAAGAAGCCACACTCAAGCGCCAGATGTACCAATTTGACTGGAACACCATTCTCAGAGTTATCGCACTACCTGGCAGCAGATGGATCTACGGTTACCATCGTACCCGCCCTAAGGAAATTTCGGCTTCAGCACTTACCTTGGAGGCTCGCGTATGGGCACAAATCATGTCCCATTACGTCTTTCCGAGCACTCACGAGTCCTCCTTTACTGCGGACATGGCCGTTCTACTATGGTGCATCCTTACAGACCAACCTCTGAACCTAGCAAGACACATCCAGAATGCCATGGGACACGTACAAATCGCGGGCAACTTACCTTTTCCTGCCTTGGTCTCAAATCTTATCTCAACAGCCGGAGCTTCCTTCAGAGCTGGGGACACCAAAGCCATGCTTCCACGGGATGATCAATATGTCTCTAATGGGAAATATATCAGACCTTCAGCAGCCACTACAAGCCAGACTATTGAACCGGCTGCAGACATTCCTCCTTCAACACCACAAGCACCTACAACAGACCAACTGCTCTATCAGATACTCGAAAGGTTGGATCGGCAGGAACACAAAGCTAAGATGAGAAAGCACCGTAACAAGCGCCGATTCACATACCTCAAGGAGCTGATCATGGGAAAATTCAAGGACTCAGACACTCCGGACTCCACTTCCTTTACCAGCACAGGGAGCCATGATGGTCCCGACTGTGGAGATACTACTACCAGCCCACCCCTGTTCCTGACAGATGGTACCGAGGACGGTGCAAAGCCTTAAGTGTGGGGAGGTCGGTCAGTACCTGACTTCTGGAGGTAATTTCTCTTCCCTAAACACCAATAAATTAGGATATTTAGTTAGTTTTTCTTTTGTAGAAGAGGATAAATTACATAGTAATAGATTAGTTGCATGCATGTTCTACTTGATTGAAAAGATAATAAGTTTCTTCTAAGACTCTATTTTTGGAACAAATTTTCACTAATTTTAATTAAAATTTTTATGTTAAATTTGCTTGAAGTTGTATTTGGAACATGATTTTTAAGCTAAAAAACACACAACCAGTGAGATTTGAGCCTTTATGCATGGTTACATTATTTAACCATAATTATTTTATTATTTTGTGTTTACTTCTCTATGATTGCAATCTATATTTTGTTTCATCCTATATGTCCAATGTTTATTATATTTATATGTTTGCATATGATTGAGGCTATTATTTATTTAGCTCACTTATCCAAATTAAGCCTACCCTTTCAATTACCTTTGTTAGCCACTTTGAGCCTTTAAATCCCATTTGTTCTATATTTTACCACATTACTAGCCTTAAGCGGAAAAATAATTATATATTCCAAATTGAATCTTTGGTTAGCTTAAGATAGAATTGTGTGTGCTAATTAAGTATGGAAAATTGTGGGAACAAAAGATAATAAGGGAATGTGTCAGGATAATATAATGGAAATTTGGATACCTACTCATGTGAAACTATAAGAATTAAAAATCTATGTGCATTGATAAGCTATGTTTATTTTTATGCTTATATTGAAAAAAAAAACCAAAAATATTTAATAAATAAATAAGGGGACAAAATTACCCCAATGTTAAGTTAAGAATTCAAAGATCAATGCATGTATGATAAAATTAAAATAAAAAGTTGATACATGAGTATGGAATGTGAAAAGGAAATTTTGGGTAGCTAGGTATGAATTCTAAAGTTATATAGAATATATATATAGGTTATGTTAAAACTTGGGTTAATTAAAGATTCAGTTTATAAGCTTACTTAGCCATATGTGTATCCTTACCATTACCTTGGCCCCATTACAACCTTGAAAAGACCTCATGATGTTTGCATTGGTATATTAAATATTGTTGATTGATTAGGAAAAGAACAAAAAAAAATTAGAAAGCATGATTAGAGAAGGATAGAGTGATTACCCTATACACTAGAGAGACTAGAGTATACATACATCATCAGTGAGGGTTCAATGCTTGAAATTTTATGTTCCCTGCTTTCATGAGTTATCTTCTTGCACTTTTATCTGTTATTACTGTATAAGAATTGAATTAGTGGAATTTGATTTATATTTTGAAGAGCTTATTTGCTATTGATCAAGTGGACAAGAATCATATAGTTGCATTCATATATATAGGTTGCATTGCATTGCATGAGTTTTACATGTTCCTACTCATTTATTTTATCTCCTTCAACTAAGCATGAGGACATGCTAATGTTTAAGTGTGGGGAGGTTGATAAACTACTATTTTATGGTTTATAATTTTTTGTTTAATTATGTGGTTTTATCATGATCTTTACCCACTTATTCATATGATTAGCATGCATTTATATTTCCTTCCTAAAATTATTACATGATTGAAAACATGCTTCCTAGAGACTTTTAATTATGTATTTTAATTATCCTTTATTCCATTCGATGCCGTGATCTGTGTGTTAAGTGTTTCAGGCTTTATAGGGCATGAATGAGTTGGAGATTGGAAAGGAAGCTTGCAAAAATGGAAAAAACACAAGAAATTAAGGAGATGACCAACGAGAAGTGACGCAGCCGCATGGCTCACGGGACAGCGCGGAAGAGAGGAAATCGCAGTGACACGGCCGCATGGCTCATGCGACCGCGCGGATTGGAATAGCACAAGTGACGTGGAGGCGTGGACGACGCGCCCGCGTGGCAAAGCAAAACACCGAATGACGCGTCCGCATGAATGACGCGATCGCGTGACGTGCGCGATCTGCATAATCTGCAGAATTTGCTGGGGGCGATTTTGGGCCCTGTTTTGACCCAGTTTTCGGCCCAGAAAAGCAGACTAGAGCCAGAGAACATGCAGAAACCAAAAGAACATTCATTCTACACAATTTTTAGTTTTAGATCTAGTTTTAATCCTCTTCTAGGTTTTCTCTCTACACATTCATAGTTCTTAGGATTTTTATTTCTATTGCTCTTTGCATTGGGATATTGAGAAGAGTTATTACCTCATCAAGACTTCGTCATTCTAGTTCGTTTTCTTTACTTGGCTTTACTCTTCCATGTCCTTTAATTTACTGAATTTTACTATTGGATTATTTTAGAATTTATTAATACAAGAGTTACTTTTATTTTTAATTGATTCCTTTGAGTTTTATTTATCATGTCTTTCTTTAATTCCCTTTCCTATGTTATGAGTTCTACATTCACAATGAGCGAGTAGTTCCCTAACTTGATGGAGAGTTGATTGAAAGGAATCCTTGAGTTGGAATGCTCAAAAGAGAAATTGTAATTGAGTTTATTGTTGGATTGCTCTCTAGTCACTAACGCCAGTCCTTCCAAGTAAGCAGATTGGGACTTGTGAATAGAAATAGCATTCCAACTTGTTTGACTTTCCCTTACCTAGTAAGGGATAACTAAACAGAACAACCTTCAATTATCAATTAATCTTGAGGGTACTACAACAAGAATAGGGCTTCCAACTAATCTACTCCCAGTCAAGGCCTTTATTTAAATTACTTAATTTCCCCAATTTAATTTCCTGTTTATTCAACTCAAACTCTTTTTGAAAATATCTGATTAATAAAATAGCACACCTTTCTGCAACTCGTTGCGAGACGACCTGAGATTCATACTCCCAGTATTTTAATTTTAATTTTTGTGACAACCCTTCTAAATTGATAAGCAAATTTCTGGTTGGTTAAGAACTATACTTGCAACGCATATCTTATAACAATTCTTAATTCGCCAATTTCTGCCATGTCAAAGAGTTAGTTAGGAAGTTTTGAAAAAGAGGAGAGAGAAGATAAATAATTAATTAAGAAAAGATTTGAATTTAAAATAAGATAAAAGATAAGATAAGAAAAGATTTGAAATTAAAATTAAAAAGATAAGAAAAGATAAGGTAGGAAATTTAAAAGATTTGAAAAAGATTTAATTTTAAAATTTGAGATTATAAAAGATAAAATAAGAAATTAAAAAGAATTTAAAAAGATTTGAAAAAGATAAGATTTTGAAATTTGATTTGAAAAATATTAAATTTTAAAATTTGAAATTTGAATTCTTAAATTTTGAAAATTGAAAAAGATAAAAAAGGATTTTTAAATTTTGAAAAAAAGATGAGACAAAGATAAGATTTTTGAAAACTTGAAAACTAAGATATGATAAGATAAAAATTTTAAATTGAAATCTGAATTTTTAATTTGAAATTTTCGAAAATTAAGTTGAAAGATAAGAAAGGATATATTTTTTTATTTTTTTGAATTTAATGATGAAAGAGAAAAACAAGTAAAAGACACAAGACTTAAAATTTTTAGATCTAATGCTCCTTATTTTCGAAAATTTTGGAGGAAAACAGAAAGGAACACCAAACTTAAAAATTTTAAGATCAAAAGAAAAGGAAAACTCAAGAACACTTTGAAGAATAACAAGAACACAAAGAACAAGACTCAAGAAATTTAAAGAACAAAAGAACACATAAAGAACACCAAACATAAAGATTTGACACAAGATTTAAACAAAGAAAAACTATTTTTGAAAAATTTTTGAAAGGAAGATACCAAAAAATCGAAAATTGCAATAAGGACAAAAACAAAGACTCAAAGAAACGAAAATTTACCATGAACATAAACAAAAAGACTCAAACTAAAAACAAAGAAAAGAAAAATATTATTGAAAAGAGTTTTTTTTATTTTTTCGAAAATTGAAAAAGAAGAAAATAAAAATAAAAGACTCAAATAAAATAAAATAAAATAAATTACCTAATCTAGGGAGCAAGACAATCCGTCAGTTTGTCCAAACTCAACAATTCCCAGCAACGACGCCAAAAACTTGGTGAACGAATCCCCAGACTTTCGTACAGCTGTACCAGCAAGTGCACTGGGTCGTCCAAGTAATACCTGAGTGAGTCAGGGTTGATCCTACGAGGATTATGGTTTGAAGCAAGCTATGGTTATCTTGCAGGTCTTAGTTAGGCGAAATCAGAAGGTTTTTGTTTAGATGTAGTTTGATTGTGAAATTGAAAGGAATCAGTGATAGGGATATAGTTGAGGATTAGAGTTGCTTTGCTGTTCCGAGGGTTATCTGAAACTGTAGGTCGATCTCGGACAAGATCTTCTGTACTGGTCGAAGCTGACATGTCCGGCTGGTGAGTGGCGGCCGGAACGGTTGTGTCTGACTTGTTGGACTGACCAAGCTGTTGATCCTTTGTCACCGGAGAGTGGGGGTACCTGCAAGGGACTCCGATGCTTAAGTTAGCAAGGGTATTAAGCAGGTTTTTAGTAGAATTAGAGTATAAGTTATACCTGGGTGCTCTAGTGTATTTATAATGGTGTGGAGTGACCTTTTTAGATAAGATAAGTTGGTTGTCTTTATCTTATCTTATCTTTTGGGTGAGGTCATCTTATCTTCAAGGGAACCGCCCTTATCTCTATAGGCTTGGGATGCCTTTGGATTTGGGTCGTGTTCCTCTATTCGGGCCCTTTATTGGGCTTTCCTGGCAATTTGGCCGAGTTCTTTGAGAAGAGGTCAGATAGTCAGACCTGAAGAGGTCGGTCGCCTTGTCGTTAAAGATCCCGGGTCGGATAGCTCGACCCAGGGTGTGAACAGTGCCCCTGCTCGAGCTCGGTCTTTCTTTTTGAGGTCGAGTCTTAGTTTTAGGACTTCGATCCTTCTTTGGTTAAGCTGAACTCGAGCATCTTGTCGACTTCATCTTCGTAGCGTTCTCCTTTTTGAATATGGAACGTTTTCTTTTGCTTCTTCTTAAAAGCGCGCGCTTTTGTATTAGCGCTCTTAGCCTTGGGAATATGAGAGGGTTTTAATACCCTCATTAATTCGTTTTTAATTGCCCCATTTCTCTTAGCCTCTCTATTTTGAATTTCACACTCCTAAAATGGTTTCTCTTCTCCGTAACTTCCCCTTTCTTTCTCTCTTTCTGTTTTCTGAAATTTGCGATTTCCGTATTTCTTCCCTGTGCCGTATTCTTTGGCGATCATTAGTGCTTTCCTTGCTGTGAAAGGGTGACTCTGGATTCCATCTTCCGTTTTCAACTTCTGTGAGTCTTTCTGTTCGAGAGGTGACTCTACTCCCTGTCGCTTCTTGATGAGCGGATAATTTATACGCTTTTTGACATTGTTTTTAGTATGTTTTTAGGAGAATCTAGTTACTTTTAGGGATGTTTTCATTAGTTTTTATGTTAAATTCACATTTCTGGACTTTACTATGAGTGTGTGTGTTTTTCTGTGATTTCAGGTATTTTTTGGCTTAAATTGAGGGACTTGAGCAAAAATCAGATTCAGAGGTTGAAGAAGGACTGCTGATGCTGTTGGATTCTGACCTCCCTGCACTCAAAATGAATTTTCTGGAGCTACAAAACTCGAAATGGCGCGCTTCCAATTGCGTTGGAAAGTAGACATCCAAGGCTTTCAAGAAATATATAATAGTCCATACTTTGGCCAAGAATAGACGACAAAAACTGGCGTTCAACGCCAGCTTTCTGCCCAAAACTGGCGTCCAGCGCCAGAAAAGGAGCCAAAACCAGAGTTGAACGCCCAAACTGGCACAAAAGCTGGCGTTCAACTCCAAGAAAGACCTCTACACGTGCAACACTCAAGCTCAGCCCAAACACACACCAAGTGGGCCCCGGAAGTGGATTTATGCATCAATTACTTACTCATGTAAACCCTAGTAGCTAGTTTATTATAAATAGGACCTTTTACTATTGTATTAGGCATCTTTTGAACCATCTTTGAATCTTTTGACCATCTTTGGATGCCTGGTTCTTAGATCAGAGGGGCTGGCCATTCGGCCATGCCTGGACTCTCACTTATATATTTTCAACGGTAGAGTTTCTACACTCCATAGATTAAGGTGTGGAGCTCTGCTGTTCCTCAAAGATTAATGCAAAGTACTACTGTTTTCTATTCAATTCATCTTATTTCGCTTCTAAGATATCCATTCGCACCCAAGAACGTGATGAAGGTGATGATTATGTGTGACGCTCATCACCATTCTCCCCTATGAACACGTGCCTAACAAACACTTCCGTTCTACATGAAATAAGCTAGAATGAATATCTCTTAGATCTCTTAATCGGAATCTTCGTGGTGTAAGCTAGAATGATAGCGGCATTCAAGAGAATCCAGAAAGTCTAAACCTTGTCTGTGGTATTCCGAGTAGGATTCAATGATTGAATGACTGTGACGAGCTTCAAACTCGCGAGTGCTGGGATTTAGTGACAGACGCAAAAGGAGGGTGAATCCTATTCCAGTATGATCGAGAACCGACAGATGATTAGCCGTGCTGTGACAGAGCATGTGAGCATATTTTTCACTGAGAGGAGGGGATGTAGCCACTGACAACGGTGATGCCCTTGCATAAAGCCAGCCATGGAAAGGAGTAAGACTGATTGGATGAAGATAGCAGGAAAGCAGAGGTTCAGAGGAACGAAAGCATCTCTATTCGCTTATCTGAAATTCTCACCAATGATTTACATAAGTATTTCTATCCCTATTTTATTAATTATTTTCGAAAACTTCATAATTATTTTATATCCTCCTGACTGAGATTTGCAAGGTGACCATAGCTTGCTTCATACCAACAATCTCCGTGGGATTCGACCCTTACTCACGTAAGGTATTACTTGGACGACCCAGTGCACTTGTTGGTCAGTTACACGGAGTTGTGAACCGTGGTCTTGGCATCATGTTTTTGGCGCCATTACCAGGGAAAGAAAGAGCGATGAATTTTACATAATTAAAGTGTAATCACGATTCCGCGTACCACTTCTGCTTTCCATTTTTCTTCAGAGTTTTCTCCCTTTTTTCTAGGTTGGTTCTTCCTTACTTTCTTCGTTGCTTGCATTGTGCCTTTTTTTGACTTTAGAAAGTTTTGATCTTTTTGTATTGCCGTGCATCTGCTTGTTTATTGTCGTTTATTTTTCTTCTTCTGTGATCTGCATGAATCCACTTGCTTTCGCGAAAGGTTGCTCCTTTGATGTCTTTTGCCATGTTTGATAGTTTTCTTTGTTGACAAATTTTGCAAGAGATAACTTATATTTTTTATTCTTCTTGAAAAAGGTTGTGTCTTTGATGACTTCTTCTTGAGCTGTTTTGTTATTTGGTTGCTTCGTTTGTTGACTAGACTGGGACTGTGGGTCTGGAGGGTAGTTTATTTTGATGGTTTTACCTGTGGCTCATGGACTTTTATTTAGAGTGTCGTCTTAGTTGAAAAGGGGTCGTTGTCGAGGTGTGAGCTTGTAGGTTTTCCTGAGTCCTTGTTCTGTGCCTGCCTCCAAAGGATGCCCCTGGATCTTTGGTGTGGGTCCTGGGGGTTTCCTTTTGTTGTTTGTACTGCGCTGGATTATGTTGGCTGAGTTGTTTTGCTTTCGTCCGAGATGTTTTTTAGTAATCCAATCTTCTTTTCTTGTTGTAGGACTAGTTGACCTCATGTCTTCTCGCAAAAATATTATTGAGATATCTTCCCAAGTCCCTGAGGGCATGGCTAATTGGGTGGATTCCATGGTTCTTCTGTGTATTTCGTTGGTTGACTCTGAGTTTTGTCAGCAACTTAGGCAATTTCATAGGATTTGTGGTAATGGTAGTGATGAAAAGAACTATGAGCTTGTATCTCTAAATTTTGAGGAGAAGGTCTATTTTTCTACCCAATTTGCTGGAGAGCGCCCCTTTTTCTACGCCTACGACTTCTTTTTTAGTCAAATGAATATCACTCTCCCCTTTACCCCTTTTGAGACCAACCTATTATGGTCCTGTAATGTAGCTCCATCCCAACTTGACCCCAATTCCTGGGGTTTTATAAAAATCTTTCAGTTGCTGTGTCATGAGTTTGGTATCCCTGCTTCACAATCTCTCTTCTTTTATCTCTTTGTTTTGACAAAGCCTGGGGTGGTTAAGAAGAAAGCCGCTTGGGTTTCTTTCCGAGCTTCCCAGGGAAAAAAGGTTTTCTCTATATTTGATGAATCTTTCCGTTTCTTCAAAAATTACTTTTTTAAGGTCCGAGCTGTTGAAGGAGCTCGACCCTTTTTTCTGGATGAGAATGATGAGCCCGCCTTTTCCTTGGAATGGGAAAAGAATGTAATAGTATCTAAATATATGTGGGAGATGTTAGAGGAGGCTGAGCAAGATTTTATGACTGTGCAGGAAGAAAACTGGGGGCAGCCTCCCCATCTCGACACAAAGAAATTTTTAGCCAACCCTTCTCTCCTCCGAGCTGAGCTAGGTAGTGGTTAATTTTTGGTTTTGCTTGTTTTGTCGAGTTTATCTCTTGTGAGGTCTTTTCTGATTCGTAACTTGGTTTCTCGCTGTTATGTTTTGTTTGGAGAGATGATTAAAAATAATGAATCCATGAAGGCCTTTAAAAGGGTAAAGAAGGCTACTGCAGCTCAAAATGTCTCGGCCAAGGCGGCTGGGGGGTTGTCCCAGGTTCAGTCGAAGTGGGCCGTATCGAGCTCACCAGGGGCGAGGAGGGTAATCCCTACTCCCCTGGTTCGTTTGGTTGAACCTCCGCAAGCTTCTGTTGCTACTTCTGGTGCTCCTCCAAACAAAAAACAAAAGACAACTGAGCCTTTTAACCTTGACGCCCCTGACTTCGACGTGGCTGAGTTTGTCGATCAGCAGATTGGTCCTTACGGTATCATTCCTACTGACGATGTCTTTCTCCTTCGCCATTTGGACTTTATTACTCGGAGTAGCGTCAAGATGGCACATATGGGAGCTGCCCTGTACCGAACTGCCCAAGAGTTCGACCGGATGAAGGGTTTAAAGGAGGAGCTCCAAGTGAAAGTGACCAAGCTAGAGAAGGAGTTGGAGAGCGAAAAGGCTAGTTCTGTTGCCTTGGCGGCTTCTGTGAGGTTGGCTGAAGACACAGCATTGAGGCACAAGGATAGCTATGTCACGGCCTACAGGGAAGTGATGCGTCTCAGGGAGGAGTTGGAGTCTGCCCGGGTTGATTATGCCGAGCTCCAGGGTCACCTTGTAGGTAGCGTAAATGCTGCTTATGAGAACCTGAAGGAGCAGGTTCGAGTTCTTGCACCTGAGGTCGACCTTACTCTCTTCAGCCTGGACAATGTTGTAAGGGATGGCAAGATTGTCCCTAACGACCCTGATGACGATGATGTTGAACCTCCCTCTGTGCCTGCTGCCAAAGCCTCTGTGGTGCCGACTTCTTTAGCTGAGGTTGGTCATTCCGTGTTGGAACCTGATTGTCAAATCTTAAACCGGGATGATGGGACAGTGGATGCTGTGCCCATTCAGACTCGCCCTCTTTCACCTCGTGTTGACGTTGCCGAGAAGCCTTCGGATCTTCCCTGATTATGTACATGTTTTGTGTAGATAGCCTGGCCTGTGGGCTTTTAAACTTTCTTTTTGTAATGTTTGTTGACTGTTGACACTCTTTTAATTGCTTGTTTAGCAACTTCATTTTGAAAAACAAAATAGCTTCCAAGTTCTTGGGGCTGATTTGGGTAGCCTCTTGAGCTTGTTATGATTATAACTTTATGCTTTTCATATCATGTTGGTTTTTATCTATCTTGGTACCTTTTTTAGGTTTTTTGGTAGTGTTAGAGCCTTGTTGCTCGACCTTTTTGGATTGCCTTTGCGTTTCATACTTGTGGCTTTCATTCCTTTGGGGTTGTGGATGTTATGTCGGCTTCTAAAGTTATTTATAGTAATCTTGTGTTGTTTGCACCTTTTGTGAGGTCTCTACTAGGAATTACTTTTTATAACATTAGGATTTTTGGGAGGCCGACTTCATCATGTCGGGTCCGTCTAAGTTATTGTTGTAATCCTCTTTCTTGGACCTTGTTCAGGTCTCTTTTAGGGATTACTTTTATAACTTTATATTTTGGGCCGACTTTATCATGTCGGGCCCTTCTAAGTTATTTTTGTAATCCTCTTTCTTGGACCTTGTTCAGGTCTCTTTCAGGGATTACTTCTATAACTTTTATGTTTTGGGCTGACTTCATCATGTCGGGCCCTTCTAAGTTATTTTTGGAATCCTCTTTCTTGGACCTTGTTCCGGTCTCTTTCAGGGATTACTTCTATAACTTTTATGTTTTTGGCCGACTTCATCATGTCGGACCCTTCTAAGTTATTTTTTTAATCCTCTTTCTTGGACCTTGTTCCGGTCTCTTTCAGGGATTACTTCTATAAGTTTTATGTTTTGGGCTGACTTCATCATGTCGGACCCTTCGAAGTTATTTTTGTAATCCTCTTTCTTGGACCTTGTTTCGGTCTCTTTCAGGGATTACTTCTATAAATTTTATGTTTTGGGCCGACTTCATCATGTCGGGCCCTTCTAAGCTATAGTAATCCTCTTTTATAGGACTGGCCAGACCTCTTTCCAGGGATTTACTTATAACTTTGGTTATTGCGACTGGTCCAACTTCTTTACGTTGGCCAGTCTTTAATTTATTTTTTAGCAATCCATTTTATTAAGACCTCGTCAAGTCCTTTCTATGGATCACTTTCGATAACTTGCATTATTCTGTTTTCATCTTTGCCGATTTGTAGAAATTGGGTTTAATCCACATTTGGTCAACCTTTTAATGAATTTGGTTTTCATCTCTGTTGGTCTTTATCGTGATCGTGTAGTGAATTTGATTTTCACTTTCTGCCGATCTGTAGCTTTATAATCGGACGATGAATGTTTCAGATTAATGCGGCTTGCGAATTTGTAGAAGATCTAAACAGATTTTATTCAAGAGAAAATGCAAATATATACATGTGGAAGCTTTATCCCTCTAAGTTGGGCAATTTATAGGTCTTGGCTTGGCGCCTCATTAAAAAACCTTTTCAGGAAAAAGAGTGCGCCTCATCCTAAGATCCTTTATCATCCCTAACTATAGTACCTTCTTAGGTTGCAGGCATGCCATGTCCTTGGAAGCTCTTGCCCATCGAGTTCAGATAGTCTGTAGTAGCCCTTTCCAAGTACTTCTATAACTCGGTAGGGTCCTTTCCAGTTTGCTGCCAGCTTTCCTTCTCCAGGTCGAGTCGTTCCGATATCATTTCGGATTAGGATGAGATCAATCTCAGAAAAACCTCGCGGCACTACCCTTTGATTATATCTCGAAGCCATTCGACATTTTAATGCCTCTTACCTGATCCGAGCTCTTTCTTGGACTTCTGGAAGTAGGTCGAGGTCTTCCCTTTGAAGTTGGGAGTTGGCTTCTTCATTATAGTGGATCATTCTGGGCGACCCTTCTTCAATTTCCACTGGGATCATTGCCTCCGTTCCGTACGCTAATCAGAAGGGTGATTCCATTGTGGTGGAATGTGGCGTTGTTCGATATGCCCATAGGACTTGTGGGAGCTCTTCCGCCCAGGCTCCCTTTGCGTCCTGTAATCTCCGTTTTAGCCCAGCCAATATGACTTTGTTGGCAGCTTCGGCTTGTCCATTAGCTTGGGGATGTTCTACGAAAGTGAACTGGTGTTTTATGTTCAAATTGGCCACTAACTTTCTGAAGCCTGCATCTGTGAAAGGGTGCCATTGTCTGTGGTGATGGAGTATGGAACTCTGAACCATGTGATAATGTTCCTATATAGGAATTTTTGACTTCTTTAAGTAGTGGCGTTAGCGAGAGGTTCTCCTTCGATCCATTTTGTGAAATAATCTACCCCTACTATGAGAAATTTAACTTGTCCCAATCCCTGAGGTAAGGGTCCGAGAAAGTCGAGTCCCCATTTTTTGAATGGCCACGGTGAGGTCACGCTGATGAGTTGGCATGTTTTTGACATGGTGGACATGTTTTTATGAACTTTGTGGCTTCTTTTTGTAGCGTTGGCCAATAAAATCCTGCCCGGAGTACTTTTTTGGTAAGTGCTTGCGCTCCGAGATGATTGCCGCAAATGCCACTGTGTACTTCTTCTAGAACTTCCTTTGTGTTGGAAGTCGGCACACATTTTAACAATGGTATTGAAATCCCTCTTTTGTATAGAGTATTATTTATGATGGTGTAGTACTTTGCCTCCCGTTTTAACCTCTTTGCCTCCTTTTCCTCTGTGGAGAGTGTTTCTGTTTTGAGGTATTTAATTATGGGAGTCATCCATCCTTGATCCTGACCTATTATAGCTAGGACTTTTTCTTCTTCTGAGATTGACGGGTTCTGCAGCATTTCTTGGATGAGGCTTCTATTGTTTCCCCTGGTTTGGTGCTGGCTAGTTTTGAGAGTGCGTCAGCCCGGGCATTCTGCTCTCGGGGTATGTGACAGACCTCATGTTCTCCGAGTTGTCCGAGCTGTTCCCTAGTTTTATCCAAATACTTTTTCATGGTGGGATCCTTCGCTTGGTAGCTCCCTGCTATTTGTGAAATGACTACTTGTGAGTCGCTGAAGATGATAAGCTTTTGAGCTCCAACCTCCCTATCCAGCTTCAAACCAGCTAGTAGCGCCTCATATTCCACCTGGTTGTTTGAGGCGGAAAACCCGAATTTGAGGGAGAGTTCGATTTGGGTTCCTTGGTCGCTTTCAATTATCACACCCGCGCCGCTTCCATTTTTATTTGAGGAACCGTCCACGTAAAGATTCCATTCTGTGGGGATTTTCGGGGTGTCTGTAAATTCTGCATTGAAATCGGACAGGTATTGTGATTTGATGGCTGTCCGAGCTTCGTATTGAAGGTCAAATTCGGACAACTCGACTGCCCATTGTAAGATTCTACCTGCTAGGTCTGTTTTCTGTAAAATCCCTTTTATGGGCTGGTTGGTCCGAACCCTAATGGTGTGAGCTTGGAAGTATGGACGAAGTCGTCGAGATGGCACATTAACTTGGGGTATATGCCTGGCATGTCTGCAGCTTTCCATGCAAAGAGGTCGATGTTATCTCGTAAGAACTGTACGAGTGATTCTTTTATGTCTCCTTTCAGAATCGTACCAATATTGGTTGTTTTGTCCGGTATGTCTCCAATCTGGACTTTCTTTACTTCACCTTTGGGTTGTGGGCGGAGTTCTTCCCGCCTCTGAACTCCACTGAGTTCGATTGTGTGGAATTCTTCTCCTCTGTATCTGAGGTTTAGACTTTCGTTGTAGCAGTGGTGCGCCGTCTTCTGGTCTGCTTTTATTGTAGCTATCCCTTCCGCAGTTGGGAATTTCATGCATAGATGTGGAGTCGAGACTATTACGCCAAGCTGATTCAAAGTTGTCCGACCTATTAAGGCGTTGTAGGCTGAACTCACGTCGACCACAATGTAGTCTATTTTGAGTGTTCTTAACTGGTTTCCTTTTCCGAAGGTTGTATGTAGTGAAATGTATCCAAGTGGTTGAATTGGGGTGTCTCCTAGTCCGAACAGGCTGTTTGGATATGCTCTAAGTTCTTTTTCTTCCAGGCCGAGCTTGTCAAAGGCATTTTTGAACAAGATGTCTGATGAGCGGATAATTTATACGCTTTTTGGCATTGTTTTTAGTATGTTTTTAGTAGGATCTAGTTACTTTTAGGGATATTTTTATTAGTTTTTATTTAAATTCACATTTCTGGACTTCACTATGAGTTTGTGTGTTTTTCTGTGATTTCAGGTATTTTCTGGCTGAAATTGAGGGACTTGAGCAAAAATCAGATTCAGAGGTTGAAGAAGGACTGCTGATGTTGTTGGATTCTGACCTCCCTGCACTAAAGTGAATTTTCTGGAGCTAAAGAACTCAAAATGGCGCGCTTCTAATTGCGTTGGAAAGTAGACATCCAGGGCTTTCTAGCAATATAGAATAGTTCATACTTTGGCCGAGTTTAGATGACACAAAAGGGCGTTGAACGCCAGTTCTACGCTGCAGTCTGGAGTTAAACGCCAGAAACACGTCACGAACCAGAGTTGAAGGCCAAAAACATGTTACAACTTGGCGTTCAACTCCAGAAAGAGCCTCTGCACGTGTAACATTCAAGCTCAGCCCAAGCACACACCAAGTGGGCCCCGGAAGTGGATTTATGCATCAATTACTTACTTCTGTAAACCCTAGTAACTAGTTTAGTATAAATAGGACTTTTTTCTATTGTATTAAACATCTTATGATCTTTGGATTATCTTTTGATCTATTGATCACGTTTTGGGGGCTGGCCTCTCGGCCATGCCTAAACCTTTCACTTATGTATTTTTCAACGGTAGAGTTTCTACACTCCATAGATTAAGGTGTGGAGCTCTGCTGTTCCTCATGAATTAATGCAAAGTACTACTGCTTTTCTATTCAATTCAACTTATTCCGCTTCTAAGATATTCATTCGTACTTCATTATGAACGTGATGAACGTGACAATCATCATCATTCCCCCACGAATGCGTGCCTGACAACCATTTCCGTTCCACCTTAGATTGAATGAATATCTCTTGGATCTCTTAATCAAAATCTTCGTGGTATAAGCTAGATTGATGGCGGCATTCATGAGAATCCGGAAAGTCTAAACCTTGTCTGTAGTATTCCGAGTAGGATTCAGGGATTGAATGACTGTGACGAACTTCAAACTCGCGAGTGCTGGGCGTAGTGACAGACGCAAAAGGAGGGTGAATCCTATTCCAGTATGATCGAGAACCTCCAGATGATTAGCCATGCAGTGACAGCGCATCGGACCATTTTCACAGAGAGGATGGGAAACAGCCATTGACAACGGTGATGCCTCCAGATGATTAGCCATGCAGTGACAGCGCATCGGACCATTTTCACAGAGAGGATGAAAAGTAGCCATTGACAACGGAGATGTCCTTACATAAAGCCAGCCATGGAAAGGAGTAACATTGATTAGATGAAGACAGCGGGAAAGCAGAGATTCAAAGGAACGAAAGCATCTCTATACGCTTATCTGAAATTCTCACCAATGATTTACATAAGTATTTCTATCCTTTATTTTCTATTTATTTATTATTATTCGAAAACTCTATAACCATTTGATATCCGCCTAACTGAGATTTACAAGGTGACCATAGCTTGCTTCATACCAACAATCTCTGTGGGATCGACCCTTACTCACGTAAGGTTTTATTACTTGGACGACCCAGTGCACTTGCTGGTTAGTTGTGCGAAGTTGTGAAGTTATGTCTGGACCATGGTATCGTGCACCAGTTTTTGGAGCCATTGCCAGGGAGAGAATGAACAACAAATTTTACAATCTCAGAGTAACAATTTCGCATATCAAGTTTTTGGCACCGTTGCCGGGGATTGTTCGAGTTTGGACAACTGACGGTTCATCGTGTTGCTCAAATTGGGTAATTTTCTTCTTATTTTATTTTCAAAAAGTTTTCAAAAAATTTTTTCAAAAATCTTTCAAAAATTTCTCATCTGTTTTCAAAAATTATTCTAAAATTTTTTAAGAATGAATTCTAGTGTTTCATGAAACATGTTGAAGCCTGACTGGCTATAAAGCCATGTTTAAATTTATTTGGACTGGAGCTTCCAACCCAACATTATCAAGAGCAAGCTAGTTGTTGCTAATCCACCTGCTGTTGTTCTTGATCCACCTGATTTACATGCTAAAGCATGACTGGCTATTAAGCCATGTCTAACCCTCAGATTGGAGCTTTAGACTAAGAGTACAAGATTCCTGGAATTCATATTAAAAATTTTGGAATCCTTATTTTTCTTTTTCACATTAATTTTCGAAAAAAAAAATCCAAAAAAATTCATAAAATCATAAAATATATATATATATATATATATATATATATATATATTGTGTTTCTTGTTTGAGTCTTGAGTCAATTTCAAGTTGGTGTCAATTGTATTTTTTCTAAAAGTTCTCTGCATTTTTCGAAAATTCATGCATTCATGCATTCATAGTGTTCTTCATGATCTTCAAGTTGTTCTTGGCCAGTCTTCTTGTTTGATCTTCATATTTTCTTGTTTTGTGTCTTTTCTTATTTTTCATATGCATTATTGCATTCATAGTGTCTATACATGAAAAATTTCTAAGTTTGGTGTCTTGCATGTTTTCTTTGCATTGAAAATTTTTCAAAAATATGTTCTTGATGTTCATCATGATCTTCAAAATGTTCTTGGTGTTCATCTTGACATTCATAGCATTCTTGCATGCATTCATTGTTTTGATCCATAACTTTCATGCATTGCATCAATCTCATGTTTTTCTCTCTCATCATTAAAAATTCAAAAATCAAAAAAATATCTTCCCCTTTTTCATTCATAAATTTCGAAAATTTGGATTGACTTTTTCAAAAAATTTTAAAATCTGGTTGTTTTTATGAGTCAAATCAAATTTTTAAATTAAAAAAATCTTATCTTTTTCAAAATCTTTTTCAAAAATCTTTTTCTTAATTTTATCTCATAATTTTTGAAAATTACATCATTAATTAATGTTTTGATTCTAAAATTTCAAGTTTGTTACTTGCTTGTTAAGAAAGATTCAAACTTTAAATTCTAGAATTATATCTTGTGATTTCTTGTGAGTCAAGTCATTAATTATGATTTTAAAAATCAAATATTTTTCTAATTCTAATCATATCTTCCTATCATATCTTTTTTTTTCTTAAATCTTATCTTTTTCAAAAATTTGATTTTCAAATATCTTTTTTAACTCCTTATCTTCTTATCTTTTCAAAATTGATTTTCAAAATTTGTTTCAACTAACTAATTAACTTTTTGTTTTGCTTCTTATCTTTTTCAAAACTACGTAACTAACTCTCTCCCTCTAATTTTCGAAAATCTCTTCCCTCTTTTTCAAAAATTCTTTTTAATTAACTAATTGTTTCAATTTTTAATTTTAAACTTGATTTCATTCCTAATTTTCGAAAATCACTAAACCCTTTTCAAAATTTTATTTTCGAAAATCCTCTTTCTCTCTCATCTCCTTCTATTTAATTATTTATCTACTAACACTTCATCTCACACAAATTCGAACCCCCTCTTCCATCTGTGTTCGAATTTTCTCTTCTTCCCTTCTTCACATTACATTCTTTTCTTCTTCTACTCACACAGGGGAACCTCTATACCTGGGTAAAAAGGATCCCTATTATTATTATTTTTCTGTTCCCTCTTTTTCATATGAGCAGGAGCAAGGACAAGAACATTCTTGTTGAAGCAGATCCAGAACCTGAAAGGACTCTGAAGAGGAAACTAAGAGAAGCTAAATTACAACAATCCAGCAAGCACCTTTCAGAAATTTTCGAACAGGAAGAGGAGATGGCAGCCAAAAATAATAATAATGCAAGGAGCATGCTTGGTGACTTTACTGCACCTAATTCCAATTTACATGGAAGAAGCATCTTGGTACGCGGAATCGTGATTACATTTTAATTATGTAAAGTTCATTGCTCTTTCTTACCCTGGAAATGGCGCCAAAAACATGATGCCAAAACCACGGTTCACAACTCCGTGTAACTGACCAGCAAGTGCACTGGGTCGTCCAAGTAATACCTTACGTGAGTAAGGGTCGAATCCCACGGAGATTGTTGGTATGAAGCAAGCTATGGTCACATTGCAAATCTCAGTTAGGCGGATATAAATTGATAATGGTGTTTTCGAATTTAATATAATAAAATAGGGATAGAAATACTTATGTAATTCATTGGTAGGAATTTCAGATAAGCGAATGGAGATGCTTTCGTTCCTCTGAACCTCTGCTTTCCTGCTATCTTCATCCAATCAGTCTTACTCCTTTCCATGGCTGGCTTTATGTGATACATCACCACTGTCAATGGCTACTTTCGGTCATCTCTCGGGAAAATGATCCAATGCCCTGTCACGGCACGGCTAATCGTCTGGAGGCATCACCCTTGTCAATGGTTTCATCTTATCCTCTCAGTGAAAATGGTCAACGCACCCTGTCACGGCACGGCTATTCATCTGTTGGTTCTCGATCATGCTGGAATAGGATTTACTATCCTTTTGCGTCTGTCACTAACGCCCTGCAATCGCGAGTTTGGAGCTCGTCACAGTCATTCATTCATTGAATCCTACCCGGAATACCACAGACAAGGTTTAGACTTTCCGGATTCTCTTGAATGCCGCCATCGTTCTAGCTTACGCCACGAAGATTCTGATTAAGAGATCTAAGAGATACTCATTCAGTCGAAGGTAGAACGGAAGTGGTTGTCAGGCACGCGTTCATAAGGAATGATGATGATTGTCACGTTCATCACATTCAGATTGAAGTACGAATGAATATCTTAGAAGCAAAATAAGATGAATTGAATAGAAAACAGTAATACTTTGCATTAATCTTTGAGGAACAGCAGAGCTCCACACCTTAATCTATGGAGTGTAGAAACTCTACCGTGAAAATACATAAGTGAAAGGTCCAGGCATGGCCGAGATGGCCAGCCCCCAAAACGTGATCAATAGATCAAAAGATAATCCAAAGATGGTCAAAAAGACTAGTAAAGGGTCCTATTTATAATAAACTAGCTACTAGGGTTTACAGAAGTAAGTAATTGATGCATAAATCCACTTCCGGGGCCCACTTGGTGTGTGCTCGGGCTGAGCTTTGAGTGTTGCACGTGTAGAGGTCCTCCTTGGAGTTGAACGCCAGCTTTTGTGCCAGTTTGGGCGTTCAACTCTGGTTTTGGCTCCTTTTCTGGCGCTGGACGCCAGATTTGGGCAGAAAGCTGGCGTTGAACGCCAGTTTATGTCGTCTATTCTTGGCCAAAGTATGGACTATTATATATTGCTCAAAAGCCCTGGATGTTTACCCTCCAACGCAATTGGAAGCGCGCCATTTTGAGTTCTGTAGCTCCAGAAAATCCACTTTGAGTGCAGGGAGGTCAGAATCCAACAGCATCAGCAGTCCTTCTTCAACCTCTGAATCTGATTTCTGCTCAAGTCCCTCAATTTAAGCCAGAAAATACCTGAAATCACAGAAAAACACACAAACTCATAGTAAAGTCCAGAAATGTGAATTTAACATAAAAACTAATGAAAACATCCCTAAAAGTAACTAGATCCTACTAAAAACATACTAAAAACAATGTCAAAAAGCGTATAAATTATCCGCTCATCACAACACCAAACTTAAATTGTTGCTTGTCCCCAAGCAACTGAAAATCAATTAGGATAAAAAGAAGAGAATATACTATAAATTCCAAACTATCAATGAAACATAGCTTCAATCATATGAGCGGGACTTATAGCTTTTTGCCTGTTGAATAGTTTTGGCATCTCACTCTATCCATTGAGGTTCAGAATGATTGGCATCTATAGGAACTCAGAGTTCAGATAGTGTTATTGATTCACCTAGTTCAGTATGATGATTCTTGAACACAGCTTCTTTATGAGTCTTGGCCGTGGCCCTAAGCACTTTGTTTTCCAGTATTACCACCGGATACATAAATGCCACAGACAAATAATTGGGTGAACCTTTTCAGATTGTGACTTAGCTTTGCTAAAGTCCCCAATTAGAGGTGTCCAGGGTTCTTAAGTACACTCTTATTTTGCTTTGGACCTTGACTTTAACCGCTCAGTCTCAAGTTTTCACTTGACACCTACACGCCACAAGCACATGGTTAGGGACAGCTTGGTTTAGCCGCTTAGACCAGGATTTTATTCCTTTAGGCCCTCCTATCTACTGATGCTCAAAGCCTTGGGATCCTTTTTATTTACCCTTGCCTTTTGGTTTTAAGGGTTATTGGCTTTTTGCTCTTGCCTCTTGGTTTTAAGAGCTTTGGCTTTTTCTGCTTGCTTTTTCTTTTTCTTTCTATTTTTTTTTTCGCCTATATTTTTTTTTTTTTTTGCAAGCCTTGTTCTTTGCTGCTTTTTCTTGCTTCAAGAATCATTTTTATGATTTTTCAGATTATCAAATAACATGTCTCCTAGTCATCATTCTTTCAAGAACCAACATATTTAACATTCTTAAACAACAATTTCAAAAGACATATGCACTGTTCAAGCATTCATTCTGAAAACAAGAAGCATTGTCACCACATCAATATAATTAAGCTAAGTTCAAGGATAAATTCAAAACTCATGTACTTCTTGTTCTTTTGAATTAAAACATTTTTCAATTAAGAGAGGTGATGGATTCATAGGACATTTATAACTTTAAGACACAGTTACTAACTACTAATGATCATGTAATGAAGATACAAACATAGATAAGCACATAACATAGAAAACGAAAAATAGAAGAAATAAGAACAAGGAATGAATCCACCTTAGTGATGGTGGCATTTCCTTTTTGAGGAACCAATGATGTCCTTGAGCTCTTTTATGTCTCTTCATTGTCTTTGTTGCTCCTCCCTCATTGCTTTTTGATCTTCTCTTATTTCATGAAGCATGATGGGGTGCTCTTGATGTTCCACCCTTAGTTGCTTCCAATAATTATGTGGAAGAAAATGTATCCCCTGAGGTATCTCAGGGATCTCTTGATTTGCAGTCAAATGTTCTACCACTGAGCTATAGACCCTTGATGGAAGCTTTTGTCTTCCCTTTCCTCTTTCTAGAGGTTTCTCTGGCCTTAGGTGCCATCAATGGTTATGGAAAAAACAAAAAAAAGCTATGCTTTTACCACACCAAACTTAGAATGTTGCTCGCCCTCGAGCAAAAGAAGAAAGACTAGAAGAAGAAGAAGAAGATATGGAGGAGATGGATGGATGTGTGTATTCGGCCATATGGGTGGGATTGGGTGAGAGAGAGATGTTGAATGTTGAAGGTAGTGGGTGTGTGGATGTGAGTGGTAAATGGAAAACAGAAGGGATGATCATGAATGGAAAGAGAGATGATGAGGTAGGTGGGGATCCTGTGGGGTCCACAGATCCTGAGATGATCCTGTGGGGTCCACAGATCCTGAGATGATTCTGTGGGGTCCACAGATCCTGAGGTGTCAAGGCATTTACATCCCTGCACCAATTTAGGCATGTAAAATGCCCTTGCACACAACTCTGGGCGTTCAGCGCCAGGTTGGTGCCCATTTTGGGCGTTTAATGCCCATTTGTTGCCATTTCTGGCGTTGAACGCCAGAACCATGCTTGTTCTGGGCATTCAGCGCCAGGATGCTGCCCATTTTGGGCGTTAAGCGCCAGAACCATGCTCTGTTTTGGCGTTGAACGCCAGGCAGATGCTTCCTCCAAGGTGTGATTTTTCTTCTGCTGTTTTTGATTCCATTTTCAATTTTTATATTTATTTTGTCACTCCACATGATCATGAACCTATAAAGACATATAACTAAGAAAAATATAGTTTGATAAATAAAGATTGGGTTGCCTCCCAACAAGCGCTTCTTTAATGTCAATAGCTTGACAGTGGGCTCTCATGGAGCCTCACAGATGTTCAGAGCATTGTTGAAACTCTCCAACACCAAACTTAGAGTTTGGATATGGGAGTTCAACACCAAACTTAGAGTTTGGTTGTGGCCTCCTAACACCAAACTTAGAGTTTGACTGTGGGGGCTTTGGTTGACTCTGCTTTGAGAGAAGCTTTTTCTGCTTCCTCTCCATGGATGCAGAGAGAGATCCTTGAGTTGTAAACACAAGGTTGTCCTTATTTAATTGAAGGATCAATTCTCCTCTGTCCACATCAATCATAGCTCTTGCTGTGGCTAGGAAAGGTCTTCCTAGGATGATGGATTCATCCTCTTCCTTTCCAGTATCCAGGACTATGAAATCAGTAGGGATGTAATGGCCTTCAACCTTTACTAACACGTCCTCTACTTGTCCATAAGCCTGTTTTCTTGAATTGTCTGCCATCTCTAATGAGATTTTAGCAGCTTGCACCCCATAGATTCCCAGTTTCTCTATTACAGAGAGGGGCATGAGGTTTATTCCTGAACCGAGGTCACACAGAGCCTTAAAGATCATGGTGCCTATGGTACAAGGTATTATGAACTTTCCAGGATCCTGTCTCTTCTGAGACAATGTCAATTGATCCAGATCACTTAGTTCATTGGTGAACAAGGGAGGTTCATCTTCCCAAGTTTTAATACCAAATTATTTGGCATTCAGCTTCATGATTGCACCAAGAAACTTGGCAGTTTGCTCTTCAGTAACATCCTCACTCTCTTCAGAAGAGGAATACTCATCAGAGCTCATGAATGGCATAAGGAGGTTCAATGGAATCTCTATGGTCTCTAGATGAGTCTCAGATTCCTTTGGTTCCTCAGAGGGAAACTCTTTATTGATCACTGGACGTCCCAGGAGGTCTTCCTCCTTGGGATTCACGTCCTCTCCTTTCCTTACAGGTTCGGCCATGATGCTGATGTCAATGGCCTTGCACTCTCTTTTTGGATTCTCTACTGTATTGCTTGGAAGAGTAATAGGAGGGATTTCAGTGATCCTTTTACTCAGCTGGCCCACTTGTGCTTCCAAATTTCTAATGGAAGACCTTGTTTCATTCATGAAACTTACAGTGGCCTTGGACAGATCAGAGACTAAGTTTGTTAAGCTAGATGGATTCTGCTCAGAATTCTCTGTCTGTTGCTGAGTGGATGATGGAAAAGGCTTGCTATTGCTAAACCTGTTTCTTCCACCATTATTAAGGCCTTGTTGAGGCTTTTGATCCTTCCATGAGAAATTTGGATGATTTCTCCATGATGAGTTATAGGTGTTTCCATAAGGTTCACCTAAGTAATTCACCTCTGCTATTGCAGGGTTCTCAGGATCATAAACTTCTTCTTCAGAAGATGCCTCTTGTGTACTGTTGGATGCGGCTTGCATTCCATTCAGACTCTGAGAAATCATATTGACTTGCTGAGTCAATATATTGTTCAGAGCCAATATGGCATTCAGAGTATCAACTTCAAGAACTCCCTTCTTCATAGGCGTCCCATTACTCACAGGATTCCTCTCAGAAATGTACATAAACTGGTTATTAGCAACCATGTCAATGAGTTCTTGAGCTTCTGCAGGCGTTTTCTTTAGGTGAATGGATCCACCTGCAGAAGTATCCAATGACATCTTTGATAACTCAGATAAACCATCATAGAATATATCCAGGATGGTCCATTCTGAAAGCATATCAGAAGGACACTTTTTGGTCAGTCCTTTGTATCTCTCCCAAGCTTCATAGAGGGATTCACCTTCTTTCTGTCTGAAGGTTTGAACATCCACTCTAAGCTTGCGCAGCTTTTGAGGAGGAAAGAACTTGGCTAGGAAAGCCTTGACCAGCTTATCCCAAGAGTTCAGGCTATCCTTAGGTTGAGAGTCCAACCATACTCTAGCTCTGTCTCTTACAACAAAAGGAAAAAGCATGAGCCTGTAGACTTCAGGATCTACTCCATTAGTCTTAACAGTATCACATATCTGCAAGAATTCAGTTAAGAACTGAAAAGGATCTTCAGATGGAAGTCCATGAAACTTGCAGTTCTGCTGCATCAGAGAAACTAGTTGAGGTTTCAGCTCAAAGTTGTTTGCTCCAATGGCAGGAATGGAGATGCTTCTTCCATGTAAATTGGAATTTGGTGCAGTAAAGTCACCAACCATTCTCCTTGCATTGTTGTTGGGTTCGGCTGCCATCTCCTTTACTTGTTCGAAATTTTCAATCAAGTTGTCTCTGGATTATTGTAATTTAGCTTCTCTTAATTTCCTCTTCAGAGTCCTTTCAGGTTCTGGATCAGCTTCAACAAGAATGCCTTTTTCTCTGTCCCTGCTCATAAGAAAGAGGAGAGAAAAAGAAAAGAAGAGGAATCCTCTATGTCACAGTAAAGAGGTCCCTTATTGTTAGTAGAAGAAAAGAAGAAGAGAAAAATCTGAACTCAGAAAGAGAGAGAGAGGGTTCGGATTTTTGGTGGGTGAGGGGGAGATGTTAGTAGATGAATAAATAAATAGAATAAGATGAGAGAGGGAAAATTTCGAAAATAATTTTTGAAAAAGAGTTAGTGATTTTCGAAAATAGTTTTTGAAAAGTGTTAGTAATTTTTGAAAATAAAAATCAAAATTTAAAATAATTAGTTAATTAAAAAGAAATTTTGAAAATGAGGGGAAATATTTTCGAAAATTAGAGAGAGAGAGTTAGTTAGGTAGTTTTGAAAAAGATAAGAAACAAACAAAAAGTTAGTTAGTTAGTTGAAACAAATTTTGAAAAGATAAGGAGTTAGGAAGTTAGAGAAGATATTTTGAAATCAATTTTTTTGAAAAAGGTAAGATAAGAAGATATTTTTGAAAAGATATGATAGAAATTAGTTTTTGAAAAAGATTTGAATTTTAAAATCACAATTAATGACTTGATTCACAAGAAATCACAAGATATGATTCTAGAACTTAAAGTTTGAATCTTTCTTAACAAGTAAGTAACAAACTTGAAATTTTTGAATCAAAACATTAATTGTTATTGTTATTTTCGAAAATTTGATATAAAAATAAGAAAAAGATTTTTGGAAAATATTTTTATAATTTTCAAAAATAACTAAGAAAAATGAAAAAGATTTGATTTTTGAAAAAGATTTTGAAAAAGATAAGATTTTTAAATTGAAAATTTGATTTGACTCATAAAAACAACTAGATTTTAAAAATTTTTGAAAAAGTCAAATCTAATTTTCGAAATTTTAAGAGAGAAAAAGGGAAGGATATATATATATATATATATATATATATATATATATATATTTTTTATTTTTGAATTTTTATGATGAGAGAGAAAAACAAGAAAAATGATGCAATGCATGAAAGTTATGGATCAAAACAATGAATGCATGCAAGAATGCTATGAATATCAAGATGAACACCAAGAACACTATGAAGATCATGATGAACATCAAGAACACATTTTTGAAAAATTTTTAATGCAAAGAAAACATGCAAGACACCAAACTTAGAATTCTTTAATGCTTAGACACTAAGAATCCAATATTGCATATGAAAAACAAGAAAAGACACAAAACATGCAAATACAAAGATCAAACAAGAAGACTTACCAAGAACAACTTGAAGATCATGAAGAACACTATGAATGCATGATTTTTTCGAAAAATGCAAGATGCACATGCAATTGACACCAAACTTATAACATGACTCAAGACTCAAACAAGAAACACAAAAAATATTTTTGATTTTTATGATTTTCTAATTTTTTTGGATTTTTATTTTATATTTTTCGAAAATTATTTAGCAAAAAGAAAAATAAGGATTCCAAAATTTTTAATATGAATTCCAGAAATCTTATGCTCTAAAGCTCCAATCAAAGGGTTAGGCTTGGCTTAATAGCCAGCCAAGCTTTAGTATGTAACTCAGACATGACACGTCTAATATGCCCTACAGTCGTATTAGACATGGCTTTACAGCCAGCCATACTTCATGAAACACTAGAATTCATTCTTAAAAATTCTGAAGAAAAATTGTATTTTTGAAAACATCTTTATTAAAAAATATTTTTTTTCGAAAACAGAAGAAAAATTTTTGAAAGATTTTTGAAAAATTTTTGAAAACAAAACAAATAGAAAATTACCTAATCTGAGCAACAGGATGAACCGTCAGTTGTCCAAACTCGAACAATCCCCGGCAACGGCGCCAAAAACTTGGTACGCGGAATCGTGATTACACTTTAATTATGTAAAGTTCATTGCTCTTTCTTACCCTGGAAATGGCGCCAAAAACATGATGCCAAAACCACGGTTCACAACTCCGTGTAACTGACCAGCAAGTGCACTGGGTCGTCCAAGTAATACCTTACGTGAGTAAGGGTCGAATCCCACGGAGATTGTTGGTATGAAGCAAGCTATGGTCACATTGCAAATCTCAGTTAGGCGGATATAAATTGATAATGGTGTTTTCGAATTTAATATAATAAAATAGGGATAGAAATACTTATGTAATTCATTGGTAGGAATTTCAGATAAGCGAATGGAGATGCTTTCGTTCCTCTGAACCTCTGCTTTCCTGCTATCTTCATCCAATCAGTCTTACTCCTTTCCATGGCTGGCTTTATGTGATACATCACCACTGTCAATGGCTACTTTCGGTCATCTCTCGGGAAAATGATCCAATGCCCTGTCACGGCACGGCTAATCGTCTGGAGGCATCACCCTTGTCAATGGTTTCATCTTATCCTCTCAGTGAAAATGGTCAACGCACCCTGTCACGGCACGGTTATTCATCTGTTGGTTCTATATCATGCTGGAATAGGATTTACTATCCTTTTGCGTCTGTCACTAACGCCCTGCAATCGCGAGTTTGGAACTCGTCACAGTCATTCATTCATTGAATCCTACCCGGAATACCACAGACAAGGTTTAGACTTTCCGGATTCTCTTGAATGCCGCCATCGTTTTAGCTTACGCCACGAAGATTCTGATTAAGAGATCTAAGAGATACTCATTCAGTCGAAGGTAGAACGGAAGTGGTTGTCAGGCACGCGTTCATAGGGAATGATGATGATTGTCACGTTCATCACATTCAAATTGAAGTACGAATGAATATCTTAGAAGCCAAATAAGATGAATTGATTAGAAAACAGTAGTACTTTGCATTAATCTTTGAGGAACAGCAGAGCTCCACACCTTAATCTATGGAGTGTAGAAACTCTACCGTGAAAATACATAAGTGAAAGGTCCAGGCATGGCCGAGATGGCCAGCCCCCAAAACATGATCAATAGATCAAAAGATAATCCAAAGATGGTCAAAAAGACTAGTAAAAGGTCCTATTTATAATAAACTAGCTACTAGGGTTTACAGAAGTAAGTAATTGATGCATAAATCCACTTCCGGGGCCCACTTGGTGTGTGCTCGGGCTGAGCTTTGAGTGTTGCACGTGTAGAGGTCCTCCTTGGAGTTGAACGCCAGCTTTTGTGCCAGTTTGGGCGTTCAACTCTGGTTTTGGCTCCTTTTCTGGCGCTGGACGCCAGATTTGGGCAGAAAGCTGGCGTTGAACGCCAGTTTACGTCGTCTATTCTTGGCCAAAGTATGGACTATTATATATTTCTGGAAAGCCCTGAATGTCTACTTTCCAACGCAATTGGAAGCGCGCCATTTCGAGTTCTGTAGCTCCAGAAAATCCACTTTGAGTGCAGGGAGGTCAGAATCCAACAGCATCAGCAGTCCTTCTTCAACCTCTGAATCTGATTTCTGCTCAAGTCCCTCAATTTCAGCCAGAAAATACCTGAAATCACAGAAAAACACACAAACTCATAGTAAAGTCCAGAAATGTGAATTTAACATAAAAACTAATGAAAACATCCCTAAAAGTAACTAGATCCTACTAAAAACATACTAAAAACAATGTCAAAAAGCGTATAAATTATCCGCTCATCACATCTCCATCCCTGCCATTGGAGAAAATAACTTTGAGCTGAAACCTCAATTAGTTTCTCTGATGCAACAAAACTGCAAGTTTCATGGACTTCCATCTGAAGATCCTTTTCAGTTCTTAACTGAATTCTTACAGATCTGTGATACTGTTAAGACTAATGGAGTAGATCCTGAAGGCTACAGGCTCATACTTTTCCCTTTTGCTGTGAGAGACAGAGCTAGAGTATGGTTGGATTCTCAACCTAAAGATAGCCTGAACTCTTGGGATAAGCTGGTCAAGGCTTTCTTAGCCAAGTTCTTTCCCCCTCAAAAGCTTAGTAAGCTTAGAGTGGATGTCCAAACCTTCAGACAGAAAGAAGGTGAATCCCTCTATGAAACTTGGGAGAGATACAAGGAACTGACCAAAAAGTGTCCTTCTGACATGCTTTCAGAATGGACCATCCTGGATATATTCTATGATGGTCTGTCTGAATTAGTTAAGATGTCATTGGATACTTCTGCAGGTGGATCCATTCACCTAAAGAAAACGCCTGCAGAAGCTCAAGAACTCATTGACATGGTTGCTAATAACCAGTTCATGTACACTTCTGAGAGGAATCCTGTAAGTAATGGGACGCCTCAGAAGAAGGAAGTTCTTGAAATTGATACTCTGAATGTCATATTGGCTCAGAATAAAATATTGACTCAGCAAGTCAATATGATTTCTCAGAGTCTGAATGGAATGCAAGCTGCATCCAACAGTACTCAAGAGGCATCTTCTGAAGAAGAAGCTTATGATCCTAAGAACCCTGTAATAGCAGAGGTGAATTACATGAGTGAACTATATGGAAACACCTATAACCCCTCATGGAGAAATCATCCAAATCTCTCATAGAAGGATCAACAAAAGCCTCAACAAGGCTTTAATAATGGTGGAAGAAACAGGTTTAGCAATAGCAAGCCTTTTCCATCATCCACTAAATAACAGACAGAGAACTCTGAATAAAATACCTCTAATTTAGCAAACTTAGTCTCTGATCTATCTAAGGCCACTGTGAGTTTCATGAATGAAACAAGATCCTCCATTAGAAGTTTGGAAGCACAAGTGGGCCAGCTGAGTAAGAAGATCACTGAAACCCCTCCTAGTGTTCTCCCAAGCAATACAGAAGAAAATCCAAAAGGAGAGTGCAAGGCCATTGATATAACCATCATGGCCAAATCCAAGGAGGAAGGGGAGGACGTGAATCCCAAGGAGGAAGACCTCCTGGGACGTCCAGTGATCAATAAGGAGTTTCCCTCTGAGGAACCAAAGGAATCTGAGACTCATCTAGAGACCATAGAGATTCCATTGAACCTCCTTATACCACTCATGAGCTCTGAAGAGTACTCCTCTTCTGAAGAGAATGAAGATGTTACTGAAGAGCAAGCTGCCAAGTTCCTTGGTGCAATCATGAAGCTGAATGCCAATTTATTTGGTAATGAGACTTGGGGAGATGAACCTCCCCTGTTCACCAATGAACTAAATGCGTTGGATCAACTGAAATTGCCTCAGAAGAAACAGGATCCTGGAAAGTTCCTAATACCTTGTACCATAGGCACCATGACCTTTGAGAAGTAGAGGACATATTAGTAAAGGTTGAAGGCCTTTACATCCCTGCTGATTTCATAATCCTAGATACTGGGAAGGATGAGGATGAATCCATCATCCTTGGAAGACCCTTCCTAGCCACAGCAAGAGCTGTGATTGATGTTAACAGAGGTGAACTAGTCCTTCAATTGAATGAGGACTCCCTTGAGTTTAAAACTCAAGGACATCCTTCTGTAAACATGGAAAAGAGGCACAGTAAGCTTCTCTCAAAGCAGAGTCAACCAGAGCCCCCACAGTCAAACTCTAAGTTTGGTGTTGGGGAGTCTCAACAATGCTCTGAACATCTGTGAGGCTCCATGAGAGCCCACTGTCAAGCTATTGACATTAAAGAAGCACTTGTTGGGAGGCAACCCAATTTTTATTTATCTAATTTTAATTTATTTTTATTGTTATTTCATGTTTTATTAGATTCATGATCATGTGGAGTCACAAAATAAATCAAAAAAATTAAAAACAAAATCAAAAACAGCAGAAGAAAAATCACACCCTGGAGGAAGGACTTACTGGCGTTTAAAGCCAGTAAGGAGCATCTGGCTGGCGTTCAATGCTAGAACAGAGCATGGATCTGGCGTTGAACGCCAGAAACAAGCATAGAACTGGCGTTCAACGCCAGAAACATGCTGCATCTGGGCGCTGAACGCCCAGAACAAGCATCAATTCGGCGTTTAAACGCCAGAATTGCATGCAAAGGCATTTTACATGCCTAATTGGTGCAGGGATGCAAATCCTTGACACCTCAGGATTTGTGGACCCCACAGGATCAACTCAGCATCTGTGGACCCCACAGGATCCCCAACTACCACCACTCACTCTCTTCCCTCTTCTCAATGTTCATCCTCTCTTCCCAATAAACACTTCCCCAAAACTCTTCACCAATCACCTCAATCTCTCTTCCCTATCACCACTTCACCACTCACATCCATCCACTCTTCCCCATAAACCTACCTCATAAATTCCACCTACCTTCAAAATTCAAAATCAATTTCCCACCCAAACCCACCCTATATGGCCGAAACTAAACCCCCCTCCCCTCCCTATATAAAGCCCTCCATTCTTCCACATTTTCACACAACACAACCCTCTCTTCCCCTTCTTGGCCGAATACACCTCTCCCTCCTCTCCTCCATATTTTTTTCTTCTTCTTCATCTATTCTTTCTTCTCTTGCTCGAGGGCGAGCAATATTCTAAGTTTGGTGTGGTAAAAGCATAAGCTTTTTGTTTTTCCATTACCATTGATGGCACCTAAGACCGGAGAATCCTCTAGAAAAGAGAAAGGGAAGACAAAAGCTTCCACCTCCGAGTCATGGGAGATGGAAAGATTCATCTCCAAAGCTCATCAAGACCACTTCTATGATGTTTTGGCCAACAAGAAGGTGATCCCCGAGGTCCCTTTCAAGCTCAAGAGAAATGAGTATCCGGAGATCCGACATGAAATCCAAAGAAGAGGTTGGGAAGTTCTAACAAACCCCATCCAACAAGTCGGCATCCTAATGGTTCAAGAGTTCTATGCCAATGCATGGATCACTAAGAACCATGATCAAAGTAAGAAACCGAATCCAAAGAATGATATTACAATAGTTTCGGGGAAATACTTTGATTTTAGTCAGGAAAATGTGAGGTTGGCGTTCAACTTGCCAATGATGGAAGAGAACACACGCCCCTACACAAGGAGAGTCAACTTTGATCAAAGGTTGGACCAAGTCCTCATGGACATATGTGTGGAAGGAGCTCAATGGAAGATTGACTCCAAAAGCATGTCGGTTCAACTAAGAAGATTGGACCTTAAGCCTATGGCTAGAGGATGGTTGGAGTTCATCCAACGCTCCATCATCCCCACTAGCAACCGATCTGAAATTACTGTGGATCGGGCCATCATGATTCATAGCATCATGATTGGTGAGGAAGTAGAAGTTCATGAAGTCATCTCCCTTGAACTCTACAAAATAGCCGAAAAGCCCTCCCCCTTGGCAAGGCTAGCTTTTCCTCATCTTATTTGCCATCTATGTTACTCAGTTGGAGCTTTTATAGAAGGAGACATTCCCATTGAGGAAGAGAAACCCATCACTAAAAAAAGGATGGAGCAAGCAAGAGAGCCCATTCATGGATCTCAAGAGACGCATGAAGCTAATCACCATGAGATCCCAGAGATGCCTCAAATGCATTTTCCTCCACAAAACTATTGGGAGAAAATCAACACCTCCCTAAGAGAATTAAGTTCCAACATGGGACAATTAAGGGTGGAACATCAAGAGCACTCCATCATCCTTCATGAAATTAGAGAAGATCAAAGAGCAATGAGGGAGGAGCAACAAAGACAAGGAAGAGACATAGAAGAGCTCAAGGACATCATTGGTTCCTCAAGAAGGAAATGCACCATCACTAAGGTGGACTCATTCCTTGTTCTTACATTCTCTGTTTTTCATTTTCTATGTTAAATGCTTATCTAAGTTTGTGTCTTATTACATGATCATTAGTATTTAGTAACTTTGTCTTAAGGTTATGAATGTCCTATGAATCCATCACCTCTCTTAAATGAAAAATGCTTTAATTCAAAAGAACAAGAAGTACATGAGTTTCGAATTTATCCTTGAACTTAGTTTAATTATATTGATGTGGTGACAATGCTTCTTGTTTTCTGAATAAATGCTTGAACAGTGCATATGTCTTTTGAAGTTGTTATTTATGAATGTTAAATATGTTGGCTCTTGAAAGAATGATGACAAAGAGACAAGTTATTTGATAATCTAAAAAATCATAAAAATGATTCTTGAAGCAAGAAAAAGCAGCAAAGAACAAAGCTTGCAGAAAAAAAAAAGAAAAAAAAATAGCGAAAAAAAAATAGAGAAAAAAAAAGAAAAAGCAAGCAGAAAAAGCCAAAAGCTCTTAAAACCAAAAGGCAAGAGCAAAAAGCCAATAACCCTTCAAACCAAAAGGCAAGGGTATTAAAAAGGATCCCAAGGCTTTGAGCATCAGTGGATAGGAGGGCCTAAAGGAATAAAATCCTGACCTGAGCGGCTAAACTAAGCTATCCCTAACCATGTGCTTGTGGCGTGAAGGTGTCAAGTGAAAACTTGAGACTGAGCGGTTAAAGTCAAGGTCCAAAGCAAAAACAGAGTGTGCTTAAGAACTCTGGACACCTCTAATTGGGGACTTTAGCAAAGCTGAGTCACAATCTGAAAAGGTTCACCCAATTATGTGTCTGTGGCATTTATGTATCCGGTGGTAATACTGGAAAACAAAGTGCTTAGGGCCACGACCAAGACTCATAAGGTAGTTGTGTTCAAGAATCAACATACTGAACTAGGAGAATCAATAACACTATCTGAACTCTGAGTTCCTATAGATGCCAATCATTCTGAACCTCAATGGATAAAGTGAGATGCCAAAACTATTCAAGAGGCAAAAAGCTACAAGTCCCGCTCATCTGATTGGAGCTATGTTTCATTAATAGTTTGGAATTTATAGTATATTCTCTTCTTTTTATCCTATTTGATTTTCAGTTGCTTGGGGACAAGCAAGAATTTAAGTTTGGTGTTGTGATGAGCGGATAATTTATACGCTTTTTGGCATTGTTTTTAGTATGTTTTTAGTAGGATCTAGTTACTTTTAGGGATGTTTTTATTAGTTTTTATGTTAAATTCACATTTTTGGACTTTACTATGAGTTTGTGTGTTTTTCTGTGATTTCAGGTATTTTCTGGCTGAAAATGAGGGACTTGAGCAAAAATCAGATTCAGAGGTTGAAGAAGGACTGCTGATGCTGTTGGATTCTGACCTCCCTGCACTCAAAGTAGATTTTCTGGAGCTACAGAACTCAAAATGGCACTCTTCTAATTGCGTTGGAAAGTCGACATCCAGGGCTTTTCAGAAATATATAATAGTCCATACTTTGGCCGAGTTTAAATGATGCAAAAGGGCATTGAACGCCAGTTCTACGTTGCAGTCTAGAGTTAAACGCCAGAAACACGTCACGAACCAGAGTTGAACGCCCAAAACACGTTACAACTTGGCGTTCAACTCCAGAAAGAGCCTCTGCATGTGTAACATTCAAGCTCAGCCCAAGCACACACCAAGTGGGTCCCGGAAGTGGATTTATGCATCAATTACTTAATTTTGTAAACCCTAGTAACTAGTTTAGTATAAATAGGACTTTTTACTATTGTATTAGACATCTTATGATCTTTGGATTATCTTTTGATCTATTGATCACGTTTTGGGGCCTGGCCTCTCGGCCATGCCTAAACCTTTCACTTATGTATTTTTCAACGGTAGAGTTTCTACACTCCATAGATTAAGGTGTGGAGCTCTGCTGTTCCTCATGAATTAATGCAAAGTACTGCTGCTTTTCTATTCAATTCAACTTATTCCGCTTCTAAGATATTCATTCGTACTTCAATATGAACGTGATGAACGTGACAATCATCATCATTCCCCCACGAACGCGTGCCTGATAACCACTTCCGTTCCACCTTAGATTGAATGAATATCTCTTGGATCTCTTAATCAGAATCTTCGTGGTATAAGCTAGATTGATGGCGACATTCATGAGAATCCGGAAAGTCTAATCCTTGTCTATAGTATTCTGAGTAGGATTCAGGGATTGAATGACTGTGACGAACTTGAAACTCACGAGTGCTGGGCGTAGTGACAGACGCAAAAGGAGGGTGAATCCTATTCCAGTATGATCGAGAACCTCCAGATGATTAGCCATGCAGTGACAGTGCATCGGACCATTTTCACAGAGAGGATGAAAAGTAGCCATTGACAACGGAGATGTCCTTACATAAAGCCAACCATGGAAAGGAGTAAGATTGATTAGATGAAGACAGCGGGAAAGCAGAGATTCAGAGGAACGAAAGCATCTCTATACGCTTATCTGAAATTCTCACCAATGATTTACATAAGTATTTCTATCCTTTATTTTCTATTTATTTATTATTATTCGAAAACTCTATAACCATTTGATATCCGCCTGACTGAGATTTACAAGGTGACCATAGCTTGCTTCATACCAACAATCTCCGTGGGATCGACCCTTACTCACGTAAGGTTTTATTACTTGGACGACCCAGTGCACTTGCTGGTTAGTTGTGCGAAGTTGTGAAGTTATGTCTAGACCATCGTATCGTGCACCAGTTTTTGGAGCCATTGCCAGGGAGAGAACGAACAACAAATTTTACAACCTCAGAGTAACAATTTCGCATATCAATGTCGGCGGAGCTCCCTTGGTCTATCAGTGTGCGGTGGAGATTTGCGTTTGCCAGTATAATAGTGATGACCATGGGATCGTCGTGCCCTGAGATGATACCGGATGCATCTTCTTTGGTGAAAGTAATTGCGGAGATGTCGGGCACTTCCTCCTTCCCCTCAACATGATATACTTCTTTAAGATATCTTTTGTGAGATGATTTGGAGGTTCCTCCTCCCACAAATCCGCCGTGTATCATGTGGACGTGTTTTTCTGGTGTACGAGGTGATCACTCGGTTCGTCCGACATCTTCGTCCCTTCTTCTTTTTCTTTGCTCATCGTCCCGGGTGGCCAGGTACCGATCTAATTTCCCTTCTCTTACTAGTTTTTCTATGACATTCTTTAAGTCAAAACATTCGTTGGTGGAATGCCCGCGGATTCGATGGTATTCACAATATTCGGTCCGATTTCCTCCTCCTTTTTTGCCTTTGAGTGGTCGAACTGGGGGTATTTTTTCAGTGTGGTAGACTTCTCTGTAAACATCCACAAGGGACACTCGAAGAGGGGTGTAATTGTGGTATTTTTTGATTTTTTCCCCATGTCGATCTTCCTTCTTTTTGCACTCTTTATCCTTATCCCAAGAGCGATAGGTGAATCCAAATTTTGAGGTCTCTCCTAGTCGGGAGTTTTTCTCCATGTTGATGTACTTCTCTGCTCATTCTTGCACTTCGTTCAGAGATGTGGGGTATTTTTTTGATATAGATTGACTAAAAGGTCCCTCTCGCAGGCCATTGATGAGACCCATAATGGCGGCCTCTGTTGGTAGGCTTTGTATGTCCAGACATGTTTTGTTGAATCTTTCTATGTAGTTGCGAAGACTTTCTCGATCTCCTTGCTTGATTCCTAATAGACTTGGGGCATGTTTAGCCTTATCTTTTTGGATGGAGAATCTGGCGAGAAATTTCTTGGCTAAGTCATCGAAGCTTGTGATGGACCTAGGAGGTAGATTGTCGAACCATCTAATTGCTGTCTTCGTTAAAGTAGTGGAAAGGCTTTGCAGCGAACTGCATCCGAGGCGTCGGTGAAGTACATTCTACTTCTGAAATTGCTGAGATGATGGCCGGGATCTGTAGTGCCATCGTACAAAGTTATATCCGGGAGTTTAAAGTCTTTTGGGATTTTGGTCTTCATGATCTCTTTGTAAATGGATCTTGGTCCTTGCGAGAGCTATCCTCATGAGAGGGTTGAGTAGCTTTGGCCTTGAGATCGGCTTCGAGTTTTAGGAGTTTGTCCTCCAATTCCCGGCATCGCCTTATTTCCCTTTGTAGGTTTTTCTCAGCCTCTCGCTGATGTAGGGCTTCTTTTTCAAGTTATTTTAATCGGTCTTGAAGCGCCTCCATGGCTCCTGCGTTTGGAGAATTCTTTTCATTGTTAAGTTAAGGAGTATCCTTAGGTGCAGTGTCCGCATTTTTGTACGGTGTTCCATCCTCTAGATCTGAGTCGTGGTCATTGTCCTATTCGTCTGCCATGGTGATGGGATGACTTCCAGGTTCCCCGGCAACAACACCAATGTTCCGAGGGTTACCTGAAACTGTAGGTCGATCTCGGACTAGATCTTCTGTACTGGTCAGAGCTGACGTGTCCGGCTGGTGAGTGGCGGCCGGAGCGGTTGTGTCCGACTTGTTGGACTGGCTAGGCTACTGATCCTTTGTCACCGGAGGGTGGGGGTACCTGCAAGGGACTCTGATGCTTAAGTTAGCAAGGGTATTAAGCAGGATTTTAGTAGAATCAGAGTATGAGTTATACCTGCGTGCTCCAGTGTATTTATAATGGTGTAGAGTGACCTTTTTAGATAAGATAAGTTGGTTATCTTTATCTTATCTTATCTTTTAGGTGAGGTCATCTTATCTTCAAGGGAACTGCCCTTATCTCTATAGGCTTGGGCTGCCTTTGGATTTGGGTCGTGTTTCTCTATTCGGGCCCTTTATTGGGCTTTCCTGGCAATTTGGCCGAGCTCTTTGAGAAGAGGTCGGTCGCCTTGTCGTTAAACATCCCGGGTCGGATAGCTCGACCTAGGGTGTGAACATTTGCCTTTCTGGATTAACTCTGGTATTACTGTCTTCTTTGCTTATGAGTGATTTCTTCAATGGCAGGCCGTATGTGATCCACGCCTTTATTGAGAGGTCGTCAATACTCTTCCGGATCTAAACCTCAGGGTTAGTGTGGATCCATCTCTTCTTGAGGGTGAAGCTTGTATAGTCCATTCTCCTTAATGATCCTACTCATAACGCCACAGACAAGGTCGGATCTTCTGGATCAGAGAATGCTGCATCTTTGGGTTCTAGCCTCTTCCACAGAGACCCTAATCTCCCTGAAATCGGCTAAACTGGTGTCTCGAAAAGTCCCCAACGAAGTTGGGAATTAGCCGTCTGAGAGATGTATAAACATAGTTGGTGGTGTGTGCTTTCCAATGAAGTATTCACACGAACCAAAGTAGACGCGGGTCTTTGTTAGGCACGTTCATCTTAGTATGATGACAGAGCTGATTGTCACTTGTCATCCTATTCACCATGTTGAAGTGTGAATATACATCTTAGAATTAATCAAACATGGATCGAAGAGAAAGAGTAATACTTTTATTAATTTCTAGGACTTAGCAGGGCTCCTCCCCTTAACCTTGGAGGTTTAGAAACTCATACTAAAAGGAAAATACAATGTAAACGTGTAAAATTTTTAAAAGTGTCGAAGAAGGTCTGAATAACATAAATCTAATCCGTTAAATACCAAACAAATGACTAGTAAGGGTAAAACATTCTTTTTGTGCTAAAATCCACTTCTGGGGCCCACTTGGTGAGTGTTTGGGCTGAGCTTTGATGAGATCCATGTGCTATGAAACTCCTAGGGTGTAAAACGCTGGCTAGGGGGTCCTCTCTGGGCGTTTGGACACTGGTCTCTACTCTTTGGGCGCTGGATGCCTGGAAGGGGGGAGGAAGCTAGCGTTGGACGCTAGTTTTGGGCCTTCTAATCCGACGCAAAGTATGGACTATTATAAATCACTGGAAAGCTCTGAAAGTAAGCTTTCTATAGCCATTAAAAATGCTCCATTTGGACTTCTATATCTCTAGAAAAACTCTTCCGAGTGCAAGGAGGTCAGATCCGAACAGCATCTGCAGTGCTTTCCTTGTCTCTGAATCAGACTTTTGCTCCAGCTCTTCAATTTCAGGCAGAAATGATATGAAATTGTTCAAAAACACAAAAATTCATAGTAAAATCCAAAAATGTGAATTTAACACTAAAACCTATAAAAACTTAATAAAAATTAAACAAAATATACTGAAAACTATACGAAAATGATGTCAAAATGCGTATAAAATATCCGTTCATCATTATTGTTCCGAGGGTTACCTGAAATGTTGAGGTCAATCTCGGACGAGATCTTCTGGTGTGATCGGGGTTGCCATGTCCGACTTGTTTGGAGCTTGAAATGTGGCTGGACCTTGATCACCGGGGGGTAGTGGTACCTGCAAGAGACTCCGAAGCTTAAGTCAGCACGGGCTTTAACCAGGCTTTTTAGTAGAATTGGAGTATGAGTTATACCTGGGTGCTCTAGTGTATTTATAGCAGTGTTGAGTGACCTTCCTTGAGATAAGTTTGTTATCTTATCTTATCTTTTTGAGGGTGAGATCACCTATCTTTTGGCCAGCCGCCTTCTAGTAGGCGGTGACTTCTTCTTTCTTGGGCCTTCTTGGGCTTTTGTGGTAATTTGTCCGAGCTCTTTGTGAAGAGATCGGCGTAGATCAAGCTTTAAAGGGATCGGTCATTTCGTCTTCGTCCAACCCGTACCCTATAGCTCGGTCCAGGGTATGAACAATGCCCCTGCTTGAGCTTGGACCTTTCCATGAGATGATGCTTTCTGAGACTCGATCTCTTTGGGGAAGTCGTGCTCAAGCATCTTGTCCGATCTGCTCCTTCGTTCGCAATTTTTGCGTTGTTTTTAAATGCAAAGCGTTTTTTGCTTTCACTCCTTTATTTCTGCGTTTGTTCCTCAACGGTTTTACCTCCTTGGGAATACGCACGCGCTTTTAATGCCTATTGATTGGGCTTTTATTTTGTTTTGTCGTTTCTTTTCCCTCTTTAAACTTTGTTTGAAATCAAAGAAGAGGTTTTGCTTTTTCACTTTCCTTCCCTCTTTTGCTTCCCTGCTTCATTGCTTCTTTGCAAAAAACTTCGCTCGTCTGACCCCTTCGATTTTGCCCTAAGCTCGCTTCTTTTCTGGAGTTTTGCTCGTGGATCGTTCGTGTCTTTTGTCGTGCATTTTATTTTCTCAGTGAAAGAAGCTTCCTTTCATTCATCCTCTGATTGCCCCAGCACTCCAAGATTGTTCCTTTCATGGATTTTTGGCGTTTTCATCTCTTAGTGAGGGTTGTTCATGACTTGCTGCTTGCTCATTTGTCCTCCTGCCTTATTCTCTTATCCAGGTTGGTACCTTTATGTATTTCTTATTTTTCTGGTTTTGATAGTTGTGATTCTTCCTTGAATTAGCTTCTGGTGATGTTGCATGTTGTTTATTCCTTGCAAAGCTTTGACCTTTTTATTTTGCGCTCATAATTTGAAGAAATGTTGGGAGGTCTAAGGCTTTGGTTTTTTGCAACATCTTTTTCCTTCTGTCTTCTGTGCTGTCGCCTCCAAAGGGTGCCCCTGGGTTTTTGATGATGATTTTTTGTTGCTTTTGTGAATCCTGGGGTACCCCTTTTGCTGCTATACCTGTTGTTTGCTGGTTTTCTTCTTTGTTCTGTTTTTGGCCGAGTTGTTTGGTAGTGACCACTTTTCATTTTTCTTACTGTAGGTGTAGTTGTTCTATGTCTTCACGTAAAAATATTGTCGAGATGTCTACAAAGGTTCCTTCTGGTATGGCTGACTGGTTAGATTCTATAGAGTTGATGTGTGTTACTGTGGCCGATCCAGAGTATTGTGAAAAACTTAGGAGATTTCATAGAATCTATAGTAGTAGAGATGATGAAAAGAACTATGAGCTGGTGTCACCCGATCCTGAAGAGAGGGTTAGTTTTCCTTCCCTAGGTCGGGCATAGCGTCCCTTTTTCTATGCTTATGACTACTTCTTTTCCCAACTAGGTATAACGCTTCCTTTTACTGATTTTGAGAATGAAGTTTTATGGAATTGTAATGTAGTGCCATCACAGCTTCATTGGAACTTTTGGGCTTTTATGAAGATTTTCCAGACTGCCAAGAGCTGGGTGTCCGACCTAACCTATCTCTTTTTCTCTTCTTGTTTATGCTAACAAAACCTGGGGCAACTAAGAAGAAAGCTTCCGGGATCTCCTTTCGAGCTACCCAGGGTAGAAAAGTCTTTTTCATGTTCGATGACTCCTTTCAGGACTTTAAAAATTATTATTTCAAAGTCTGAGCTATTGAGGGTGTTTGTCGCTTCTTCTTGGACGAAAATAATGAGCCGGCCTTTCCTTTATGGTGGCAGATAGATCCCGTAGTTCTTAAGTATCCTTGGGAGAGTTTAAATGAGGTAGAACAGGCCTTTGTGGGTGTTTTAGAAGAGCAATGGGGGGAGCCTCCTCATCTAGACACAAAGAAATTTCTAGGAGATCCTTCCCTCCTCTGTTCCGAACTAGGTAGTATCCGACCTCTTTCGTTTTCATAGAAATAGTTTTCTTTTACTATTTGCAATCTTGTCCTTTTTTGTTGTGTAACTATTTTCCTAGCTTCTTTTCAGAGATGGTGTCTTCTTCAGATTCAATGAAAATGTTTCGCAAAGCAAAGAAGGCAGTGGCTGCCCATAACTTGTCAAAGAAGACTTTGGGGGAGGGTTCTTCGGAGAAGTTACCTCCAAAGAAACCAGCAACTAATTCTCAGTGGTCGAGGAAGATTATCCTAACCCCACGAGTTCGGCCAGCTTCCTCTGAACCGCCGTAGTCGACCTCAGGTGCTGCCTCCTCCTCTACTTCTGCTGGTCCCCATCCCAAAAGACAAAAGCTTGGTAGGACTTATAATCTAAACGACAAAGAGTTTGATGGTATGGCCTTTGCCACCGAGTTGATTGCTCCTCATGGTAAATTTCCTCTGTATGACGTCTCCATCCTGCATCATCTTGATTTTATATCAAGCAACACTATTCGGATGGCCAATCTTAGTGTGGCCTTATCTCGGGTTGTCCGGGAGTCCCCTGTCCATGCTACCAAGGGTTTTTTGGAAGAGGCCAAGGCTGAATACGACAGGGTGAAGGGTTTGAAGGACGAGCTGGATGCCAAGGTTGCTAAATTAGAGATTGATGTAGAGAAGGAGAAGGCTCAGGCTACTGCTGTAGAAGCGACTGCCAATCTAGCCGAGGAGATGGCCAAGAAGTCCAAGGAGCACTATACTCGCACATATGGCGAGCTCTTGGAAACTAGGGAGAGACTTCAATCTGCTCAGGATGATTACATCAAGCTTCAAGGCCATCTGGTGAGCAGCATGATCGACATGTATGAGAATCTGCTCTATGGTGTTACATATCTCTCGGTAGACATCCACAAGGGACACCTGAAGGGGGGTGTAGTTATGGTACTTTCTAGGTTTCTCAGTGGGCTGGTCTTCTTTTATCCTGGACTCTTTATCCTTGTCCCGTGGTGGGTAGGAGAATCCGGTCTTTGAAGCTTCTCCTAATCGGGAGTTCTCCTCCATATTGATGTACTTTTCTGCTTGTTCTTGTACCTCGTTTAGAGATGTGGGGTGTTTTTTGGATATGGAGTGGCTAAAGGGTCCTTCCCGTAGAACGTTGATGAGTCCTATAATTGCTGCTTCTGTAGGGAGATTCTGTATGTCAAGGCATGCTTTATTAAATCTCTCCACATAACTGCGGAGGCTTTCCCGATCTCCTTGCTTAATTCCTAGTAGGGTTGGAGCGTGCTTGGTTTTGTCTTTCTGGATGGAGAACCTGGCTCAGAACTTCCTGGTGAGATCATCAAAGCTTGTGATCAACCTTGGTGGCAAGCTGTTGAACCACTTTATTGCCGTTTTAGTCAAGGTGGTCAGAAAAGCTTTGCAACGGGTTGCATCTGAGGCATCCGTGAGGTACATCCGACTTCTGAAGTTGCTGAGGTGATGACTTGGGTCGGACATACCATCATATGGGGTCATGTTAGGGGCTTTGAAGTCCTACGGGACTTTAGCCTTCATGATTTCTTTTGTGAATGGCTCTTGGTCCTTGTGAGGGCTATCTTTGCAGTTGGACCGAACGGCTTTAGTTTTGAGGTCGGGTTCGAGCTTCAAGAGTTTTTCTTCCAGCTCTCAACGCCGTCTTGTTTCTCTGTGGAGATCTCGCCCGGCTTCGTGCTGACGATCAGGTTCTTGTTCGAGCTGTTTGAGGTGATCCTGCTGTTCACGAATGGCATAAAAAATTTCTGCATTCTGAGTCTGCTTGTCTCCCTTGGACTGGTGTGTGTCTTTTGATGTGGCATCCGTGTTCTTAAGCGGCATTCCTTCCTCCAATCCAGAGTTATGGTCGTTGGCAGGGTTGTTTGCCATGGGATGACTTCCAAGTTCCCAGACAACGGCGCCAATGTTCCGAGGGTTACCTGAAACGTTAAGGTTGATCTCGGACGAGATCTTCTGGTGTGATCGGGGTTGCCGTGTCTGACTTGTTTGGAGCTTGAGATGTGGCTGGACATTGATCACCAGGGGGTGGTGGTACCTGTAAGAGACTCCGAATCTTAAATCAGCACGGGCTTTAAGCAGGCTTTTTAGTAGAATTGGAATATGAGTTATACCTGGGTGCTCCAGTGTATTTATAGCAGTGTTGAGTAACCTTCCTTGAGATGAGTTTTCTATCTTATCTTATCTTTTTGAGGGTGAGATCACCTATCTTTTGGCCAGCCGCCTTCTAGTAGGTGGTGACTTCTTCTTTCTTTGGCCTTCTTGGGCTTTTGGGGTGATTCGTCCGAGCTCTTTGTGAAGAGGTCGGCAGTAGATCAAGCTATAAAGAAATCGGTCGTTTTGTCTTCGTCCAACCCGGACCCTATAGCTCGGTCCAGGGTATGAACAATTAAGCTCCACCAAAGTTGGGTCAAAATCATGGTTTTCATAAAACTTTACAAAACTTCCATTTTCAAAATATACCAATTCAAAACCTTTTAAAACCAACCCAATCCTTACCAATTCAGCATCAACCATTCTCAACTCATATTTCCAACTTCCACATTCAATCCACCACCTACCAATTCTCAATTTTTATCAATCTCAAATTCTACATTTCCAGTTCCAACAATACTCAAATTCATCAACCATTATGCACACAAATCAATATCCTATACAAATTACATATATCATCAACAAGAGCATTAATCACAACCTCCAAAAACCATTAACCACATAATCAATACAACCCATCTCAACCAATCAACAACATCAACAATTCAATTCCTATCCTAGGGTCACTAGCATAAGTTTTCACAATACATTATATTTTAGATACGAGAAACCGAAACCATACCTTGGTCGATTTTCCAATAACCCCGGAACCCCTTAAATTCACCGTTTCTCAAACTTTCAAGGCTTCAACACCTCACCAACAGATTTCTCAGCATAAAATTCCTCTCCGAGCTTCCAAGACCTCAATTAAGCTCCAAACCACTTACATCTATATTACCTAATACACATCATTGACATCCACACATACAAACTCAATACCCAAACACATATACTCAATGAATTCACTATGGGTTGAGAATTCTTACTATACCCACGGACCAAACGGACCAAGCCTAACAATTCTCACAACTTAATTCGAACCTAAACACCGGAATTACACAAAAATTCAACACCATTACATAATAAATTCAAAAATCAAGGGCTGGGAAACTGGTGAGAAAATGTGACTTACCTCTTAATTAATGTAGTGGGCTTTGTAGAGCTCAACACTGTGGTCGTGTGGCCGTAAACAGTATGGCGATCGGAGCTTCGGATCAAAAGTTATTTGGATTTGATTATGGAGGTGAGGGTTTGTGTTTTTAGAAGGTGTTCTTCCCTTCCTTGCTGAGCATTCAGTGTTTCAGCATGCCTGAGGAGAGAGAAATAAGTTAAAATCATTTTGTTAAGGTGAAGGGTTGGGCCTTGGCCTCAATATGGGCCTAGCTTGCCCGGTTTGGCCTAATCTTTGGCCAAATTCTTTAAAATTAGTGTCAAAATTCTTGTTTTAATTAGCTTTATCACATTAAACTATAAAATCAAATTTCCTAATTTTATTAGATAAATATTAATTTATGAGTTAATTATTTATTAATTATTTAGATTTTATATTCTACCCACTTAAATAAGAATTTTCCCCCACAAAATTCGAATTTAGTTACATGAGAATAGGTGCGGGTAGTCTGTTCGCATTTCTGATTCAAGTTCCCAAGTGTGCTCCTCAATATCAGCTCGACTCTAGACAACCTTGACTAACACAACTTCTTTTCCACGCAGCCGTTTAATATTGGTGTTGTCAATTCTGACTGGAGTCACTTGGAGTGTCAAATCTTCTTTTAACTGGACAGATTCAGGTTTTAACACATGGTTAGCATCAGGAGTGTACTTCCAAAGCTGGGACATGTGAAATACGTCGTGCAGGTTCGAAAGATGTGGTGGTAGAGCTATCCGATACACCACCGGTCCGATCCTTTCAAGAATCTGAAATAGACCGATGTATTGAGGATTCAGCTTCTTTGTTTTAATCGCTTTACCTACTCCTATTGTTGGAGTAACCTTAAGGAAAACATGATCTCCTTCCTCAAATTCTAAGGGTTTTCGCCTCTGATCTGCGTAACTCTTCTGATGGCTTTGAGCAGTGAGCATCCTGTTTCGGATTTTCTTGACTTGTTCAGTAGTTTCAACTATCATTTTAGTCCTTAACAAGCCTTTCTCCCCAGCTTCATACCAGCATAGCAGAGATTGATACTTTCTCCCATACAAAGCCTCAAACAGAGCCATTTCGATGCTTGCATGGTAGTTGTTGTTATACGCAAACTCCACTAGTGGCATATACCGATCCCAGCTCACCAGCTGGTCCAAAACACAAGACCTCAACATATCCTCTAGGGTTTGGATCGTCCTCTCAGACTTACCACAGTTTGAGGATGGTAAGCTGTACTCAAGCTTAACCAGGTTCCAAAAGTTCTCTGAAACTCCCCCCAGAACTTTGAAGTGAAATGGGGATATTGGTCTAAAATTATGTATAAATGTGCTAGCTCTTCCAATGTACAGTTCATACGAATATGTAGAAAGTGAGCCAACTTTGTCAGCCGGTCCATAATCACCCAGACAGTGTCAAATCCAGCTCGAGTCCTCGGCAATCCTGACACTAAGTCCATTGTGATGCTCTCCCATTTCCATTGCGGAACTTCTAAGGGTTACAAGGTCCCGGACGATCTCTGGTGTTCAATCTTTACTTTCTGTCAAGCTAAATACTTTGAAACATGTGTCGCCACATCATTTTTCATACCAGGTGATGCATGAGCATCTTGTTCCCTTTTGCGTATCATTTTCTAGTTGTTTTTAGTTAGATTTTATTTAGTTTTACTTGATTTTAGTGCAAAAATCCTCTTTGGATGCTACTTTGAGTTGTTTTGGTGTTTTTATGATTTCAGGTGAAATTTGGGCGAATTTGGCAGTGTTTTGCGTAAAAACAAAGGAAGAAAGTAGATGATGTCAACCATGACCTCCTTGCATTTTAAGGAACATAACTTGAGCTACAAAGGTCCAATTGACGCGGTTTTAGTGGCTTTGGAAAGCCAACTTCCAGAGGTTTCTAACGATATATAATAGTTTATATGTTTTTTCTGGAATCATTGCCAAATCTGGTGCTAAACACCAAGCCTGGTGTTCAGCGCCCAAGAGGGACAGAACTAGTGCTAGAACTTCCCCCTGCCGGTGTTTAATGCCAAAAACGGGTAAAAATCCTCAAAGGGAGCATCTTTAGTGGGATTTAGCTTTTAATTGTTATATTTTATCATAATTTAGTTATTTTTATTTACAAAAAAAACCTGTTAGGCCTAGAATATATTATTCTATTTTATTTTCGAATCAAATTAGGTTAGTATAAAAGGGAAAAAATCACTTAAGATTCGGATCTTCTTCCTTCGACACGTTTTCAGAACCCTAGTTTCTCTATAAGTCATGAGCACTAAACCTCCTGGTTAAGGTTAATAGCTCTGTTTATTTCTATGGATTAGAACTATTATTCTTCTATGTTAATTAATGTTTTGATTCAATTCTAAGGATTATTTTCGTTCTTTACGTTATGAATTGGGTTGAACGAGAGTATGACCCTTTTCTACTTGAGTTCTTGTGATTCTCGACAGAGTTATCTTGCTTGAACTACAACTTGAAAACAAATTCCTCCTAAATCGCTAATTACATGAACTAATTGGGATATGTGACATAAAATCCTGTTAGCTTTGGGTAATTAGGATTTTTGTGGTGCTAAACTAGTTTTCTGAACTTAACCCTCTAATCGGAATTAAGTGACCACGAGAATGGCAGTTAATGAAGGTTCGAGGAGGTAAATAACTAAGAGATTAGGGTTTAGACATTTACAGTTTATCATAGAATGAATCATACATTGTTAAAATAGTTGGTAAGAAATTTTAATTCGAAAAGATAAACATCTCCGAAATATTAACTGTTTTCTCATATTGTTTTTACACCAAACCTGATTATTTCTTTCTTTATTGCTTATTTATTGTTTATGTGTTTCAACCAACCAAACCCCTTTTTGATTCACTTGACTAGGTCCAACCAGACAACTATTGTTTGCTCAGTCTAACAATCTTCGTGGGTTGACCTTCACTCACCTGAGGGCACTACAAGAAACAATGTAATTATCGACGACAAAAATCGACGGCCAAATTTTCCGTTGATATTTTTTGACGGCTTGGCGTCGATAAAATGAAAAAGAAATTATTAAAATTAAAATATTAAAATCGACGACAATGCCGTCTATTATTTTAGCAACTTTCAACTCCTTGATATTATCGTCACATTGCCGTCGAGATAATGGGTTATAATTGTTTTTCTTTAAAATTGACGGATTAGCTGTCTATTTTAATAATTATAATATCGGGTTTTTTCTGTCGATAAATTTAAACCATGGAGATCTTCTTTTAAACTTAGATGGATAGTGTAAATTTATTATATAAAATAAACGACTAAAATGTTGATTTTTTTTTAACTAAAATCGATGAAGTTACCGTCGATTTTTATCCACAAAAAATTATGCCCGTGTTTATTACCGCGTCCTTTGTTTAGCTCAATTTACCAAACATTAACCCCAAACCTCCAAAGAATCAAAGTTCAGAGTGAGGCTGCTTCTTCTTCTTCTACAATGCCTGAGAGTAGAGACTAGAGACGGAGTCACCATCACGGAGAGAGGCAGAGAGCAGATCAGTAGAGCTTCTTCTTCTTTGACATCTGAGAAAACCCGCCGTCCTCTGCCGGAGAGTAGAGCTTCTTCTTCTTCTTCTTCTGCTCCTCCTCCCCGAGCCCGTCGCCGCGCCATCCTCTTCATGTAAGTTCCTCTCAATCTCTCTGATTATTATATCTATTTTTGCAGTTGTTGTATCTACTATTTTCATAATAAAATTCTTAATTTGTGTTTGTTAATAACAATCATATCAATATTAATGAAACCTAGTTAGCATAATCAATTCATCACATTTCATCAATCGCTTCGTCTCTCTGTGCCGTTGTTGCTACTGGCTTTAATTGATCGTGCACAATCAAAATCAGTGACTCTCTCTCTTTTGTTCTTCAATTGATTTTTTTTCATCAATAAAAAATTTGCTCAGCATTAGATGATTCACTACTTTTCTCAATGATATAGGTTTTCAATTCAAAGATTGACGAAGGAAGAAAGGCATTGCGGGTGTTAAATTTTTCTCTGTTATCCTGTAATTTTGTATTCTTTCTTCATGACTGACATGGATTTATAGGATTTTTCTTTATTTTCGGTGTTAGTTATCTAATTTTTTATTAGGTTAGATTCAATGTGCAGATCAACTATATGTAACATCATTTTATGCTGAAGAAATATGTAAAAAACTTTAGTGTCTTGCAACGCTTTTTACTAGGGATATTAGAGACACTTTAAGCTTCTGCATAAAGGACATGTGAGTTATATACAAAGTTTACTGATCATTTCTTTCTGTTAGTCTCTTACAAAGTTTGCTGATCATTCTTGCACAGCTAAAGTGACTAGACACACGGAAGCAGTGTTAACAAGACACCTTCAGTAAGCTGTTTTGGTTAACAGTTTGTATCATATACTTAATCATTGTCAATCTTAATCAATCCCCGGCAACAGCGTCAAAAACTTGATGGCAGGAAATCACATCCGCACAAACTAACGGCAAGTATACCAGGTCGCATCAAGTAATAAAACTCACAAGAGTGAGGTCGATCCCTCAAGGATTGATGGATCAAGCAATTTTAGTTGGGTGATGAGTCTAGTCAAGCTAATATTGAAAGGAGTTTGGTGAAATTTAATGGACAGAACATAAATTGCAAGAATGTAAATGCTGGAAAGTAAAGGGCAAAAACTTAAATGGCATACGATGTAAAGTACTAGAGAAATAAATGCTGAAAAGTAAATGACAAAAACTTAAATGACAAGAAATGTAAATGAGCTGAATCTTAAATTGCAAGAAAGTAAAGGGCAGAATATAAATGGCGATGAAACTTAAATTGCATGAATTATAAAGGAAATTGGGTGCTAAGAAAACTAAAGCAATAAATCAAAGCAAGTAAAGGAAAATCAAGGCAATCTAAATTGAAGAATATCAAAGGAAAAGATTCATTAGGGATTGGAGATATCATAATCCATCATGAATCAAATGGGTCTCAACTTCCTTCTCAATCATATGAAGTAGATCTATGGTGGATTGTAATTGATTGGGTACCAATTTCTTGGCAACCCAATCTCTCTAAACACAATCAATCTTGCCAATTCCTTCATCTAATTATCATGAGAAGAGGTTAAGCACATTCTCTTATCCATAAGCCACACAAATTCTAAAGACCTCAGTTCCTCCCGAATAGTGTTGGTCAAGAGAATTGTGAAGGATAGAGCTCCAATTCTAATGCCTATGATTCCCCTTTCGGGGCTCACAAAGGCATTCAATAGATTCAAACCCCCTTCCGGAGTGAGTGAATCATAATCAATATAGAAGATATCCTATAGCTACAACAAGCGGATTGAAAAGAAGAAAAATTTTATTCAATCGCGTAAATTACAATAGAGCTCCTTCCCTAATGAAATTGGGGTTTAGTTCATCATTGCTTAGTAAAACAAAAAAAGAAAAAAAGTACATGAAAAGTAAAGAAAGTACAAAGAAAATGCTTTCAGAGCTTCCCAATTAGGGTCCCTGCTTCCCAGCCTTTCTTCTACCTCAAAATCTATCCTATTTATACACTTTCCCAATCAATCTTTAAGTCTTTGGATGCGAGCTTTGGCTTTAGTTGAAGCAAGTTTGGAGTGACTATTTGTGACATTGACAAGGACGTTAGTTCACAAATGTTTACAAGGTTGCATGGGTGCCATTGGGAATGGAAATTGGTGCTGATGTTGGTGACCAACATTTGTGGACAAACAGTGGCTAATGTTCCTTTTAAAATTCTTCAGGAACATTGCCACTGGCACTTGTTCACCAACGTTGGTGCCGCCAATGTTCCCCCTTGTGTGTATGCATCATGCCTTGTGTGTGCGCACAATGCCTTGTGCGTGCACACACTAGCACTTTTTCCAACTCCAATTTGAAGAGTCATCGAAGACGTTGGTGGCAATGTTGGCACACCAACGTTGGCACTCTTTTATCTTGCAATGTTGCCTGCAATGTTGGTGAGCTAACTTTGGCCACCAACATTGCTTTATTGAGCTTGGAACGTTGCCAGGAACGTTGGTGAGCCAACTTTGGCCACCAACGTTGCTTTGTTGAGCTTGGGACATTGGTGGGCAATGTTGGTGAGCCAACTTTGGCCACCAACATTGCTTCCTCTCTCTTCTATCAACGTTTGTGGCAACGTTGGTGAGCCAACTTTGGCCACCAACGTTGCTTTCTTCTCCATAGGCAACGTTTGTGGCAACGTTGGTGAGCCAACTTTGGCCACCAACGTTGCTTCTTCCTACATAGACAACGTTTGTGGCAACGTTGGTGAGCCAACTTTGGCCACCAACGTTGCTTGCTTTCCTTGAGCCAACATTTGTGGCAACGTTGGTGAGCCAATTTTGGCCACCAACGTTGCTTCCTCTGCTTCTCCTCACCCATCATCAACCAAATAAATGCATCAAAGCCTTGCCATAATCACAAGATTTTGCATCACTCATAGCATTAGGTAATTCTTGCATTAATCTCATGAAAATGTACATAATGAACAATGTTTGATTGAATCAAGACATGCATGCAATTCTCATCCAAATGCTTACTTATTGCCTAAGAAAGTGCATGAAACCTAATGAAAACTAATGAAAAAGGGTTGTAAAACTAGCCTAAGATGCCTAGACATCACAACACCAAACTTAAATCTTGCTTGTTCCCAAGCAAGCAGTAAAACATAAGAAAGAATGAATGAAAACAAAGATGAGTATGGGTCCTTATTTATAGACAATCAATCTGGTTCATGGGGTTTCATGCAAGATATCTTTGAAGCTCAACTCTTATTGGTTTTCAGGTTGAGATGTCCCTTGAAGTACTAACTAAGGTGCTTCTATGAAACCTTGTTATTCTTTGATCCTTGGTGCTTACTTTTTGCTTTTTCTTGTTAGAAACTTATTCTTTATTTGCAGCTTTGTGTTCTGTGTTGAAGCAGCTTTTTAAGGTAAGTTTTCAGTTAACACTCCCAACCCAGTTGGCTCAAGGTGTTGGGTGATGAAGCACCCCTCAGAATTACTAACTCAAGCCTCTCCTCACACATACACAACACAGACACTTGGCTCACAATTCAACCTAAAAATATTGATGCCCAGTACCTCTTTGGGTCACTAAATGCTTTGTAGTTAGGTTGCTCTTGATAGTGGATTTTTGGTTGATAATCCTGGGTTAGTTAACCCAAGTTACCAAGTGTTAAAACACTCCTTAGAACCTAATCATCCAAGCAGATCCTAGTACAAAAGCACCACAGGCACGTGTCTTAAGGTTCAAGCTATTGGTGCCTAGCTTATTATAGGTTTCTTTCTTTTTATTGCCAATGTTGGTGCTGGCCATTGGTAGCCCAACTTTGCTACCAACGTTGGCTTTTCTTTCTTTATTTCTTGTTCTTTCTTTCTTCTAAGGATCTTTATTTACAAAGGTTTCATATAAAGCAACTAAGTTCATACTTTAAAGGACATTCTACCCTTCATCTTTATTAGTGAACTAGCTAAGTTTTCAAGCATGCACCACAACTTAACCTTATTCTTTCTCCTACCAAAATGGACTATTACTCTTTCTATTTCACAATTTTTTTCTTTTATTCATGCAGGGGAAACAAAACATACATTCAAGCAAGATGAAATAGCATAAGCACTTAGCCTAGAAAATTGAAATGACAATTAAAGAACAATCACAACATGCAAATGAATATGAACACAAGGTATAATCACACTTCCAATTAAAACACTTCAATCTGGAAATAGTTAGGTGACAATACAACCTCTTGGTGCCTTCATGCTTAGTCCTTCATCACCCTCCTTATATGTTATTCTTTATGATGATGCATAGTCCCTCCAAGAAATTGAATGACTTCCTGCAAAGATATTGGAAGTTGCTTGTCCCCCAAGCACTTGAGACATGGTTAGCATACATGTATGTTTGTAGGCTTCTAAACTTGTTTTGGTGTGTGAACACCAAACTTAATTTCTTGCCAACATCCATAATGCAGTGAATTGGTCGCATGCACATTGTGCTTTCATCAAGTAAACTAACTATGAACTAGAATTTAAACAACTGTTAAGTGGTTTCCATGATTGTTTGGAGTTAATGACTAATTGTGTTCTTCGAAGGGTTGTGATGTGTTTTTATGAAATCTGTGGTGGAATACCATACTTAGCATCACACATTCTCCCTGTTTAAACTCATTTTGGTGTGCAACACCAAAGTTAACTCCTTGTAATGCAGGGAAACCTACTTAACTTCCTTATTGAAACAACTAAGACAAGATAGTTACCTCTGGTTGGGTTGCCTCCCAACAAGCGCTCTTTTATCTTCACTAGCTTGACGTTAGTTCTCTGTTAGGGTGGCTGATGGTCAGTGTCTCAGCTTATCTCCTCTCACTGTAAGCCTCCTTCCTGTGTCTTGATTGATGATTTTCGTATGCTCTAGTGAAAGGATTTTGCTGACAGTGTAATATCCAGCAGAATATGGAGGTGTTTCCAACTGTTGGTAGATCAACTTCACTTTGTCTCCCTCTGGGAACCCTTCAGTTAGAATTCTCTTATTCTTCCACCCTTTATGTCAGGGGCCTTCTTCTTAGTGATCACTTCTGGGAACTCTGTTTGCAATTCTTCCTCAGCTCTTTTATTCTCTTGATCCGTCTGCTTTTCTTCAGTCTCAAGTTTCTTCCCCAAGGGTGAATTTGTGAGTCCTAGAGATGGTTCTTTTGGCTTCTCTTTCCAGTTTAAATCCTCATCCTCAATCCTCATGCAGTCTTTCTTTTCAGCAGGAAGTTGTATCCCTTTGTAGACATTGAGAGTTATTTGTTCATCGTGTGCCCTTAAGATCATCTCTCCTTTTTCTACATCAATAATAGCTCTTGCTATGGCTAGAAAGGGTCATCCCAGTATGATTGAATCACTTCCTTCTTCATCTAAGTCTAGAATCGCAAGATCTACTAGGAAGATAAACTTGCCCACCTTGACTAGAAGGTTTTCTACCACTCCATTGGGTGTGATGAGTGACCTATCAGCTAGTTGCAATGACATTCTTATAGGCTTCACCTCCTCTATATATAGCTTTCTCATCATAGAAAGTGGCATCAAGTTGATGTTTGAACCCAAATCACACAGAGCTTTATCAATTGGTATGTTGCCAATGGTACATGGTATGAAGAAACTCCCAGGATTCTTGAGTTTTCGAGGGGCCTTTTTGAATCATAGCACTGCACTCTTGAGTTAGGATCATAGTTTCTTTTTCTTTCCAACTTCTTTTCCTGTTGATGAGCTCCTTGAGGAATGTTGCATATAGTGGCATTTGTTCTAATGCCTCAGTAAGTGGAAGGTTGATCTCTAGCTTCATAAAGATTTTCAAGAACTTGAGGAATTGTTGATCATTGATCTCTTTGTGCAACCTTTAAGGGTATGGTAGAGGAGGGACATAGGGCTTCACCTCCTCTTTTCGCTTTTGTGGTTGCTTCTCTGAGACTTACTTTCCCTTCTTTGAGGCTTGTGGTTCCTCCTTCTTTTTGGAATCCTTTTGGTCATTCTCTTCATCCTTTGTTCCTTCCTTGTTGGCAACCTTGGTATCATCCTCCAATGTCTTTCCACTCCTTAGTTGTATTGCCTTGCATTCCTCTTTGGGGTTAGGAATGGTGTCACTTGGGAATGTGTTGCTTGGTATTTCAGCTGGCTGCTGCTTAGATAATTGCCCAATTTGCCTTTCCAAATTCCTCATTGAAGCTTCATAATTCTTATTGGCCATTTCTTGACTCTTTATCAGTTTCTCCATCATCATCTCCAAGTTGAAGATTCTTTGGGATTCTTGATGTGGTTGTGGTTGATGTAGGATGTTGATGGTTGATGGAAGTTATTTTGGTTAGTTGAAGGGTTATTTGGTAGATAGTAGGTGAATGGGGGAGGATTGTTTTTTGGTTTTCTATATGGATTATGGTTAGTGGGTTGGTGGTTTTGGTGGTTTGTGTTGCGGAAGTTGCTTGGGTTGGAATTTTTTTGCCATGAATTCTGGTTTTCTCTCCACTTCAGGTTGGGGTGGTTCCTCCATGAGGAGTTGTAAGTGTCCCCATGAAAGTCATTTTGGCCAGAATTTGAGTTGTTCATGTATTAAACTTGTTCAGGCTGCTGCTCAGTGTTATATGCATCATAGCTCTCTTCATTTTGCCCTCACACAACTGGTGGTTAGTTGGTTGTGCTCACTGTGGCTAGTTGTAATCTATCCATCCTCTTTGACATCATCTCTATTTGTTGTTGAAGCTGCTGGTGTATGAGCTTCTTTTGAGCTAAGATGGCATCCACACCTTCAAGCTCATAAATACCTCTTTTGGGAGCTGGTTGTCTTTCCGAGGAATAGAAGTATTGATTATTTACAACCATGTCTATGAGGTCATGTGCTTCTTGTGCAGTCTTCATCATTTGTAATAACCATCCTGAAGAGTAGTCCAATGCTTTTCTTGCTTTCATGGATAGACCTTCATAGAAGTTTTGGAGCTTAACCCACTCACTAAATCTGTCCTCAGGGCATCTTCTAATCAATGCCTTGTACCTTTCCTAAGCTTCATATAGTGACTCTCCATCTAGTTGTCTAAATGTTTGCACCTCAGTTTTGAGCTTGATGATTCTTTGACGGGGGTAGAACTTGGCCATGAATTTGCTAACTAAATCATCCCAGTTAGTAATTCTTTCTTTTGGGAAGATTTCTAGCCAATGAGAGGCTTTGTCCCTTAGAGAAAATGGGAATAGAAGTAGCTTGTAAATGTTAGGATGCACTCCATTGGTCTTGACTGTGTCACAGATTCTTAAGAAAACAAAGAGATGTTGATTTGGGTCTTCAGCAGTACTTCCTCCATATTGGCAATTGTTCTGAACTAGAGTGATAAGTTGTGGTTTGATCTCAAAATTATGGGCATGAACATTGGGAGTAAGGATGCTGCTCCCACAATTTCTTGGGTTAGGGATGGTATAGGAAACTAACACTCTCCTTGGAGGCTGGTCTCCCTCTTCTGACTCTTCTTCTCCTATCACTCCCTTCTCTCTTGCTTCTCTTCTTAGTCTCAAGAATGTTCTCTCTGGTTTAGATTCAAAGGAAGTAGATGCACCTCTTCTTCCCCTTGGCATTCACAACACAAACAAACCGAAAATAAAACAGAACACTCTATTGCTAGAGTAGTGTTAGAGTTAGTAGACACAATGTGTCAAACAGTTAGTAGGCTTCAAAAAAAACAAAGAAAAATGCTTAATCGAGACTATCACCTACTTAATCATTGTCAATCTTAATCAATCACCAGCAATGGTGCCAAAAACTTGATGGCGGAAAATCACATCCGCACAAACTAGTCGTATACCGGGTCGCATCAAGTAGTAAAACTCACAAGAGTGAGGTCAATCCCACAGGGATTGATGGATCAAGAAATTTTATTTGGGTGATGAGTCTAGTCAAGCTAATATTGAAAGGAGTTTGGTGAAATTTAATGGACAGAACATAAATTGCAAGAAAGTAAATGCTGGAAAGTAAAGGGCAAAAACTTAAATGGCATACGATGTAAAGTACTAGAGAAATAAATGCTGAAAAGTAAATGACAAAAACTTAAATGACAAGAAATGTAAATGAGCTGAATCTTAAATTGCGAGAAAGTAAAGGGCAGAATATAAATGGCGATGAAACTTAAATTGCATGATTTAAAAAGGAAATTGGGTGCTGGAAAAACTAAAGCAATAAATCAAAGCAAGTAAAGTAAATTCAAGTCAATCTAAATTGAAGAATATCAAAGGGAAATATTCATTAGAGATTGGAGATATCATAATCCATTGTGAATCAAATGGGTCTCAACTTCCTTCACAATCATATGAAGTACATCTATGGCAACTTTTAATTGATTGGGTCCCAATTCCTTAGCAACCCAATCTCTCTAAACACAATCAATCTTGCCAATTCCTTGATCTAATTGTCATGAGAACAGGTTAAGCACATTCTCTTATCCATAAGCCACACAAATTCTAAAGACCTCAATTCCTTCCGAATAGTGTTGGTCAAGAGAATTGTGAAGGATAGAGCTCTAATTCTAATACCTATGATTCCCCTTCCGAGGCTTACAAAGGCACTCAATAGATTCAAACCCCCTTCCGGAGTGAGTGAATCACAATCAATATAGAAGATATCCTATAGCTACAACAAGCAGATTGAGAAGAAGAAGAATTTTATTCAATCAGGTGAATTACAATAGAGATCCTCGCCTAATGAAATTGGGGTTTAATTCATCATTGCTCAGCAAAACAAAAGAAGAAAAGAAAGTACAAAGAAAATGATTTCAGGGTTTCCCAATTAAGGTCCCTGCTTCCCAGCCTTTCTTCTACTTCAAAATCTATCCTTTATACACTTTCCCAACAATCTTCAAGTCTTTGGATGTGGGCTTTGGCCTTAGTTGAAGCAAGTTAGGAGTGACTATTTGTGACGTTGACAACGATGTTAGTTCACAAACGTTTACAAGCTTGCATGGCTGCCATTTGGAATGGAAATTGGTGCTGACGTTGGTGACCAACATTTGTGCACAAACAGTGGCTAACGTTCGTTTTAAAATCCTTTAGGAACGTTGCCACTGGCATTTTTTCACCAACGTTGGTGCCGCCAATGTTCCCCCTTGTGCGTACGCATCATGCCTTGTGCGTGCGCACACTTGCAAATTTTCCCTTTGTGCGTGCGCACAATGCCTTGTGCGTGTGCACCCTAGCACTTTTTCCAGCTCCAATTTGAAGAATTATCGAAGACGTTGGTGGCAACATTAGTGGAAACTTTGGCACACCAACGTTGCTTTGTTGAGCTTGGCACATTGGTAGGCAACATTGGTGTGCCAATGGCTCACTAACGTTGCTTCCTTTCTCTTCTATCAACATTTGTGCCAACGTTGGTGAGCCAACTTTGGCCACCAACGTTTCTTCTTTCTCTATAGGCAACGTTTGTGGCAACGTTGGTGAGCCAACTTTGGCCACCAACATTTCTTCCTTTGCTTCTTCCTTGCCCTTCCTTTGCTTCTCCTCACCTATCATCAACCAAACAAATGAATCAAAGCCTTGCCATAATCACAAGATTTTTCATAATTCATTGCATTAGGTAATTCTTGCATTAATCTCATGAAAATGCACATAATTAACAATGTTTGATTGAATCAAGACATGCATGCAATTTTCATCCAAATGCTTACTTATTGCCTAAGAAAGTGCATGAAACCTAATGAAAACTAATGAAAAAGTCTTGTAAAACTAGACTAAGATGCCTATGCATCAATGTTACCAGAATGAAATGCCTGCCAAAATTAATTGTACTGGAAACATCCTTGTCCACCCCATAAGGATGCTTTATGTTCCTTCTCAAATCTGAATATAGTCACAACTTGTTAGCAATTTTTGATAGAGCATCTGTGAGCTTGCCAAGGGCTGTAACCAAGCTATCTGTTTGCTCCTTCTGATGTTCTATGGCCAACTGGTAATTCATATTCTGAGCCCCAAGATGTGCTTTCAGCATGTTATTGTTCCTTCTTAGTACTCTGACAATGTTGTGGTTGAAATTTGTGGTGTGTTCACTGGCTCTTCTTATGCCCCTCCTGTGACACACCTCTTTGAAAGCCTAAACCAACAAAGTAGGTGAGAGTCAATCCATGGAAAAATATATCAAACTAAATTCCCAAGTGAATTTTGAGATTCATTACCACCAAGGTCACTTTCACCTTCTCAACAAATCAATAGGCCTTTTTTTTCACTAGTAATGGTGGTTTCTGAGAATTGCATAGTGACTATATTTTTGAAAAACTTGTTAGTGGCAGTAATTTACTCTATACTCATGTTGGTGATAAATTTCCAATGGCCATGGTATATACGAGACTTTGTTTTCATTATTGTTGAAGGATTCCAAATGCCATTTGTGCTTCTTTCTTTTTATTTTTTGCTCAGTGATTGCACTTTGATGTATGGTTCTAGTTTGGTTAGCAGCACTGCATTTAAAACCTCAATTAAATGAAACAAGTGGCAAGTCATTTGAACCAACCAACAAGATTTAAATTTTGAAGCTCTTCATTACACACCATTGATATGTTAGGTCATGGTTTTAAAGCCATATTAGTTACTGCAATGAATTCTTGAACTTAACTTTTCTAGTAATAATATTTACAGGCTAGTGTTACTCTGACTTATAAGAGGTAGAGTGAAATGGAGCAGTATAAAATTCTAGAGAAGATTCGCAAAGGTACCTTTGGTTCTGCTCTTCTTGTCAAGCACAAGCATGAAAAGAAAAAGTAAGGATCATTCCAATCCATATCTTCAGTGTGATTTAAGAATTAAGATGTTATTTCATTGTTTACATATATTCATGTCATATCCTTGTGCTTTAGATATGTCCTCAAGAAGATTCGCCTTGCTCACTAGACGGACAGAGCTCGAAGGTCTGCTCAGCAGGATGTAAATTCACTACATTTTTAACATTTTCCATATTATGTTTTGGCAGGTACTATGAAATGCTTGAGAATTTAGAGTTGATCCTTAATCCTATTCTTGTTCATTCTTGTGAATTTTATATGTGAATTGTAGTTTCATATACATAGAATCCAGAAATGATGATGTCCTTCAAATTTATTAGAGATTAATTAAGATGATTGGTTATGTTTCTTCCTTGGTTTATAGATGGAGCTTATATCTAAAGTTCAAAATCTATTTACAGTGGAGCATAAAGATTCATGGGTAGAAAGGGTCAATCTTTTCTTGACAATCAGAATCTCAATTATATATGTTTGGTAGATTTACTAACAGAGTTATTCATATTCTTTCTTGAAGGGTTGTTTTGTATCTATTGTCTTAAGTTATTGTGAAGGAGGAGATATGTAAGCCATCATTCACATTGAACTCAAGTGTTTGAGGAAGTGAAATCAAAGCATTTATTAAGACAATCCAATTATGAAGCCTTTTTAATAATCTGTTTCTGTTCTACAGGGATGAAGCTATAAAAAAGACAAATGGATACTCTTACATTCTTTAAAAATTAGGAAGATAAGTTAGGATCCTAATCATTTTTCATCTTTAGTGCATTCAACTATTGCTGAACTACAATATTTAATATTTTATATTTTGAATGTTGTGCAAAATTTTGTAGCTGCTATGTATCATGCTTACTATTTTTTTCTAAACAATAATCTAGGATGCTTGTTCGAAAATTGCAAGGAGATTGCAGCGTCTCAAATTGAGAAGGATTCTTCAGTAACAATAATAATAATATTTTTTATCATTAGTAGATTGCAATTTAGACATATTTAAGTCTAAGATTAGTTATTTATTTTGTTTTGAATCTTTATGTTAGAGGATTGTTCATTATTTTGATAAGTTTGTAAATTCATTATCTAATATTTAGTAAAAATTTTATTTCTATGCTTAAAAGTTTATTTGTCTCATTATCTAATATTTAGTGTAAATTTTATTTCTCTATTTAAATTTATTTGTATTAATTGTTTACTATTTTCAAGTAGGAAAAAATAATAAAAAAATATGGCTACTCAAATTGACAGTTATGTTATCGATTTTTTAATTTAAGATGGACAAAAAAATCGATGGCAACGCTGTCGCTTTTTAATTTAAAATGGATAAAATAAAACAAAAAATAGAGGATAGACTTGTCAATAATTTAATAGTTATATCGACGGAGAGTTCATCGATTTTAATAAATAAAATATCAACAAATGTGTCGTCGTTTTTTGATAATATTATCGACAACCAAAGTGTCGCTTTTTATAAATATGTAAAAATCTTAACTCCATATTATCGACACATTGGGTGTCAATTTTATTGAAAAAGTATCGACAGCCCTGCAAGCCGTTGATTTTATTAGATTTTTAAAAGATCGACACATTTAAAAGCGACAGATTTTGCAGTCGATTTTTATTATTATCGATAGCTGATGACTTGCATCATCTACCTCTTTCTCTTATCTAAAAGGGCCATAGAAATAGTGCAATCTCATTCAATTAATGCAATTTCATGAACTAAATCATGAATTTTATGGTACATTGCTTTGAAATAAGTTTTATTTGAATTTCAGGTGAAAAGAACAACAAAAGAAGAAGGAAAGAAGAAGGAGCAGCTGGGCATGTGTGCTGGGCATGCCACTTGGTGCAAGCACCAATGATTTGAATGGGCGTGGCACGCCAGCCAAGGGGCGTGGCACGCCAGTTAGCAAGTCTAGAGAACAAAGTGAAAGAAATTCAATAGGCGTGGCACGCCAGCTGAGGGCGTGGCACACCAGTTATCAAACCCAGAGAAGAAGTCCATGAAGCTTTCAATGGGCGTGGCATTCCAAGGCCAGGCGTGGAACGCCAGGGAGATAAAGCACAATGGGCATGGCACGCCAGCTGTAAACTCCAGAGAAGGGACAATGAGCTTTAGTATTGGCGTGGCATGCCAACTATAATTTCCAGAGAAGCATCCTTGAAGACCCACAAGGGGCATGGCACGCCAGGTTGGGCGTGGCACACCAACTCCATCATCTACATGGGGTGTGCCACTTAAGATCGAAGGCATGGCATGCCAAGGCATTTGAACAGATGAGCATGAAGTAAGCACCAACAAGTGCGTGCCACTTGAGACTTGAGGCGTGGCACGCCAAGTCAAATAATAGATGGGCGTGCCACTTGAGCTCTAGGCATGGCACGCCAAGCTTATAGAACCCAATACCATAATGGGCGTGCCACTTGAGCTCGAAGGCGTGGCACGCTAACCTTGTTCATACCCCGGGCGTGCCACTTGGGCTCAAAGACATGGCACGCTAGTTCATTGGTCCAAAGAGGAAGGACCAATGAATAGGGGCATGCCACTTGGGACTTTAGGCGTGGCACGCCAAGGCAACATGAATAGGGGCGTGCCACTTGATGACTAGGGCGTGGCACGCCAAACTTGCTCATTCCTGGGGCATGCCACTTGAATCCTGCACGTGGCACGCCAGTTTACTAGACCAAAGGGGTTTACTCATGCTTTATCGAGGGCGTGGCACGCCAGACTTGGGCGTGGCATGCCAGTTTAACTATCCAGAGAAGACAATAAAAACCTTATTGAGGGCATGGCACGCCAAGTGTATTTTCCAGAGGAGAAGACAGAAGAGTTCATAGAGGGCGTGGCATGCCAATTCTGGGCATGCCACCCTAGTTCAACATTCTAGAGGAGGATGATCATGTTTTGCTGAGGGCGTGGCATGCTAGTTCTGGGCGTGCCACGCCAGTTCAAACATCCAGAGAGGAAGAAGAAGGAGATCACACTAGGTGTGCCACTTGAGCTCGAAGGCGTGGCACGCCAAGCTAGCTGTATGAGAAGGGCGTGCCACTTGGGAGTCAGGCGTGGCACGCCAGGCCAAGTTGAGGAGCTAGGCGTGGCACGCCACTGATAAACCCCGATTTTGTGGTTTATCTTGTGCTTATTTTGGGGGATTTTATCACCTTTTCTCACATTTATTCAATGAAATAGCATGGTTTTGCAATTCTCCCTTGATTTGTGCTTAAAAGTGAAAACATGCTTTTTAGGCCCTAAAATTGGTGATTTAAATTCACTTTAATTCCATTCGATGCCTTGATGTATTTGTTGAGTTATTTCAGGTTCACAAGGCAAGTATTGGATGGAAGAAGTGAAGAGAAAAGCATGCAAGTGGGAGAACTCATGAAGAAATGAAGGAACCGTAAAGCTGTCAAGCTTGACCTCTTCGCACTCAATCGAGCATAACTTGAGCTACAGAGGTCCAAATGAGGAGGTTCCAAGTGCGTTGGAAAGCTAACATCTGGGGCTTCGAAATGATATAAAATTTCCCATGTGTTACTTCGCGTTCAGGGGCGCGCACGTGCCATGTACGCGTGCGTGCCGATTCTGTCCGTGGCCCACTAAAGTGAAATCGCCCCTAGCGATTTCTGAAGCATTTTGGGCCCAATCCAACTCATTTCTGATGCTATTGAACCCAAGGATTGAGGGGGGAATGAACCAAGTAGTCATAGTTTAGTTTTTCATCATGTTTTTGGGTAGAATTCTAGAGGGAGAAGCTCTCTCTTCTCTCTAGAATTTAGGGTAGTTTAGGTTTAATTTTCATGAATCTCACTTCTAATTCTTGTTTTAATTTAGTTTTCCTTTTAATTTCTTGTTCTTACATCTTAATCTTCTTAGTTTCTCTTGTTCATTTCCATTATTTTGTTACTTTTATGTTGATGAACATTGTTGGATCTAATTTTCTTTTAATGGAATTTAATGTTTGATGTTCTTTTTATTGATGAATTGAGTTGTTGATTTACTTTTCTTGCAATTGATAGTTGGTAGATTTATATTTCTTGCACATTTTACTATGCTTTCCATGTATGCCTTCCAAGTGTTTGATAAAATTCTTGGTTGGATGTTAGAGTAGATTTTGAGCATTCTTGGCTTAGAAAGAGTAATTAGGCAATCTTTAGTCATGAAAACCCAACTCATGTTGGTGATCTAGAGTTGTTAGCTAATATTGTTTCCATTGACGCTAATCTTTTGCTAATTTAATCAGTAAGTTGATTAGGACTTTTGGAATATTATTTCCATTGACGCTAATCTTTTGCTAATTAAATTAGTGAGTTGATTAGGACTTTTGGATTGAGATTAGTTAGTCTTGTTAGACTTTCTCTCATGGAAGATAACCTATATCTTCTTCCAATATTGGAGATGACGTAATAAGATAAATTCTTGTTATTATTGTGGTATGATTGATTAATCTTGTTTGACTTTCTCCCTATTTGTTGGAGTTGACTAAATAAGATGAATTAATCATTGCATGACTAGGATAGAAAGCCTATGATCTCAACACTTGCCATGAATGTCTCCCTTTATTAATTGCTTTCTTTAATTGCTCTCTTTACTTTTCTTGTCATTTATATTTTATTGCCCTCTCACCAATCCAAACCCCCTTACCCCTTTCATAGCCAATAATTGATCATTTCATTGCAACTCTTTGTGAGACGACCCGGAGTCTAAATACTTCGGTTAATTCTTATTTGGGGTTTGTACATGTGACAACCAATATTTTTGATTCGGAGGATTGTTTGTTGGTGTAGAACTATACTTGCAACGAGAATTCATTCAGTTGAGGAAATTCTATACCGACACGATAATTTTCTTAAATCAAAATAGCGCCGTTGCCGGGGAGTTGCAATGGTGTTATATTGTTGGCTATTGTATATATTGTGAATAGCTTGATTTTTGGTTTGCTTGTTGGTTTTGCTAGTTGTAGGACTTAGTTTTCTTTATTTCTTGTTAGCTTTTGTTTTTATTTTCTCTTTCACCATGAATTCTGATCACTTTGGCTATGAGTGTGGTTCAAACTATGTTGTAGGAAATGGAAGCTTCAATTAAGATGTGCATCAAGGATTTGGAGATCAAAGGTGGGAGGAGCCCCAAGCTTATGGACAACCTTCTTGGCAACAACCTCCTCCGGATTCTTGTGGGTATAATCCTAATCCTAATGCATACCAATCTAATGTATGTGATGACCCTTATTGTGATTGTCAACCACAACCACCATATACATATGACCCTTTCCTTCAACATAGCCCTCAACAACCATACTCACAAGCCTCATATCACCAAACCCCTCTATATGATCCTAACCCATATCCACCATACCAACCACCTTGTGAACCATATGAACCATATAAAGAACCACCCCAATTCCACCACCAATACCCTCAAGAACCACCACCTCTATACTATTACCAAGATGAATCACCTCCCATGTATGATAACTTTCAACCACATAATGAATTTCCCTTACCACCACAATCCTCCATGGAAGAACACCCATATCCATCCATCCAAGAGCAAACGGATCATCTCAAGGAAGAAATGGATCGACTTCAAGCAATAATCCGTCAAAAGGAGCAAGAGAAAGCCCAAAGGAAGAATTATGAAGCTATTAAGGCTAACCTTGCCAAAATTAAAGCCAACTTGGACTCATGGGACTCATGCAACAAGCAAAGCATCTCCACAGATGAATGTGAGAGATCAACCGAAGAAAGGAGCATGAAGAAGATTTTAGAATCTCAACATAAGGACAAGGAGATGGGGTATGTCTTGCAACAAGTGGAGGAGGAAGAGATTGTTGAAGAAGAAGAAGTGGTTGAAGAGTTAGAAGAAGTTGAACAAGAGGTGAATTCCAAACTTGAGAGCACTTCTACACCAAGTGACATTGTTGATGATTTTGTGGAAGTTGTTGAACCTTCTGACAATGAGCTTGAATTTGGTGTTGAGGAGGATAATGTGAAACCTCCTAAGCATATAATAAATGATGAAGAATTGGAAGAAGGTGAGCAAATAACAAATCCTCCTCTTGGAGATGAGCCCACACCAACACATGATCCTTTGGTATTTGAGGAATCTTCTCCTCTTGAATTTGAGGTGGATGTTGAGACAAGTTCCACATTACCTCCAAGTTGTGATATGAAGAATGGAGAAGAGCTAGAAGAGGTTGGTGAGGAAGTAATTGGACATGAAGAGCCTTGTCAAGAGGTGAAGGTGGAAGAAGCTTGCCAAGAGGTGGAGGTATTCAAAGAAGAGCACAAGGGAATGGAACTTACAAGACCATTGGGGACGTCCCTTCCTAAGTCGCCATCCAACATAACATTCAAGTGGGTAAAATTCTTATCTCTAATCTTTACTTTCCCACTTGAATATGGTTTGATTGAAAATGATGGGCAACTTAGAGCTCTTTGTGGGGTTAACAACAAAAGGAAATTGAGTAGTGGGTGGAAATGCCAATCAAGGTTCCTTATGGTTGGAAACTTAAAGTTTAAGTGCAATGGTTGGTATAGTTCTCAACTAAAGGGGTCTAGGAAGATGCTTTGGTGTTTACTTGAGAATTCAGATCACTTCTCACCTAATTGGAATTGTGATGATCAACTTGAAGATGGGTGTAGAAATAAGATTTGGGATCTGGGTATATATGAGGATCAATTTTGGGAACCCTTAGCTTGTGAAGGACTCCATCAAGACTTATTGCAACTCATTGGAAATTTTGGAGCAAAATGGAAAACCAAGCATTGGTGGAGGTTCCAAGATGAATTCAAGCACAAGCCACCATAACAAGGAGCTTTCCAAATGTCCAACTTAAGGACTTAAACTAAAAGTGCTAGGTGGGAGACATCCCACCATGGTAAACTCTTTCCATTCTCTTGTGTATATAATCAATGAATGCATTGAGTTGCCATTGTTAGGTAGTTTTCTTCTTTTCATACTTTTTCATGTCTTGCTTTGATTGATTGCTTATTAGATTCATGCTTTAATTAGAATAGTTATTTTTGAATTGCATTTTGCTGATACAAGTGTAAATGAGTTCTTCCCTGATGAGCAGTTGATGACGGTTCACAGAGCACTCTGGTTTGCAGATATTGCCAATTTCAAGGCAACTGGGGCTTTACCTCCAGAAATCAACAAACATCAAAAAAGAAAGCTCATCAATGACGCGAAGTATTTTGTTTGGGATGAACCATATCTATTCAAGAAGTGTTCAGATGGAATCCTTAGAAGATGTATTTCAGAAGAAGAGGGAAGAGAGGTCCTATGGAACTGCCATGGTTCGTGCTATGGAGGCCACTTTGGAGGGGAAAGAACTGCAGCCAAGGTGTTACAAAGTGGATTATTTTGGCCCACCCTTTTCAAGGATGCCAAGGAAGTAGCAAGGAACTACAATGAATGCCAAAGAGCTGGAAACCTACCCAAAAAAAATGAGATGCCACAGAATTTCATCTTAGAGCTGGAACTGTTTGATGTATGGGGAATCGATTTCATGGGACCATTTCCAACCTCATATTCAAACAAGTATATCCTAGTAGCAGTGGATTATGTTTCCAAGTGGGTAGAGGCCGTTGCAACCCTAACAAATGATAATAAGGTGGTCATGAACTTCCTCAGAAAGAATATCTTTAGCCGGTTCGGAGTCCCACGAGCGCTCATCAGTGCTGGAGGAAGCCATTTTTGTAATAGACCACTAGAAGCTCTTCTCCTATGATATGGGGTAAAGCACAAGGTTGCCACACCTTACCACCCCCAAACAAGTGGGCAAACCGAGATATCTAACAGAGTTAAAAAGGATTCTGGAGAAGACTGTAGGAGCATCAAGAAAAGACTAGTCGAAGAAGCTAGATGATGCTCTTTGGGCATATAGAACGACATTCAAAACACCAATCGGAATGTTCCCATATCAACTGGTGTATGGAAAGGCCTGTCATTTACCATTGGAGCTTGAACACAAAGCTCTATGGGCTCTCAAGCTACTAAATTTTGATAGCCTTGCCGCTGGTGAAAAAAGAGTCTTGCAGCTGCAGAAAATGGAGGAGTTTAGATCTCAAGCCTATGAAAATGCCAAGATCTATAAAGAAAAGGCAAAGAAAAGACATGACCACAATCTGACACCCAGGAGCTTCGAAAAAGGACAGCAAGTGCTCCTCTACAACTCAAAATTGAGACTTTTCCCTGGGAAACTTAAATCAAGGTGGTCTGGACCCTTTCTTGTCACAAATGTTTTGCCGTATGGACACATAGAAATCATGGAGGAACGCTCAAAGAAGACCTTCACTATGAACAGACAAAGGCTCAAGCATTACATGAGCAACATGGGGGAAATCCCCAAAATGAAATATCATCTCAACTGATGGAGAAATCGTCGAGCTAACGATGCTAAAAGAGCGCTTCGTTGGGAGGCAACCCAACCTAAGGTAGTTTCCTTTTCATGATCATTTCAATAAAAGCTACAAGTAGTTTGCCCTGTATTGCGAGGAGTTAAGTTTGGTGTTGCACACCAAAACAATCCAAGAGTGAATGTGTAATTCTAAGTTTGGTGTTCCACCAAAGATTTCAGTCAGAATCACACTACACCTCTTCAAGAGCAGATTGCTAGCCCCAACCAATCAGGGAAACCAGTTGACAAGAGTTTAATTTCTAGTTCATAGTCGTTTAAGTAATAAAAGCACATAAGGTTCTCTGCATGTATTTAATCTATTGCATTAGGCAAGGAACTAAGTTTAGTGTCCACATACCAAATCAGGTTCAGAAATTCACAAGCATACATGCAGGCTAACTATTTCTCAAGTGCTTTGGGAACAAGCAACTTCCAATAACTTTGTAGGAATTCAATCAAATCTTCGGGAAAAACAGTGCACCATCATCCAAAGAGGCGAAGAAGGATGCAAAAGCTATGGACGATAACAACAAAGGGATGGCTAGTAGTCACCATTAAAAGGTTGTATTGTTACTTGATTCCATATGCTTGGAAATGCTCAAAGTGGAAGTCTAAATGTATCCCTAATTATTAGTTACTCTTTAGTTTATATCACTAAGATTTAATGTTCGCTTTTCCCTGCCTTTGTCATAAGTGTGTTGTTTCAAGTTACCTGCTGCATTTTCACCTTGCTTACTTGTATGCTTGTCCTTTAAGTCAAATAAAAAGAAATGTTATGAAAGACCAGAGTGAGGTTTAAATTGTGGAGTAAGTTCTTAAGCTTGTGGTGTAGTAAGCACTTAGCTAAGTTGGTTCACCAAAAAGGTAGGAAGGCAACTATCTATCCTGAATCATATGCTTGAAACACACCCCATGAGACTAGCTAAATAACAAGATCCTAATAAGAAAAGGGGAAAGAAAAATGAAAGTTGAGAAATAAAGAAAAAGAGTAAGAAATAAGGTTAGGCACCAAGGGTTGAATCTTGAGGCATGTGTCTATGGTGCTCCTGTGTAAAGGATATACTTAGATGAATAAGCTCTCAGGGGTGCCTTATCACTTGGTAACTTGGGTTAACTAACCCAGGATTATCAGCTGAAAGTCCACTATCAAGAGTAACCTTTGCTACAGAACACCTAGTAACCCAAAGAGGCGCTGGACACCAAGGTCTCAAGAAGGAAAATAACAAACCATGTGCCTGTGGTGTGTATGTATAGAGGAAAGAGACTTGAGGGAGTAAGTCCTTAGGGGTGTCTTAACACCCAGCACCTTGGACCAACTGGTTCGGGAGTGCTGACTTAAAGCTTATCTTAAAGAGTCGCCTCTCACAAAGCACCTAGTCTAAGAACACAATTAAACCCTGAAAAGATAAAGGGATCAATGAATAAAAGTCTCATAGGGTGCTATCAAGTGAGTATTCCGGGGCATGATAAAGGTCTGAAAGCCAGCGAAGGAATGAACCTAAGTTGCTATGCATGAAACCCCATAAAACCAAGGACATGACTTCCACAATAATGACTCATTTCTCTTGTCATTTCATTCATCATTCTCATGTTTCAGTACTTGCTTAGGGACAAGCAAGCTTTAAGTTTGGTGTTGTGATGCCAGGGCATTTTGGCCAGTTTCACTGACCTTTTCTTTATTGTTTTAGGGTAGTTTCATGCATTTTCTTAGTTAATAAGCAAGTTTTGGGTAGATAATCACTTACATCTTGATTCAAGCAAACATCGTGAATTTTATTTGATTTTTTGAGAATTATGCATGAATTGAATGATAAAATGGATGATGCATGATTTCACGAGTTAGAACCTAACTTTGATGCACTTTACTTGCTTGATTTTAGGACAAAGGAAGCAAGGAAGATGCCACGTTAATAGCCACGTTAGTCTAACTAACGTGACCATTAACGTGGAATGGGAGCTAGCTTGCAACGTTAATGAGAAAAGTGATCGCCAATAATGCCTTCGTGAGCCATCATAACCCACGTTAGTTGCCACGTTAACTACATTAACGTGGAAGCTAGCGTGGAGGAAAAGTAAAGCTCCAGCGTTAGTGGTAAAAGTGAATACCACTAACGTTGGAAAAAGGGGCACACTTAGCCACGTTAAGAGTCACGTTAATTACATTAACGTGAACTCTAACGTGGAAGGAACAAAGAAGTGCCAACGTTAGTGACAGTCACCTTTGTCATTAACGTTGGACCAAGCCACCATTAGCCACATTAGTTGCCACGTTTGTTGCCACGTTAGTAACATTAACGTGGAAGCTAACGTGGAGGAAAGGAATGATGAGCCAACGTTAGTGACAGTCACCTTTGTCACTAACGTTAGAGATGGCAATCACCACCACGTTAGTGGCCACGTTAATACAATTAACGTAAGGCACTAACGTGAGAAGGGTCGTTCGGAGCGTTAGTGACAAAGGTAAGTGTCACTAACGCTCTCGAGGCTGAGGCATGCCAACGTTAGGAGTCACGTTAGCTACACTAACGTGGACTCTAACGTAGGGAGGAAGGGCAACAAGCAAACGTTATTGGAAAAGGTGAATGCCAATAACATTTGCGAAGGACCAAGAGGCAACGTTAGTTTAACGTGGACCATCTTGGGTTAGGAACGTTAGTGAAAAAGGTTATCGTCACTAACGTTCTCGAACCCACATTTTCACTTAACGTTAACACCACTAACATCCTAACTAATGTCCATGCCTTACTCACACTTTCTCTGCAAGCAAAGCTGAGCCTACTGAAGACTGCAACTGCTTCAACTAAAGACCCAAAGGCCCATATCCAAGACTTGAAGAGCCAACTAGAAGATCAGAAGAGTAGTATATATAGGAGTAGTTTTGAACTAGTAAGGAAGCTTTTGGCATTTTGGAGAACTACACTTTGTATATTTTACTTTCTCTGCAACTTCTAGTTTTAGTTTTCATAATGTACTTTACACTTATTCTTTCCATTCCCAGAGCTATGAACAACTAAACCTCTTTCATTGGGTTAGGGAGCTCTGTTGTAATTTGATGGATCAATAATAGTTTTCATTATTCTTCTTCTTTCTTTTCTCTTGATTTTACTAGAAAGCTTTCAATCTTCATCCTATTGGGTAGTTATCTTGGAAAAGAAGCTATTCATACTTGGATCTCTTCGGACCTTGGAAGAGGAATGAAGAGATCATGCTAGAAATGCTTTCTCATGTTGGACCAAATTGCGGTTTGGATGGATATGGTGACATATAATCCTACCAATACTTTGATTTCGGAATACATGTGGTATAATTAGTGACTATACTTCATTTCTTCTCATGAACAATTAGACCAAGGAATTGGCTATTGATCAAGATTTGAGAGATTGGGTTGCCAAGGAATTAGAATCCAATCACTTAAGATTGCCAAGGAGATCAATGAATGCATTGATTGAGGAAGAGATGAGAATGAACTTGATCCGGAGAATACAACATCTCCTGAGCCCAATGAATCCCCCATTTCTGATCTTACCCATTCTCTTTACTTTCTGCCTTTTACTTTTATGTTCATCTTCCCCATTCCCCATTTAAGATTCTGCAATTTACTTTCCGTCATTTACATTCAGTCCTTTATTTCCAGCAATTACATTTTCTGCCATTTACTTTCCCACCATTTAATTTCCTGCAATTCTCCAATCAAATTCTGCTTAGCTCATCTAGAACATTCCTCCAATTAAAGTTGCTTGAACAATCAATCCCCGTGGGATTCGACCTCACTCTATTGTGAGTTTTTACTTGACGACAATTCGGTATACTTGCCGAGGGAAATCTGTTGAGAGACAAGTTTCCGTGCATCAGGTATGAAGGCTACTGTGATTCTTCTGGTTACAATATTCTTTCTCGTATTGAAAAATAAAAGAGATGGAGAAAGGAAGATAGGGAGCGACGAAGGTTGGAAGTGGAAGAGAGAGGTTAGGAGTGATAAACTGTCATTAATGCTGAGTGAAAACCTTCTCTTTTAAAGCAAAAACCATAAATGAAACGTTTTTTAAAATTTTGAATTTTGAAACAATGAAATATGAAAAGACAAGTTTGATGAATGATAAAAGATTAAAACTGACATGACTTGATATGGAATGGATTGACAGCGAAGGATTTAAAATAAAAATATTAAAGGAAATTTATAATTTAAAAATAATAAGCCCATATCATGTGAATAAAGGTTTGTCTTACATAGGCCCAAATGGCGGTGACAGCACGCTGGGCTATTGGGCATAGATTTTCATTAATCAATCCAGAAATTTTCTAGACTCTGTACAAGCCATCTTTTGAAGATTTCATCACTTGCCCAGTTTTGTCTCCCTGCTACATACGAGATAAAACAACACAGAGACCAGAAAAATATTATTAAACAACAGAATCAATATCAATCATTCCAAGTTCAGTTCTCAACTTGCAAAATTTTTCTTTACACAGTGGCTTAGTAAAAACGTCAGCCAATTACTCTTTGGATTTTACAAATTGAATATCAATAGTTCCCTTATGCACATGTTCTCTAATGAAATGATATCTCACTTCAATGTGCTTGGTTCTTAAGTGCAACACAAGATTTTTTGAGATATTTATTGCACTCATATTAATTTTCATTTTGTAATCCTCAAGTTGAGGTTTTAAGCCAAATAAGTTGTGAACAACAAGCAGATGCAGAGATGTATTCAGCTTCGACTGTGGATAAAGCAATAGTGGCTTACTTTTTGCTTGACCAAACATTTAGAGAATTTCCAAGAAAGCAACACATTCCCAAAGTGCTTCTTCTATCCACTCTATCAACCACATAATCTACATTACAGTACCCTACTACACAGAAAACATTAGTTCTAGGATACCATAAAGCGAAATCAAATGTGCCTTTTTTGTATCTAATAATTCTTTTAACAGCTGAAAGATGTGATTCTTTTGGGTGAGATTGAAATCTAGAGCATACACCCACACTTTGAACTATGTCCGGCCTAGAGGATGTAAGATACATGAGTGATCCTATCATTCCTCTATACCTAGTTTCATCAACATCTTTATCATTCTCATCCTTGTCAAATTTAGTATTTGGATGCATGGGAGTACCCATTGGTTTGGAGTTTTTCTAAACCAAATTTTTTTATTAATTTCTTGGCATATTTTCCTTGGTGAATAAAAATGCCACTAGGAGTTTGCTTGATTTGAAGTCCAAGGAAGAATGTTAGTTCTCCCATTAAACTCATTTCAAACTTACTAGTCATTAGATTTCCAAAATCTTTACACAGGGATTCATTAGCCAATCCAAACACAATATCATCCACATAAACTTGAACAAGCAAGAGATCATTATTAGATTCTTTAATAAATAAAGTAGTATCGGTAGTACACCTTTGAAAATCATTTTACAGTAAGAAGGCACTAACCCTTTCATACCAAGCACTAGGAGCTTGCCTAAGGCCATAAAGAGCCTTGGATTGTTTAAAAACATGATTAGGAAAATCTTTGTTTTCAAAATCGGGGGGTTGAGCTACAAAAACTTCTCTATCAATAGACCCATTCAAAAAAGTATATTTAACATCCATTTGAAACATTTTAAAACCTTTGTGGGCAGCATAAGCAAGTAGTAACCGAATTGCTTCCATTATTGGTACTGGTGCAAAAGATTTATCAAAATTAATTCCCTCTTCTTGATCATAACCTTGGGCCACTAATCTAGCCTTGTTACGAACAACACTACTATCCTCATGATACGGAAAAATTATACAATGATTCCACCGGCAAGTATTTCGAGTTGTAATTAAGTAATAACTCACTTTGAGTGAGGTCGATCCCATAGAGATTGATGGATCAAGCAACTTTAGTTAAGTGGATATTCTAGTTAAATAGACATTTAATGAATTTTTTTGTATATTCAACAAGTACAATAACAAGAAAAGTAAAATGCATAGGAATAAAGAGCAATGGAATTTAAATGACTGAAAGTAAAAGCTGAAGGTAAACAATTGGAAAGATTAAGAGAAATGTAAATGTAAATGGTAGAAACTTGAATTCCAAGAAACTAAAATCAGAAATTTAAATAGCAAAGAAATGTAAATTGCATAATTGTAAAGGGTATTGGGATAATGAGTATCAAATTAAATTGGCAATTTAAGAGAATTAAGATGAAAAATGATAATGGGTGATATCATTAGGGATTGGAGATATTTTAATCCTTCCTGAATCAATAGTTTGTCATTTCCTTCTCAATCATGTGAAATAGATCTATGGTAGATTATAAGTAATTGAATTCCAATCTCTCAGTAATCCAATTTCTCTTGTCATAAACAATTGTCAATCTCTTGATCTAACTGCTCATCAGAAAAGATGAAGCTCAATTCCTAATCTTAATGCCACACAACCCCCAGAATTTCAATTCAAAGAGATTATATCTCACTTATCTACTAAGAATGTATCAATCAAGAGGGTTATGAGAGACAAATTTCAATCTGAATTTCATGACTCCTTTCTCAAGTTCAACATGAAATTCAAGTAGATCCAATCCCTCTCTCGATGGTGATTAGGTTTATAAAGCACAAAGATTTTCTCTAAGATAAACAACACTTGAATTGAGAAGAAGAAAATAAGTATTAATCCATTGAAACTAAAATAGAGCTCCTCCCCCTATGAATTGGGGTTTAATGATTCATAGCTCAAGTACAAAGAAAATTCCAAACTGGAAACTAAACTAAGTATCCAAAAATAAGAAGAAAAAGAGAAGTACAAGCAAGAGAGATGAAAGTAAAAGTGATATAGAGTGTCCCAAAAATCCTTTCCTATTTCGAAGTACAACCTATTTATAAAAATTTTCTAGCTCCTGAGGTGCACCTTCAAATCTCTGGAAGTGGGCGTTTCAAATCTCCAGTCGGACCCCTTTTGTGTACTTGGCATTGGTAACAGGGAGTTGGCATTAGTGGGTTGACGTTAGCGTTGCTAACGCTACAAAAATTCTGCTCCCAGCATTAGCTTCACCAATGCTATTCTTCATCTATGCGTACGCACCACTGCACGTGCGTACGCACCATTGTAAAATCTGCCCTTGTGCGTAAGTATTCTGTCCCATGCGTACGCATGCCTGCCATATCTCCCTTTTGTGCGTACTCACACTGGGTCGTGCGTACGCACCACGGCCAATTTCTCCAATCTCAAGTTCGAAAACTATCGTAGGCATTATTGGGCATAGCATTATTGTTAATAACGTTGAAGCATACATGCCAGTTAGGCCCTGGCATTGCTGGAGTGGCGCTAGTGCTACTAACGTTGTGCCTAGCGTTACTGAAGCTAGCGTTAGTGTTACTAACCCTACGTTGCATGGTGCTTGTTGAGCTTGGGCGTTGTTGGGACAGTGTTGGCCTTGCCAATGCTCCTATCTCTTCGAGTCTGGCGTTATTGGCCCAACGTTAGCGCTGCTAACGCCTTTTAATATCTTGCATGGCGTTTGTGAGGGTCAAGTTGGTGCCAATAATGCTGCCACCATCTCTCTTTGCTGGCGTTTGTGAGGCTAGCATTAGCGCCAATAATGGTGCCACGATATCTCTTTTCTGGCGTTTGTGAGGCTAGTGTTAGCACCAATAACGCTCTCCCCTGGTGTTTGTGGCATGCATGTTAGCGTTGCTAATGCTCTCCCCTGGCATTACTGGCATGCAACGTTAGCATTGCTAACGCTCTCCCTTGGAGTTTGTGACATGCAATGTTAACGTTGCTAACGCTCTTCTTCTTGCCTTTCCTTGTTTTTTCTCTGCTTCACCTGTCATCAACCACAACAATTGCATCAAGGTTTTACCATTCCATGAACAATCACAAGATCTTTCATTGATTTAAAAGCAATATCATTTTCTTGAATTATTTTCATGAAATTGACCACAATTCAACTAGTAGTTGATGCATTAATGCCTGAAGAAATAAGTCATCCAAAAGCTTGTTTATTACAAGGAAAATGCATGAAACTAAGGTAAAACAAACTAAAATAGCTCACTAATCTATCTCAGATGTATATGCATCACAACACCAAACACAAAATGTTGCTTGTCCTCAAGCAAAGAGAAAAAGAATTCTGACAAAAATAGAATATAGGAATTGAATTAATCAATTAAGAGTGAGTCTTTATTAGAGCTATATCATTATCCTACTTAATGGAGTCACTATTCCTTATGAATTTAGTCATGGCTTCTCTCTGTATGAGCTTACTTAGTTGACTTTGTGAGACTTCCTTCTTATTGTATTATTGTATTATCCTTAACATGTTTTCTCATTTCTTTCAGGGATTCCTTTCTTTATTTAGGCTAAGTATCATGTCTTAAGTCGGCTTTTAAAAATAAGCTTTCAATCAACATTCCCAGCCTAGTTGGTTTAAAGTGTTAGGTGTTCAAACACCCCTTCGAAAATACTTGCACAAGCCTCATTCCCTAACACATTCATACCACAGGCATATAACTTGAAAAAATGTCTCTGGATAGTGGTGTCCAGTACCTCTTTTGGTTGCTAAGGTTTTGTCACAAGGTTACTCCTGATCATGGGTTTTCAATCGATAATCCCGAGTTAGTTAATTCAAGTTACCGGGTGATAAAGCACCCCTATGATTTACTTGCCCAAGTACATCTGTTCCGAGGGTTACCTGAAACTGTAGGTCGATCTTGGATGAGATCTTCTGTGCTGGTCGGCGATGATGTGTCCAATTAGTGGGTGGTGGCTGGAGCCTCCGTGTCCGACTTGTTGGACTTGTTGATGATGCTGATCCTTTGTCACCGGAGGGTGGTGGTACCTGGAAGGGACTCCGATGCTTAAGTTAGTAAGGGTGTTAAGCAGGTTTTCAGTAAAAGCAGAGTATGAGTTATACCTTGGTGCTCCAGTGTATTCATAGTAGTGTGGAGTGACCTTTTCCGGAAGATAAGATAGTTATCTTATCTTATCTTTGACTAGAGTTTATCTTATCTTCAAGGGAACCGCCTTTATCTCTCTAGGCTTGGGCTCCCTTTGGATTTGGGTTGTGTTCTTATGTTTGGGCCCTTATTTGGGCTTTCCTGGTGACTTGGCCGAGCTATTTAAGAAGAGGTCGGATGGTTCTGACTCGAAGAGGTCGGTCAATTCAGCCCGGGTCGGACAGTTCGACCCAGGGTATGAACAGTGCCCCTGCTCGAGCGTGGTCTTCCTTTTGAGGTCGAATCCAAGCTTAGGATTTTAATCCTTTTAGAAGTCGTGCTCGAGCATTGTTGATTTCTTCTTTGTAGAGTTTTCCTCTGAATACGGAACGTTTTTCTTTTCCTTTATCCTTTGGGAACGCGCGTTTCTTTGCCTTAGAAATGTGCGAGGGTTTTTAATAACCATTAACTCTTCTTTTTTGCCATTTTTCCCTCTTTTTCATTTTGAATTTGAACTTTCAAAAGATTTTGCTTCCGTTTCTTCTTCTTTTCATTTACTTTAACTCCATCCTCTCCCTTCTGTTTTTTCTGGCTCGCCTGGGACTTTTGTTTTCGCATTTTCACGCTCCTCTCTGTGGTGCCATTGGTGGTTGTTGCTGCTTCACTTGTTCGAAAGGTGATCCCTAGTCTCATTTCCTGTCTTCAACCTTTTCAGCGTTCATTGTCTCCTTCTTTTTGCAGGTTGGTTTTCTTTCTTCTGCTTTCATTTCGCATTATTTCATGTTTGAAAAGTTTTGATCTTTGTTTTATGAAAGCTTGAATCTTTTTGCTTTTGTCGTGTATCTGGTCAAATGTGTGCCCTGAGAATTCCTTTGCTGTGCATGACTTTTTCGTGCTTCCTGCTAGTTAGGGTTTTGACTGCTGATATTATCTCTGATTGTATCTTCTTGATTTGCGCCTTTAATGATTTCCCTTTTGAAATGTTGAATCGTCTGACTTTGAGAAAAGGTTGTGCCCTTGATGATTACCTGTTTGCATGTTTAGATGTTTGATATTTTCTGATAGGCTGTAAAAAGTGATGACTTTGATAGATTATTTTGTGTTTTTCTTGTGGGATGTCGCTGTCGAAAAGAGGGGGTTGCTTCCTTTGTTTTGAGGGATGTAGGTCATAGATTTTTCCTGAGTTCCTACTCTGTTAGTGCCTCCAAAGGATGCCCCTGGACCTTGGGTTGTGTCCTGGGGTTTCCTTTTGCTATTGTGTTTGTTTTCGTCTGAGCTGTTTTCTTTGTTATGCCCGAGTTGTTTATTTAGTAATCCTTCTCTCTTTTTCTTTTATGTAGGACTAGTTGATCATGTCTTCTTGCAAAAATATTGTTGAGACGTCTTCCAAGGTCCCTGAGGGTATGTCCGACTAGTTGGACTCCCTCGTCCTGATGTGTGTTTCCGTAATTAATTCTGAGTATATCGTGGAGCTTAGAAAACATCACCGGGTCTGTAGTAGTAGTGATCAGGAGAAAAACTATGAATTGGTGGCGCCTGATTTTGACGAAAGCGTTTGATTTCCTTCTTTAACCCAGGGGAAACGCCCCTTCTTTTATGTGTACGACTTCTTTTTCAACCAAATGAACATCACCCTTCCTTTCACCTCCTTTGAGACCGACTTGTTGTGGTCGTGTAATGTAGCTCCATCCCAACTCCATCCGAACTCATGGGGCTTTATCAAGATCTTTCAGTTGCTTTGCCAAGAATTTGACGTCAAACATTCTCAAACTCTCTTCCTTTACCTCTTTGTGTTGACCAAACCTGGGACTACTAAAAAGAAAGCTTCTTTGATTTCTTTCAGGTCTGCCCAAGGACAAAAAATTTTTTCTATGTATGATGAGTCTTTTAGGGATTTTAAGAACTACTTTTTTAAGGTCCAGGCTGTTGAAGGAGCCCAGCCTTTCTTTTTGGATAAGAATGGTGAGCCCAGTTTTCCTTTAGAATGGCAAAAGAATGTAGTGGTTTGGGAGATGTTGGATGAAATTAAGCAAGTTTTTGTAACTATGTTGGAAGAGAACTGGGGGCAGCCTCCCCATCTTGATACAAAGAAATTTTTAGGAAATCCCTCACTTCTCCGAGCTGAGCTGGGTAGGGGTCAATGATAAACCCATATTTTATGATATATTTTGTGTTCAATTCAAGTGATTTATTCAACCCTTCAACCACTTAGTCATGTGAAATTGCATAGTTTTACTTTCCCTTCCTTATTATGTGATATATGTGAAAAACATGTTTCCTATGCTTTAAAAATAATTATTTTAATTACCTTTTATTACCATTCGATGCCGTGATTTGTGTGTTGAGTATTTTTAGATCTCCTAAGGCAGGAATGATTTAAAGGATGGAAAGGAAACATACAAAAACGGAAGAAAAACACAAAATGGAGTTTTTGAAGAAACTGGCAGCGACGCAAACGCATGGACGACGCGGCCGAATGCTTAGCACAAAAAGGCAGTGACGCGAACGCATGACTGACGCAGACACGCGCCTTGAGCAGAACGCAGATGACGCGTACGTGTGACTGAAGCGAACGTGTGATAAGGAAAACTCTAGATGACGCGACCGCGTGACCCACGCGGACGCGTGACATACGCCACGCACTAGAAACAGCAGAAAACGCACCCTGCGATTTCTGAAACCCTTTTTGGCCCTGATCCAAGTACAGAAAGCACAGATTAGAGGTTATAAAATGGGGGAATGCATCCATTCCTGGAGAGGCCCTCAATTATTCACTTTTCATAGTTTAGATGTAGTTTTTATAGGGAGAGGTTCTCTCCTCTCTCTTAGGTTTTAGGATTAGGATTCCTCTTAAAGGATTTAAGATTTCAACTCTTCATCAAGTTCCATATTTCTTTTACTTTATATTTCTCTTTTACTTTCAGATACTTTAATGCTCTCATTTAATTACTTATGTTGCCAAATTGGCTTATGAACCATTCATGTTAGGATTTTCATTATTTAATATAAATTGAGGTATTTCAGATTTATGATTCTTATTTAGCTTTTTATATTCTTGGCTTAAATTGATTAATTGGTAACTCTTGAGTTGTCAAACTCATCGTGATTGATAATTGTTATCTTTGCTGATTGATCTAAATTCCTATAACTCTAGTCTTTCCTTAGGAGTTGACTAGGATATTAGGTGTTAAATTGATTTATCCACTTGACTTACCTTCATAGTTAGACGTTGACTTAGTGGGAGCAAAATATAATTCTCATCACCATTAATAAGGATAACTAGGATAGGACTTCTAAGCAATCAAAGATGGATGGAGCCAAGAGGCCCTGATCAACCCTTTAGGCAACAACACCCTCCATAGTATCATGGGCAAGGACCACTCTACAATGCATACCAAGCTGATAGACATGGTGGACCCCCTTGTAATTACCAACAAGCCCCACCCTGTGCTTATAGACCATCCTCTCAACGTAGCTTCGAACCACCACACTCACGAGCTCCTTTTTACCATTCACCAAGATCTGACCCTTATCCACCACAATTTCAATCCAATTACTCCTAAGAACCACCACATTCTTATTTTGACCCCTCTTCCCCAACCAATGAACCCTCATACCCACCCCAACCTTCGTGTTCTTCTTCAAGGGCAAGCGAGGATGCAAAAGGGTGTATTGGAACACACTACTGCCTTAACTGAGGTAGTGAATATAATAGATTCCTGACATCTAAGCGCTCAAGATACTCCCATGGCTGCATATGGATAATCAAAAGAAGAGCGTAGCATGAAAGAGACAGTAGAAACTTTGGTTGACAATGAGGAGCATGGCTTTGTATTGGAACAAGTGGAGGAAGCCATGATAGCTGTAGAGGAAGAAGTGGTTGAAGATTTAGGAGATGCTGAACCTCCATTGGAATCGAGAACTGTAAAGGATTCTGCTGAGAAGTTCGAAATTGATGCCAAAGAGGACAGTGCACAACCTCTAAAGCATATACCTTGTGAAAAATTGGACAGAACAGACCAAGAAGTTAATTCCATAGGCAGTGATGATCATGCATCAAGCTCTCCTAGTCATGAACTTGCATCCGCAACTAAACTCCTTGAGCTTGAAGAACCTTGTCCAAGTGAATACGAAGATGACGTCGAGGTAGATTTCTCTCAACCTCCAACGTATGACTTGAGTGACGAGGAAGACATAGAAGACTTTGATCAGGACGCAGTTGCAGTTGAAAATTTTGCAAAGAAGTGGAGGAATTCACAGATGAATGCAAGGGAGTAGAGCTTATAGAACCACTGGAAACACCTATCCCAAGGCCATTACCACCTAAAACAAGCTTCAAGTGGGTACAATCCTTAACCTTTATCTTTACTTTTCCACTTGAATATGGTTTGCTTGAAACAGATGGCCAGCTTAGAGCTCTCTGCGGCTTTAAAAACAAGAGGGAAATGGCTCGTGCTCAGAGATGGTGTGCAAAATTCAATAAGGTTCCACGCTTTAATTCGAAGTGCACGGATTGATACCAAGTTCAATTGAATGGGTCTCGGAAAACGTTTGGTCATCTTGGTGAGAATACAATTTCTAAACCGCCTGGATGGAAAAATTTAGGTCACGACAAAGGCGGATTTAAAAGCAAAGTTTGGGATCCTGGAATATATTCTGACATTCGTTACCCCGGGAGCCTGAGAACCTGTTTGAAGCTGCTCAACAGCTTTACATGCCTAGTTTGGGACCCCGGAGGTTGTTGGCATTCCAAACATTGGTGGAGATTTTTGGATGAATTTAAGCATAAGCCACCATAACAGGAAGCTCATCAAATGTCCAAGTTAAGGACTTTAACTAAAAGTGCTAGGTGGGAGACAACCCACCATCGTATGGTCGTTTCTTTTTCAATTTTATTTCGTTTTGTTTGTTTTTATATTATATTATTTTCATTGGACCTGAATATTATTCATTAGCATTGCATACTGCATAATTGCATAATTGCATAAAAAAAAACCTCCCACACATCCGCATCACTCACGCGAACGCATGATATGGAAATCGGCGTAAAAATCCAACGCCCAGAAATCTGGGCTGGAATGGTGTGGCAAATGTGCGTTTAGCACAAAATGGCCCACGCGTTCGCATTCCTGACGCGAACGTGTCACTTGCAAAAACACTCATTCCACGCGAAAGCGTGAGCGACGCGTCCGCGTCACGTGGATTTTATGGTCCCCTAAATGGAGACAGAGAGTTGCACTGAAACGACGCTGGAATTGTGCGTTTAGCACAATTTTCAGCGACGCCTCACGCGACCGCGTCATTCATCTTTTACCCATTTCATGCGACCGCGTCAACCACGCGACCGCGTCAACCTTATTTCACCCTAGCCACGCGATCGCATGCCCCACGCGTTTGCGTGGATTCAAATCCACTAACCCCCAGTCACGCGAAACCCTAACCCCATCGCGCCCCCATTCTCTTCCCCCGCAACCCCCCTCTGCTCCCTCTCTGCTCCCCACCAAAACACCACCACCCCCAACCACCTCCGACCGCCGCACCACCCCCAACCACCCAGACCCACAGTGACGCCCACCCCCCTCCTTCTTACTCCCCTCTCCTTCTTTTTTCTCTTCTTCCCTCCACCACCGCTGCCCCCTACCACGGCCAGCCTCCACCACCACGCCACCAGCGCTGCCTCCCATTACAGCCCCGACCATCCCACTGCACCGCCGTGCCCCCTTCCATCACCACCACTTCCCCACCGCCATCTCTCTGATCCCTACCTTAGTTCATACACATACCAGGTTCCGCCGAACGCTACTTTTCTATCATTCGTAGTTAGTTGCATATTTTTCAGTTTATGTTCAAAATTAGGCTAGTTAGAGATGCATGTTTGTAGTGGATTCTAGGTGGTTAGGTAGCTAGGATGTGGTTAGTGGATTTAGGCCTGATAATTGCGCTGTACTTGCTGCTTGTTTTACCTATTCTACAATTTTGGTCTGGCTGTGATGTTAATACTGTTCATATGCTGTTCTTCACTGTTTCATGCTGCTGTTCCATTGCTCTTTCATGTTCATATTACTTATGTGTATTTGCAGCTTTATTTTACTTTATATGAACTGTTTTGCCTGTTGTTTATTACCCGGGAGCATCCAATTTTAGCCGGAATGTTGCTCAATTTTCTGCAAATTGTTTCCTTCTCATTCATGTGTTGGTTTTGGAAATTTAGAATTTTGCTTTACTTAGCTTTTACCAAACCAATTCATCAATGCACGGGCCAGCATTTTTATTCCTTTCGATTTCCTGGTTAATAAATTGCATTATCGATGATTAGATTTTAATTTTTTGCTACTAATGCATCTATATGATTATCATCAACAACCTGATTTCCTTGCTTGAATATGAGTTGACTGTTGCTTATAATTGTGAAATTCTTGTTACTTAGAAACCGATCATCATTCCACTTACTCTGACTTTCTTTTTACTAACTCACTGATTTCCACTTTCTAACCTCTTTCTCAATCCTAACCGATCTAACTTTCAAACTTCTCTTTTTGGTTTTTAACTATTTACTTTAACTTTCTAACTCAAGGATTGATTATGGTTTTTCCTAATTAACATGAATTCTATTTATATTACATTTTGGATTGTGATTTTTCATCTAGGATTCCTAACTCAAATACAATCCATAATGCACATATACCTAACTCATCTCATAATTTTACTGCTCTTTTGCCACTATGTGCTTATATTGCTATTATTCTATTTGCCTACTTGTTTTCCTACTTTGTTCTTCATTTATATCCTGGAATTTCTGCTTTTCAGGATGTCTGACCCTCAATGAAAAGGAAAAGGCAAGGTAACCACTGGTAAAAGGAAAAGAGGTGAATCCTCTATGTCTATCCTGGACATTATGCATGATGACACCTGGCAGGAAAAGCACTTTACCCCACAGGAGAAGGCTGACCAGCTCCTCACTGCCAATGATTCGGTGAAATTTGCAAACAGATACTATGAGCTGAAGTATCCAGTGTTTGCCACCTCCAGGAACCTGTACCTGGAGAGAACTCTGAAAATTTCAGAAGAACTACAGCAGTACACCTCCGATCAGATAAAATAGAAAGGCTGGTTCTTCTTGGAGAGAAACTTGACAGAGGTCAATGCTTCCTGGGTAAGAGAGTTTTACTGCAACTATTTCAAGACTACCCTGGATGTAGTGCACCTCAGAGGGAAACAGATATTGGTAACTGAGGAAGCCATTGAGGATATTCTCCAGCTTCAGCCTAAGTCAGATCAGCCTGACGGTTACCAAAAGGCTGAAGAGGACATGCGCTTTATGCGATTTGACTGGGATGCTGTCAAGCAGAGGATAGCCCTTGATCATACTGTCCCCTGGGTCATGGGGAACAACACAGCAATTCCTAAGGGAATCAAGCTGATGTATCTGAATGATGAGGCTCGGCTCTGGCACCAGATCCTGAGCAACTTTGTTATGCCGAGAACTCATGAGACGGAGCTGCCTGCTGCTATGATCACCCTCCTATGGTGTGTGATGGAGGGTAAGGACTTGTATCTTCCATGATTCATCTGGTATTACATGGCCAGGGTCCACGTCAGAGGCACTCTCCCTTTCCCATATCTGATTACCCAGCTCAGCCGTCGAGCTAACGTGCCTTGGGAGCTGGCTGATGAGAAGCCACCTGCTGCAGACTGCAAGAAGATTATCCCTCACAGCAGGAAGTTTCAGGCTTTGGGTTATAAACCCTTATTCCTCACCACTTCTGATGAGACTGCCACACCTTCAGCTGCCCCTTCTTCATCTACTGCTGCCACAGCTACCACTACTGCACCTCCACCTGCCTCAGAGCCCGTTTACCACCTCGTGCACTGCTTATTTCAGTAGCTGGACCAGATGGAACGCCGCAACCGGCAGCGATATGAGAGATCTAAGTGTCGCAACAAGCAATGCTGTGAGCACCTCAAGTTGATGATCCGTTCTGGCGGCGACATCTCCTCCGAGCCTAACACACCATTAGAGCAATCTGAGGAGGAGATGGATGAGCATGAGGCTGAGACATATGCACACAGAGAGGCTGAGCATGTAGGACCAGAGTAGGTTGCGCCACAGCAGGAGGAGCCACATCAGATTCAGGCCGCAGACCCAGAGATTCCTATCCAGCCAGCACCTCAACTGCAGCAGACAGATCCTCCTACCCTTATCCTGTTTGCAGACCTTCAGGCCACCACAGAGACTCCAGCAGCCCATCCTTCCAGTGATGATACTCCTTCATACCCAGCTTGAGTGAGCATCGAGGACGATGCTATATTTTAAGTGTGGGGAGGTCGCCATCCCTGGCGTATCTTTTTGGTGAACCATTACAGATTCTTTTATCTTATTTTGTTATTTTCCTGTATTTTTATTCTTATTTTTATTTTTCAGTACTTATACGTTGTTCTTTTGCTATATTTTTACTTTATTTCCGCATTTTGCACTTTAGTTTATATCTTAGCAATTTAGTTTAGTTTGCAATTCTAAACTTATTAATTATAGAATATGTGGATTCATTAGTATAGTTTACCCTTTTAGCATATAATCGTTTGGTTTAAATTGAAAATAAAAGGAGTAAACCAGAGACTTTAGTAAATTAAAACAATCCACACACCTTGTATATATATAGCATTACATGTTAGTTAGTTAACAACATTTCATCAAGGAACAACACTAAGATTTTAAGGGCCACCCTAAGATTTACATTGAGAATAATGGGAACTCTTAATTTTTACTTGCATGACATGTATAACTGATATATGATTTTTGAGCTGGAGAACACACAGCCTGTGAGTTTTGAGCATAATTGTATGGTTACATTCGAACCATAAATTTCATTCTTGTGTGTTTTGCCCTTCTTTTTCATTCTGATGTTCTTTACTTTGCCCATCATTTGAATTTTTTTTCCTCACTTATCCCAAATTAGCCTACCTTTTACATCACCCTTGTTAGCCCCCTTGAGCTTTTTAATCCCCTCTTGCTCTATAAACCACATTACTAGCCTTAAGCAAAAAAATAAAATAAAAATCCCAAGTTGAATCCTTGGTTAGCTTAAGATAGAAATTGTGTATTGTTTAAGTGTGGGGAATTTTATGGGAACATGGGATGATAGAAACAAAGTAGGAATTTAAAAAATAATAAGATGTTTCAAAATAAAAATTTGGGAAGCATGCTCATGTGAAATCAAAACAACTGAATTACCAGGTGCATTGATTATATATTTATATATAATTTTTCCAATATTTAAATAAGGGGATACAAAAAAATTCCCCAAATGCAAAATAAAAAGAATCAATGCACATGGGACAAAATTAAAATTAATACATGAGTTTGCAATACAAAGAGGGAAAATTTGGGCAAATAGGTTAAGAAACTTTAATTTATAAAGTATGTATGTTAGGTGAGATCTTAGACTAATCAAGGGTTCACTTATTAGCTCACTTAGCCTTATACATATACCCTTACCTTTACCTTGGCCCCATTACAACCTTGGATAAGACCTCATGATTTTTGTATGTATGTATTCTATAATTGTTGATTGGTTAGATGAAGAACAAAGTTATAGAAAGTAAGGATAGAAAAAGAACAGAGTGATTAACCCAATAAACACTGAGTGACTAGAGAGTAAACACAAAATCCAGTGAGGGTTCAATAGCTCATCACCATATATCTCTGCTTAAATTGTTAATTGTCTTGCAAGTTTGTGAAATATTTTTACCAATCTCAATTGTAAAAGTGCTTTAACATTATCTAAGGTTTGGCTATGCATATATGATTCCTTGAGGATATGAATTAATTTAACTACATGTAAGCTTTATATACAAGTGAATAACAATTAGAATTGCATGATTCATTTAGGTAGTTGCATTTAGAATAGACTGCATTGCATGAGATTCCACCACTTTAACCTTACCTTACTCTTTATCTTGGATTTAGCATGAGGACATGCTATTGTTTAAGTGTGGAGAGGTTGATAAACCCATATTTTATGATATATTTTGTGCTCAATTCAAGTGATTTATTCAACCCTTCACCCACTTATTCATGCAAAATTGCATGGTTTTACTTTCCCTTCCTTATTATGTGATATATGTGAAAAATATGTTTTCTATGCTTTAAAAATAATTATTTTAATTACCTTTTATTACCATTCGATGCCGTGATTTGTGTGTTGAGTATTTTCAGATCTCCTAAGGCAGGAATGATTTAAAGGATGGAAAGGAAACATACAAAAATGGAAAGAAAGCACAAAATGGAGTTTTTGAAGAAACTGGCAGCGACGTGAACGCATGGACGACGCGGCCGCATGCTTAGCACGAAAAGGCAGTGACGCGAATGCATGACTGACTCAGATGCGCGCCTTGAGCAGAACACAGATGACGCGTACGCGTGACCGAAGCAAACGCGTGATAAGGAAAACTCCAGATGACGCGACCGCGTGACCCACACGGACGCGTGACAGACGCCACAGACCAGAAACTGCAGAAAACGCTCCCAGCTATTTCTAAAACCCTTTTTGGCCCAGATCCAAGTACAAAAAGCACATATTAGAGGTTATAAAGTGGGGAATGCATCCATTCATGGAGAGGCCCTCAATTATTCACTTTTCATAGTTTAGATGTAGTTTTTAAAAGGAGAAGTTCTCTCCTTTCTCTTAGGTTTTAGGATTAGGATTCCTCTTAAAGGATTTAGGATTTCAACTCTTCATCAAGTTCCATATTTCTTTTACTTTATATTTCTCTTTTACTTTCAGATACTTTAATGCTCTCATTTAATTACTTATGTTGCCAAATTGGCTTATGAACCATTCATGTTAGGATTTTCTTGATTTAATATCAACTGAGGTATTTCAGATTTATGATTCTTATTTAGCTTTTTTATATTCTTGGCTTAAATTGATTAATTGGTAACTCTTGAGTTGTCAAACTCATCGTGATTGATAATTGTTATCTTTGCTGATTGATCTAAATTCCTATAACTCTAGTCTTTCCTTATGAGTTTACTAGGACTTTAGGTGTTAAATTGCTTTATCCACTTGACTTACCTTCATAGTTAGAGGTTGACTTAGTGGGAGCAAAATATAATTCTCATCACCATTGATAAGGATAACTAGGATAGGACTTGTAATTTTCATACCTTGCCAAGAGTTTATTTTACAGTTATTTATTTATTTTACTTGTCATTTAAATTACTTGTTCCTTACTTTCAAAATCCCCAATTTACAAAACTCATAACAAATAATAAGAACACCTCCCTGCAGTTCCTTGAGAAGACGACCCGAGGTTTAAATACTTCGGTTATCAATTTTAAAGGGGTTTGTTACTTGTGACAACCAAAACGTTTATACGAAAGGATTTTCTGTTGGTTTAGAAGCTATACTTACAATGCGATCATATTTTTATATTTCTTTACCGATAGAGAAAAGCCGATCGTCAGTCAACTTCTTTTGTATTTGTTGTACTTGTTTATTTTGTTGAGTTCATTCCTTTTCTTTCCAGTTTATAACTTGGTTTCTTGTGTATTTTCAGAGATGATTAAAAACAATGACTCCATGAAGGCCTTTAAGAAGGCGAGAAAGGCTACAGCAGCCCAGCACATCTCGGCTAAAGTTTCTAGGGAAGGATCTTCCCAGATTCCTCCCAAGAAACCTGTCTTGAACACTACTGGGCCGAGGAAGATGATTCCTACACCTCAGGTCCATTTAGTTGATCCCCCCTAGACTTCTGCTGCTACCTCTTCTCCCTCTGTCGGTCCTCTTCCCAAAAGACAGAGTACTGTTGAGCCCTTTAATCTGGACGCTCCCGACCTTGATGCTGTTGGTTTTGTTGATCAACAAATTGCTCCTTATGGTGTTGTTCCTACTGACGATGTCTCCCTCCTTCGTCATTTGGACTTTATTACCCGGAGCAGTATTAAGATGGCACATATGGGAGCAGCTTTATATCAAACCACCCAAGATCTTCTCATTCATGCGACCAAAGATTTTATGGAAGAGGCCAAATCAGAGTTCGACAGGATCAAGGGTTTGAAAGAGGAGCTTGAGGTGAAGGTAGCGAAGCTGGAAAGAGAATTAGAGGGTGAGAAGATTCAGGCTATTGCTGTGGTGGCTTCTGCGAAGTTGGCTGAAGATATGGCGCTGGAGCATAAGGAGAGCTTTGTCTTGACTTATGGTGAGATGATGGAGCTTAGGAAGAGTTTAGAATCTGTCCGAGTTGACTATGCCAAGCTTCAGGGACATTTTGTGGGCAGTGTGACTGCTGCTTATGAGAACTTGAAGGATCAGGTCCGAGTTCTTGCTCCCGAGCTCGACCTTTCTCTCTTCATCTTAGATAATATTGTGCAAAATGGGAACATTGTCCCTGCCCCGGATGAAGATGTTGATGATGTCGATCCACCCCCTATGCCATCCACCAAGACTTCTGTTGTCCCGACTTATTCCAAGCTTGCAGCCGAGGTCGAACACCCTTATTTGGATCCTGATGTTCAGATCCTGAATTGGGCGGATGGGACTGTCGATGCTGTCCCCCTCCAGACTCGTCCTCTTTCACCCCGAGATGCTGCCACTGGGGAGTCTTTGAATCCTTTATAATCTTCTTTGATGTATTGTGGACAGCCCGGTCTGTGGGCTTTTAAACTCTTATTTCTGTAATTGGTTGTCTATTTTGACTTCGGATATTTTAGTTGCTTTTCTTTTAGCAACTTTATCTAGAAAAAACAAAGTAGTTTCTTAAGCTTGTTCGGTCGACTTCAGGCGGCCTCTTGAGTCTGCTATTATACCAACTTTGTTTTTTTTTGTGATATGCTTGTCTGCATCTTTTTTATACTTTTCTGGAATCTTGAGAGTGTTGGAATCTTGCTGTCGACCTCTTTTGATTGCCTTTGTGCTTTGTTTCCTGCTTTAGTCGAAGCTAGCTCTGTTCAACTAGTATTCTTCGCATTCTTTCATATAATACTTGTAGATTGATTTTATTGAGGTCATGGATTTCTAGGTTCGACTTGAATCTCTTATAGCGCATGCCTTCTGTCGGCCGATTTCTTCATCTCGGTCTGTTTGAAATTATTTCTAGTAATCCATTTTATTTGAACCTTTGCCAGGTATCTTTTATGGATTACTTTATAACTTTTTGTAGTTTGTCAAGCCGACTTCATCATGTCGGTCCCTTCTAAGTTATTTCTAGTAATCGATTTTATTTGGACCTTTGTCATGTCACTTTTATGGATTACTTTTTATAACTTTTGAAGTTTTGTCGGGCCGACTTCATCATGTCGGTCCCTTCTAAGTTATTTCTAGTAATCCATTTTATTTGGACCATTGTTAGGTCTCTTTTATGGATTACTTTTTATAACTTTTGTAGTTTTGTCAGGCCGACTTTATCATGTCGGTCCCTTCTAAGTTATTTCTAGTAATCCATTTTATTTGGACCTTTGTTAGGTCTCTTTTATGGATTACTTTTTATAACTTTTGTAGTTTTGTCGGGCCGACTTTATCATGTCGGTTCCTTCTAAGTTATTTCTAGTAATCCATTTTATTTGGACCTTTGTCAGGTCTCTTTTATGGATTACTTTTTATGACTTTTGTAGTTTTGTCGGGCCGACTTGATCATGTCGGTCCCTTCTAAGTTATTTCTAGTAATCCATTTTATTTGGACCTTTGTCAGGTCTCTTTTATGGATTACCTTTTATAACTTTTGTAGTTTTGTCGGGCCGAATTTATCATGTCGGTCCCTTCTAAGTTATTTCAAGTAATCCTCTTTTTTAGGGCTGGCCAGGCCTCTTTCTAGGGATTACTTTTTATAACTTTTGTTGTTGTAGTCGACTGGTCCGACTTCTTGAGGCCTCGTCAGGTCTCTTCATATGGATTACTTTTTGATAACTTCTTGTATTATTCTGTTTTTGCCGCTTTTCATCTTGCTGATTTTGTAGAAATTGAGTTTGATCCTTGCTTGGTCGACCTTTGATGATTTTGGTTTTCATCTTTGTTGATCTTCATCGTGATTGAGCAGTGAGTTTGGTTTTCACTTTTTGCCAATCTGTAGCTTTAAAACTGGGCAATGAATTTTTTGCGTTTCAGATTAATGCGTCTTGATAAGGAGGATTTGTAGAAAATCTTCTTAGATTGCAGGCATTCCACGACCTTGGTAGCTCTCGCCCTTCTAGTTCGGACACCCTGTAGTAGCCTTTTCGCAGTACCTCTGTGACTCGGTAGGGTCCTTTCCAGTTAGCTGCTAGCTTCCCCTCTCCCGGTCGACTTATTTCGATATCATTCCGGATTAGGATGAGGTCGTTGTTGGCAAAGCTTCACTGTACTACCTTTTGATTGTATCTTGAGGCCATTCGACATTTTAACGCCTCTTCCTTGATCCGAGCTCTTTCTCGGATTTTTGAAAGTAGGTCGAGTTCTTCCTTTTGAAGTTGGGAGTTGGCCTCTTCACTGTAGTGGATCACTCTGGGCGATCCTTCTTCGACCTCTGCTGGGATCATTGCCTCTATTCCGTAAGCTAATCGGAAAGATGATTCCTTTGTGGTGGAGTGTGGAGTTGTCCGATATGCCCATAGGACTTGTGGGAGCTCTTCAGCCCAGGCTCCCTTCGCGTCCTGTAATCTCTGTATTAACCCAGTCAGTATGACTTTGTTGGCATCTTCTGCTTGTCCATTAGCTTGGGGGTGTCCTACGGATGTAAATTGGTGCTTTATTTTCAAGTCGGCCACCAATTTTCTAAAGCCTGCATCTGTAAATTGGGTGCCATTGTCTGTGGTGATGGAGTATGGAACCCCAAACCTTGTGACAATGTTTCTATGTAGGAATTTTCTACTTCTTTGAGTAGTGGCATTAGCTAGGGGCTCTGCCTCAATCAACTTTGTGAAATAATCTACCCCAACGATGAGGAACTTGACCTATCCTGATCCTTGGGGGAAGGGCCCAAGGAGGTCGAGTCCCCTTTTTGCGAATAGCCAGGGTCAGGATACATTGATGAGTTCCTCTGGTGGGGCGATGTGGAAATTAGCGTGTTTCTGACATGGTGGACATGTCTTTACGAACTCTGTTGCTTCCTTTTGTAAAGTTGGCCAATAGAATCCGACTCGGAGTACTTTTTTGGTGAGAGCTTGTGCTCCGAGATGGTTGCCACAGATGCCACTGTGTATCTCTTCTAAAACTTCCTTTGTGTTGGAAGTCGTTACACATTTTAACAGTGGTATTGAAATCCCTCTCTTGTATAGAGTATTATTTATGATGGTATAGTATTGTGCCTCTCGTTTTAACCTCTTTGCCTCCTTTTTATCTGTAGGGAGTATTTCTATTTTGAGGTAGTTAATTATGGGAGTCATCCATCCTTGATCCAGACCGGTTATGGCTAGGACCATTTCTTCTTCCGAAATTGACGGATTCTGTAGTATCTCCTAAATGAGGCTTCTATTGTTGCCCCTGGTTTGGTGCTGGCTAGTTTTGAGAGTGCATCAGCTCGAGCATTCTGTTCCCGGGGTATGTGGTGGACCTCGTATTCCCCGAGTTATCCGAGTTGTTCCCTGGTTTTGTCCAAGTACTTTTTTATGGTGGGATCCTTGGCTTGGTAGCTTCCTGCTATTTGCGAGGGGACTACTTGTGAGTCGCTAAAGATGATAAGCTTTTGAGCTCCGACCTCCTTAGCCAGCTTCAAACCAGCTAGTAATGCCTCATATTCAGCCTGATTGTTTGAGGCGGGGAACTCAAACTTAAGGGACAGTTCGATTTGGGTTCCCTGATTGCTTTCTATTATTACGCCTGCCCCGCTCCTGGTTTTGTTCGAGGATCCGTCTACGTAGAGATTCCATTCTGTAGGGATTTCCGGGGTGTCAATAAATTCTGCAATGAAGTCAGCCAGGTACTATGATTTGATGGCTATCCGCGCTTCATATTGAATGTCGAATTCAGACAACTCGACTGCCCATTGTAAGATTCTTCATATTAAAATGCCTTTTATGGGCTGGCTGGTCCAAACCTTGATGATGTGGGTGATGAGAGAACTTTTGTGTGGTCTAGAAATTCGCAGATAAAGCCTCGTTGCAGGTATAGCTTCTAAACCAACAAAAGTCCTTTCATACAAACGTTTTGGTTGTCACAAGTAACAAACCCCTAAATAAATTGATAACCGAAGTATTTAAACCTCGGGTCGTCTTATCAAGGAACTGCAGGGAAGTATGTTCTTATTATTGGTTATGAAGATTGTAAATTGGGGTTTGGAAAGTAGGGAGCAAGTAATTTAAATTGCAATTAAAATAAGTAAATGACTGTAAAATAAATTTTTGGTAAGGTATGAGAAATTAGAAGTCCTGTCCTAATTATCCTTATCAGTAGTGATGAGAATTGAGTCTTAATCCCACTTAGTTAGCCTTTACTAAAGCAAGGGAAGGTCAAGTGGATTAATTAGTCTGATCTTCAGGTTCTAGTCAATTCCTAAGAAAGGACTGGAATTATTGAAGTTCAATTCAATTAGCAAAGATAAAAATTATCGATCACGTTGAGTTTGATAACTGAGTTACTGATAACCAAGACCAAAAGGAAAAAAGTAAATCTACTCGAATAAAAATATCTTCAGATTGGAAGTAACAGTGGCATAAATAAAAGAAAGCAATCATAAATTGGAATAACTCAAATAACATTAATTAAAAGAATAATCTGTAACATAGAAAAGTTGATAAATTAAATCGAGGAAATAATTAATTAAAAAGGAATGTTGAACCTGATAGAAAGGGGCAATCATGAAAGCGGGAAAAAATTCTGAATCCTAATCCTAAGAGAGAGAGGAGAGAACCTCTCTCTAAAAACTACATCTAAATCATGAAAAGTGAATAATTGGAGACTCTCCCTGAATGGATGCATTCCCCCCACTTCATAACCTCTGATCTGTGCTTTCTGTACTTGGATCTGGGCCTAAAAGGGCTTCAGAAATCGCTGGGAGCATTTTCTGTAATTTTTGGTGCGTGGCCTCTGTCACGCGTCCGCGTGGGTCACGTGGTCGCGTCATCTGGAGTTTTCCTTATCACGCGTTTGCTTCGGTCATGCGTCCGTATCATCTGTGTTCTGCTCAAGGTGCGCGATCACGTCATACATGTGTTCGTGTCGTGATGGGCATGCGGCCGCGTCATTTACGCGTTCGCGTCGTTGCCAGTTTCTTCAAAAATTCCATTTTGTGCTTTCCTTCCATTTTTGTATGTTTCCTTTCCATCCTTTTAAGTCATTCCTGCCTTAGAAGATCTGAAACTACTCAACACACAAATCACGGCATCGAATGGTAATAAAGGGTAATTAAAATAATTATTCTTAAAGCATAGGAAACATGTTTTTCACATATCTCACATAATAAGGAAGGGAAAGTAAAACCATGCAATTAACATGAATAAGTAAGTGAAGGATTGAATAAATCACTTAAATTAGGCATAAAATATATCATAAAATATGGGTTTATCAATGGGCTTGAAAATATGGGCGAAGTCGTCGAGACGTTAGTATGAGAGCATAGGCAAATTTTTCTATTTTTTGGTAGTTTAGTTCAGACCATTGTAGTGCTATGCTGATGAAGTATATAGGTTGTTGTCCACTTTCATCCTCTCTAACCAGTGCTGAGGCTACTGCCCGATTTCCTACTGCGAGGTACAATACAAGTGGTTCTCCTTCCCGTTGGCCGAGTTAGAATAGGTGGTTGTCCCAGGAACTTTTTGAAATCCTGGAAAGTTTGCTCGCACTCCGTTTTCCATTCAAACCTCTTTCCTTTCCTTAAACTGGCGTAGAAGGAGAGAGATCTTATTGCTGATCTGGCTTGAAATCTGGACAAGGCTACTAATCTTCCATTGAGTTGTTGTACCTCTTTGACACAGGTCGGACCCTTCATGTTGAGTATAGCGCGGTATTTATCCGGATTTGCCTCGATTCCTCTTTGTGTGAGCATGAAACCCAAGAATTTGCCAGCTTCTACTGTAAAGGTGCATTTTTCAAGGTTAAGTCGCATGCCATATCTTTTTATGGTGTCGAATACTTGGGTGAGGTCGGACAGTAGTGATTCCTCGCTCTATGTCATTACTAACATGTCGTCCACATATACTTCCATGACTTTCCCAATATGGTCTGTGAAGACTTTATTCATTAATCTTGAATAAGTGGCTCCTGCATTTTTGAGTCCGAATGGCATGACGACGTAGCAGTAGTTTGCTTTTGGGGTTAAGAATGAGGTTTTTTCTTGATCAAGAGGGTACATTGGGATTTGATTATATCCCGAATACGCGTCCATAAACGAGAGGTATTTGTATCCGGAGGAGGCATCCACCAGAGCGTCGATACATGGGAGTGGATAAGGATATTTTAGGCAAGCTTTGCTGAGATCAGTGTAGTCAGTGCACATCCGCCACTTCCCATTTGATTTTTTCACCAAGACGACGTTGGCTAGCCATAATGGGTACTTGACTTCTCTTATGAATCCTGCCTCTAGTAGAGCTTGTACCTATTCTTCCACAGCTTGGGATCGTTCTAGCCCGAGCTTTCTATGTCTCTGCTGTACTGGCCGAGATCCTGGGTATACTGCCATCTTGTGGCACATTAGTTTAGGGTCTATGCCCGGCATGTCTGCAGCCTTCCATGCAAAGAGGTCGACATTATTTCTTAAGAACTGTGTGAGGGACTCCTTTATGTCTCCTTTTAGGATTGTGCCAATATTGGTTGTTTTATCTAGGACATCTCTAATCTGGACGTTTTCTATTTCGCCTTCGGGTTGTGGACGAAGTTCTTCCCGCCCTCAAACTCCCCCGAGTTCGATGGTGTGGATTTCTTCTCCTCTGCCTCTAAGGTTCAGACTTTCGTTGTAACAGCGGTGCGCTGTCTTCTGGTCTGCTTTTATCGTAGCTATCCCTTCTGTGGTTGGGAACTTCATGCATAGATATGGAATCGAGACTACTGTGCCGAGCTGATTTAACGTTGTCCGACCTATCAGGGCATTGTAGGCTGAACTCACGTTGACCACGATGTAGTCTATGTTGAGTGTTTTTGACCAGTTTCCTCTTCCAAAGGTTGTGTGCAGTGAGATTTATCCAAGTGGTTGGATTGGAGTGTCTCCTAGCCCGAATAAGCTGTTCGGATATGCTCTGAGTTCTGTTTCCTCTAGGCCGAGTTTGTCGAAGGCGGTTTTGAACAATATGTCAGCTGAGCTTCCCTGGTCTACCAGTGTGCGGTGGAGATTAACGTTGGCCAATATGATAGTGATGACCATGGGATCATCATGTCCCGAGATGATGCCAGCTGCGTCCTCTTTGGTAAAAGTGATAGTAAGGAGGTCGGGTGCTCCTTCTCCTCCCTCGACATGATATACTTCTTTAAGATGTCTTTTGCGAGATGATTTGGAGATTCCTCCTCCCGTAAATCCTCCGTGTATCATGTGGACATGTCTCTCCGGGGTACGAGGTGGTCGTTCAGTTCGTCCGACGTCTTCATCCCTTCTTTTTCTTGGCTCCTCTGCTTTGCTGGCTAAGTACCGATCTAGTTTTCCCTCTCTCACCAGTTTTTCTATGACATTCTTCAAGTCGAAGCACTCATTGATGGGATGTCCAGAGATTCGATGGTATTCACAGTATTCTGTCTGATTTCCTCCTCCTTTCTTGCTTTTGAGTGGGCGAGGTGGGGGTATCCTTTCAGTATGGCATACTACTCGATAGACATCTATAAGAGACACCCGCAGCGGGGTATAATTGTGGTATTTTTTGATCTTTTTTCCATTCTGATCTTCTTTTTTCTTGGTCTCTTTATCCTTATCTCGGGAGGAGTAGGAGAATCCGGACATTGAGGTCTCTCCTAGTCAAGAGTTTTCCTCCATATTGATGTATTTCTCTGCTCGTTCTTGCACTTCATTCAGGGATGTGGGATGTTTTTTCGATATGGAGTGACTAAAAAGTCCCTCTCGTAAGCCATTGATGAGACCCATAATGGCTACTTCTGTCGGCAAACTTTGTATATCCAGACATGCTTTGTTGAATCTTTCCATGTAGCTGCGAAGACTTTCTGATCTCTTTACTTGATCCCTAATAGGCTTGGGGCGTGTTTAGTTTTGTCCTTCTGGATGAAGAATCTGGCTAGAAACTTCTTGGCTAATAGCTTGAGATGGACCTAGGGGGCAGATTGTCGAACCATTTAATTGCTGTCTTTGTCAAGGTAGTCGGGAAGGCTTTGCATCGAATTGTGTCTGAGGCGTCGGTGAGATACATTCTAGTTCTAAAATTATTGAGATGATGGCTGCGATCTGATGTGCCGTCGTACAGAGTCACGTCAAGGGGTTTGAAGTCTTTTGGTATTTTGGCTTTCATGATCTCCTTGCTGAATAGGTCTTGGTCTTTGCGGGGGCTGTCTTCGTGGCTGGATCGAGTAGTTTTAGCTTTGAGATCTGCTTCAAGCTTTAGGAGCTTGTCTTCTAATTCTCGACATCGCCTAGCTTCCCTTCGCAGGTCTCTCTTGGCCTCCCGTTGATATTCGACTTCTTTTTTGAGTTGTTTTAATCGATCTTGAAGTGCCTCCATGACTCCTGTGTTTGGCGAGTTCTTATCTTTGTTAGGCCCAGAAGTATCGTCTAGTGTGACCTCCGCATTCTTATGCGGTGTTCTGTTCTCCAAATCAGAATTGTGGTCGTTGTTAATGTTGTCCACCATGATGATGGGATGACTTCCAAGTCTCCGGCAACGGTGCCAATGTTTCGAGGGTTACCTGAAACTGTAGGTCAATCTCGGACGAGATCTTCTATGCTGGTCGCCGATGATGTGTCCGATTTGTGGGTGGTGGCTGGAGCCGCCGTGTCCAACTTGTTGGACTTGTTGATGATGTTGATCCTTCGTCACCGGAGGATGGTGGTACCTGCAAGGGACTCCGATGCTTAAGTTAGCAAGGGTATTAAGCAGGTTTTCAGTAGAATCAGAGTATGAGTTATACCTGGGTGCTCCAGTGTATTTATAGTAGTGTAGAGTGACCTTTTCCGGGAGATAAGATAGTTATCTTATCTTATCTTTGAGTAGAGTTTATCTTATCTTCAAGGGAACCGCCCTTATCTATCTAGGCTTGAGCTGCCTTTGGATTTGGGTTGTGTTCCTCCGTTTGGGCCCTTATTTGGGCTTTCCTGGTGACTTGGCCGAGCTCTTTAAGAAGAGGTCGGATGGTTCTGACTCGAAGTGGTCGGTCGATTCAGCCCGGGTCGGACAGTTCGACCTAGGGTATGAACAACATCCTTACAGATAAACACCACATACACATATCCAAGGTTTTGTCATTGATGCCTAGCCTTATTATTTGATTTCCTTTCTTTTTTTTCTCTGTTCTTGGTCTTGTCTTTCTTCTCTTTATTGCTTATTGTTAAGGATTCTTGCATTTCCAATTTCCAGAGTCTCAACAAGCCTAACCCCAAGTTCTTGTGCAAATAAGCATCTTATCACTCATTTTGTTCCTAAACCATAGCCTAATCACAGCACATGTACCACGACTTTCATAAGATTTATTTGCTCCTCCTAAGTATATGAAGTGATGCATCCTTAAAGCTAACAACTTAAACAAGCAAACAAACATAAAAGAAAATATCATGAAAGACATAAAGACAAGTTAGAAGGCATATCATATTTCATATATGCTTTTCTTTATTCATTAAATCTATGAAAATAGCTTCACAACCTTCTTAATTCTTGCTTTATTTGCCTTTGCTTTACTCCCCTTGTTTTCCCTTTTTCTTTGCTTTAACTTTCTTTCCCTTGTTTATTTCACCTTTTCCTTGTTCTGTATCCTCCTCCCAAAATCCTAAGCTTGTCATTTTGTCTCTCAACCTCTGCTCATCGTGCTTCACCCTTTCCATTTGTCGTATTCCTAGCTCACCCTGAACATTGTGAAATGGTTTAATTTCCTAGTTCAGCATGGGCATACTAGCTATTAGGTAAGTGAGCTTGGCTTGGGTATCCATATCATATTTGTAAGAACCGCAACTAATCAACTGATTAATTAAGTAATTAATATTGCCCATATTATGTTCCAAAAAGTTAGAGTGAGAATTTGAGGATTTAAATGTGATTCTTGGACTCAGTAGGTCTTTCTGAGTCAAAAAATGTGCTTTCTGCGAAAAACTGCAAAAAATTACGAACCGGCAGTTGAACTGGTTAAACCGATTCAAGTCTGCCTAGTACCGCACAAGAAAAAGTGAAAACAGTCAAAAACCTTTGAAAAATATTAGAAATTGAAAATTATACCCTACACCACTGGGCACTGTTACCATACTGAAAATCTCCGATTCTCATACCATATTTCTGTTGGATTTTTCAGATGCAGGTCACAACCCACCTCGGTGAGTTGCTTGGATGGTGACAGAAGCGGAGGATTTGGATACCCTTTTGGAGTCTTTTGTTTATTTTGTTTATACATCTCTCACTTTTGTATTTTGTTTGGCCTAGAGGCTTGTATTTGAGAGAACAAAACTTGTATAAGCTATTTTTACTCTCTGTATTCATTTATGGTCTATTTATGGCTAGCCGGCTTAAACTCCGCGAGCCGTGGCTAGATTCCTATGATATTATACTACTATCTTTTGCTATATCTTATCTATGTCTTGTGCTTTAAGTTAGTAGCTCTGTTAGTATGTTTTTCACTTTTTAAATCCTTTTTTTGAGCTATATCTTTCATCGGGCTTTTAAATTATAATAAATCTTTCTATATATTATACGTATGAGCTTAGAATTGTCATAGTCTCTGATTAACCTTTGCTTTATGACACGACGTAAAGCTTAAGCTAATTACGGTGTTACATTTAGTGGTATTAGAGTGGTTTGTCCTCGCCTGAGGGATGGACCGATTGTGCTTCATTGCATACTCTGTGTGTCTTTTCTTTGATGCTATTAGGTTATCTACTTGATATATGCATAGCATGCTTTTTTGTGAGTGCCTATTTGGGATAACTGAAGCACTAGGCTTTTGATATTGAGACTGATCACCTTAATATCGATTGTTTGATGTAGACAGGAACCCTAATGGCAACTTGTAGACGAGGTCAAGCACGTTCACGAGAAAATAGGAATGAGCAATCGGCTGACAACCATGCCGAATTCATGGTGACAATGGTGAATCTCGCTAATACCATAGAAGCTAATATTGCTGCGACTCTGCAAGCAGTGTAGAGATTGGGCCAACCGGCCGGGAACGGAAAATGGAATGGTGAAGGGAATGCTCATGATAATATTGAGGGAAACGGCAATAACACGGGAGGTGTTCCGGTAACCTTGGCAACGTTCCTCAAGGTTCATCTGCCAATTTTCCGAGGATCAACTAATCCTACTGAAGCAGACAACTAGTTTCAGGCCATGGAGCGTGCTTTACAGGCGCAGCACGTTCCAAACAATCAATATGTTGAATTTGTTTCTTATCAGCTGGCAGGAGAGGCCCAGCATTGGTGGCAAGGTGAGTGCCCCTTGCTACAGCTTCAGAACACCGACGTTCTGTAGGACATATTTCAGACGGCCTTCTACAAAAAGTATTTTCCTGAGTCTGCAATGGAAGTGAAGGAGATAGAACTGATGCAGCTGAAGCAAGGTTCCTTATTGGTGGCCGACTACACCAGCAAGTTTGAGGAGCTTTGTAGGTTTTCTATGGTATGTCAGAGTGCCCTGGGAACCTATGAAAGTTAGAAGTGTATCAAGTACCCGAGGGGCTTGAAGGACAACATACTGACTGCTGTGGCTCCTATGGAGATCTATACTTTTTCTAATTTGGTGAACAAGGTGAGGGTGGTTAAGGAGTATGCCAAGACTGTACCGGCGTCCAAGGATACTTATGGAGGGAACAATAGCAAGGGACGTGGCAAGTATTTTCATCCTAGGGGTCAAAGCTTCAAGAGAGGAGGATATGCACCTCAAGGGCAAGGAGGCTTCAGAAAGAACATTCTTGATCAATTTCACTCAAAGATTTCTTTGGATTTAGCTTGTGATCGTTGTGGACGTTTTCATCCATATGACTCTTGCAAGATTGGTTTAGGTGGTTGTTTCAACTGTGGATTTCCTAGTCATATCGCGAGGGTCAGCACCAGGGGCGAGTCTTTGCTGTGAACGCCAATGATGCTTCCAAGGCAGATCCGTTGATGGGGGGTATTTGTTTAATTAGTGATAAGACTTTAATTGCATTATATGATACTGGAGCATCGCATTCATTTTTTTTGTTTGCTAAGGTAGAGGAACTAGGTTTGAAAGTGTCAGAGTTAGCATTTAATCTCCATATACATACTCCGCATCAGACGGTTATGACTAGGTCAAATTGTAGGCAAGTAGAATTTAAACTGGAGGGTATAGATTTTGTACTTGATTTGATATGTTTGCCAATGGTTGGATTGGAGATGATTTTGGGGTTTGATTGGTTGTCGAAGAATCGGGTTTTGTTGGATTGCTTTGAGCAGTCGATTCGATTTATGCCGGAAGGAGAATATAGAGTAGTGGTAGCTGCAGGGTATTATCTGAACTCTGTAATGGTGCATTGTAGTGGGAAAAAATGTCAGGGTTATATCTTGTTGACTGCTAATGCGTTGGGTGATACCCAGAACATAGATCAGATACCAGTGGTTAGAGACTTTCAGGAGGTGTTCCCGGAAGATATCTCTGAATTCCCACCTCAAAGGGAGATTGAATTTGTGATTGAATTTATGCCGGGAGCTGGACCAGTGTCGATTGCGCCGTATAGAATGGCTCTGATAGAGGTGGCAGAATTAAAGACTCAGTTGGAAGAGCTTCTGAACAAGAGGTTCATTCAACCGAGTGTATCACCGTGGGGAGTGCCAATTTTACTGATGAAGAAGAAGGATGGTGGAATGCGAATGTGTGTGGATTACAGGCAGCTGAACAAAGTAACTATAAAGAACAAGTATCCGTTGCCTAGGATCGACGACTTGATGGATCAATTGCAAGGAGCTGGGGTGTTTACCATGATCGACTTGAGATCTGGTTACCATTAGATAAGGGTGAAAGAGGATGATATTCCTAACACCGTATTTAGGACACGCTATGGACACTACGAGTTTGCGGTGATATCCTTTGGGTTAACGAATGTACCTGCTATTTTCATGGATTACATGAACAGAGTATTTCGTCCCTTTTTGAACAAATTCGTTGTGGTTTTCATAGATGATATCTTAGTTTATTCTAAGACGGTGAAGGAGCATAAGGAACACTTGAGGATTGCATTGCAAATCTTAAAGGAGCAAAAATTGTTTGCTAAGTTGTGGAAGTGCGAGTTCTGGAAGGAGGAAGTAAAGTTCCTAGGTCACATGGTGAGCAAAGGAGGGATAGCTGTGGATCCTTCTAAGGTAGAAGTGGTAATGGAATGGGAAAGGCCGACGACTGTGACGGAAGTCAGTAGCTTTTTGGGCTTAGCCGGGTATTACCGGAGATTCATTGAATGATTCTCCCGGATTGCACTACCGATGACCAAGTTGACAAGGAAGGAAGTGCCATTTGTGTGAACGTCAGAGTGTGAAAAAAGTTTTAAAACTTTGAAGCAAAAGTTAACTTCAGCGCCAGTTTTGATTTTGCCGAAACCGCATGAACTATTTGAAGTATATTGTGATGCTTCCTTGAAGGGTTTAGGTTGCGTGTTGATGCAACACCGGAATGTGGTGGCTTACGCATCGTGTCAGCTAAGACCGCATGAGGTAAATTACCCAAATCATGACTTGTAATTAGTGGCAATTGTGTTTGCATTGAAGATTTGGAGACACGACATGTATGGAGTAAGGTTTAGCATTTTTTCTGATCAAAAGAGCCTCAAGTACATCTTTGATCAGAAAGAGCTTAATATGCGCCAGAGAAGGTGGATGGAGTTGCTTAAGGATTATGATTTTGACTTGAGTTATCACCTTGGGAAGGCAAATGTGGTAGCAAACGCTTTAAGTCGGAAGTCCTTGACAATAGCTTGGATGAGGATTAAGGAAGAGGAGCTAGTGGATAAGTTTGTGGATCTTAAGCTAGATATTGGTGAAGTTCCCGGAAGAGCTTGTTTGAATCAGTTGAAAATCTCGAGTACATTTAAAACAGAGATTCAGAAGGCTCAGTAAGATGAGCAAAAGCTTTAGCAGTTGTTTCAACCAGTTGGTGATAAAAGGTGTGAAGAATTCACTAAGGATGGTGAAGGATTATGGAGATATAAGGGAAGGATTTGTATACCGGATATCGGGAGTTTGAGGCAAGACTTATTGTCGAAGCTCATAACAGTGGGTTTTCTATTCATCCCAAAAGTACGAAGATGTACTACGACTTAAAGAAGATGTTTTGGTGGCCTAGGATGAAAGGTGATGTAGCAATAGTGGTATCCAATTGCCTAACGTGTCAGAAAGTGAAGATAGAGCATCAGAAACCGTCGGGGATGTTACAGCCACTTGAGATTCCTCAGTGGAAGTGGGAAGGAATTACCATGGACTTTGTGACTGGTTTACCGAGGACTAGGTCGGAATTTGATGCGGTTTGGGTGATCGTGGATCGCTTAACCAAATCTGCTCATTTTCTGCCTATTCGAGTGAACTGTTCTATGGAGGAGTTGGCGAGGTTGTATATTAAGGAGATCGTAGGTTTCATGGTGTACCATGATCCCTTATTCACATCAAGGTTTTGGGGAGCTTTTCAAAAAGCTTTTGGTACGAGGCTATGTCTCAGCACTGCATATCATCCACAGATGGATGGACAGTCGGAAAGGACTATTAAGACGTTAGAAGATATGCTGAGAGCATGTGTATTGGATCAACCCAGAAGTTGGGACTGTTAGATGCCATTGATGGAATTTGCATACGACAATAGCTTTCATGCGAGCATTGGGATGGCTCCGTATGAGGCCTTGTATGGACGGAAGTTCCAATCTCCGCTTTGTTGGTACGAATCGCGTGAAGTGAGCATTTTCGGTCCTGATTTGGTAGCTGAGACTACTGAGAATATTAAGAAGATACGAGAGAGAATTCTAACTGCTCAAAGTCGACAGAAGAGCTATGCGGATCAGAGGAGGAAGCAGTTGGAGTTTGATGTAGGAGAACATGTATTCTTGAAGGTTACATGGACGATTGGGATCGGGCGAGCGATCAAAATCAAGAGGTTGAATCCGAGGTTCGTTGGCCCGTTTGAGATTCTGAAGCGATTCGGGCCGGTGGCATATCAAGTAGCCTTGCCACCTCACTTGTCTAACTTGCATTACGTATTCCACGTGTCACAACTCTGCAAGTCCACGTCGGATGCAGCTCATGTGTTAGAGCCTGAGTCGGTCGAGTTGAGGGAGAACTTGACTTTCCATGTAACGCCAGTGAGAATTAATGACACTAGTGTGAAGAAACTGTGAGGAAAAGAAGTTCAGCTGGTTAAAGTAGCTTGGGAGCGAGCAGGATTTGAAGAGCATACGTGGGAATTAGAATCCGAGATGCGAAAGGATTACCCCGAGCTTTTCTCAGGTAATCATTAAATTTTGAGGGCAAAATTTCTTATTCGGTGGGGAGAATGTAAGAACCACAACTAATGAACCGGTTAATTAAGTAATTAATATTGCCCATATTAGGTTATGAAAAGTTAGAGTGAGAATTTGAGGATTTAAATGTGTTTTTTTGACTCAGTAGGTCTTTTTGAGTCAAAAAATGTGCTGTCTGCAAAAAATCGAAAAAAATCCAGAACTGGCAGTTGAACCGGTTAAACCAGTTCAAATCTGCCTGGTACCGCACGAGAATAAGTGAAAACAGTAAAAAACCTTAGAAAAATATTACAAATTAAAAATCAGGCATTAATTTTAAAGGTTTGGCCGGAAGTTGGGCCAAACGGGCTAAAAATGCTAAACGGTTAGACCGGGCCCAAGTTGGGCCCAAGCCCAACATATATAAGCACTTAAGTGAACCCTTTTCACCCTCAAACACAACACACACAACAGAAAAGAAAAGAGGGAGAGGAGAAGAGATAGAACACTATTCACTTCCATCTTCTCAAGCTCATATCTTGAGCTATAGAGCTCCGATCGCCGTACCGTTTGTGTCTACATGTTCCTTTTGAAAAGCTCTACAAAACCACCCAAGAAATTGGTAAGGATAGCTCGAATCCCCCTCATTTTTTCTATTCAAAGTTTTGAGTTTTTAGGGCTTTGGATTAACTGAGTTTTTGTGATTTTGGATGTTTAAGTTCACTCTAATCCTTGCTTAGCATTGGGTTTTGGCATCCATAACTGTTGGACAAGGTAAGTGGCATTAAACCCTTGGGAGATTATGTTTATATTGAGCCCTAGGTTGATTTCTGATAGTTTATGTATATATAGCTTGAATAATTGTGAGTTTTGAGGCCTTTGGTTATTGTTGGTGGCTTGGATTGTGTTGGAAAGCTTGTTGGTGATCATTGTTGTGCTCATTTTGGTTTAAGGACATATTGGGAATAGGCCAAGGTATGGTTTCAGTTTTCTCTATGTAGTATATAATATTAATGGACACTTAGGCTACTGACCCATAGGATAGATTTGAATTAAAATGGTTGTTCATGTGTTGAATGATGATGTATGATAATTTATGATGACTTTATTAAGTTGAGTAATTATGATGAATGATGATGATTGATTGTGTGAATTGAAAAGTGCATAGTGATGATATGTGTGATGTTGGGATTGATGAAATGGTAATGTGGTTGGAAAATGTGGGAATTGTGAATTTTGGTGAAAAAGAAAACTTGGTGAACTTTGTCTGATCATAACTTTTGTCTTGGTTTTCAAAATTAGTTGAAATTTCTTTCGGATTAAAGTCCATTGAAAACCCTTTAAATTGATATAAGTTTGAAAAATTTGGAATTTTTTAGAGAGAGTTATGATCATTCAAAGATTGGTGTAAAAATCTAAAATTCTGCAAAGTTACAGAATTTTAAGATTTATGGTATGCGTGAACGCACAGCCTTGTGCGCACGCACAACTCTGCGTGAATTTTAACCTGTGCACACGCACAGACCTGTGCGCACACACACGCAGGGGAAGGCTCGCTGTTTGCAGCGCTTGCAGAGCTTGT